>NC_088795.1:19780584-20414691 GCF_011386835.1 Chrysemys picta bellii
GTTGCAATCAGCCAAACCTGCGGACGCGGCAGGTAAACAAAACCCTGGCGGGCCACGTGCCAAAGGTTGCCAATCCGTGATCTAGTCTGATTTCCTGTATAAACACAAGCCATAGAACTTCCATAAAATAATTCCTACAGCATATCTTTAGAAAAACATCCAATCTTGATTTAAAAATAGTTGGTGATGGAGAATCCATTACTCTGTTAACATACAACTTATTTCCAGCCTGAGTTTGTCTAGCTTCAACTTCCAGCTATTGCATCATGTTATACCTCTCTCTGCTAGACTGAAGAGACCATTATTAAATATTTGCTCCCCTTGTAGATACTTACATACTGCAATCAAGTCACCCATTAACCCTCTGTTTGTTAAGATAAATAGATTGAGCTCTTTGAACCCTCATGTTTATTAACATCCTTCTTGAATGGTAGGCACAAGAACTAGATGCAGTATGCAAGCAGCAGTCACACCAATGCCAAATAAAATATAAAAATATGTAAAATAAACCTCTCTACCCCTATTTGAGATTCTACTGTTTATGCATCCCAGGATCACATGAGCTATTTTGGCCACAGCATCATACTAGGAGCTTGGGTTCAGCTGATTTTCCACCACAATCTGCAAAACTTTTTCAGAGAGTCGCTACTTTCCAGGAGACAGTGTCCTCCTCCCATACATATAGCCTACATTCTTTGTTCCTATAAGTATGTTTACACATTTATCTATATTAAAATGCATATTGTTTGCATGTAGCCAGTTTACCAAGCAGTCCAGATCGCTCTGTATCAGTGACCTGTCCTCTTTCTTACTTACCACTCCCAAGTTTGAATGGCATCTTCAAACGATCAGTGATTATTTTATATGTTTTCCCACTAGGTCGTTGATTAAAATGTTAAATTAGGGTAGGGCAAGAACCAATTCCTACATGACCGCACTGGAAACAAACTGTCCAGTGATACAGACTTTAAGGTCATAAGGAACAATCATGATCATCTAGTCTGACCTCCTGCACACTGCAGGCCACAGAACCTCATCCATCCACTCTTTCAATAGACCCATAATTTCTGGCTGAGTTACTGAAGTCCTCAAATCATGATTTAAAGATTTCAAGTTACAGAGAATCCACCATTTACACTAGGTTAAACCTGCAAGTGACCTGGGCCCCATGATGCAGAGGAAGGCAATTCCCAATTCATTATTTCATTTTGAGACCTATCCACGAGCCAGTTTTTAATCCATTTAATGTGTGCCATTTAATTTTATATCATTCTAGTTTCATAAAAATGTTGTGCAGTACCAAGTCATGAACATTTTTCCTGAAACTCTGACTCATGTATGCAACAGCCCTGCTTAGATGTATATTGGCTAAGAATATAAATGGCATCACTCATTGGATTATGAGCTGGAATACATCTTTGACTAGAATTAAGACATCTAAAAGGCTCCACTACCACACAGAAGACTTTGAAGAACATTTTGCTCAGGGTATCTCCTTTACCCATTTTCATTTTTTAACTATAATCTAGGGCTGTTAAGGATTCTAGCATTTATTTATATATCTCCATGAAATGCCTCAGAGAGCTTTCTTGGCCTGAATTAATGAGATATTACCTTCAGATAGTAGTTCAGTTCATAGAGGGTGTAAAACGTTGAGAAGATCTCATTATTTTGGCTTTTCCTGCCCTTACAACCTTTATCAGAGCTATTTCTGCTCTTCTCCCTCTAAGCAACATAGCCTGTTCTGAGGCCTACTTCTATGCTTCAAGAGGAGAAATACAAATCCTACCCACTCTGAGCAGGAACTTCCCTTACTCTTTATTCTTTCCCCTTGCTTCTCTCTTCTTTCTGAAGGGGAGATCCATTCACTTCTGACATGTCATGGTGTGGTACAGGCAGGAGCCAGGATCACAGAGAAATCCGTGTTGTTACAAAGGTAAGTGCTTTATTAGAAGTAACAGTGAACATCAGCATTTCCTTCTGGGTGTAGTGAGATTTATAATCTTAACTTTTGAATGCATTCCAGCAAACCATACAGAGATGTGTGCTTTTAAAGGCCAACATTGTTGTAATCAAAGATGTTCTTGTACTGGAGCTCAGAATGTGCATGTATCGACATCTGGATTTTCTCACACACACACACACACACACACACACACACACACACACCACTATATGGTACAAACAAAGGAATGAGTTCCTTTACGGGGCTTTAAGGTAAGGCATATCAGATCATGCCTCTTAAGATTTCCAACAAGATTAGTGCATCCTTGAATGATCCTAAAGAAAAGTTAACTTTTTGTCCCAGTACCATAGTCCAAGTCTCCCACCTAGAAAATATGCAACTCCTATTGGCTTACTCCAAAAAGTTTTGAGGACCAGTCTTTAATTAGCACTCAATATCTACAACTGGGGCCAGATTTTCTAGAGCTCACTGGACGCTGAACTCTTAAAAACCTTGCCCTTGAGCTTAGGAGAGAACTAGTAAGAATCCAGTTAAGCCCCCGGAATACAGAAAATCAGCAAATCACACAGCAGAAAGTGTTCTGCACAGTCATGAAGTGTAGTCAGTTAGTTCATACCCCAAAACAAATTTTCAACAAGGCTCAACCTCTCCTCTAAGTTTGTGCCCAGAGAAGCACATCCTTAATAAGAGTCTAAGCAAAAAAGGGAAGAACGTGACCTACTGTATCTGGAGGTGGGCTAGAAGACTTCTTATGGACAAAGTTTATTTTTAACTCTTTCCAAAGGCTGCAGTATTAACAGTGACTAGAAAATATAATAAAGGATACAGTGTATGGAGAGGTCCCATCTGATTTGGATCCCTTTTCTGAAAATCATTTTTATTTACCTTAGAAGGAATACAGCAGAAAATGTATGTTATACATTTGTGTTAGAGATCAGTACAATTACAGCCCACTTGAATAGTAAGATACTTAAGGGAAAAACTCTGATTTCTAATCATTGTTAGCATAACACCTTCATACACACTTCCTTCATCAAGCTATTTGTGTGCAGATATCAAAGCAAGCAGAACATGTGCATTTTACTCCCAGGAAAAAATTTCATTTTTAATTTTCCCTCAGCCTGCAGTGATTGTGTGGTACTAGCCCATTCTTGTGCATAACAGTTTAAACAGGAAGAACAGTATTCTGACTAGTAGAGACAAAAAAAGCAGGTGATGTAGGTGCTGTTGGAGCTGTTCCTTATAGTACAGACAGAGAAAACTTCAATCTCAATTTGCATGGGGGAGGGGGGAAAAAATCAAAAGCTCTCCAGTAGTCTCCACTTCCTATGGTATTGTCCAAGCCAGCTGGTATGACAGAATTATGGTGTTAGCTCAAACATAATTCTGGGAAATGACTGTCAACTGAAGCCTATCTGTAGTACTTGGAGCACATATGAGCTTCATGTGGACAAAGACTTTTAATTGCAGCATTATGATGTGTGGCATGATAACTCTTAGAAGCCACAGCCAACATTGAGTCCCATTGTGCCAAGTGGCTATATATTCATAGTTAGACATTCCCCAACACAAAGACCTTACAGTCTAATAAGTGAAGCAAACTAAGGATACAAGAGAAGACAGGTTATTCCCCTAATTTTACTGAGGAGGAACTGAGGCGCATAGGAATTAGGTACCAAGCTGCTTAAGCATTTTTGAAAATCCAACAAGGATCTCTTTGAAAAATCTGTCTGTAATTGACCTACTCAACATCACAAAGGAAGTCTGTGGCAGAGTCAGGAATGGAACCCAGATCTCCCAAGGCCCGGGTTAGAGTCTTAAGTAGAAGACAACCCTTAGGCATAGTCTATACTTAAAACTTATACTAGCATAGCTATGCTGGTCAGGCCTGCGAAAAGCTGCACTCCCTAACAGCACAGCTATGCCAACAAAAGTCAAGTGTGGATGCAGCTATGCCAACAGAAGTGGGCAGGAAGGTGGTGTTCCTATATGGGCAGAAAAAAAATCCTTCGGTCAATATATGCTGCATCTGCACTAGGGAGCTATACCAACATAAGTTCTGTAGCATAGCCACGGCCTTAGTCTTTCGGGGGGAGGTGGTGGATCAGCGTTTGTGTCACGCTCCTCATCAGTACCTGTGCTGGGCCTGGGAAGCTAATGATCCAACCAGCCGACCAAATTCGTGATGAATCCTGGTCACGTGCCATCTGAGGCACATTGCACATATGCTAAGAAGGAGTCTTTCTAGAACTGGAGGTGTGAAATCACATTAACTAGATCTATCTAATCAAGTCTCTCTTGGAACTTAATTTACTGCTGGGCCCACATAGTAAATTCTGTATATATTTAAGTCCAAATAAAGCAGATATGTCTTCTCTTAGGAATAGAGTTTGTTTCTTCATGAAGTGGATTATAGGTTTCTTAGAGGTGCAAAGTTTATCTATCTTGTCCAGCAGAAAGGAGTTTGATTTTTGAAATGATACAAGGGACCAAAAAAGAGTCACCGCTGGCTTAATCCTCAATGGAATAACATCCATTTATGCCAGTGGTGAATTTGGCTTATGAAGTTTAGACCTCCACAAGTTAACAGAACTAGTTGAGACAATTGATAGGAGTTTGATTTCTAAGGACTGACAAGTGTGAAGTCTATTTATCATAACATAATTAGATGGTAACTTAGATTTTGAAAAGCAGCATTTAACTTGTGCGTTAGTCTTGGACTGATAGTTTTTCCTGTTATAACACCTCTGTTCTTAAATTTGAATTTTAAAAAGTCAGATGACCAAATATCAAAGGACTAGGGAATTAATTAATAGGACAAACTTGTCCTATATCATAATACCTACTATCGTATGAAACAAACATACAAGAGAAGACACTCTCCACTTCACTCTACTGATATGGGGCTTTCACAAGTTCTTTATTCTTTAAAAAAAGAAATATTGCACTAAAGTTATTCCAATTTCAGTTTAAGTTGCCGGTCTCTCCATTTCTCTTTCTCTCCATAGGGCTTGGAGATGTTCTTCCATTTAACTTGAAGGGAGTCCACACAACTTTGAAGCTCTTCAATTTGTTTTCACAAGAAAAAGTCCAGCTACTTGCCATATGCTACATAACCAGAAATCCCAGTTTCATTAAACTGCGTCTGACGCAGTGGGTATTCACCCACAAAAGCTTATGCTCCAATACGTCTGTTAGTCTATAAGGTGCCACAGGACTCTGTCGCTTTTTACAGATCCAGACTAACACAGCTACCCCTCTGATACTTGAGTTTCATTAAAAGGGCTAAACTTCTGTAAAGCCTAGTTTCAGTTTGCTTAATTCTCTGGTATGAATTTGTGACTTTAGTTAGTGGTTTAATATCGGTGTGTCTGTGTCCATGGCCAAATCTTAAAATGATCTTCAAATTTGCACCTGCTATTTTGAACATACAGCTCTTTGCACCCCCTTGGAATGTAATTGGTGCTAGACACTGAATTTCGGCCAATAGATCAGGTGATTAGGTATCTATCAGTTATATGTGGACTCAAAATTTCGTGTTCAAAATTCCATGCACAAGTCCAGAAGAGGAGTTGAAACACCATTGAAAATGTGGCTCTGGGTGTGAATGATCCATTACATTCCTATTTACAAAGACAAAGTTACAGATTTATGGTATTTTCATTCTTTATAAAGGAGTACAAATATGATTCAACTTATTTAAGATGATCTGCTGTGAGTCTCTCTCTGAAAGTGTGCCCAAATGACAGCAAATATCGTTTTCTAACACTGCCTTTATGCAATGGTTTATTTACAATAAATTCATCACACTGCCACATTGGTTGTAGCACCAAACAAGTACATACCCTAAAATGTTCAGAATCTGCAAAACACAAACTCTCCTTGGGACGAAAATGTTTAATTTTTTTGTTATTATTTTTGCCCCCTACAGTACAATGTCATGTTTCTATGACAAGGATTCTCTCAAGCTAGCTTTAAAAAAAAACCACAACACCGCACAGACACACCACCACCAAAAAATAGACACAGAGGAAGTTTAAGGAGTTTTACAGAACCTGTTTCCATACTGTTTAAGTTTTTGATTAGTATGGAAGGCTTGGTTCTTCAAAAATCTCAATTTGTCGCCCTATAGCATTTAATCTGTGTTAGACTTTGATCTGGCAATATACCTCTGTAGTAAGAATTCTAATCCCTTCATTGTGAACAGCAAAATGTATGACAGCCCAGAGTATCTTAAATCCTACTTGACTTGGTTTGCAAAGGCACTAGTTAGATATAATTGAGGGGGGAAATATGGGGTATGAGTGGAAAAATAGAGGGGGGGGTCAGCTTTTGAAGATTTATTTTTTTAATAGTGCGTCTTTCAAGGCTTTCCAGAACTACAGAAGTGATCGTCTCAGTGTTTGTGAGTTTGATTAAATATATATCATTCCCTGAGACAGAATATCTAATGGATAACTGGGTGTCTCAGTGCTGAGATGTCCAGCACCCAGAAATCATTACTCACTTTAAGGCCAAGATTTTCAACTTTAAAGTTCAGTACTATATGTAGAGAGCAGGGCAATCTAATTCAAGAAAAATCCTAGGATATATTGGATAGCAACGAGACTTAAAAGAATGTGATAGCTTCTGGAACTGCAACAGTAGTAAGGACTCCCCTAACTCATTTAGGGGAGTGCTCAACAGTGCAGCCATTTTGTTCAGAGGCCTCCATCTCTACAATTAAATTGGTGTTGACTCAGCATGGAATTTCAATCAGCTTCATCTGTTGATACCTCTTGACTTATTTTGTTCTGTAAGGATGAGCTGCATTACAGTTTCTTTCAAAGCTAAAGAGTTATTTCTAATAACCTGAAAATACCTAACCTGCCTCTGATATAAATTATTTCTGATTTGATTTGTTAGAAATAGCTAAATATGAAAGCCATATATACAAGACTAAACAAATATTACTATGACAACATTTTGTTTCTATTTGGTTAACCGTGTGCTGACAAGGAATGTAGAGAATCCTCACAATGCAGTTCTGAGATTATGTTCAGTTTTATTTGGCTATTCCGAGGCATACTTAACACGAGATACCAAAATATACACATGCATAAACCAGTGGTAGCTGTGTCCCTTATTACACAGTTCACAGTGACTAGTGTCTTGTATAATCCTGTGTGTTATTTTGGAGATGTTTCGGCTTGTCGTCTGTTTTGTTTGCTTTGCTCTAATTATTTTGGAATTAGTTTGGAGTTCTACAATTATTACATCAACTAATGGGAGATTTGAATATATTCACTCAATATCTCAGCTTGTTTGCTATGTTAATCTTTTCTTAACAAAGGTAATGAATACTAAAAGATTAAAAAATAATCTTGTTTTTAAAAACTCTAAAGTCACCATCTTCAGACTTGGAGTGTTTATTATTCTGAATTGTACAATGTGGATAAGTCTTAAATAAAACCATATTTAAAAAACAAAAAAAAAAAATCTATTTGTCCTCTCCAAGAACTTCTAGATGCCCATGCAATTCAAAATTAATTCCCCTACCCTAGAACTAATTATGATTAAATTCTCTATTTAATTGAGCTAACATCTTGAATGAATCATTCAAACCAAAATACAAGAAAAATTATGTACGATTCAGCTCTTAATTTTGAAGGTCAAAACTGAGTCAAAACTGAAACTGATTAGTATTTGAGTTTTTACTTGACAAATCATGCTATGAAGTCACAGGGAATATTTCATTATTTAAGATTTGCCAAACAGGTGTGTAGGTAGCCTCCTGGACATCAGTAGGGGCTGGGCATAGTGAAGTCCTTGTGCCTTCCTGCATACAAGGCTGCATCATGCCAGTCTCTCTAAAGAAGGGGAGCAAGGACTAGGCACAGCCCTGTCTGCCATCCCCACACTGGGAAGCAGAACTGATCGGGCACAGGGGGAGCAAGTGCTGCTCACTTGCAAAGGGTGGCAAAACAATCTCACTCCAGAAAGCTCTCAGAAGCATTGGGCCTCCATGCTGATGTCCAGATGTGCCTTACATTCCTCTCCTCTGTCAGTATCCATGTGTTCTCTTATCTTAGATCATAAGCTTTCTGGAGCAGAAGTGGTCTTTTTATTTTGTGTTTGTACCATGCCTAGGACACTAGGATATTGGTCCATGACTGGGACTCCTAGGTGCTATACAAATAAAGGAGTAATAATCTTGCGGACATAACAGAGGGCCTACAAGTCATTCTGAACCCAGCAAAACATGCTTGAGGGGGGCATCTTCTCGTAGCATTTCAGCTATAAAAAACGAGACAACATAGACGGTCATTTCTTTTCAGCAACAAAATGAGAATGCTTAGTGTGACAGTGTACCCCCTAAGGCTTTATGGGGGGGTGCTCATAAATGTTATGTATGATGTAACTGGAATAGGGTTTTGCTACATATGCCATGTAACATATCTATGTAAAGGTTATGATCTATTGGTTATGCTCATCCTAGTTGTACACAGGCACCATTTGCGTATTCGAAGTTATGAACATTGGCTGTATAATTGCATGATTTTTAAGTAGCCTTAGTTAGAACATTTGGTCACTTCTTGGGAAAGGAATGTTCAAATTAAGTGCTCAATGAGGAAGCACTTAACAGACAAAAGAGCTTGGAAGACTCCAATCCACATAAGAAGTCTATCTGAGGACGTTCAAGGTAGCATGTGGGTAATGGCTGCTACCTGTAAGTCCTGAGTCATGCATGGGCATGTGACTTGCCCATGTGATTCCGAACCTCCATTTTGTGACTGGATTCTACACAGGGTGAGGAGGGGGTCTCCACCCACAAGAGAGTCTATTTAAATCCCTGGGAGACCCCTCCATTTTGTCTTCAGCTGGCTAAAGAAGAAGCCTCTCCACTCTCCAGGATACTTGAAGGAAACTGGAACAAAGGACAGTAACTACAGGGGGTGTGGGTGATTGCTGGACACAGGCTAAAAGGAGATTAGTCTGTAAAAGGGATCATTCTGGAACTGGTGAGGATCTTATCTGTATTTAGTTTGATTAGACAGATTTGCACATTTTATTTTATTTTGCTTGGCAACTTACTTTGTTCTGTCTGTTACTATTTGGAACCACTTAAATCCTACTTTCTGTATTTAATAAAATCGCTTTCTACTTATTAATTAACTCAGAGTATGTATTAATACCTGGGGGAGCAAACAACTGTGCATCTCTCTCTATCAGCATTATAGAGGGCGAACAATTTATGAGTTTACCCTGCATAAGCTTTATACAGGGTAAAATGGATTTATTTGGCTTTAGACCCCATTGGGAGTTGGGCATCTGAGTGCTAAAGACAAGCACACTTCTACTAGCTGCTTTCAGGTAAAGCTCTAGCTTTGAGGCAAGTAATTCAGACCCTGGGTCTTCGTTGGAGCAGATGGGAGTGTCTGGCTCAGCAAGACAGGGTGCTGGAGTCCAGAGCTGTCAGGGAAAACAGGGATAGAGGTAGTCTTGGCACATCAGGTGGCAGCTCACAAGGCAGTTTCTGTGATCCAACCCATCATACTTCACTTTTATAGTATTGTGACAATATATGCCAATGCAACCAAACAAACTTGGGCACATTCAACTTTCAGCAGAAATCCACAATGATACCACAGAGCCGGCTTTAGGCCAATTCCACCAATTCCCCCGAATCGGGCCCCGCGCTTAAGAGGGCCCCGCGCCCAGTGGTAGGGCCGCCCAGAGTGGGGGGCAAGTGGCAGAGAATCTCTTCCCTGGCTAGAGGCACCTTTTTAATTTTTACTCATCCGGTGGCGCTCCAGGTCTTTGGCAGTGGGTCCTTCACTCGCTCCGGGTCTTTGGCGGCTGGCGACGGGTCCTTCAGTGCCGCCGAAGACCCGGAGCGAGTGAAGGACCCGCTGCCAAAGACTAGGAGCGCGGGCCGGTGAGTACAAGCCCCACGTGTTTTTTTAAACGTGGTTTTTTGTTTTGTTTTTTAGTCACCCCTGTCGGGGCCCCGTCGAAACTGTTTGAATCGGGCCCCGCACTTCCTAAAGCCGGCCCTGACGATACAACCCACTTCTGGCCATCCATTTATTTTTATGATAGATGCACAAAGTATTTTTGACGTTTCTAAACAGGACTTCAGGGGGCTGGCACTTCTTGCCTTCTTCTGATTTAGAAGATACTCCACTGATTTCTGATGTCTGTTAATAATAGATCTCATTCTGTTTTGCAAATGCTGATATCCTGTCCTGACTTATTAAAATACTAAAAGCAACATTTCTAACTAGCCTGTGAAGAAGATATTCCATTGTGTGAGCCAAGTGATGTGGAAACTCATTTTTCTTCCTTTGGAGGCTACCAGGTTCTATAGAGCTTAGATAAAGTTCAGATTTTTTAATACAAAATAAATCTTAGGCTTTATGATGTCCTCCTAGCTGTAACATTACTGACAAACATTGTCTATTGAAAATGCAACTCGCTAATTCTAAATTACATAAAATTACTGGTCTCTCTCCCTCTCTCTAGAGCTTTTTGCTGTCTTTATAAACAGCAGTAGGAAAAGACGACTTGCAAGGATAAAAAAGTACTGCCGTAGAAACTATTATTACAAAGCCACAAGGAACGTTAAGCTGATTGTGCCATCTGAGTGGAATCTCTCTCCATTTACACATGCTATGTTGTTACAAGAAGCATAACAAATCAAAACCAAGACTGACATCTTAGCTCTTCGTAGGGTAGAAGATTTTTGTCTCAAATAAAAAAAAAAAAAGGAAGAGCAGAAAGCATGTAAAACTCTTACATACTACTTTGTTAAAGCTTCTATCCTGGAAAAAGAAAACAAAATAAATCCGAGTTAAATGACTTTGGGGCACTCAGTTGTACAATAGTCTCCATAAAACTATCAACTGATTGTTTAAGACAGTATGAAGAAGACAGAGAAAACAAGGAATAACCTAACTGGCTCTATAGCGAAATGCATTCCTGTCCCAATTAGGAATTCCATGTCTTAGTGAAACAATGACACCTACACAACATGACAAGAGCACAGCTGAATTATCCAATGAAAATGCATATCACCACTGATGTCATTAGCCACAGGGAAAACAGCTTTATCTCTGCCAGCTTTGCTACTTCTACACTCCCTTATTAACTTCTATCCTTTTCCACCCTCCCTCCAGGCTCTCCTGACATCCTGATAAAGGAGAAAACGATGGTGAAGAGTGGCCTTAATTCCCTTGAAGGCTGAAGCCTTCAATAGTAGAGGCTATAGTGAAGAAACCTAGGAGGAAACAAATATTCATTGAAAGACGTGTGTGTGTGTGTGTGTGTGTGTGTGTGTGTGTGTGGTAGGTGGTTTGTCAAACAGAATGAGAAGAGCAAGCAGTTTTTGGAGTTTCGTGTGCCAGAGATACTGCCACCCCTGGTCAATCTGAAGTTATTCTTTCTAGCACTGTCTCAGTTTCCAGGTACAGATATGTTACATGCTCCATTCTGTATCTTTTCTTTTCTTATGAGAAGGCAGGGTATTCAAATACTGTATAGAAGAATCCTGCTGTCTGAGTACTATAGATAGTGAAGCTCTTCAATGCCAGGTTTTCAGTACCCTGCCTTCAAAACAAGAACAAAGCAGACTGGCAGCTTGGAGGAATTGTGTAACATGAGTGCTGAGATCTGATCCCATACACGTTTGCAAAATAACGCAGTGGCTCTGTGCTCATTTGGCAGGTCGCCCAGCAGAGAAGGTGCACTAATACATCTTTTTGAATTGAGTGCAAAGAACAAAACTCCATTTTCGAAGTACTATGAATTGAAAATTTGAGTTTGTTAGCTTTGGCAGTGCCCTTTTTAATACTGCATTCCTTTATACAGCATGTCCTAACTTATCAAAATACAAGATGTGGAGAAAATGCCGATTCTTGTGAGGTTTCAAGGACTCAATGAAACCCTCCATGGTTTACTCAATGTCCAAGCAGAATGTCAAGTGTCACAATAGAGTTGGCTCTCTCCTGATCCATCTCTTTCCAATACCACTCCACTATCCAGCATCAATCAACAGGGAATTCTACAATGGAGAGAATACAATTGCAGCTGGTGCATTTACTTAGCCCACAAGCCTCTCCTGAAGACAACATGTAAGCAGACCCCTGAGTCTCTAGCATGGACTCTGATTGTTAAGCACCAGCAACACAGATACACCCAGCAACCTCGTTTAATTCACAATACCAGGTTGCATTTCATGTTAGGATGTTAGAAACAAGAACAGGAATTGCATCCATTTGAATCACAGCTTCTTAACATTGTCAACAAAACAGGAAGCTACTCTTAACAAAAGATCTTGAAAAGGCAAAACATGAGGAGGTTTGAGACTAATAGCCACATTTAAAAAGGAGGTTGTATTAAATAGGAGCAGTTTACTTGAAAGGAACTGATGGGTTAGAAATATGATCTCAGTGAGGGCAAAGGGACAATTTAAAGAAGTCTATTATGCTTAATTTAAACGGATTCCATAAATGTGTTGGTATTATCAAATTGTTTATAATAATAATAATAACAACAACGTTAATGCATCTGCTCCATCTTTGTGCAGTTACCTAGACTACTTTGCTTGATCCACTGTTCTGTAATAACCTCCATCTGCTCTGCTCTGTCTATCATTTCTTTTGCTGTAACATATTGTGACAGAGGCTTCATTTACCTAAACTTATCTTGGCAACTTGTACTTCATTAAAGAGAATCCTGCAAGCATCAGTTAAAGCTTTCTTATCTGGCCATGCATAGCCAAGCTTCATAAATCATTCTTTCACTTTCCATTTTGCAGCTTCTGGAAAGGTAACATTATTGAATTCAGATCACTGGAATAGAGCAGTACTAAAATGTTTATTGACCAGCTTTCAGGCACCGAGCTCTGCTTTGAATGCAGACAGTAATATTAGCTAAAGCTTTTGAATTTAAAAGGGATGTCACCACTACGTTTTATACAGGGCTATAAATATCAATTGATGGCAGGCCACTTTAGCAAGCTGCTACCAACCTACTAACAACAAAATATTATTAGCATACAGTTCCCTCCTTGTCCTCTTTACTTAGCACTTGCAGATTAAGGCTTATACATACTTTGGACCAGATCTTCAGGTACAGCTGAAGAGCAAACTGTGCAATGCTAGGGTTACCATATTTCAGCAAGAAAAAAAGAGGAAGGGAGGAGCCCCGCCCTAGCCCCGCCCCTGCCCCTCCCACTTCCCGCCCCCCCAGAACCCCCAACCCTCCCCCCGTTCCTTGTCCCCTGACTGCCCCCTCCTGGGACCCCTGCCCCTAACTGCCCCCCAGGACTCCACTCCCTATCTAAGCCTCCCTGCCTCTTGTCCCCTGACTGCCCCAACCCTTATCCACACCCCCACCCCCAGACAGACCCCTGGGACTCCCACGCCCCATCCAACCACTCCCCACCCCCTGACAGCCCCCCCCCAGAACTCCCAACCCATCTAAACCCCTCTGCTCCCTGTCCCCTGACTGCTCCGATCCATCTCCCCACCCCTGCCACCTGACAGCCCCCCCCAGAACTCCCAAACACTCCCCCCCTGCTCCTTGTCCCCTGACTGCCCCCTCCTGGGACCCCTGCTCCTAACTGCCCTCCAGAACCCCACCCCCTATTTATGTACAGGCGTGACTACCTGCCCTTTCCTGGTTACTATACGCGGCCAGTCCACATCCACATCCAGTAGTTAAAATAAATAAATAAATAAACTAATAATTTAAATTGGAATTTCATCCATTAATAAGTATTTATTATATAGTTAAAACCATTCTATTGAAGGGCAGATATTAAATAACACTAAATATGTTAATGTTCAAAACAATATTAAAAATTTGAAAATTTAGAGCATGGAAACCAAAATAGCTAAAATTTAGTTTTGGCAAGATACACGGAATGGAAACTCCGGGATCTTTACCTGTCACTGAATATAGCCATCATACCAATAGTGGAATATAAAACAAGTCTACATATACTCTCCTTAAAATTTTTACTTCTGTCCATTCCCAATAATTGTAACAAATCATTATTACCTTCACTCCACTTGCCACGCGCCCCAAGCACAAAACCAAAGAAGTGGATATTTTTACCTCCCGTTAAGTTTTTAATTTCTTCCTCTAATTCAAGATAATAAGCCACCTTCTCACTGTGGGCTTGTTCCAAACTTCCGGCATTATCCTCCCATCGCACTGTAACATCAACCACCACTGCTGTATCTCCTTTTATAAATATAATATCCGGCTTTCTTAACTCACCCTTACTATTTCTCAAATGGGGCTCTATCATTGCCTTCCACCCTAATTTACAAACCTTATCTACAACTGCAGACACTACTCTATTATGCCTTTTTATCCTAGCATTCTTAGTCTTATAACATTGTCCTGAGATATGGGGAACAGTCTCCCGCACTTTACCGCACCATCTACAAAGAGCATTCACACCTCCTCTTCCTCTTGCTAATGTCTCCCTAGTAGGATAAATATTTGCCCTAAGCTGCAATGCTGCGATATACGCTGACGATTTAACTTTACTAGAGTTTCTAAAAATCGAATTACTAATTAAATCATTTTTAAAATATTTTATCCCTATTCCCTGACATCTCAGTTCCGACCATCTTAAAAATTCCTCTTCCCTCCATTTCTTGGGATGAGATGTTACTGCACTAAATGACAATATTTTATCCACAAGATTTTCTCCTGCATATAGATAAGATAGGTCCATCCAATCATCTCTCGAGACAATATGTCTCCTCCATTTACGAATTAACATATTTGGGATTTGCACACTAAACTTAGTGAGAGCTAAACCACCATCCCTACCTCTAGAATAAAATATCCCATCTGTGGTACACTGAGGTAAATGTAAAATCTCTTTAACTATTTTTCTAACTAACACATCAAGATCGTCTAAAAGATTAAAAGGGGGTTCTATTAAAAGAAGATTATAAAATAGCTTCGGTAAGATGTAGGTCTGTAAAATTAATATTTTTTGGGCCGGTTTTAATGGGGCCTTAATTAAATTCTCACTCCAATCTTTCAATTTTTCTTTAAGTACCGGTCCCCCTACACCTATCCAGGGATCTATTCTAGCCCCTAAATATTTTTCAAAATCCCCTGGTTGAACATATTCAATCTTCTCTGACCCTATCTGCCAATTATCCTTAGGATTAACTACATAGGTTTTATATTTAGTTAAAATATGAAAGCCTTTCGTTTTCTTCACATTAACAGAGAGATTAGTATTTTTACAAAACTCCTCTAAGATACCCAAATTTTTGATCATTCCTTTATATGAGCTACTTAAAATTGCCACATCATCAGCAAAAGCCAATGACGTGACACTATTACCCTTAACATAAAAACCACTTCCTTCTACTTCTAATCTAGTTAAAAGGGGATCCATAGCAATATTAAACAAAATTGGGGACAACGGGTCACCCTGCTTGACCCCCCTCCTAATTAAAATAGACTCAGTAGCTTCATCACCCACCCATACCCTAGTTGTGCAATTATCATAAAGGTCCCTAATAATATCTATAAAATGTTCATCTATACCAAATCTTCTCAACCCGGCTATTATATGTCCGTGTCCCACAGAATCAAATGCTTTAGCCAGATCTACGAACACTATTGCAATTTCATTCCCATTTCGTTTAGCCCCTTTAATCAAATTATCTAATATAGCAATATTTTCCTCACACCCAGGGGCGGATATAAACCCTTTTTGTCTACTACATATCTTAACTGTTTCCACCAGTCTTTTTGCTAATATTTTGGTATAGATTCTAATCCAAACTGACCCAATTGTCAATGGTCTCCAAGATGTTAACTTCTTCATTTCCTCCTCATCTTGTGTCTTTGGTATTAAAATCGTTCTATTTTTCTTAAATTCATCTGGTACCTGTCTATTTAGAAACCATATATTAAAAATTTTTGTAAGTATTAAGGAGTCTAAATTAAAAATATCCCACAAATTGCTCACTTTTACTTTATCTGGGCCAGGAGCACTATCTTTTCTTATTTCTGTTAAAGCTATTCTAATCTCATCCACAGAGATCGGACTCATTAATATATCATTATCCGCATTCTCTGTGGATGATGGCCACCCTATCATATTACCATGTCCAATTGTTCCCAAAATATTTACATAGTATTCCTCAATTTCTTTCATAGGGATAGCACACTTAGCCTTATCTGGCTCTCCCATTATAATGCGAGTCAATCTTCTTCTATCCTTATCAAATAATTGTTGATAGAATTTATACTTAGCTTTCTTTGTAGCATATCTCCTAATTGCATTAAATTGCTTCCTTCTCCCCTCCTTTCTAATCTTCCCTTTTCCTTTATTCCTCAACTCTATTTGACTTTCATTTCTAGGGTCCTGTCCCTCTACTAATGAATAACATAATTTTTCCAACATTGCCCATCCGAGAGCTTTTGTTAAATCCTCCTTTAATAATCCTTCAATTTCCCCTAAACTATTTATTATTTCTCTTCCCTCCCTACTTTGTTTTCCCCGTTTACATATTTTCTCCACTAAATCCACTTCTGGATGTCCTTTTAGTGGGAAAATCCTCTCTCTTGGGGGCGGAATTTCTAATATATTTACTCTAATGTCCTCTACCTCAGTCACTTCCTCCCTATCTCCTATTACCACTAACTTCTTCTTTGCTAATTCTCGTCTTTTATCTGATATTTGTTTATTCGTTTTGGTCCTCATCTCGCTCTCAATACATTTATTTATATTCCTTTTCCCAATATATTTCCTTTCCAACTGTATAAGCTGCGCAACCTCATCTTTAGTCCATATACGAGATCTAGTCGATCCCTCTTTGATCCTACTTTTTGCAGCCATATCTTCTTTTCTTTGCTCATTCCTCACAGCAGGGTGTCTATATCTACAGTGTTGGCTCAATCCAGATCTAGTATGAAAACCAAGCCCACAGACCGAGCACGTATGGCTCTTCATTGGGGTATCCGCCTTCTTGGGTATGCACTTGGGGTAGTGGCAAGCTATATTATGATATTGAGAAGATTTTCCACATTTACTACATACAACTCGTATGGCTTTACTTTTATGAACCACATTAATGTGTTTGGCCCATTTACCAAATGTTGGTAATATCTGGGGACATATTGGACAATTAAAACTATCAACGGGATACTCTAAATAAAAAACCCCATCCTTCCACGAACTACTTTCTAATATATTTATATTACTACCAATACTGTTAAGATCCTTATTACGATCCCTATTAAAATCAGTACTTGATTCCCTAACATATGGATCATCAAATGTACTTAAATACTTAAAATCTGGATTAAAACTGTCCATAGTTAAATCATTAAAAGTGTCCCTTGTAAAAACCATCGGTAAGATAGATAAAATCTCCTCACCATGATTATCACAAACATTCTCCTCTACCTCCTCTCCATGCTCCACTGGGAGGACTTGATTCTCACTCTCATTCTCATGAGACTTCATTATAGTCCACACCATTTTATCCATTGGTCCAGCGACCCTGATCACACCCCTAATATATTTAACACTGTCAGCCGGGGCATCAAAGCCAACAGCGGGGGCGTTATTAACCCGGTCCAGCGCCAATCCGGTATAAAAATATAAATTACTTTTTTCCATAGCTAAAAGATTTACCCTTCTCAGGGGGAAACTAACCCTTTCCAGGGGGAAACTAACCCCTAAGACTCCCTGTTCCTTGTCCCCTAACTGCCCCCTCCTAAGACCCCCCCCAACTGCCCCCCAGGACCCTACCCCCTACCTGTACCCTGACTGCCCAAAACTTTCTCCACTCCCCCCAAAAAGCCCCCCCCGTTTCTTGACCTCCACCTCCAGAACCTTCCTGCCCCCTGACCTCCTTACCCTGCTGCTCAGAACAGAGTGTTGGGCTCTGTGCAGCCGAGCCGGACACGTGGCTGAGCTCCCCAGCACAACAAAACCTGGTCCCTGGCCCTGCACAACAAAACCCGGTCTGGCCCTGCACAGTGCTGCTGGACTGGGCTGTAAGGGAGCTGCTGGCTCAGAATGCAGGGCGGATCCGGCTCCTCTACAGCTGCTCCTGAGTCCAGCCCGGGACTTCCCTGCAGCCCTCCCAGCCACTCGCTCTGCTAATCCCGGACATTGTGAGTGCTTTACAAATTCCCCCCGGACGCTATTTTTAGCACACAAAAGGAGGACATGTCCGGGTAAATCCGGACGAATGGTAACCCTAGCAATGCATGCTAGGACGGGCAAAGGGAATGGGGAAGATAAAAGTGCCTTAAACTAACATTTACACTCCCCGGACACTACGCTGGCTTTGCACCTTTGCCAGGCAGATGGTGCAAGTTAGAGCAGCCTGAGAGACCACTGGTCTTCAGTGGAGTTGCTCCTGATTTGCACCAGAGTAAGAAGAAGCAGGCCCTTCCTGCCTCAGCGTATACTCCTATATTAATCCCATATTGCAGGCAATGCAATTTTCTGACAAAAGTTACCTGTTATCAGAAGGAAAAATATTATGGGCGATATTCTCAGACAGAGCAACACACATTTACATCTGTCCCTATATTTTCTGTGTTGGGTGATGAGAAATCTTGCAAACAAATGGCAAGGCTGCTGAAAATAGAACATGATCAATCCCCCTAAATCAGCATGTGAAGAGGACATAACTGGTCAGACCACCGTAGCCCCCTGTTCCAGACCCCTACAGAAAGGGCCTCAGCACCTAGTGGGAACACCTATGCTCAATTCTCCTCTTTTCTGTGGCCCTCACCCACTAGGAAACCCAGCTTAACGAGGTCAGCTGCCAGTAGAAGAAAGTCTGCAGTATGGCCTTTATGGGGCCACATTGACAGGGGGTGGGCCAGAACAGCAAGGGGCACTAGTGCCAGTTTGGAAGCACCTGATGTCCATGCAGATGGTCATGTGCTCCCTACGGATCCCTGAAATCAGCTGGGCTTGGTGGCGGTGATTCCTGCTTCTTCCATGGGAACCTAATGAAGACTTCCCCATTATAGGCCACTTCCATGAGTTTTACTAAGGGTACATATGCTCTGGTCCAGTTATTACTGTTGCACTGTTTAAAAACAGGAATGATTCCTTTCCAGCCTTAAAAACGGGTGCCTGAGTTGTTGGAATTTTTTAAACTGAAAAGAAGTTTGTATCACTATTTTTTTTTTTTAAATCTTGGAATTTGGCCAAAATTTAAATAATGCAGACTTATTTTCAGCTAAGATGTGTTATCAGTTCAGATAGCAATTTTCGCCACTATAAAGCTGCATCTTTTAATGGAATATAATACCAATAATTTCATTTGATCTGCGGTATTTGTTTGCTTTAAAAGGTTTACTCTGCATCAAATACAATTAGGCGTAATTTACAAGACCAGTAAAAAGAAGCTATTCTTTTTTGGCTAAGGAAGCCATTATCTGCTCAGGGTATTAAAAAAAACAAACAACAACAACAAACCTGTGACTAATTTTGATCCTGTCAGGGACAAGGGGCATCAGCAGAGACACACACACACACACACACACACACACGCTATCGGCCCTGCTTATTAAAGTTGTCCAACACTTCCCATTAGAAGACACTGTTTTCAGTTGTTTATAACTTTGTAGCCTGAATGGTTCAAGTTTGGCAATCTTACTTGCCAAACATTGGAGTTTGGGGAGAAGAATTTTAGCCAAAAAGGTTCAGACAGTTCTAAGAATGAGTCTAGGGACATATACCTTCTGCCAGTGTTAAAAACTCTTGTTACCATGTCTTTGAGAAGCTCTGGTACTCCTCTGCTTTGGAGCAGGGACTAGAAATTTGGCAGGGGGGTGGCCTCCAATATGGAGGACTTGCTGTTTGCTGCCCCCATGAAAATCTGCCCAAAGCTGGCAAGTGGTAAGCCTTTGAAAAGTAGCAGTTTGTACATGCTCAGTGGAGACTTTCTAGAGTTTTGCTGCTAAAAACCTAAAGATACCATCTACACTTGGTATGTTGTAACCTGGGGATGGGCAGATTTTCCCCTTCAACTCCAGCTCAGGTATGGTGTAGGCCATGCTAGGGGTGGGCACCAGAACTGAGAGTGGAAAACCTGTATCTCCTGTGCTCTGAATGCCCCCCACACCCCCATTGGGCTCAGGCAGTGTGGAGAAGGATGCTGCCTGATATGATCGCAGAGGGGACATGAGCCATTCCTGGAGGGGGAAGGGAAATTGGGACTGGATGGGATTGGGAACTAGTGTGTTGGGGGGCGGAGGGAGGGATAAATTCAGTGAGTGGGAAGAAAAATCAGATGAGGAACCAGGATGCATGGGGAGAACAGGATCGGGTTGGGCAAAAAGACTGGGAGATAGGGCTTTGGAGGGGCTGGCCAGGAGAAACCGACTGAATAACAGATTGGATGAAGAGCCTTGGAGGTAGACTGGGAGCAAGTGGGATAGGAAAGGTGAGAAATAAGGGGTGAAGGAGAGAGAACAGAGAGCCTGCCTGGAAGGGGAGAATAGGACTGGCTGAGCGAGAAACTGGAGCAGGAAGTGGGTATGACTGGGCAAAGAAAATGTGACTGGGGGCAAAGGGAGAACAAAACTGGAAGTCAAGAAAGTGAGACCAGGGTCCCTCCCTTTGAAGCAAATGCAATGTGTGATCCAGTTTCTTCCATTTTGCCCTGTAAAGGCCGTGGGCCATATGAATTCACCCCAGTATAACGTCAATAAAATATATTTGGACCACTCACCTCAGACTTCATGTTTAGTAGCTTTAATAAAATGTCCAAACCCTACATTTAGATGTGAGAAGCTATTAGGAACTAGAGCTGATTGGGAATTTTCTGACTAAATGGATTTTCATTGGAAAATGTCAATTGACACCAAAACTTTTCATAGGAATATACCTGTTCCAATGAAACATTCACCAGGAAAGGTTCCTCAAGTCCAAAATGGAATTTCTGGTCAAAACCAGAGAGCGCCACCCCAGAATAGCCAGTGGTTAGGACACTCTTATTGAACCTGAGACTTCCATGTTTATTTCCTACCTTGCCCAACTCAAATGCGGAGCTTGAACCTCACTTTCCCCCATACCACACGAAGGCCCTAGCCAGTGGGCTATTGGGGGTGGGGGTCTCAACACAAAATATTTCACAAGGTCTTGGTTTCATCTTGATGGGGAAAAGGAAAGTGTTCAAAATCATGAAAGTTTTCACAGGACAGGAAAACCATTTCCCATCTGTTTCTTTTAGGAACATGCTAGGAATGCACGTTCCAATATTCTTCCTGGATTCCATATACGACTCAAGGGGAGGGGAAGGCTTCTCTTCTGACCCTCATAGGCTTGCACAGTATTAGGCACAGTTTAGCCCTTTGGAACTATTCGTGACTAGATAGACAGATTCCAATGCTGTAAGTATGGAGGTTTCATTCACATCCTTTTCAACTCCTTACTGTCCTGCACTCCCACCTATTCACAATGCACACAATCCCTAGGAACCTAAAGATTGTCCCCCCCATGGTATTGAGCAACCCATTCTGGGAGGTTCTGCATCCTCTGGTGACCCACTCTCTCCTGCACCATTACAGCAGCACTGTGAAAGCAAAAGTGCAAGTTCCTCTTGGCAATAACCACTCCTATGAATCTGCCTCATCGTACTTCTGTTATTGTTAGATAGCTTCCATGCTTATGTTCTAGCAGCCTGTGAATCATACTTAGCGCAAAAGTTGATGAAGCGTTCAAGCTATCCTGCATCCCATACCACAGCCAAGCAGAGAGGAAGGAATGGAATTCTCCAATACAGGCAAGTGGCAGATGGATCAGAAAGGGTGATGGGCTGCTGGAAAGCATGCAACTGGTGGCTGGAATAGTGCTTTAGTGGGTGCGTGGGGCTCTGAGTGCACACATGCCTCTATGACTGAATATATGCAAGGCGAGCAGTGGAAATGATTTCCAGATCCATTAGTACCCCATCCTCTATGTTCTTTGCCCTCCTCCTCATTTATATAATCAAACTCACATTTTAGAAGGACAGTGTTCTTGTCCCCATTTTGAACTTTAACAATGACATGTCTGTACATACAGCACCAAATGAGCCTTACACAATATTTTAAATAAGCACCAGCAAGACGGAAATGCATCATTTTAGTCATGGAGCCAGCCATGACTGTATAAGAGGAACGCTCCCAATTTGCCAAGACTACCAATTACAGCTTGCTGTAGTTTAGCATAATCATTAAAACCTTTGAGAAACAAGACATTGAAAAATCCATTTTACTAGCTACAAAAAAACTCTTAAAAGCATCAAGCTCCTTTGTGCCAAGTGGAGAAAATGCAATGAAAGGTGGAAAGACATTACTACAGAGCAAAGTATTTGCCTTTAACAGGGTTTCCTCCCGTGTTATTAAATGTGTATTTTTCTGACAACAGTGATTTCATTTTGCAGGATAAAAGCCCTGTATGTCATCATCTAATCTTTTTCCCAAAAAAGATATTGGGTTTTGAGAAAGAAACTGATTCTCCACAATGCAGCTTTTTTCCCCCCCGCATTTGATGGCCACCAGCAGTTACAATCATATTGCTGTTACCACAAAGAATTTAATCAAGATCAGCAGCCTGATGACTGTGCAGAATAGGACTGCTCTATAAGAAGGGAAGAAGCATTAAAAAAACCCACATACACACACAAATCACTTTTTTCCTGAAGCTAGTAAGGAAGGATGCCAGCTGCTAAGATTTTATCCGAACTAACCTAACTCTTATGATGTTGCCAGGGTAAGCAGTGGAAAGGAGGCAGTGGGTAGAGCAAAAAGCAAAGAATCTTAAATGTTTAATTGGTGAACCCCTAGCTATCCTAAAATCTAAACTCTTTGGGCCAGATCCTCAGATGGTGTAAATGAGAATAGAGCCACTGAATTCAATGGACTTGTGCCAGCTTACACTTGCTAAGGGTTTGGTTTGCTAAGTGCGTGCCATGCAAACCAGCTTCCTGTTCCCTTGTATCAGTGCCGTAACAAGGGCGAGGCGAGTGAGGCACTTGCCTCAGGCACACAAAGCCGAGGGGCACAGAAAGCAGTGGAGGAAAAAAAAAAAAAAAGCCCTCACACAGAGATTTATAACCCAGTTGATCTTCCCCCTGGCCGCACCTGTGGCCCCCCCATGCCTCCCCCGAGTGTCCCCCAGCCCCGACTTGCTCCCCCAACCCCTTCCCAGCCGAGCAGAGAGTCCCAGTCTTTCCCCTGAAGCAACTGCTGCCACAGAATCCTAGTGCCCCCCATCTCGACTGCCAGGGCAGACTGACTCTGAGCCTGCCCTTACCCCTCAGACCCTTTCATTTTCCAATGGGACCCTCCAGCAGCACGGGGGGCCCCCCGCCCGCAGTCACCGCTCCTGCCCCATCCCAGGCAAGGGGCTGCCCCATCCCTCACCCCCAATGAGGCTACAGTGAGGGGCAGCAGCAGAGAAGGAGGCGCATGCAGCACCTCATGGCACCCACCATGGGGGAGGCGAGGGAGATTCCTGGACCTGAGAGGGGCCCTAGGAGCACGTACAGTGACAGTGGTGGGGGTGAGTGTGCTGCTGGGGGGGCGGGAAAGGGAGGCTCCTCCCCCAGAGCTTGCTGCTGCCGACAGGGAAAGGGCTGGGGGGAGTCCTCCTCTCTAGCCGCTGTCCCGGAGCAGCCTGCCTGCACCCCAAACTCATCCCCAGCTCTGCCCCACCCCAGAGCCCTCACCCCCAGTCAGAGCTTTCACCCCCCCACCGCACCCTCAACCCTCTACCCTAGCCCTGTGCACCTCCAGCACCCCAAACACCTTATTCCCAGTCCCAGCCAGAGCCCTCACCCCCCCACACCCCAACCCTCTGCCCCAGCCCTGAGTCCCTCCCACACCCCAAACCTCCCATTCCCAGGCAGAGCCCTCTCTCCCACACTCCTACTCTTGCCCTGAGCCCTCTCCCACACCCCAAACCCCTCATCTGCAGCCACAATCTACAGCCCTCACCCCTGCACCCCATCCCTCTGCACCCCTCCCATCCCCAAACTGCCTGCCAGAACCTGCACCCCAATCCCCTGCCCCAGCCTAGGGCCTGCACCCCAGACCTCCTCCCTCACCCAAATTCCCTCCCAGAGCCTTGGGCGGGTGGAGTTTGGGCAGGGGTGGATTCTGGGGTTGGTTGTATTGGGATCCAGGATGTGGGCGGGCAAAGCCCGCCCACTGCTAAAGGATCCCCCCCAGCCTAAGGGGGGGTCCACAGGGCCTGGAGACCAAAAAATTACAGGGGACAACTAATAAAAGAACAGGGACAGGAGTGAGGTCAAAGGGTCAAAAGAAGGGAACCAGACGGGGACACCAAGCAGAGAACCCCGGACAGTGCCCACTGCTCCTCGAAGGTGTCAAGGGAGCCAGTGGACGCCGCCCAGAGGAACTCTGCCCGGATACATGAACGAACGGAGGACCGGAAATAGGCCCCAGTGTCACAGGAGACTCCATCGGCCAACCTCCTATCCCTGGTTTTACAGATGGCCAATTTTGCTAGGGCCAGGAGGAGGTTGAACCGGAGGTCCCATGACTTTGTGGGGCGACAAATAGGGAGTGCATAAATAAAAAGGTGAGGGGAAAAGTGCAACCAAAATCATAACAAAATATCCTTGAGGAGCCGGAATAGGGGCTGCAGCCTGGCGCACTCTAGGTAAACATGTGCCAGGGTTTCCCTAACGCCACAGAAGGGGCAGGTATCTGGGATAGGGGTAAACCGCGCCAAGTACACGCCCGTGCTCACGGCTCCGTGAAGGAGCCGCCAACTTATGTCCCCGGTGGGCTTTGGGATCAGAGTAGAATAAAGGCTGGCCCACCGGGGCTCCTCACCCTCCAGAGGTGGCAGGAGGTCCCGCCACTTTGTATCGGGGCGGGACGCGAGGGTGAGGACATGAAGAACATGGAGCATGAGCGTGTATAGATGTTTCCTTGGCGCGGTCCGCAACAGAACTGGCTGCAGATCGTGCAGCCGGCTCATGGTGAAGGGACGGGCGGGGGCCCGATTGGGTCTACGGGGCAGGGAGCCGATGAAAAGGTCTGGAGGGCTCGGAGTGGAGGGTGGGCGGGGCGTGCCCTCTTGCAGGACCCGGTCAAGATAGTCCCGAGCAGCAGGCGGCAAAGCGGCCCTCACCTCCTGAAGCACGCGCCGGGGAGTACGAGGTCTGGAGAGCCCCATGCGCTGAGCGAGCATCAGGGGATCCAGCCAGTCTCCCCGGTCGTAGTCCAGGAGGTCTCCGACTTTGGTGACTTCTGCCAGGACCAACCTCTGGTGCACCATGGGGGACTCCGCCACCTGCACACGGAGCTGGGGTTGTGTAGCAGGGGCTCCGCGAGGAGATCTGCCCCCACGGTGGCCGCCACGGACCTGGTCACTGAGAACAGTTTCCAGGTCCGGAGGAGGTCCTGGTAGAAGACCGGCAGCCCGGAGAGGTCTCACGGAAGACCTCTCGGATGGAGACAAAAGAGCTGCTGGTCATATCGGAGCCCTCGGAAGCGGCGCAGGAAGGCGTGCGCCAATACGCTCGACGCCGGACTACCTGTACCATAAAGAAGCCTCTGCAGGGCCTGGAAGCGGAAGATGTGGACCTGTGCGTGCAAACACTTCAGGCCCTGCCCTCCCTCCTCCAGGGGTAGATGGAGAACCCCCGCAGAGACCCAGTGCAGTCCTGCCCAAAAGAACTCCAGAATCAATGTCCAGAGGTTGGCCAGGAAATCCGGGGCCGGGACCAGGGTGTTGAGCCGGTACCAGAGCATGGACAGGACCAGTTGATTGAGCACCAGTGCTCTCCCTTGAAGGGAGAGACACCGGAGCAGTCCTGTCCATTTCCGGAAATGGTTCTGGGGTTGGTTCTGGGCACCACCAAAATTTCTACAAACCTGCCACCCCTGATCCTGCCCTGCAAACCTGAACTCCCAGCATTCTCAGGACACATCCCTAGTGGCCACAGCTGATATCCAGCACCTCTCTCCTCTCTTAACCTGTGAGTCCCTCTCTGGATTGGAACTGGACTGGAACCAAAGACCATCTTGGAAGCAACATTATCAGCCCAAGCAGTCAAAAATCATGCTTGAGGGGGGCATCTTCTCGTTTCATTTCAGCTGTAAAAAATGAGACAACATAGACCGCCGCCACTTCATTCATTTTCATTCTTCGGCGGCAATTCGGTGGCAGACCCTTCCCTCCGAGATGGACTGAGGGACCCGCTGCCGAATTGCCGCCGAAGAGCCGGCCCTGGAGGAGGACACAATTTTATATTCTTGCCTCGGGCACAAAAATACCTAGTTACAGCTCTGCCTTGTATCCTGCTTGCATTTATATTACTCAGTGACCACACACACCACTAGACAGCATAAGAACATAAGAATAGCCATACTGGGTCCATCTAGCCCAGTATCCTGTCTTACAACAGTGCCCAATGCCAGATGCCCCAAATGGAATGAACAGATCAGGTCATCATCAAGTGATCCATCCCGTCGCCCATTCCCAGCTTCTGGCAAACAAAGGTTGGGGACACCATCCCTTCCCATCCTGGCTAATAGCCATTGATGGACCTATCCTCCTGGAATTTGTCTAGTTCATTTTTGTAACCCTATTACAGTCTTGGCCTTCACAACATCCTCTAGCAAAGAGTTCCACAGGTTGACTGTGCATTGTGTGAAGAAATATTTCCCTTTGTTCGTTTTAAACCTGCTGCCTGTTAATTTCATTTAATGAGCCCTAGTTCTTGTGTTATGAGAAGGAGTAAATAACACTTCCTTATTTACTTTCTCCACACCAGTCATGATTTTATAGACCTCAATCATATCCCCCCTTAGTCGTCTCTTTTTCAAGTTGAAAAGTCCCAGTCTTATTAATCTCGCCTCATATGGAAGCCGTTCCATTCCTCTAATCATTTTTGTTGACCATGTCTTCTACTGAATTCCAAAAAAATTGCATTCAACTACTACTGATAAATCTGTAATCAAATAGACTATAGCTTCCCACCCCCAACATCCCAGATAATACATTCCAAAGATGGTGAACAAATGTGTCTTGCACAGTGTCCTAAAGGCAACAAACAGTATAACACTCAGGTTTCACAGACTTAAAGAGGGTCTATATTTGAAAGGCCCTCCCTCTGACAGTACCCCTCTATCTATTCCCATGAGTTCAACACTGGAGACAGAAAGGAGCCTTCTGGTTAATCTTGTCCCATTAGTGCTTTATCACATTAGTATCCTTATTGCATTAGTGCATTACTCGTGCACTATTTAATTTAATCAGCTTACTTTTTAGATTACCGTTCCTACCTAATACATGCAAGTCCCTTAACATTAGGTTAAGTGTAAAATTAAGATATCTGTACTATATGGTAAGGAAAAACCCTGTCAGGGAATGACTTTTTAAAAAATTATCTCCGGTTGCTGAGGCAGCTAGATCTCTTCATTTCTCCCTACCCCCCAAGCCAGGACACTTATGCCTACTTACAATCACAGCTGGTCAAAAACTTTTAAATTAAGTATTTTCCTGTTGGAACCAAAATGTTTCATAGAAACAGACAGAAATTTCATCAAAATGATGTGGAATATCCAGGATGGACTATCCTGCCACTGGCCCAGTAGTTAAGGTATTGGCTTAGGAGAGTGGACCCACAGGTTCAGGCCTCTGCTCTCAGCTTCATTTCACATTGGAACAAACCAAATCCAAAACCTCATGTCTCTTTGTGAAACAGAATACAGAGTTCTGGGCAGCTCTACTGATGATGTGGACCTGCTTGGGTATATGGGCAGATTATGTGATTTGACTGCTTATTTATAAAGGAAAAAGGGAGGCTTATATCATGCCCTCCAACTCTACCTAATCTAATGATACATTACCTGGTGTTCTAGGGCTGGTACCAGTACCGCACATGAATAAGTTAGCTGGATTCCTATCTACTCTCTCTTACTCCACAAGAGAGGGTTATTTACCACCACGTCCCCCTCTTCTCTGTGCCTGCTAGCTCTTTCATATTGTTTGTTCTTAAGAGCTCCCCTGACTACTGCTTGGAACATACCACCTTCTCCTTCAGCAAGTTTCACTAACACCTCCTACAGGGATTTTTTTTCATCTCACATGGCTTGCAAAAAATTTCCAGTAGGGATTTTAAAAGGAACCTTTTCCTTCCTGCTCTGTTATGTACAATGCATTGCTAAATCAATGTAGTACTGTAGAGCAAATAGCAATCATATGAAATGAATATGTTCGTTGAAATTGCTCATATTTGAGAGTTGATTATTATTCCATGAGAAGGGATAATAGCATTTAATGAGCTGAGTTAATAATGGTCAAGATGCTGAGTCAATCAAGTGATGACTTGAGAAAGTCAATAATTCCTGATTGAGAGAACGGGTCAAATGCTCGAAGGCAAAAACCAAAATTGGCTCCTTTTTAAAGCCAAGTAACCCCAGATTGATCAGCACATGCATTCGTGTTTTTCTGGCACCTGATGGGTGGCTTGGTATCGTGACTGAGTCAACAGCCAGTCACATGACTACCAAAGTGTGGAAAGGCCAGATTGTTGGTAAATTGATAATTGTGGATGGAATTTTCAAAGGCACTTAAGGGCGTAAATCTCCTATTCTCCTTATTGATTTTTAATGGGATTTAAGCACTAACTCTCTGAAGCTCTTTTGAAAATCCCATCCAGCAAGTGTAGACTTGTGCCCACAGCTTAGGTGACGCAATACATGGACACATCCCTGATAGAGACACCTAAATTACTGACATTCTAGACGTAAAGGATTGTGGGTGTCATTTTTCATCTGCAAATAAATATGGACACATTTTTGCACTAACCATCTTACTTCCACAAAAATAGAGACCCACCTGCTGGTCACATATGGGCCTTAATTTGTTTTGGGGAGGAGTTAAGGTCTAGTATCCTCAGTGTTTGAGTTAGAAGTAGTATCTGGGGAGAAGCAGCAGACAAACACTATGACTAGAA
Organism: Chrysemys picta bellii; assembly: GCF_011386835.1. NCBI lineage: Eukaryota > Metazoa > Chordata > Testudines > Emydidae > Chrysemys > Chrysemys picta. The sequence continues at coordinate 19,809,535 of NC_088795.1, forward strand.
GCTGAATACAGCCATTTTGCTGGACTGCTGAAACTGATGCTACCTCTGAGACTTATAAACAGCAGTTTGCTTTTACCATTGAATACTCCCTAAAAGCGTGTGTAATCTTGTCAACAAATTAGACTAGAAAGACAATATCTTGTATCTTTGTCCATATATTTTTCCCCATTAAAGGAATAGCCTGCACCTGGAGCCCAAAGCTTTCCTAGCTATTTGGAGGCTGAAATAATACCCGATGCTGGTAAATTAACAAACATTAAAATACGATGAATCATCATCTTTGAGGCCCCAGTCCAGAAAAGCACTTATACACGTGCTTAACTTTAAATGAGTAGTCAAAGGGACAATTCATATGCCTCAGGTTTAAGCACATGCTTGAGTGCTTTGCTGGAATGGAGTCTTTAAACTATTACAGGAGTACAAATTTAGGAACTAGGCCAATCCTAGTTCTTATGCTAGAGCGGAAATTGACTTCCTTTGTGGCATTGGTCAAGTCATTTATTCCACCCACCCTCCACTTTCGATGAACATTATCCCATTTTAAGATTAACCAATTAATATGCTCCCTATGGACTAGTTTATGTTTTAAAAAAGCTTTGAAGATGAAAGACGTACATGCATATAACAAAATACTATTATTAAATATAATGTAATTCCCATGTTAGTACCATCTAGTGCAATATGCCACAACATTATTTATCATAGTTCACCATGATTAAGTTTATAATGAAAATTAAAGCCATTCATGACACAAGACAGAATTACTTAAGACTTTCAGATACTATGGTGACGAGGAGGTGGGCTAAATAAGACCTAAGCAGAACAGAAAAGAATAGTATTTTAAAGTATTGCTACTTCATAAAGTTAATCTCTTCTGGTGGTGGTTTTACTATAAAAAAACCCAATAGAAATGCATCTTACACACTAGCAAATGTTAATGTATGAACTCTGGAAAAGAAATACATGCCTTTTGGGAACATGTGTACAGTATATTCTTTTTCCATAAAAACCTAACATTTACATTGATTTTGCGTAAATATATCTGTCCCCCAATAGTCAACCGCTCTGGGGCCTATCTTCCTGTGCTTCTCAACTTTGCCCTATTGAACTGATGAAAATACTGAAATCCTAAACACCAGCAATATCAGCGACAATATAGTTGGCATCAGACAGCATTATAATATGTGAAGGATTATATCAGATCCACAAAACCAGCAGAATAGACTGTTTTCTCTCAATTTCTAATTGCAGGATAGATAGAGGGACAGGTGGGTATTTCGAGCTCTGTTAAGCACTAAAGTTTTAGCGTCTCTCTGGACATGGATTTGGATTGATGACTGATGTGTCATCAGCTGCTTGGTAATACCGAAACATTCCATAAATAATGTGGACAGATTCCCATAAACCTTCTCCCCTGTACCTCCATCAGCAGTAAGCGAACATAAAGACTTGTTTCTAATTAAACTACAGTGCAGGGGAGAATGCATAATGGATTTGACCATGGAGTCAAACTGTTGGGTAAATAGATAATCGGCAGTAGGGAGGCAGGAGACAGTAAAGTGAGGATGAGCAATGTCAGGGTGAGAACCATAGCTGAGAAATGGCAACAATTACTCACAAAAAGAGAAAAACCCCTTGTTTTGCAAAGAAGTCTTCAGGAAATTAGAATCCGACACCAGTTTAGTAAAAGGACCACACTGCCATGGACACAGGCTGATTCAAACAAACCAGCTTGGACTTGCTGTTAGTTCAGGAAAAGCTTAGAGGAAAAAGGACTAGCTAATCCAGAGTAATGTGCTGTCATCACTACACTGACCCTGAAATCCAGGACACAGGCTTGTTCTTGAACTACTCTGGGGAAAAAAGCCATAGCAAAATAGAAGATTTATTCCAGCAAATTCCAGACCAAAATAGCAGGAGGGAACTTCATAGCTTTACAAAACGCATCTCGCCTTTCAAGTCAGGCAGGGAGATTACCAAAATACCTACTAGGAGATCACAGTGCATGTGTTTATAAGGATATATGTACAATAAATGACTTAGTCTTTTTGCTCATGAAATTTAATAAACTCAGGTCAACATTCAAGCTAGGTTTTTCCAGAGTGAGAAAAATTAACGGCACTTGTCTGATGCTATTTAATATGACTGTTTAAAAAAAGAAAAAAAAAGGCAATTACCTTGGTGAAAAGCAATTTAAAGCTATTAATAAGCACATTTTATTTGGCCAAGGTCTAAAGATTCAGCATGAGGTGGGAACTGGCACCCAAGAGTACACTCAGGTGCACCCATCCCTGGCTTGCATGCAGCAGGGTTGCACATGCCGGATATCTGACATGCTCACTCAAAACTGCATGTACACAATTTTGCACATGCACTTCTAAATATATGGGCTGAAAAGGTTTTTTTTGTTTTGTTTTTTAAAAAGAAGTCCAATACGAACACTGGGAACTCCCCCCACCCCCCACACACACCCTCTGATCCAATCCAACAAAGTACTTACCATGTGTGACTTTAAGCCCAAGATTACAGTTAAATTATTTCAGTGGACACTACACAAGTGCTTTAAGTTTTATCCAATAGAGCACTTGGGGATGGATATGTCAACTAGATTAAAAATTACCTATTGATATTTGTACATTTTTAAACAAAAAAAGTTTTTTTTCCATTTTTAAATCATTGACTTCTTTTAACACCACAAGGAAATCCTGTGAGTTCAACAATAGTTTCTTTTCAAGCAAAGAGGTGGAAAGTCCACCCACATGTGGGTGGAAGTAATGGAAAGGGAGAGCACTGATTCTGCGGTATGAATTTCCATCTTCAGGAACTTTCAATAGGGGTGGAGGTGGATACAAGGAGCAACCACAATTCACCAGGTTATGCACCAATCAGGACTGAACAGATTACCAAGGAGTTAATGCTGTTCTTATCAGCATCACTCTCCACATCTTCTTACCCTCAGCAGAAGAGTCAATAGGAACCCTCCTTTCTTAAAAGGCGTAATTGCATGGAGATGGGTCACAAGACCAAGACACCCCAAGGAAATACTGATTCTCCTCGCAGATATTCCATGATCTGTGAGGTCCCAGTGGACCCTGGTAGCATACACTCTGGCTCTTGTGGGAGACTTCCATTTATAAGGGAGCATTCTTGAGAAATACTGAGCTCAACCTTGTGAAGTTTTCAAAACCCTCTCATCTGGCCCAGGATTCAGAGTGGGCTAGAGAAGTGAGTATGGAAATGGAAGTCAAAGTCCTGACTTCTAATCCTAGTTCTGCTGCTGATTTACTGTATAGCCACTCCACTGGGAAAGCCACTCCAACCTTTTGTATTAACTTCCCCATGTTTGAAGTACTTACACAGTCAGAGGGGTCAGGGTGCAAGCGAGGCCAGTGAGGGGTTTAGCTACTGCCTGCTCTGTAGCCCTGGGTGCCTGAAATACCCTGCTCCTGTAGCTCCCAGCCTGAGATGCTCAAAACTAGCCTATTAGCATATCTCACACCCTGAGTGTCTGTGTGCTAGACAGCCCTAGCTCAGCTGCTATGAACCTAACGCCTGTCTACAGCACCAAAGTACCATTCTGGCTTCCACCAGCCAGGTGGCCCTACCACACTCTCAATCCCAAATTTCCCCCCAAAAGTGCACCCTGAAGTGTCCACCCATTCCTGGATCACTCAGAGAAATAGGATTCATTGCTCATTTGAAGACAGCAAAGCACGTTACAGCTTGTTAACTTAACTAGGGTAAACACACCCTTCCCCTCAAACAGCACTGAGCTGGTTTATAGTAAAAACTAGACACATTAACCATAGGATGTAGGTTAAGTGATCCCAAATAAAAGGAATGAAGTTAGAAAGGGTTACAAGCAAATAAAAGCAAAAACATGCATCTAAAAGTCTACAACAATCTAGCAAGGTATTGGCTTTGTTTGAGATGGTTTCCTTCTCCAGTCATTCTTCCCAGGTCCCTAAGTCAGGACCTACCACAAAAAGGAGAAGATGCCCTGGTCTTTCCAGCTGGAAGATCTTTGTTTAAGCAGCTGTCACTCCAATGTTCAGTTTCCAGAGACTTTAACTCTACTCTTCTTGGTTGAAGGGCCCATCTTTTTCAGCTTGCAGGAGTTCTGGCACCTTGTGTCTGTCTACTGATGGATGCCAAAGATGGCTTCAGTCTTAGATTACATTTTCCAAAGTTCAATGACCTTGTTTCAAGAGACAGGATGACCTCATGCTGTTCTTCCCTTTCTGTGGGCTTCCCATCCCCTTGTATGAGGCTTCCACTGTTTACATTCCAGCAAGAACAGTTTACATAGGAGACACATGACCTCCTGTCTGTGAGCTGCATTTCTCCTTTTGTTTGGGCATAGAATGTAAAGCCTAATATCAGCGAGTATCCATAATTCCTTATATAATGTTAATACATACATACACTCGTAATTAATATGATTGTAAAGGGTGTCATATGCTTTCATACAAACCTTTATATAAACACAGTAATATCATATATAATCAATCGATTCAATTGCTTCTGACTTGAGGTTCAAGTCACTTGTCTTTCTGTGCCGATAAAGTTTCTCTTCCCTGCTGGAAGCAGTCTCCTCCCCCACTCGCTAACTTTGTTTACCTAATATGTAAATTTACCTTCATTGTCTCTGCCTGACAATCCCGGTGGTCATTCCTTTATCTAGGGCAGACCTGTTTACCAACTCACCCTGACATGCGTGGTTTAAACACGTTAGTCACTCCTGCATATATCCATAAATCTCAATACACACTGCAAACATACATCATGCAAGAGTAACCATGATCAGTGAATTAGTTTTCCAGTGATATATTACATGACACCTTTTACATATAGATTAAAATGTCAGTGAGTTGGGATTCAGTGTAACTCATTTCCTATTACCAGTAAGCCAGGTGTCTTCTGGCACTGGGAGGCTCTTAGGGTTACACCCACCTTCTTCATAAAGTGGCTTTGAGGTGTAATTAGTTGAGGTCTGTACAGTGCTTTAAGTGTGATAGAAGTGGTAAGCAATCTTATTTCCTTGAAAATATAATTTAGGTCCAGTTTCAAAAACGTACTCACCTACTCCATCTACTTAAAAATAAGTCTCCTCCCCCATTCTTTACTTGGGAATTTCGTATTTTGCACTGTGAGAATATGGTTTTGCCTCAGCGATAAGAAAGGGAGAAACAGGGACTGGTGTGGGGGGGGGCATCATAGCAATTAAGAGCACTTATCAGATGAAGAACAGAGCAAGAGATGGTAGGGGAAAGCAGCTTGTAAAATGGCTACTTTAAGGCTACATTTGCTCCTCTCTGCCAAATTTGAAGGGCCAGCCCCAGAAAAGTTCATATGGGATGGGGGGAAATCCTATGAACAGGCAAGCTTGCACTGAGTGAGACGGGGCAAGGCAATTATAAACTGGTGTTTTGGGGCTGATTTTTCTGTATTATATCACAAAACTTGGATATATTTACATCCAATAGGGTAATGTTAAGCAAGGAAATTCAGAGTTGATTCATGACCTCGATATTAGTGACAGAGAGACTTCTAGAGTAGGAAAGTGTGGGAGAGAGATCTCCATATTTATGCAAAATTGATAAAGTTTTTAAGTCTTTACAAATTTGCACTTTTACTAAATATTAATATGAAGCTACAAGAGGATGCTTTGAGCTAAAAAGACACACATTTAGCTAATTAGCATTAATAAAACAAAAAACATACCGGAAGATTTCCCCTTCCAGCTCCCAAGTAAGAGCAAACAAGCAGAAACCATGTAAACACTTAGGAGGAAACCTGGTTGTGCAAGGAATGCAGGGTTATGTTATCAGAGCAATAAATCGAGAGGTCAAGAGAGCCTATACCCGCTCCCCTCTCTCCCCGCCAAACACAGGTTTTTCTTTGAAAAGAAAGTGTGTAAGTTTAAACCCACACAAAAAGAATTAGGGAAATATTTATTGAAACTTTTTTGTTGTAAACACACTGAAGTCTTCATGCTTTTAACATTTATGGTGGGAAATATTTTACAGAAAATACTGGTTACTTCCTAAATCATGTTTCCACTTAAACAAAGGTTTTCACGTTTCTCAAATGCATAATATGGATGTTTGCAAATATTTTGTCTCTAAATGAAAACCTGATATTGTTATGTACAAATATAGCAAGGTCATTTGATGCTAGACTAATCAGCAATGTAAGAAGCCATTTAGGTAAAGCATATTTATATTAATGGGCAATTAATTAATTTACTGGCAGTGTGCAAGCAAACTCTCACCTAATCATGCAGGAAAACAAGAAAATCATTATTTAAAAAAATCATCCTGTACACTCAACAGCTTAAGCTAAAGAAAGACTGTCTAACAGTTTAAAAGGGGACTACATTAACTTGCAATAGGAAGCTTTTAGTGTGTGCCAGAAGAATCAACAACTCAATGCACAACTCCTGGTGTACATCAGAATTTATACCCCAGCTGGTGTGGAATAAGGCACTATGTTGACATGCCCTTAGTGTTTCACCAAAATCTCAAAGCACTGGCCCATTGACATCTGAAACCCCTAACTCATTACTTTCCTTAGCTATTGGACCAAAGTAGTAGCACTTTGAAAGCACACATCTCATCACTTAATGCTATGCCTTCAAAAAGATCATGTTCTTCCAGGTCTCCCTGTTGCTACTTTTCTCTCTTCCATGGTACTGCTATTCTCCTTGAAAGACATTAACTTTTATTGTTGCTCCTGCTGTGCTTATCCTAGGCTAGCAAGAGTGTTCTAGTTCCGATTCTCTTCCAGTTCTTGGGAAGGAATCGCCAAAATTTGTTTCTATCCCTCTATAATTTTGCATCTTTTCCATAGTCTGGATCGATCCATATTCCTTCAGGTTGGGCCAGTTGGCTCTGAAGACTTGTGACGTACAAAACTAGATTGTCAGTGACTGTGTTCAACACTTCTTAAAAAGCAACATTGTAAATGGGCCTCCTATTCCATCTGTATACATACAACCCATCTCTTAAGTATGCTGGAAATAGCTAGCAATTAGCCCAAGTCACCAGAGACCTCACTCATAACTCCATCAAATGACAATGAAGGTAAGTGCGGGTTAGTAGTTCAGCACAATTCCTAAAATATAAATGTTTCTTTCAATGTGAGTGATGAGATCCCACTAAGCTTTGTAGATTGACCTTAGGAGAAAGGATTTTGAAAATAAGGTCATTTATTCAGGTGAATAAACATGGACCAAGGCGTATAGCTTTAAAAATCATGGTGAGATATCTGAGGTATTGATATCCCCTATTACCATAGTATTTAAGCTCCTCACAATCTAATGTTTTTATCATCACAGCATTCCTTGAGGTAGGGACATACTATTATCCTTGTTTTATAGATGAGGCACAGAAAGACTAAGGCCCAGATCCTCAAAGGTGTATGAATTCAATGAGAGTTAGTTACCTAAATACCTTTGAGGATCTGGGCATAAGTGACTAGCACAGGGATAGCAATGGCAGAGCAGGAATTGGACCTATATCTCCCACCAACCACACTTGGCCTCTAACAATTTAATCATCCTTCGTCAATATCACACACACAGAATTGAAAACCAACACTTAAAACACTGGTGTGCATGAAGGCAACTGGTCACAAGCCATGTCTACATGGACCCTGTATTATCTGCATACCATGTGTGTTTATATTGTCAACATATGTTAGCGATATGACTTTTTTGGGGGGGTGAAACTATTTAAATAATTTCTCGTAATTACCAAGTTGGCATGCACACAATATTAGACATGAGATATTTTTACAGTCCATGGTGCAAATTAATGTAAAGAATGCATCCTGTTGATTAAAGAGTGGTGTTTTCCAAAAGAATTAATAGAGTTGCTCAGCTAGGAACATCTCCATATTTACGTAAAGTGAAAAAGACTGACTTCCAGCAAGAGATTCATACCATACAGATTGTTCCCCAGTTGCAATCTGTACAGTATGTCATAGGTTAACAGGCAGCATGCAGCACACATTTTGAAGATCTGTTGTTCTCACTTTAAACAAGGAAATTGCTTTAATTTTTAAAAAGCTTAAATGGTTGAATGGGTACCAGAACATATTGCAAGGATTTCACTTGCGCTTGGCTCAAGCTATTGTACACTGTTAGGTGTCTTAAAAAAAACTGTAGAAAGGAACAATATAGCAACAAAGGAAATGTCTTTACTGACAGCTGAATATCATCCCTAGAGAATCTACACTTGCTAAATAAATCTGGAAACATAGTTAGCTGGAAATACAGTAATTATAGGTGCCAGCTGGAAGTAAACAATCATTGATGCAGGCCACCAACTCCGAGGATGTCAGTGGTTTTAAGGTACAAAATAAATTCTCACTTTACTCCTACCTTAATTAAAGAATCTAAGATTTTAGTACCCAGCCTTTTCTCAGAGTGTAATGTGCTGCAAAAAATAACAGCCTCCCCCTTGATTAACACTCTCTAGGGCAGGGAATTTAATTATTTTTTTATCTGGTCAGACTTGGTCAACCAGATGTGACTTTCAGTAACATGGTATGGATTTGTCCATATTTCATTGCAAATGTAAAGGCATGTCCATAAATCAGCAGTAAAGGTGTGCCGTTAAACTGAAGGTTGTAAAATATACATAATGTGTACTATATATAGCAAAGTGGGCTTTTGTAGCCGTTCTCTCTATTTCAGTAAAGAGAATGATTATGTATTCCTAATCTAGCTAAATTTACAATAAAGAGATGGGTACGTTCCAGGCATGGGCCTCTGCCAAATTCCCAAATCCAAACACCCTGGAACAATCAAGTGTTGGAAATCCAAACCTGAATCCAGATCCAAAATTTACAGCAAGCTCCTCCTATCTTTATAGTGGGCTAAAACAAAACCCTGGAAACACACACTCTCCCCAATCCCTTGCTGAGGTGATTGAAACTTGGAGATGTATCCACATTGTGGTGGACTCCAGACACACTAGAAAATTCTTTATCAAGGGGGTTACGTATAATTCTCATCATCAGTAACAGGAGTTGAAAGCCTGGATCTAGGGGAGGGTATGTTGCCCCACTAAGTGGGTATTTTTAAATATTTTGTATATGTATTGTTAAAGTTCTAGATGGTTATTCATATGGTTTTTCCAATTCCATATAGTTGTGCCTGCATCAGTAAACCATTAGAGGGTTTGTTTGATCAGGTTTTTTTCCTCTGAAGAAGCTTTGTGTGTGATTAGTGAAGTGTCGAGAAACAAAGCACTTATAACCACTGGTGCAACCCCCCAAAGGGATGTCAGCTGTACTTGTGAAATTATGTGAAAGGCAAGTGACATACTAGAAAACACTTTGCTGCCATTGCCATTTCATTGCTTGATTGGTCAGAACTAACATGTGATTTATCATCTTCACTTCAGCTGTTAGGGGTAAACCTTTCTAAAATGCTGCAGGGCTCAGAAGGATGCTACCCCCGCCACCCTTATCCTCCCTTCCCTTCAGTTCAGTCATTGCTAATCCAATTATATTTGCTAGAAGATTCCCCAAGGCTCCAGATACAACTGAATACAACTATATTGCACCAAACCTTTTGAATCTATTCATACCTTCTACATGGCACAAATAAATGGAGATAGACTGTATTACCAAATTATTAATGCTGACATCCTGAAGAAGAAACAGATGGAGAAATGATATTCATGTACATGCACATGAGTAAAATGATCCAAAATAAATTATTCTAAAATAAGTGATACAATTTATAGGCATTGGATTGATGGTCCTGCTCCTATTGAAGTCAAATGTAGATTTCCCATTGAGTTTAGTGGTGCAGGATGAGACCCTAAATCCTCAAAACCTTGGTACTTTAGAGCTTATTGCTTCTGAATATGCTACATCCTGCAGACATGTCTCTTGTGCTGCTTAGTGCAACTGGCTCAATCGGCTGTTCTGTTAACTTTTTTGTAGCCAGCTGATTTGGGGCTCAATCCTGCAAGATGCTGAGCAACTCATGGACTCATGCACCTATTGACTTCAGTGAGCATCATGGACATTCAGCACCTGTAAACGTTACTAACATTTAGCAAGAATGAGCCCTTAAAGTGGCAGCAAGGCAGTAGGCTATGCAGAAATGGGGATACATCGGAGATTGTGTATCCAATTTGCTCTCCTTTCCAAAGGACTGTAGGGACATTAACTCCTACTGAAGTCAATGGAAAGACTCCCACTGATTTGAGTAGGAGCTGGATTGGGGCTGACAAGATACCTATATGGCACATATTTACAGTGGGGATCATATAAAAATGGAAATCAAACTTACTTCTATATTTCCTAGAGTTCCACATGTTAGCCAGTTGTTTTTTAAGAAAAATGGTGGGTTTTTGGTTGAGAAGTCCTTTGTATTCTCCTTTGCAAATTAAGCCAGAAATCATTATGTGGTGAAATTAGTTTCAAGTTACCTGAATTTGGCAGGGGAACAGGCGGAAGAGGAAAAACGAGGAAGGTACGACAAATTAATTTCAGATCAATCAAACTCTGCTGCACAAAGCCTCCAACCAAAGTCATTGGTCTTTTACAAACATTTTACCCTGACCTGCTTTAATACAAAGCTAGTCATTTGTTGCCAAGAAAAGGAAAATAAAAGCAATCTAAAATGACTCCACCAAAACACTAGTTCTGCTGCTGTAATTCACTACCCCACATGGGATGTGGGCAGGTGGATCCAGATCTCCACACCTTAGTAGGCTGTTGACAAGAGCAGACTGAGCAATACTAAAAACACTTAAGGTTCAACAATGGCAGTTGTACAATGGGAGCTTGATCCTGGCTGGAGCTCTTCATCGCACAGGTAATGTGCCTGCTGTGTCATCCCTTAGGAAACTGTAGCATACACACCACTCCACGGCAGGCTAGCTCCATTGGCTTCTGTGAAAGTAGAGCCATGGGTGCTAAGAGGACCAATGCCTGCATTCAGGGAAGTATTGAGGCTGGAGAGACTGCCCAGCCTTTGCATGGGTGAAGCAAGGGATAAGATTCTTGTATTCACACACTTCTTGTGCACCCACACAGGGCCGGTGCTACCATTAAGGCGAACTAGGCGGTTGCCTAGGGCGCCAAGATTTGGGGGCACCAAAGAGCGGTGCCCCCAATTTTTTTTTTTTTAAAACAGTGTTCCTCCCCGAGCACGCGGTCGCCACTCCACTTCTCCTGCTTCCCAGGCTTGCGGCACCAATCAGCTGTTTTGCACTGCAAGCCTGGGAGGAGAATTAGAGCGGGGGCGGCGTGCTCGGGGAGGAGGCGGAGCAGAGGTGAGCTGGGGTGGGTAGGTGCCGCACGGCTCCCTGCCCAGGGGGTTGGGGAGCTGCTGCAGGGGTGCCTCAGGGCGGGGGGGAGGGGGTGCCGCAGGGTTCCCCACCCCAGCTCACCTCTGCTACGCCCCCTCCCCAGCACGCCGTGGCTGCTCCACTTCTCCCGCCTCCCAGGCTTGCGGCGCAATCAGCTGTTTGGGTGGGAGCTGCTGCGGGGGGGTGCCGCAGGGCGGAGAGGGGGGGCAGGGAGCTGCCGTAGGGAGCTGCCGCAGGGCTGGGGGGGCCACAAGGTGGAAGTTTCGCCTAGGGCGCGAAACTTCCTTGCACCAGCCCTGCGCCCACATAATATACAGTGAGCACGATGCTGTGTCTGGCTATCTCTATTAGTGTTATATTTTCTGTGTTTTCTTCCTTGTTTTTTTATTACCAACAACATTAGTATGAAAAACAAAATCTCAGTGGCTTAGGACTTCATCTTTTCATGAAGTTTATTCCTCACTTGAAGTAATCCTTCTCTCCCTTTCCCTTTTTAACTTCCTCTTTATGCTGCTCTTTTGAAATATTGTGTATAATTTTAATTATACCTTTGTGTATAGCCATGGACACAGAGATAGACAGATGCTATTAAAAAACATACCAAAAATAATGTTGCATGGCTGATCAAAAGTCACACAATCTGAACACTTAGACTGCACACAGTGGAGCCCTGCCTCCTTCAATGCACATCCTCAGACACACATGATCATAACACCAGTTAGCTATGCATATGTGTGAAGTGCAATTATAGACACACGATACATATGGTGAATTCCTTGTGATAAGTTAGTTTATCATGCACTTCTGACCATCCAACCCATCCTTTGTTCACTAATCCATCTCCCAACATATATCACATATCACACCCACACACAAACACACACACACACATAGACTCATCGATCTAGGATGCGGAGTTATTTATACTGTGGAACATCATGTAGTTCTGTATTCTTGCATTTTCCAAGCAGAGTACTTGATCTTGCAACCTTTGTAATGATATTTAATCAGGCTTTTTTGGTGTATATATACACACACACACACACACACACACACACCAATTGGTAATTTGGAGTTCTTCAGTTAGGACCTAATAATTCAGTGGTTTGGAGGAGTTTGTTTTTTTTGTGGGGGGCGGGGAAGGGTGGGGGAAATTTAACCAAGGAAAAAGTCAAGGCACTAAAAAAAAAAAAAAAAAAAAATCTCTACTTGAGCTATTTCTTTTTCTGCAAGGTACTGAAAGAATGAGCAAACCATTTCAGCTCAAATATCTGTCTCACTTGTATGTTTGGGACTGAATTTCTTAAATGTATACCACAGTTAATGTAACAACATGCAGTAGTATATATTGTATAACAATCATGATATTCTTGCTTCATTTAGTAATAAGTACATTAAAAGGAAATACTGAATCGCATCTTGCAGTGGTAAGTCACCAGGATTTACCTTATAGTGCTTGTAAAGGATTGGGGCCTATCTTTCAGTGCCTTCCTCCTACTGGGACGGGCTTTTCTCTTGCTGAGCCAGCTCACTTCCTGGGGTAATGCTGTCTGAACACTCTTCAACGAATTTAGGGAAGCAGCTTCCAGCAGACTTAGTTGTTTATTTTAACTCCTCTTAACAAAAGAAATCAAAGCTCACACTTTATTCCATCAAAGTCTATGCAGGCTAAGCAGTCCCTTCCCAAAGTCTGCCCCTCACAAGAATACCTTCAGCAACCCAAAATTCCTGGCACTTACTTACCTCAGTACCAAAGATTTCAAACAGTCTCCCTTCTGCCCATTTGGTTTCTAAAACAGTTCCTTTCTACAGTGGTTCCAGTAGCAGTCCTTTGAAAGTACAACCCCTCAACAATCTGAGGAGGGGGTTACAGTCTCCTACCAGGTGTCTTCTTTCATAAGAATCAGTTAATTAAGTTCAGCTCTCCTCTCAGGTGCAGCAGGCAGGGCTAATCAGCCAGCTGCAGGCCTCTGACCCCAAAGGAATGGTATCCTTTGTACCTTCATAGTGCTACAAAAATATAAAGTCTTCAGGAAAGGGACTGCTTCTTACTATGTGTCTATACAGTGCCAAATACAATGGGGCTAAGATTTTGGTTAGGGTCTCCAACCATAATAATTTTTACTGTAATAACAATAGTGGACTTGTGCAAATCAATATAAGAGTGAATAAATCAAACACTTCAATTCCCATCAGTTTAAACATTTTTCCTGCAAGTTAGATGCACACCTGCTAAGCAAAAACTACCCTGTAATTTTTCCCCTGTATGTATGCTGCGGTTTTTGCTGAATTCACTCCCTGATTTATAATAAAAAAATTGCTTAAATGGAGCCATTTCCACTCTGTGCCAGCAGCTTCCGGAAGCAAAGCAGTATTTTGCACACTTCTGGTTCTGTATAAATAAATGATAATAACATTTTATGACTGCAGTAATTCAGATAGCCTTACTCTGTTGCCAGGTTTAACACTAATTCACATCTGCCCTGATTCCCTGTATGATCCTCCTTAGAGTGTCTGGTGATAACAATTCTCAACAGATAGAGGGTCCTATTCATTCTCATCACTGAATAAGTTAGGAATAAGTTAGTGGTTAGTTCTTCAAGTCTGCACCTGGCTCTCACCAGGACATCCAGCGCTCTCACACTTTTCATCCCTCTCTGGATTTCAACAATCTCCATTTCCTTGTGCCAAAAATTCCTTTTGTTCCTTTCCGCTTTCCAGATGGATAATTATTTTATACTCATTTTTTGTTTGTTCATTTAACCCTCAGATCTCAGATATCATTTTCATTGATAATGTTTCAAATAGAGTGTGTTCCAAGTCTGAATCAAGACCCTAGATCCAGTCACCCCCAAATTTCAGAGGTGTCTACAATCCAGATCTGGATCCAAACATTACATGTGACCCTGACCTATAGAATGGACTGAACCAAAACTCTGGTTCGAAGCACTAATGAACTTGAAAGTGTTCCAAATGCAGATCTAGATCAGAATATTGGGCCTTGCATCCATCTCTAGTCCCAAGGAAATGAAGAATATTTTTGTGTCATCCTGTTTAGGCCATAGATCCATGGGAAGTTTTAATATAGTACAACTATATAATAATACAATACAGTAGATTGTACACTATATTGTACTAGTGGAGCTGCCACTGTAGGTCAGGCCAGGAGTGTCAGATTTGATTCCATGAAGCGTTGCAAGTGGCATCTGGGATCTGATTATGTCTGTTTTCTCCTTTTCCCTTTTTTTCTCCCAATTCTTGGCCAAGATTTTTAAAAGTGACTAGTGATTTTGGGTGTCTGACTTTTTGGGTGCCCAACCTGTGGCATGTTAAAGAGACATGATTTTCAGAGAGCAGGTGCTCAATTGAACTGGTTTGGAATTTTCTGATGAACCATTTTCTCTCCAAAAAGTGCCAATTGTCAACACTGTTCATGAAACAGGATCGATTTTGACAAATCTCCCAACTAGAAAAAAAATGTGAGTAAAAACATTTTGAAATTGTTGAAACCTCGTATTTTTACATTTTTTAAACTTTTAAGTTTCAGACTTTCTTAGTAGAAATTATTTTTTGTTTTGGAATTTAGGTAAATATGCACTAAAAAAATTAATTAAAAAGGTCAACATTGAAACAAAATATTTCAAAATTATCTAAGTGAAATGTTTCAATTGACCAAACCTGAATCTTTTTTAGGATTTTTGGTTTGTGAAAATGTTTGAGAGCTTGACTTTTTGCCCCAATTCAGGATGGGAAAAATAGTTTGGTATCTTAAAAATGTTTGTGGGATAGAAAAACTGTCTCCCTACCAACTAAGATGCAAATTGTGGGCACCAGACCACTAGAAACTGAACTAAAGCCACTGAATTGGTATCCTATAGCATCAATTTAAAAATCACTCCTAACCTGGGCTGGATTCAATCTGGTGACCTAATCCCACCAAGCTCTAGTGCTCAGTACTTTCTGAAAATCAAGCCTCTTCAAGGTGTCTTAAGTTGGTTGCCTAAAAACTGAAGCACTTAATATTATTAGTCACCTTTGAAATGTCTTATTTCATGACTCAGCGACTAGAAGAACCTGGAATATCACCAGAGAGATTGTTGCAATATTTCCAACCCAGTCAAAACCAATAATTACTTAAAATCTTGTAGAAGATCCTATTTTTTCCAGATTTATTTCTAGACTGAAGAGGTTCTGTTAAATATAGACTAGCTACATGTAAGAACCCAAACTTTTGATTTCCTCTTCAAATAGAGCAGCACCCTGGAACATTTTGCTCTTTGCCTGTTGCTGCTAGGAATCTGATTCCTCATGGCCCTGCTGCTCTCTGTCCCTCTCAAGATATTAGTGTGTTCCAGACTGTATTGAATAAATTTCCATTACCGTACACTTGTAGTACAAACTAAGCCCTCTTATCCCCCCAAAATATAACTAGTGTTCACACTTATTTACTGAGGATTAGACTGTGTCACTAAGACACTGCTTGTGGCAGTGTGTTGCTGTACAGGAGCATCTCGTGGAAGGAATTGTGACTCAGGGAGACAATTCCATCCCTGCTCCCCTGTTGCTGCAGAGGGATAGCAATTAGCTGGTGCCCTAGACTGGCAGAAAATCATTAACCCTGTCTGCCCCGTGTGTTAATCCAGCTGGGCTGGATAGTTCATTTCCAGGGATGGAGTCAAGTGTCTGCCCAGTCTGTACTCTTCCCTGCCCACCTGATCTGGTGTGCATTGCCCACGCAGCCCAGCACAGCCAGACCCAAGGTCTGAGAAGTCTACTCACAAGCAAATGAGGAATTTTGATTTGGTCTAATACTCTTGTGTAGGTGTGCTGCACAAGTCATAGTCTAGCCTTGAGTTTTTGCAAAATACTGTCAAAATTCCAGGCAAGACAGTGGTAACTGCAAACAAGCTTGTGGAAGCTCTATTGTATTACACTGAGACAAAGTCATGCATACAAGAAAGAAAGAAAGAAAGAAAGAAAGAAAGAAATACTGCTTACTTACAGCAGTACAAATGAACTGAAGTCAATGTATGAGCAGAATTTGGACCAATGTATTGTGTCACTACAGTATTAGGTTAGCTGCGTTATGTATCACCCAACTAAATCAGTTTTAGTTACATACGATACTGAAACAATACGGTCCATTTAAGCTGAGCAATGCAAAACCATTATAAAATCCTATCTACAAACTTGGAGGCGAAATATTGCATCAATGTAAGTATTTCTTTCAGTACTGCTGTAACTTGTACTTGAAACATGTGTTACAAGGTTAATTTTTTTGAACAGCTATCAGCCTAGCAGCAGTAAGTCATCTATCTGATTTGGGCCAAGCAGGCAATGTGAGCCTTTCGCGAATGCATGTAGAGAAGTGATGCCTTACGATTTAAAAGATGGAGTCAATGCACTGTCATTGCACAGACTGTGCATTAGATCAGACAGCAAATTAGATATTGATAGAACTATTCTGAACAGTCAATAAGCTTTCTGATGATTGATATCTTTAAGCTGGCTGGTAATATCAATGTCAGCATTTGGAAACTAGAGAAAGAAAACGTAATGTAATAGTCTCTTTGTGGAATCCTTAAGTGTAATCCAAGCTCACAAACCTAGCCAGTAATTTAGGCACTGGGGTTTGCACTGAGTTCTTTTTCTCAGTAACAGGAGGGAGAGAAAATTAAAACTTCATCCTTTTCCTTTGTGTGCCAGTGCTTCCCATCCTAAAGCAGTCTTGGGGAGGATGGGTGAATGGAAAGAAGAGTGGTGAAAGAAAATGTCCAGAAAAGCAATTAATCTAAAGAATAAGAAATCAGAGAAAATAGGATACTCAGATGAACATTGTGCATTCAGAAACTACAGACAGACATAGAAACAAATTGTGCCTCCCCAGATTATGATAAGTGATGCCTTACCCTGCAAGTTGTCCCACTGATTTCAGCAGAAATGTTTGCAGAGTAAGATATGATGGGTTGTGAGGAATGATAGATAAATTGGGGCCAAAATGTTTTCTGTGGTTTAGTCAAGGAAAGTAAGAGATTAAAGAAAAAAGATGTTGCAGTTTTTATAAAATATGGCCAAGATTTTCAAAAGTGACTTGTGATTTTGGGGAGTCAATTTAAGAGACCTTAAAAGGCTTGATTTTCAGAGGGTGGGTGCTCTGCTCTATCTCAAGGTGGGAACCAACAATAACTAGTCACTATTTAAAAATATGCCTCATCCTGATAAAGCTTCTTTTTTAGCATTAATTTCTCCCCATCTCCATTCTTTTGTCTCTTTTTATTTCAGTAGTTACGCCACCCTAGCCTTTAACTAATGGCCATTGTGTTTGTTCACAGCATCTTCATCTTGATGGCCGGGATCCACAATGACCGATGCACTGAAACTCCTAAATTTTAGATGACTAGCCAGCCAGTGGAAACCACAAATGCTGGGTTAGACACCTAGGCTCCCTATACAAAGAATGTGGAGAGATAAGTGCCTCAGAATGGCATCGACAAAGGCAAGCATGCTAGGCAGGGATCCATCTAAGTTACCCAGTAGCAGATGCTGACAAGAGGGGTGCATCCTAAGCTGTGCCCCTCTCGCTAAGTTAGGCACCTAAGTCCAGTCTAGAGGAAGGTGCCTAATTTTGCTTGGAATCCACAGCCAGGAACCTTCTCCTGGAGTCAGGCTCCTTAAGCACCTAAGCTGTCTCTTGTAAAAGCAGCAGCGGTGCATGCCTAAGGCTCAGAGCAGATTACCATTTTGTGCAGCCTGGGGCCAGAGGAAGTGGGGGCCCCTCCCCACCCCTTCTGCCTACAGTCTCTCCCCGCCCCCTCCCCATGCGCCTGCTAAGGAAATGGGGTTGGGGTGTGGGGGCTTGTCCTAACCCCCCCCCCCACACACACACACACACACACCTGTTGGGGCACAGGGGCTTGCCTGATGAAGAGAGGAGATGAAGAGTTCCCCACATCCCAGGTGAGTATCCCCCCCCATGCTCTCTCTCACACGCAGAGTCATTGTCACACTATTGTGGGCTAAATGCATATCCCATAGTCTAGTGGTTAGGGCACTCGCATAAGATGTGACAAACCCCTGTTCAAACCCTGTCTCCTCCTTGGCTAGAGGGGAAAATTAAACCACATCCCAGCTGGCTATGCTAAAGGCTATAAGGGCAGCCTCCTTGTGTGTAAAGTTAGGGTTGCTCAGAGCATACCTATCAGCTCAGGCCCTGCAATCGAGCTAGGTATTGCCCTGTGTACATTCAGCTGCTTTAAAGATCACACTGGGGCATGGGCATGAGAAAGGCATCCAGGCTTTTGTCAAAGAAAAAGAAATTAGGTGGCAGTACAGCAGGAGTTTAATGGATTGTAGTAGCATCTAATCCTGTGCCCTAGGCACCCCAGTGGCTCAGGGTCAACATAAAGATCCAAGATGGTGGTGCTGTAAAAAACATGCAGATTCTGTTTCAATTACCTCAGTGATATCTGGGCTGAAAATGTAGTTTCCAATTAGTCATCAAGTAAATTTCACTTCACTTCCTCTAAAGTCTAGACTCTAAAGGATAAAATTTAGGGCCGGTTTGGAAGCCCTTTTCTTCAATTGATGAGCAATTATTTGTATTTTTAGTTTCATTAAAGTCAATGAGATTACTCCTGGGTAACTGCTCCATGTTGTGAGTAATGCGTTCACAATCTGGCTCTTAGAAAATGAAAATGGAATAGATGACTTGTCTGACAGATTATATATTCTGTGAATGCGGTCCATAAGGATTACTATTCACCCATGAAAGCTTATGCTCCAATACGTCTGTTAGTCTATAAGGTGCCACAGGACTCTTTGTCGCTTTTTACAGATCCAGACTAACATGGCTACCCCTCTGATACAAGGTTATTCATCAAAGGTTCACATATAAATCTGTGCCCTTTAGCATGTACAGTTGCGTACAGTGTCTGGGATGAGGGGAGGGAATTTTAACTCCAGTAGCCAATACAATTGTGGCTGCTTGGGTCCATGGATAGATTGACCCCCTACAAGTAACCAGTCAGGGTGCTTGGATTCTTTGAAGACTGCCATTGGCTGCTGGAGTTAATGGACTTAATTTTGATCTCACTTAGCTGGTTTTACACCAATGTAACTGTGTTGACTTCAGTGGAACAACCCTTGATTTACACTGATGTAAGTGAGATTGGAAGCTATCCCTGGATCAGGTACTGTATCCAATTCACTACCTTTTTAGCATCTTCTTGAAACAATTTGCTCAGGTGATCTGGCAACTCTCCCTCACCACCATTATGCCAGCCTCAGACAAAGGTTTTATTTTATTCCAGTTCTTCATTTGTACATATGTAGTTTTCACAGCAGTCTATTGGACCAGGCCAGTGGCAACCTTCCTTCTGCATTCTTATGAGAAATATACCTGAGTCACAATGTTTGGATCTGGATCTAAACTGTCCCCAAGTTTTGACAAATGTAAAACTCCAAAGGTTGAGGCTTGAGTGCATATTTAATTTGTATTAGTCATATATATGCGGTGTGTTACCTGATGTTTTAGTTCATTACAATGGGGCAGTTGCATTGTGTACACATTGCAAAAAAGTGGTGCTGCAAAATATATTATGTAGCGGTGGGATAATACAAACCTTTTATAAAGGCATTTGTAAAGTAATGGGACAGAGAGGGCAGGATCTATGTTTAATGTTCTGAAACAGCAGGTTGTATGTACTGCACACTATCTGTTCATTACTATTATACTGACTACCTCCTGTTCTAATACAAACTTAATGAACAAACAGGCACTGTGGTATATTAAGGAGAGCTGAAGTACATGTGTGGGAAAGAGAATAAAAAGAAATCATCTGCTGAGAGAGGAAATGAGAATAATAGACATTTTGTGAGTCTTTTTCCCACACACCCACACACCACAATAGAAACCATGGTGGACTAAGAGGGATATTGAAATTAAAGAAAATAATAAATGAACAAAATCTTTTAACAATTCACTAAGGATTGTGAAGAACCAGAACTAGAAAAGGGCTCAGGGGAGTATAATTAAAGGAAAATTCATCCTTTTTTTAGTGTTCATATTTTAAAAAGTTTGTGGACAAATTTTCAGCTGGTGTAATTAAATCGGGGCAGCCCAACTAATGGAATTCTGCCAATTTCCATCAGTTCCAGATCTGGTCATTTATGTTCATAGTAATATCAAAGCAAAAAAACAAACATAGTTGAAAGGATTAGCCCTTGTATCTGTACTTGCTTCTCCAAGCCCTGCTCCTGGTCTGCTCCTCCACAGCTCCAGCCCAGATCCTGGCCTGCATCCAGCCTTGTCCCAACCCTGTTCCTGCCTTGCTTCAGCCTCAGACCCAACCCAGTTCCTGCCTTCCCTGACTCCTGATGATTCTACCTCAACCCTGAAGTCAGAGTCCGAATACCTCTGGCATTCGGACTCTGACTTCAGTCCCAAGCCTCAACTCTGATTCCTGACTTCAACTCTGTCCGGCACCTTGGCTTTGGCATTTGGACTCTGACCACTAGCCCTGACCACTAGGCCTGACTGCCTTAGACCTGACCCACTGCCAGTGTAGGTTATGCATATTTAAACCTGACATTTTAGAACACCTGCCACCTCTAGTGGTAGAACTGGAACTAGACAAGAGACACTATAATGGGGTCCTTCACACCACCAAAGCTTAGCATAGGGACTGCTTGAGGGGAAGGCGTGTCTGCCTCAAGAGCAATGTTAAAAGGTGCTTGTGCACCAATATTCACTATGAGGAGGGTCTTTTGCACCAATCTTGTGTAAGTTTATCTCAAAGATCACTTTGGGGCGATCCACAGATTAGCTGAAGGAGGGGCTATACATCCATGGTTACACATTTACAGAGGAGCTGTTTTAGCCCACTATTTGAGTCCAGTGGATTGGGGTGGTATGCTGCCCTTCCAACCTATGGAACAAATTGGTGGCAAGTCCTTTCTGAGTGGGGTCCTATACTCTGGCTCTTAGCCCCCACCTTGGTACAGCAGAGCCCAGATTTGTTAACCTTCAGGGCACATGGCAATATGCATCTTTTCTCTTGAGATGTTCAGGGCCGTGATGGGTTGTAGGCTATAGTTCTGCTTGAGGGGTTATTGTGGGTCATTATGATAATTAGTAGCATTGAGGGGCAAACTTCTGGTGGCTTGGGTGGTTTTTGCATTATTGTAAGAGCACCTAGTACTGGGGATAGATATTCTAAAAGAAATCAAAATACAACTTCAACTAAGTGGCAGAGGGAGGAATAAAATTCACACCTGCCTGGCTCCTGAGCCAATGATTCTTCCACAAGACGACATTGCTTTTGGGGAAAATTGTTGCTAACTCTCTTTCTCTTGGCTGCTTTTTCAAAATCCATGAGTGTGAGTTATTGGCTGGAAGCAGATTTTTCTGTGACATGAGACATTCCAATTCAAGAATGTTTTGCACACAGTTTTGTTGAGTAGTTAAAGATCATGAAGTCACTCCAAATCTGACTATTTTGCAAAGTCTAAAAGGGGAATATTTTGTTTAATCCCCTCCCAAAAAACAAACAACTTTTGGTTACAAATATGTCACCTTGCTCTATTATATAGCATGAGGGGAGTCAGAGAAAGTCAATTTAATTTGTACAAATGTCACCTCTGGAAAAGAGTGGTCTCTTGTATATCTGAAACCCTCCTGAACAGGTGGAGCTGTTTTATTTCATTTTCTTTGTGGTTTGAATGCATTACATTTTACAGTTCTTCAAAATCACCACAAACCTAATGGAGCCTTTTCTGCTTTTTGTCTCTTTTGTCTCTAAAAGACTTTGCATTGCCTTTAATTAAAGTCAAGGATATTTACTCTGATTTGTCCGTCTCCTATTCATCTCTCAGGAGGAAACCAAAATGACTACTACCTGGGCTGTGTTGCAAAGGGCGGGGCATGGAAAAAAGGAAGGCCTTGTGGTATTCAAAAATCTCTTCTCTCTCCAGAAGATAATAGACAGGGCAGTCAATGGATCCAAGACAGTGTCTTTCTCAGTCTTCCTTGGCTGCCAAGGCAAAGTACATTGGACAAATCCTCAAGGCTCTGAAAAGGAAGTGGAAGACAACCTGCCAAGTCACACAGGGAAAGAAATGAAAGTTGCCATGAGACAAAGAGCTACACCTCTACCCCGATATAACGCGACCCAATATAACATGAATTCAGATATAATGAGGTAAAGCAGCGCTCCGGGGGGGCGGGGCTGCGCACTCCGGCGGATCAAAGCAAGTTCGATATAACGCGGTTTCACCTATAACGCGGTAAGATTTTTTGGCTCCCAAGGACAGCATTATATCAGGGTAGAGGTGTACTTTTATGGGGAAACTGTTCAAATGTGAGTGCTCAATGGTAGGCACCTAGGTAAGTGGCCTGATTTTCAAAGCACTCACTGGCTCTTTACCAAGGAAAATCTGGTAACTTATTTGGATGACTGAATATAGATTTAGGTGCCAAACTTTAGACACTAAAATTGTGTCTTATGGTTTTTTTAGAAACAAAGGAGCTGGGGGTATAAGAAGAGTAACAGGATTGTAGAAGGAAGCATACCTGGTTAATTTTATGCATTACGCCTTGCACCCGTCAGAGTATCGAGTCATGGCCATGGCCAATTTCCCTAGAGAGATATGTGTTGGAGGCAGCATGGACTTGCCTTCCCCCAAGTACACTTGGATACTAAGCTGCCAAATTATGACTGCCTTTTGCAAAGGAACAATGGAGGAGAAAGATCTTTTGTTACTCATGCAAGAGCAGCCATAATGCTCTATAAGGACCAGATCTTCAGCTGGTATAAATCATCATAGATCCACTGGATCTCAATGGTGTTTCACCAGTTTACACCATCTGAGGAGCTGGTCCATGTGTTTTCAAGTCCAGTCTGCATGTGAATTCTTGCCACTCCACCTTCAGATTAGTGCATTAAAAGGGGAAGGAAACAACAAAAAAGAACCCTCCACTGAAAAATTCAGTGAAATCTCACTCAAGAATATGGTCACTGACAATGATGTCAGCAAAAATCACTAACCCTCTCATCAAGAAGCACACAAAGGAAATTGATGTGATCAATTGGACAAGACATTAGTGCCAAGCTCCAAGAAAAATATCTGCACTGCTTATAAAGCTAAATGTTCAAAAGAGATCAGTTAAATAAGAAGAACAGGAGTACTTGTGGCACCTTAGAGACTAACAAATTTATTAGAGCATAAGCTTTCGTGGACTACAGCCCACTTCTTCGGATGCATAAACCAGTTAAATAAGGAGACTGGAGGGAAATGTTGGGGAAGGCTGATTTTAAGTCCCCATTTGATATTATCTAAGGTAGCAAACACACCAAGGAACTTAATGTGCTGTATACACCTGTGTACTTGTTAGGGTCTTGTTTTCTGTGTTCTGCCCTGTCACAGAATTTGCTGGCTCTTTAACAGGGTTGTGCCTAAGCCTCACCTGTGCTAGGTGTAGCTCACCTCCACAGGTCAAGGGAATGAATCCAGAGGTCATGTGATGGGAACATAGAATTTGGCCTGTTGGGAAATAGAAGGGCTGCCTGATTTCACTCAGCTTTTGGGGTGTTGGTGAGTGTAAGTCTCTAGGGAGCCTTCGTGGTTTAGGACCAAGAGCCCTACACTAAGGGTTGTGAGACAGCTAGGGAGGCTGTATGGATGCTTGTGTTTCCTTTTAAACTTTATGTTAAACTGCACCCCAAGCTGGGGTGTTATTTGACCCACGAAAGCCAAGGTGAAGTTAGAAAGGACCTCAAGCGGGAGAAACTGAGGCAGCAGACATGATCAGAAGCCAAGCTGTGTAAGTCTGGGCTGTGTGCCAGCTCAGGAAGGGGAGTTGTGCAGACCATTATAGAAGAGAAAGACAATGTGTGCTCTTCCATGAAGACTGCACATTTGCTCTTTGTTTTGTTCTTTTAATGAAAAATAAAGGCCATTTTGACTTAACATGCACGCGGTGGGGGCAGTTCTGCATGAATTCTCAGAATGAATGTCTGGTCACCTGTGCCAGATAGAATTTGATGAGCAGGGCAATACAAAAGGATCTTTATGCCCTTAATCTTATTTGTGATTTGAGAAATTGCTAGAAGCCAGTAACACATTAGGAGAGTACCACACTATCCCTCTAACTTTGCCAAAATTCAACCAACTGAACTGCAATGTGATATTCAGTCTCTTATACCAGAAAAGATTTTATTCTTTAAGATTTGACCATAGGCCTAATTTTAGGGGAGGTAAGGAAGGATATTTCCCCTCCCCCCACCCATTTATAACTTAGTGGAAGGGGAGAAAACAATGTCTCTTCACACCCCAAGGGTTGACTAGCCAGAAAGTGGTAGAGTGGAGGGTCTGTAGCTGCTTTGCACAGACCACCTTCCCCCTCCTGCTACTGCCTGCCAATCAGTTAATTAGCTGCAAGATTTCAATAGGCAGAAGGCATCTATTGATTCTCCGGGGGATGGGTGGGCACAAGCCCACCCACATCTAAAGGCCCTAAGGTGAGGACTTTCTATCAACTAAACTTTACATCTCATAAAAAGTGTTTATTATTAGTAGCACCTAGAGGCCCCAACCAAGAGCAGGACTCTTGCATTAGTTTAGATGGAATAGGTGAGCTACTGGACCCAGACATCAAGAAATCCTGGGGAACAAATGAAAAAACAGGGACAGGACTGAGAGTGACAGGGTCAAAAGTAGGGATCCAGAGAGGCCACCTTGGCCAACACCAAGCAGAGGCTGATGAGAAAGCATCATAACTTCATGGGGGCACAGATAGGGTGTGTATATATATGAAAAGGTGCAGGGGAAAGTGTAGCCAGAACCTGAGGAAAAGGTTCTGAAGGAGCCGTAAAAGGGGCTGAAACCTGGTGCACTTGAGGTAGAGGTACGCCAGGGTCTCCCTCTTGTCACAGAAGGGGCAGGTGACGGGTGAGGTGGTGAACCATGCCAGTACATGCCTGTGCTCACAGCTCCACTAAGGAGCTGCCAACTGATATCCTCAGCAGGCCATGGGACCAGGGTGGAATACAGACCAGCCCACTTGGGCTCCTCCCCCTCCACAGCTGGCAGATGGTCCCACCACTTTGTGGGATATGAGGGTGAAGGAAGCAAAGGGCCTGGCGCGAGAGTGTATACAGATGCTTCCTAGGCTCAGGTCACAGGTGTGCCGGCTGCATGACCTGCAGCCAGCCCAGGTGATGCAAAGGGGGTAGCTGGGGAGGCTTGTGGGGCAGTAGGCAGCTGCAGTTGCAGCAGTCTGCAAGCAAGAGTTATGTCCAATCTGCTGTGCAGGTAGGGATCTAGAGCTCAGATTCCTCTTTGCAACCAGCTTAGCTCTTGCCCTGCTGGCTGTGTCTTTCTAAAACAGGATGCGTGGGATAGGGCTGCAGTTTCTCCTTCCTCTCCCATAGGGAGACAGTTGCAAGAGATACAGATATGCGGGGGATGTACAAAGAGGGGAGAGATATGGGGGCCGCAGTCACAAGGGTTGAGTGATGGGCAGTAGGGAGATCTTGGAAAAAGGGAAAAGAAGCTGGAAGGATTTTGGAGAGGGGCCGCGAAGCAGGAGAAGAGAAAAGGGGAAAAGCAATGGTGGTTCTTAGTGAGGAGAGTGAGGGAGGAGCTGTAGAAGGAGTTTGTGGGAAATAGGGGCATCTGGGAGGACAGTGTAACCCACTGGTAGGGTGACCAGACAGCAAGTGTGAAAAATCAGGACAGGGGGTTGGGGCTAATAGGAGCCTATATAAGAAAAAGACCCAAAAATTGGGACTGTCCCTATAAAATCAGGACACCTGATCACCCTACCCACTGGAGTCTGTGTGTGTTACTAGTCCCATGTGTGCTGCTCCACAGAGAATATGAGTTGTTATAGCCACAAGCTACAGAGCCTTGGCTGTTTAGCTCAAACTATAGCAGCTTATGCTATTAGCTCTGGAGGTCTCTGGGGTGCCAGCCAAGATGGTAGCTGGCACAATTACCCATGGAGAGAAGTCTGAAGAAGAAAGGAGAGAGACTAGTAGGTTTAGCATGCTGGGTTTCTGTTATCTCCCGACTGCTGCAGCATGGGACAGGAGCCAAACAAGGTCTGTACCACAGGAAGAGGGCAAAGTAAATGCCAGAGCCTATTTGTTTTTTAATGGAGGTGGGGAGAAAGTAACTTGATAAATCAGGAGCTACCCAGTTTTCCATAAGGGACATAGGGAACTAATACATTCTTTTGGCATTGTTAAAGGTGTAAAATATTCTGTTGGCTTGGAGAACAGGATGGGCAGAGTTAAGGTTCTTTGGGGGTGCCTACCTTCATTTTGTATTTCCATACTTTCCAGTGCTTGTAGAGGGTTGTGAGTACAACCTTAACTTTGACTTTCCAGGCCTTCCAATTTTTTAAAGCAGTGTTGTTTTATTATTTTCCCCATTAAGTTATTGATATGCATTTCACATTTTGATTCCAGTTTCATAATTTACTTGTTGGTTTTGGTCTGGTTAGCTATAAGAGATTGCTCACCCATCTGCTTTCTCTAAGGATTAGTTCTTTCATAAGGAAGGAAAATTATACTTGTTGAGTTGATCACAATTTCTCCAGAGTGGCTATTTTGGATCTGCAATTTTTCATGAGAACAAATAAAACACGGCCTGAGGGACATTTGGTTTAAGTCTGTCCACCTGGGTGGTCCAGATGCCAAAAACTTAGCTTGGTTGAGAGAGAAATAATGGTCTATAAAGTGCACAGCAATCAATAAGACAGGAATAATAAATCTGTTTTCAAACCATTTTGAAGGCTTATCAATCCTTCTGGGTTTATTTGTTTGGTTTTGCTGAATACGTTGTTTTCAAATCCAGTAGTTAAGATGAGCATGTTAAATTGCTACAGATTTCTATAATTCACAGTTACATTTTCAAATTGTTTTCTCAATCACTTAAAAGAGAAACGTTTTATCTTGCTTTCTCATTCGTGTTTACAATGAACTATAGTAGTGTTAAATGAGTGTCACATAAACAGGAATACATAACAGGGATCAAACTTAGAGACAAAAAACAAATAGAGGAATGTAAACAGAAACTAAACATTTGGAGCATTGGAATAAACTACACTAGATATATTAAATATCATACACAATAGCTAAAATTGCCAGCAAGTGATTACAAGTTGTGGTTTCTCTGGGTTCTGTTCATCTCTACAATAAGAAACGAACCTAAAACTGGCTGCTGATTGTCTACTGTTTTGATAACATCTATATCGGATCATCAACGTACCATGAGAATGGGTCATGCCATGGGGTAGATCCCTGCGCAGGACTATTTTTTTGATCTTGCTCCCATCAAACCCTCAAAATGCATTCCTACCTGCTCCTGCATTGTTTCTTGCATTTTTATCCTGCTCCCACCTGCAAAAAACCTTAAAACCTGCAAATCCTGCAAGAAAAACTTGCTTTACGTTGCTGAAATTCTATTTATGACAAACAGACGAAAGTTCTAGTGTTTTCCTGCAAATTATGTGGTCTGGTTTTTTTGCCCACTTGATCGCACCTGCAACAAAGTACATTTTACCTGTTCCTTCTATTGTGGCAGTGGGTCCTGCCAGGGGTAGCAAGTTATATGGTGCCCATGGTGCCCAGGCTCCAGCAGTATTCAGAGACTGGGGGCCTGGCTCCACCAATGTTTGGCGTGGGGTCTCTCCCTCGACCCCACCTGCTGCCCCCCCCACACACCTCCCACAAGTGTCCCCCAGCCCCCACTTGCTGCTCCTGCGTGCCTCTCACAGGCCCCAGAGTGTCCCAGCCTCAAGCCAGTGGCTGCCCCCAGGAGCTCCAAGCTGAGCTCTGCTCTGCTGGCTCCCGGCATCAACTGCTTGCCACAGGGTCCTAGTGCCCCCCATCCAAGAGTGCCAGGGCAGGCTAACCCTGCCCTTCCACCTCGGACCCTTCCGTTTTCCAGCAGGACCCTCCACCAGCACAGGGGACACCACCTGCCTAGATTCACTTCTCCTGCCCCACGCTGGGCAAGGGGCAACCCCACCCCCAGTGAGGCTACAGTGAGGGGCAGCAGCAGGGGAAGATGTGCACATGTGATGGCAGCCCCCCCCCCCCCCAGCACCCATCACAGGGGAAGCGAAGGGGCTTCCTGGATGAACGGGGCCCTAGGAGCACGTGCAGTGACAGTGGTGCGAGGTGAGTGTGCTGCCGGGGGCCCCGGAGCTCACTGCTGCTGGCAGGGAGAGGGCTGGGGGAAGTCCTCCTCTCTAGTCCCAGCCCTGGGGCAGCCTGCCTGCACCCCAAACTCCTCATCCACATCCCCTCCCCACCCCAGAGCCCTCACCCCCCCATACCCTAACCCTCTGCCCCAGCTCTGAGCCCCCTCCTGCATTATGAAACCCCCATCCCCAGCTCCCCCACAGCCCTCACCCCTGCACCCCACTCACCCCTGCACCCCAACCCTCTGCCTGAGCCCCTCACCCCCCCCAAACCCCTCACATTTTTATGTTTATATATATATATCAGCTTACAAGGCAGGTCGGGGGGCGGGACAGGGCTTGGACTGGTTCTGGGCACCACCAAAAATTATACAAACCTGCCACCCCTGGGTTCTGTGGGACCTTGGGGATCCCATGGAACCCCAGGGATCCCAGTCCTGCTACAGGGCTCTACCATAGGGCACCTGCTTGGCTTGTGGCTGATCACAAGGCTAATGTCATCTCTGCTTTGCACAATATTGACTATTTCTGTGCCTGACATTGTCAAAACCTTTTGGGAGGAGGCTTGCATTAACACAGATCTTTGTATCTAATATTTTGGGGTTCTACAAATATAGATATATGGATATTTTAGAAACTTTCAGAAAGCTCATGACTTCCTGAAAAGAAAACATATGTGCAAAAAAACCTTACTGCCCCCTTCAGCTCTCCTATAGGAGAATTTCTCACCTGTAGAAATTCTATTTTTTATGTGACATAGACCTCAGAGCCAGAACAAATAGTACATTCCTCTGGGTGTCTTCATGTAATGAAAGTGTATGCTGCAAGGGACCTCTAGGTCACTGATGAATCATCAGCACACTTTACATATCTTCTGCCTTTGTCAGAATATAATCTGAAAAATTCACATTCAGCCAACCTGCTGCCATAACTGATTTGCTGAAATAAAAACTTAAAAGTTTCAATTGACTTGTTCTCGGTTATAGGGCCAGTTCCTGGAGCCATTCAGTTTTCACTCACTCCTGACTGAGGCCAGGTTCCTACTGATATTTTTCAGAGTCAAGACTAAATAAAAACGGAATAAGAGTTTGGCCCATTGCCCTGTATTAAATGTGTAGCAGTGGATACTGGCAGAGAAAGGGTTCACTGGAGCAAGAAAGCAATTAGTGCACCCAGTTGGACCTGGGGGGGGGGGGTAGATCAGGCCCAATTTAGGATTAGATGCAGCTGGGAGGCTGAACTAAGGATGAGTCCTAGCTGAGGGGAGCTAGGTGACTAAGATTTCAGGGAAGTAGAAAGGAGGCATAAGATTAGTAAGCCTTGGATCTTTTCCTGAGACAGGAGTTCTACAGAGGACCAGAACAGACACTGTGCAGCCATAGAAGCAGACTGAGCTTCTGTTGTGAAACCTTGGCAAAATCCCAAGCCTGGGGTCTGGGTTTCTGGAGGAAAGAGACCCACACACAGAGGAAGAATGCCCTGGGAGGCATTGCTTGGTCCAAGAACTGAAAAGGACTCTGCAGAGACTGGCTGAAGAGTCTCTGGAGTAGTGAGCCCAGGAAGGGGCTGGAGAAAAGGGCCTAGAGACAGGCTGTGATAGGAAGGGATATAGGTAGGCAGCGAGGAGTGTGAGGAAGCAGACCTTAGCTGCTTGCTACAGGACCCTGGGATTGGAGCCCAGGGCAGAGCAAAGTCCTGGGTTCCCCTACCAGCCACAGAGGAAGGGGGATGCAAGGCCCTTGATATAAAGGGTGTAAGGATCATTGAGCCCAGAGTTGAGCTGAATGCCTGGCATAAGGTCACTACTGTTTTGTGGGACTGTTACCCCCAGAAGGGATGGGACTGAATGTGACCTGGCCAGAGGGTCGAGTCATGACATGAAGCAGACCACTATAGAGCTGGAGTGGCTGTCAGCAGGGAGTGCTGGAGGAGGAGAGCCTGGTAAGTCATGCCCAGCTACAAAGGGGCACACCGGTTGGTGAGACACTCTTCAATACAAACATACAGAGGATATGCTAGATCCCCCAAACTATTGCAGAACTTTGAACAAGCAGACACTGAGTGCCAGATACTTTCTCCTCTTCTGGAGCCTCAATTTTAAATGGTAATGGCTTCCACTTACTGCACATCTCATTCTCACTTTCACAAAGTACAAGGTAATGCACTTTGCAGCAGAAGACTGAAGTGAGGAGGATGCCTCTTCACTTATCAAAGCAGTGCTTTAACTAAAAAGTTAGAGAATAGCTGGTTCAAAAAAATAAAAAACCTCCCTTCTGGGGCTACCTAAAACAGCCCCGGAGGAATGTCTGGGGTGGAATTGCAATACCCCAAATACAGTCCTGATGAAAAGGAAGAGGGTTTGTTTCAAAAACTTTGAAATTCAGTATAAATATGGGGGGACCAAATCCTCTGTTGGTGCAAATCTGTTTAGTGCCATTGAAGTCAGTGGAGTTATACTGACTTACACCAGTGGGGGATCTGGCCTGGCATGTACAGGGTTTCCCTTTCTCCTGTCTTGTTTGGCTTGTACGCTACATATAATTTTTTTTAAAAAAAAAGCTCTTTCATAAATACTGTCCTGGCTAGGTACTGGAAAGAAGAAACATCTGGTCTCCATTTTACTCTAAAACAGTTTTCGTCCCACTACTCTGTTTTTACTCGTTTTGCTGGACCTGTATCTTTAGATACCAGCACAAGGATATCTCTAAATAATGGTACAAGTTTACCCTGGTGGAACAGCATTGATTAATTTGGGCCATTGCATTTTAGCTTTTAGTCTCCACATGCAGGGCTCTGTAATATGAGATCAAGGGGATTGCTTGATAAATTAATAGCAGGCAAAATTAGAACAGAGAAAAGGAAATACTTCTTCACACAGCATGTAGCTGGCCTGTTGCACTCGCTGCTACGGGAGGCCTTATACTCAGTGAGCCAAGTTTCTCTAATGTTACACCATTGAAATCAAGAGTTCTGCCAGTGATTAATTTGGCATAACTAATGTAGCTACTTTCTTAAAAGGACTATATAATCTTATGAACAATTAGATTTATAATGCAAAGAGGAAGATAAACAAATCTCATACTTCTGGCACTTACCAATCACTGTTGTGGTCCGGGAGGAAATTTCCAACAATATACAGAGGTGAACAGTTGGCTAGACTATAAGGATTATCACCTACCTCTGAAATAGTCTTGAAGTTCTGTTGAAAGAAAGAAATCAATGTTCTGATATGATATGGAAAATTATAGGATGTGGATTTGTGAGTATGTATGTGGAGGAAGAGGGAGGGTGTCCCTTTGCCATCCCTATTAAACCATAGGTGTGATAAAATACAACTAAAATAATTATTGTGCTTATTCTGGGCATAGCTGTGGACAGAGTTGTCAATGAATGGGTTAAAAATAAGAAATTATGTCTCGTTGCATGTTCTTTCATTCTCTGGGATCTTCTAATCTAATTTTGAAACTGTTGGTTTCCTTTGGGTATGTATTTCCTTTATGTCCAGTGGGGTTTTTAAATTTCTTTACTGGGTGCTGCTTACTATGTTTCAGCCTAAAGATGATGGATTCTGTGATCGTTGAGACATTCATTTATTATTCTGGCCCCTGCTGGGGAAATTAGTTTTCCATATCCTGTGGTATCTTACTTTGCTGGTGATCAGGACTCTTCGCTCCTGCACCAGTAGGATGCTAAACTTACCATGTTTGGTGTTGATATAGAGAAGCCCTGAAAATTACAGTACCAAAGAGACCAACCATCTATTCCTAGAATGGAATCAGCTGAGAAACAGTTTCTAAACAGTCAAGATCCCATGAGTAGGGCAATGGGAATTAAGCCAAATGAGGCTACTTTTGGCGATACCAAGTTGCTGAATACCTGAAATGGAAGGAGATTTGTTTTCTAACTCACTCAGGTATGGGAGATTTCTTGCAAATAAAATTGTAAGGTTGCTGTTGTTGCTATGCAGAAGGGTCCCAGTTAGACCACTAGATGACATGTAAGTCACCAAACCCAGAAGCAAAACTCTACGAGACCCAGGAAAAGGAGCCTCTTGCCCTCAAATCCAAACCTTTCGCAAAATGGCATTGTCAAAATATCCATGTTTGGCTCAAATGGTCAGATTTTCTATTTTGGTTTTTCTCTGGAAGTGCCCAGAGTCCACCCTAGACCTCAGAAACTTTCCTGTCAAAACTGATACATCTCTGAAACATTTTGGCTTCAACAAAACAACATATTTCAATTAAAAAAAAAGTTCCAAGCAGCCCTCGGTTTAATCTGTTTCTTTTTCCTTAAAGAGTTGTAATCATGTTGAGGTAGGGTTTTTACCGCCCGCCCCCCCCCCCCCCACACACACACCCACCTTTTCTGCCAGCCACAGTAAAATATTCCTTGTCTATCGGACTTGTTAGGAACCCAGAAACTGTTAGTGCCTATGGTCTGGTATCTAACATGCCTTCAAGCTTGTGGTACAGGAAGCCTCTTTTGGTACTAAAAGGTGCCAGGTGTACCACAACACACACACACACAGTAGTAGCCTCAAAGAAAGGAGGGTGGGGAGTCACAATGCTGTCAGCTACTGGATTTGAAAACATCCTCAGCTAAATTTTGTTTACACTTATGCCACCCCACTGACAACAGGGAAATGGTACTGATATGGTACTGAAGGAACCATCTGGCTACATATCAATGAAAAGAAACATACAGATTTGCTAAAATGTCTACATTGTTTTTTTTAAAAGCACAGATGTTATTCATTTCCCCCTGATTTCCATAATGTTTCTGGAGCAGCACTTTGTTGACCAAGTTTGGCTTTTTCAAACCTACTAGACAGTTTACCAAGTTTCTAAGATGCATGCTTTAAACTGTAAACTCTGCATAAAGTCAAACTCAGAATCTACTTATACAAGACATTGAAATCTGCATATACTGTAGCATCAACGTGAGTCATGCATGAATCCACACTTGGCATCCTCTCCCGGCACAGAAACAAGCAAGCCTGATATTAAAAAGACACAAAACCTTTACTCAGTTGTTACTAAAAGAACTGCTGACAGCAGCAAAGGGGAGGGTGCGTGTCATGGTGCCTGGAATGGATCACAGCTGAGAAAGCCAATCTCAGGTCAGACTGCTAGAGAACAGGGCAGACATAACCAAACTGGTGGTATAGTCTATAATTAGATTTAACCAAATCAGCAACAAAAGTGTGCTTTTGGATCACTATATTAGCTTACCATGGAGTCACAGCCATTCCCCTTAAATCAGTGGTGGGCAACCTGCAGCCCGCAAGCCACACACGGACCATCAGGGTAATCTGCTAGCAGGCTGCGAGACACTTTGTTTACATTGACCATCTGTAGGCCACCCTCAGCTCCCACTGGCTGCTGTTCGCCATTCCTGGCCAATGGGAGCTGTGGGAAGTAGCGCAGGCCGCTGGCAGGCCACAGGTTGCCCACCACTGCCTTAGATGCTGCAGCCTATATTACCACCCAGACAAACTGGAATTAATGATGAAAGGTGATTAAAACCAAAAATCTGACATTTGTTTACTCTCAGTCCCAGGGCCAGTCACTTACCCCAGGTCAAGGTATATTTCTGATCTCACGAAAAAGAATACTGAAGCCAATTTCTTTAGTAAACTAAACTAAAGATTGATTAGCTGAGAAAAAAATGAGTTAGGGAGGTTAAAGCAGATAAAATATGTAATCAGGAAGTCAAAGTTTGTAAGTCCAAAATTATAGCAGAGATGGTATATCTGCTTAGTTCTTCATAAGTCTCTCAGGGCTGCCCAAAATATATCTGGGGACCTCTGTCTTGTATCTGAACCCCCCCCCCCCCCAGCATCCAAGTAAATCAGAGATGCGGCATCATTCCCTTGAATTAGTAGTTGTAGATGGTGCTCACCTGAGGCAAGCTGACCAGCATCTTGACCCACATGGGTGCTTCCTTTGAGGGATGTTAGGAAATGCAGACTGGGACTGTGAATGTCCATTGTTGAACATGAAACGACCCTGGCTTTGAAGTGAACGTTCTACTTCCTATGCATATACAAGTAATCCAGTTACAGTGATATACATAATGTAATTGTTGGCCACTCATTACAATAGGGATGGATAAGTGGGAACAATACAAGTATCCTTCATTAGTATTCATATTCTACTCATCCTTATATTAACACACCTTTCAATCTAGGGCAGTGGTTCCCAAACTGGGGTTCGTGAACCCCTGGGGGTTCGTGAAATGTTACAGGGGGTTCTCAGGAAAAAATTCCCTAATGGCGGACAGAGCTGTCCCTAGGGACCCCAAGCAGCACTTTGCCAGCAGCCCGGAGCCCCTGGACTTCCAAGAGCTAACCAGATCAAAGCAAGCATATCTATCACACTGAGGAGATTTAAACTTCAAGACTCCTTATAAGAAATGGAAAGGGAGGTGGATATTTTTTGCTGTTTTTAAAATTAAATAGGCAGCTAGTATTGTTTTTAAAATTATTATCAAGAACAAGTTTAAGCTTTGTTGTAACGTGGGTTTTTGCGTGTACTGCTGAAGACCTGAATGCTTGTTTAGGAGGAACTCTGAGTTGGCTTCTTAAATACCTTCATGCTGTTTCACATCTGATACTTCTTGATGAAACATAGGAGCCTTATCTTATAACAGGCTTATTCAAAGTGATACAAGCTACAAAAGTGAGATCTTGGAAGAGAGTTGCCATTTTCATAATGTAATACAAATACAGTAATGATAAATAATTATAAATAGTGTGTAATAAGCATGACATAAAAACAAATTTTATATTTCCAAGATCACTACTTTTATTATTTATACTCTGGTGAAGGAGAAAATCCCTGGAAATATTCATTTTTAGGAAGGGGTTCGCGAGACTTGACATTTTAGTGAAAGGGGTTGACAGGTTGTTAAAGTTTGGGAACCACTGATCTAGGGTTATTTACTACAGGGCATGCATAATAGCAAATAAACAACAGGATATAGTCAAGATTAACAATACAGTTGCATCTTACAAGTGAATTGGTTTGAACACGCCATGAACTTTTAACATTCCTTTGATTTTTATTAGCAGGAGAGTGAATTAGCCTGCTGGCAACCTATGAAATACCATCACAGCGCCGGTATTACCAATTCCCACCCCCCTCCTCAGGCCTAAGGCCCAGATCCTGCAACATAGCAGACTGCTTCACCCATCCAGAGCCCCATTGACTTTAGTGGGCTCTACAATGGGGCAGCAGTGCATCCATGTGTTACATGTTGCGGAACTGGGGCCTTAAGTTTTGCTGCTAAGATATACCATTGGTGTGGCACAAAGCTGCACACAAAGATTTTACCCTTTATTCATGAGACTGAATAAACTTTGGTTAACTGCATTGGGATGTTAAAGGTGTTGATTTAGCTGCAAAAGGGGGCCTAAATTGTTCTATGAATGTAAATGAAATATTAATGATCATGAGGGGAAAATCTACAAAAATTGAACAAAAGCGATACATGTTTCAAAATACATTCTCTAGTTCTTGCCACATACATAAAAATATGAGTGCATCCAAAACTGGTTAATTCACTGTGATTTCAAATGAACACAATGCAATTCACACTTCTGCCCCTCTACATGGTATTTATGCCTTGTGAAGGACCTTTCTGCCTAACTCAGGGCTGAACATTCTCTTAGGCAGCAGGTTGACTAGGTATTGCTGTGCTCAGCAGAGCAACACCCAAATCCCTTTAAAAATCTGGCCCGAAGTCCTTTTCAGGTTCATTGTTTTCCAGAATGCAGTGTCCTCACCCCCCACATTCTTCGTTGCTAAGTTTATGACCTTGCATTTGGCTACATTAAACAGGTTGTTTTACTCTGACAAGTTAGCAAGTGATACAAATCAATTTCACCTGAAAAGAACAAGGATTTTCTTACATATTTGTTTTAAATTCACTATAAATAGAGAACATTGTCAAATAATTATAACATGTCATGGTAAAGTGATTAGGTCTGTGGAAAAGTAGAAAAGGGAATATAGTTGCAATGCTTTGTATTGTCAGGACAATATCTTAAAATTTCCTAGAAAGTTCAACAAGCATAATCAGTCCTTGTTTGTTTTTTGTTTTAGTTCTGTTTGAATGATAGTGACTTATGGCTAACTCTTTCACATGGTTGGTTGTGATTGTTGGACCTACAAAATGTACCTCAATATCAATAAAACAGATTTTAGCCCCACTGAGTATTTTGCTTTGATAGCTTTGTGCCCAAAATCAAATTGAGGTGCAATTAGCTACCCTCAGAATTACGGTACAATTAATTGCACCATAAATAAGAATATCTGGGTGCTGTCTAGATTTGTAAACTTATAGGATTGATTCCCACAAGGTGTGGAGCACTTCAGTGAGTGCTCAGTACCCTCATCTTCTATCAAAGTCGATGAGATTTGAAAGAGCTCACCACTTCACCTGAATGCTCAGTACCTTGCAGGTATAAGCCTTTAGGCAATTACAATTCTAACTGTTATCATTTAAAGCTGCAGTGGAGGGCAGGCACAAACAAGCAGATCCAAAATTGGATGCCCCTTGTGTCTTTTCCTGGTGATTCATGTTTCCTTTAAAGAACCTTCCTGTTCCAGTGTCAGTATTACAGTACCGCTCTTATTATGTTCGTTCTAGCAGAGATAGGGAGTTTATATTTACATCCGTGATTAATTTGAGAGAATGTCCACACCAATGATACTTGTTACACACTGTTTT
Organism: Chrysemys picta bellii; assembly: GCF_011386835.1. Classification (NCBI taxonomy): domain Eukaryota; kingdom Metazoa; phylum Chordata; order Testudines; family Emydidae; genus Chrysemys; species Chrysemys picta. Next base: position 19,846,813 of record NC_088795.1, read on the forward strand.
CCAGGTTGTTTTCATTTTTTAAAGCTCTTTCTGAGGTTATTACTTAAAAATAGCTGTTTGACTTCTCTTATTGATTTTGTTTTTCTAAATGTAATGCTTGTTTCACTCTAGTATGCACACGTTTCTTTAAAGTGAATCAATAATAAGGTAGTTTGGACTGTGCATCTTACCGCTCTGTGCATGCTATTAGTTCTAGACTCCCAAAGGCGGTTTGTGCAGTGAACCACAATAATGAGGTTGATAGTTCATAAAAGGGCTGATGTGACAAATTGCTGACCTGCTTCAGAAACACAGCAGTCTTACCCTTGCCAAGGTCTTGACATTCAGACTTTCCCTTGGCATAATTCTTGGTATTAAATGATGGTTATTAAAGTGCTCGACTCACCAAACTAGTCAGGAAAACATAGCAGAACATAACTGCTCACTTGGGTAGTGACGCATCTCACAGGAAAGAGCACTACTCCTGCATTGGCTTGAAGTTGATGAATATTAAGATGTTGCTATTATAACTGATGAAGCCCTAAATAGTATGTATGCTGGTTAGAAACAATCCCAGATATTTCTCCTTGTGTATACTGCCACAGTTGAGATCAACTGAAGTTCCACAACTATGTTGTTAAGAACTTGCACCTTATTTCCAGTTTGAATATGTGTACCTTCCAGCCATTGGATCATGCTATGCCTTTGTTATTTAGATTAGAGTCTACTGTCAGATTTCAGAGTTGTAGCGGTGTTAGTCTGTATCAGCAAAAACAACGGGAATCCTTGGGGCACCTTAGCAGGGCCTGCTCTAGGCACCAGCAAAGCAAGCTGGTGCTTGGGGTGGCACATTTTTAGGGGCGGCATGGCCGGCGCCAGAATGCCATCCCTAAAAATGTGCCCCGGCCGCCCTAGCTCACCTCTGCTGCTGCTGCCACGGCGCGCGAAACAGCTGATTTGCGTGCCGCTACTCGCCCTCCCTCCCAGGCTCTCAAACCTGGGAGGGAGGGGGACCAGTGGCGTGTGAATCAGCTGTTTCGCGTGCCGCGGAGTCTCCCCCTCCCTCCCAGGCTCTCAAACCTGGGAGGGAGGGGGAGATCCCGAGGGGCCATTTCGCGCACCGCTGCTCCCCTTCCCTCCCAGACTTGAGAGCCTGGGGGGACGAGGCAGGGCTGGGGATTTGGGGAAGGGGCGGAGTTGAGGCGGGGCCGGGGGTGGGGTAATTAAAGAACCCGAGGGGGGGACAGCCAAAATTGTTTTTGCTTTGGGCGGCAAAAATCCTAGAGCCGGCCCTGCACCTTAGAGACTAACATTTATTTGGGCATAAGCTTTCGTGGGCTTTAATCAGATGCATGGAGTGGAAAATACAGTAGGCAAATATAAAAATACAGCACTTGAAAAGATGGAAGTTGCCTTACCAAGTGTGAGGGGGTCAGTGCTAATGAGGCCAATTCAATCAGGGTGGATGTGGCCCCTTCCCAACAGTAGATAAGGTGAAAGTATCAATAAAAGGAAATTTACTTTTTGTAGTGACCCACTCATTCGCAGTCTTTATTCAGGCCTAATTTGATGGCGTCAAGTTTGCAAATTAATTCCAGTTCTGCAGTTTCTTGTTGAAGTCTGTTTTTGAAGTTTTGTTTGGTTGAAGAATGGCCACTTTTAAATCTGTTATTGAGAGTCCAGGGAGATTGAAGTGCTCTCCTACTTGTTTTTGAATGTTACAAGTCTTGATGTCTGATTTGTGTCCATTTATTCTTTTGCGTAGAGACTGTCCAGCTTGGCCAATGTCAGAGACTCTCATGTGGGTACTTACAGGCTGTGACTGAGTCATCTCTTTGATAAGCTAAATAGATTGAGTTTCTTAAGTCTCACTGTCAAGCAAGTTTTCCAGCTCTTGAATCATTCTTGTGGTTCTCTTCTTCAACACTACAATATTTCAGTAATGGTCCCACCAGTGCCTTCTGCCAAGCTAACACCTCCCTGCTACTACAATATATTTTCTTGTTTGCACATCAATGCAATCCTTGAGCCCTCATACAGAGCATCACATTGGATGCTCATGTTCAGTTAGTCACTCAATATGACAACTAAGGGCCATATTTTTAAAGGATGTCGGTGTCACTGACATTTTCAAAGCTGCAGCTCAGGCACCATCTAACCCCCAAGGCACTTAAGTATTCTAGATGCCCAACTTTCAGCCAATCACCATTTTCAAAGCTGCCTAAGTGCTGCTGCCCTAGCTACAACCTGGCGGCCCTAAAGTAGGATTTTTTAATTAGGCAGGTGAATGCCTGTTTTGCCAACAAGACCTGATCTTGTAGGTGTGCTTTGAGCATGCCTAAACCTGTCAGAACTCACACCAGGAGGCTGAATACAGACCACCAATAGGTGGGGGTAGGGGAAGGGCTTGGCACAGGGACAGGTACACTGAACACAAGAAGGAAACAAATGGTGTTAGGGCATGAGCTACATAAGCAGCTAACTCCAGAAGAGCTTTTGCAGCTAAGTATTCTTAGCAGAGGGAGGCACCAATCTCTGAATTATCTGTGAAGTGCACCAGGTCAGCCATTTAGGGTAGGTCTACATTGCAGTGGCAGAGAGCCTCCCAGCATGGGTAGTGGGATTTGTGCTAGCGAGGCTCAAAATACTGCTATTTTTAGTGCTCTATAGATGCAGCTTGGGTACCCTCTCAGGCTCTCAAGCCCACCAACCTTTTGGGTCAGAGCTCAAGTGACTAGTCCAAGTCTCTGCTAGAGCTGCGACATCCACACTTTTTTTTTTAGCATGGTAGCTCGAGCCCCACTACCACAAGTTTGTCTACCAGGTCTGGGAGGCTCACTCCTAGCTGCACTGTAGACATATCTTCTGGCATTTCACTCCTGGCTCACTTCGGAGGCTCCTGCTCATCCACTGAGCTTCTGAAAATCCCTTTCTTAGGTGCTTACCTAGTCTCATACACCTAGATGACCCCAAGCCATTTTAACTCTGGGCTTCAAGTTCTACTAGGCAGCTCAGCAGAGCAACTCAGACTGCACACTGCAGTCATTCCCCCCCACACACTTTGTTAGTACATTTCTGACCTTGCATTTGGCTGCATTACATGTGTTTGATTTTTTGCCTGTGCAACACGGCTAGACTCACCACTGCAGTACTTCCTATTGGCTGTCCTGGGAATTAGCTCTGGTTCACCAGTGCACCTTCATCTAGTAGCATCTCACCACCATCGCTTCTGCCATCAAGACTCGTGTAGCTCTCAGGACTGCAGTGTTCTCTTCTGGACACAGCCCTCTGGCTGTGCCCCACTCAGTTTTCTCTACCCCCCTTCCAGGGGGAGGACCAGCAGTCACATACTGTTTCACCTCCAAACCCCACCATCTGTTTCTCTGGGCCACTTTCCCACAGCCCTAACACTTTCTCCACCCTTGTGTCAGAGCCTCAGTCTGGCAGCAGTCAGCCAGGAGCTCACTCATGCTCCCCTGACCTGGTGGAGTACTGCTCAGACCATGCTGCTGTCTCTTCTTCCTCCTTCAGGACAGCCACTCCTCCCTTCTCAAACTCCAGGGAATGACTGCAGCTGCTCTGTTCAGCAGCCCTTCTTATATGGCCCAACCTAGCCCTGATTGGCTGTGTCTCTAAACCCTTTCCTGATTGGCTGTCTCTACAAGCCCTTTCCTAATTGGCTGACTCCTGCCCAGCCTCCCCGGGCTTTAACCCCCACCTTTCTTTAACCCCGCTTCTGCCAGTGTGGAGCAGACACCCCCACCACATCCTGGCTTACCAAGAGATCCAGATCATCCTGTGTAACTGACTTGTCCTTATTTAACACTCCCACCAATCTCTGCCATTTGCAGACTTAATCTGCAATCTTCTATTTTCTTCCATATCACTGATAAATATTGAATAGCACTGGGCCAAGAAAAGATCGAGAGAGTCCCCATCACCGGTTAGTTGGAGATCAGTACATTTGCCATTTTAACCCATTCAATAAATGCTATGTTTGTTTTGTATAGTACTAATACCTTAATCAGATCTCATACTCTACTAAGTCAATACCTTACAGAAGTCTATTTGGGCCACCCAGTTACCTCTATCAACTAAACTTTACATCTCATAAAAAGTGTTTATTAGTAGTAGCACCTAGAGGCCCCAACCAAGAGCAGGACTCTTGCATTAATTTAGATGGAATAGAGGGGTCCAAAGATGTTGTTAAAGCCTAGATGCTGTCCAGTATTAAACAGTGTTGGACAAGGTATGGGATTTGGTATACAGAGATTTCAGACTGCTTAGTACGATAGCAAACACACCATTACATTCCTTTTTAACCTTTTATTAAAAATAAAAGGAAAAACAGTGAAAGCATTTGAAATGTAAAGTCTTAACTAAGGCTTTCATTTTAGCATCCGAGATGTTCCTTTTTCCTCCAGCTGGAGACAGTTTTTAGCAGAAAACCCCTTCTCCACCCCCATGTTTGACAGTCTCTTAAATAGTATCAAAGATGGTAATAACTGCCCATTAGAGGAGAAGAAGAGAAGAGGTTAGTTAAGATGAGCTGGAGCTGTTGTTAAAATCCAATGCCATTTCATCCCAGGTGGTGGTTGGGATTCAGCTGGAGTGGGTAGAGGTGGCAATGATATCTGAGTCCTTCTCCCTGGCTCTGTCCGGACAGGACATCTGAGTATCAGGATGAAGAAGGTCTGGGGTCCCAGGAGATGTTGGGGTTGGCTGCCATGATGGTGAAATTAACTCCAGTAGCCAATTCTTCACCCCCAGGCCTTTCTTTTTTAAGGACCCACAATGGGAACGGCAGGTGGAATAGCCTATCTCCTCATTATTTTGTCTACCAAGTATGCCTAATTTGTGACACAACTTTGATTAACCAGTTCTATACTTTCCTTTGTTACCAAGCATGATCTTAACACAATTACATCAGTAGGCCTTTTGTTTGGACTAATTCAATCTGTCTCCATTCATACCTTTTCCCATCTATCTTTGTTATAGGTTAGTGTGACACCTTATGAACTTCCACATACTTTTTATAGTTGAGCTCACACTTAGGATAAATTTGTTGCCCTGATTAGCACAACAGGAGCATACTGTGTTCAACACTGTACAAACATATAGTAAGACAGCCCCTACCTCTAAAACCAGAATGGATTTGATTCTATTGCTAAGATTTGTTTATTAGTTTGCATATGTTTGCAGAGCTGTGGAAGGATACATTGACAGGTATACAATGCATATTTACATGTGTTCTGCAGCAGCATGGAACACAAGCGTCACAAACTTGAAAGTGTGAGCTGATGTTTAATTTGTCACAAGTTGCTTTTGGAACGTTGAGCAAAATAAACGTCATTATCTTATTGATGTGACCATCATAGAGAGTTGCAGTGATGGTCTCTTTGCTTGTTATAAGAGATGGAATTGTCTGTTGTGTCAGCTTTCATCTTTACCTATAGTTGTTGCTGTGTTGGGGGGGGGGGGGGGGTATCTGCAAGGACTCCCAATATTCCAGTGAGCATTGCTGACCCCTTAGGGAGTGTGGTGAGGTGGCTGCCCCACACCTGGAGAGTGTGGGCTGCAGCAGGCCCAGGTGCCTGCATATCCCAGCAGCTAATAAGAGAAGGGTTTGTTGCAAGCCAATCAGAGCCCAGATTGGGGACAGCCAATCAGGGCCAGGCTCAGCCATATAAAAGACTGCTCAGGGAGAGAGTGGTCAGTCTATCCCAGGTCTTCAGAGGGGAAGGTCTGTCTCCCTCCAGAGCTGGGAGGCCAGCACTACAGACAGCGGAGTGTAAACCAGCCTTGGAGAGCGGGAGAAGGCCCTACTCCGTAGCCTGCCTGGTGGCAAGCCTTGAAGGAAAGGGCCTAGTGGGAAGAAGGGCTGTTGGGGAAGCGGTCCAGAGGAACAGACAGAGGAGGAGGAAGAAAGAGGACAGCGAGGCTGTTGCTAGAGGACCGGGACTCAGAGTAGTGGGTGGGCCTGGGTCCCCTCCCCCCTCTTTTCCCCTTGGAAGTACACCCAGCCATAGGCCGCAGGGAGCGGCCAGCAGAAACTACACCAGATCCCGGGCTGTAGGGATCGGACTTCGAAGTGTAGGACTGTTGATCATCCAGCCCCCGGAAGGGGGTGTGAATGGACAAAGGGACACTGTTGGAGGGCAGTATTCCAGAAGCGGACACCGTGCATCGGGAGCAATGCGGGTCCACACACCAACCAAAGGCGGGATGACAGACGGGACACCACCAGAAGGGGGAGCTCTTCTGGATTGAACCAGTTCCCTGAGATGACCAGTAGGAGGCACCGCGGTGGTGAGTCCCAACCTTGTCACAGGGAGAGGAATGACAATCCCAATACACCATCACTATCTCAGACATTTAATGTTTGTTTGTTTTTTAAAAGAGAGTGTGTGGTGGGGGGGCTCTGACTGCTAGATGTTGCGACTGGACAGAGGATGTACCACCTGATTGCCTTATTCCATTCATTCCCTTTAAAGCATCTGGCATTGACCACTGACAGAAGACAGGATACTGGGTTAGATGGACAATTGGTCTGACCCATTACAGCCATGCTTATTTATTTCACGTCACACAGGAAGTCTTTAGCAGATCCACTAACTGAAGCAAGTTCCTTTGAGTCTCAATTCACTGCCTTAACTATATGGCCATCCTAACAGGATAAGACAAAGCTTATAGTCTGGTCTGCTACATATTTTTAGACTTTTTTTGCCCCTTGTGGTACTACAAGGTGAAAGAAATACCACACACACACACACACACACACACACACACACACACACACACACACACAAGGGATAGGATGGGCAATGTTCTTCAAAACATAAGACTGTTAATTATTTCTAGAGGTTCCATAAAACCTGCAACATCACCTGATTCTCAAATCCCTATTTGTCTTATTGCTGTATTTTAAAAATATTCCATATTAAAAGGATAAATTGCAGAGGGCATTTTGGTTGGACTGACTCAAGAATAAAAAAAACCCTGACCTTTCATTTAAATGGCAGCAAAGGGCCATTTAGTGGGTGTGACCTGGTAAGCTTTAGAGCCATCTCCATGAAAGTGCCACTGCTCCAGCTCATCCTTAGCCACAATCACTCATACTGAAGCACAGAAATAAACAAAGGCTTCTCTGTAATTCTTGTTAATCACTACAATACAGATAAATGGTTACGCAGATATGCACTAACTATTTCTCATTGTATCTACAATGGGCCTTTCACCTTAGTATCTGGAAACCAAGTAGTGGCAAAGTAAGATTATTTTTTCCATTGAAGCAATAAATTACATTTTTTTTCAAAAAAGTTTACACTAACCCAGTGTCTTCAATAATGATTCACATTCTTTGCATTATTAGTTTTTTGTTCCATATTAAGTGCCCACTTTGAGCTAGTTGTTATACAAAACGCACAGGAAAACATGGTCTTTGCCCAGTAGACTACAAACAAAATGCCCCTCGTGGTGACTATTTCAATGGAAATTTTACTGTTGATAACAGGAGCAAGAGCAGGTCCTAAGAGTCAATCATCCTTCTGCAGAGGGTCAGCACAAGACCTATGCACCACTTAAATAGCATTTATGCCCTCAACATAAGGCTTAAGGGGTGCATGGGCCCTAAGGTGGGCCCTTAACATGGCAATAACTTTCACTCTAAATGTATGACTGAACCAAATAGCTAATTTCCAGTTAACTATGGATTAAATTCACTCCTGTGAATGGGACTTGCACCACCTATGTCCTACTTGAGCCTTACCTTGAGAGCTTAACTGATAGTACTTGTGTAGGCCCTCTGCACAGGGGTGAATTTTATCTAGAGTGGCTTCCACTGTAACACTTTTCAGCTGGAAGGGTTCCTGAATACTTTATACACAAATCATCTGGTCCCTAAAATGCAGCAACTTACAGTGACCATGTTAAGATTGACCTGTGGCGTGTACTCCTAGACATGACATAGCTCAACCAGAGTGGGTATTGTAGGAGTTGAAAAGTAGCTGCTGCCTGCTGCACCAAACTGGAAGGAACACTTGAACTCCATTGTATCGCTATCTCCTATATTAGCATAGCTCTGTGGGCATAACTATGCTGGTAGAGTGCTGTCATGTAGACATTGCACCAGCAGAAGGGGTTTTTCTGTCAATGTAGAAACACCAACAAATTTAACAATGTTGACGGAAGCATTCTTCCATCAAGGGAACTTCAGGTACGCTAGGGGTTATGTAAAAAGCAACAGAGTCCTGTGGCACCTTTAAGACTAACAGATGTATTGGAGCATAAGCTTTCGTAGGAGAATAATCATGCGTCTGACGAAGTGGGTATGTCTAGGGGTTATGCCCACATAGCTATGTTGGGCAGGGTGTGTTTTTTGTCTTTCAAGTGTAGCTCAAGCCTTAGAGGTTCAAGTACTTTACATTGTTGTTTGTCCCTCTCCCACAGGGGGGGAGGGTGGAATCACTCACTTCTGTTCCTTTAATTTTGAACCAGACTCTGCCTGCTGGTACTGCTTTTGCTTATCAGACTTGCAGTTTCCTGTGCCTACATGGAAACATGACTGATTAGCAAACCACAAAGATTTTTTTCTTGCCTCTTCTTTGAAACTTCACACATTTGGCTGACTTTGTCATCCAACTCAATGTCAACACGTTTACCATACCATAGGCGAAATGTTACCATTTTCACAGAGAAGTCCAAATATGTGCCAGCAACAGTTGCCTTAACTGTTATGGGAAAACAGCAAGAATGGCCAGTGTAATGGCATTGCACCCACCTCTTGTGAGCACCCCCTCAATGGGTATGCATCTGCACCGCTCAGTCTGTGGTGATCCCAGTCTGTGGTTTCTCAGGCTGTTTCAGTGATTCAGGCTTCCAGCTGAGTCTCACACAGGCTAGGTAAAACAAACAAAACAAACCCCTTCCAGAGTAGACAGTCCAACTGAGACCTATCAGTCTTTAAGCAATCTCACAGTCTTTACACAGTCCTGGCCCTGGTATTGAGCCATACCCCCAGGAGGCAATAGTTTCTCCATCTCTGGGCCTTTCTGGCCCCAGATCGGCCACTAAGCAGTTCAGTTCCTCATTTAGGGGTGTATCAAAGTCTAATACAGTCCAATCCCAGACCCACTTTGGGGTCTTCAATCTCCTTTCTGAGGCAAATTCATCTCCCCTCTCTGGGATTAAGGCCATCTGTGGCCAGGGAGGGACCTGGGCCCACCCACTACTCCAGGCCCCAGCCCAGGGTCCCCATGAATAGCAGTCACATGCCACTGTGTCCCCTTTAACTTTTCACTATGCTGCTACAGTTCACTAGGCCACTTCCCCAGCACCTATATGAATGCTTCACCCTTACAGTAGGGCTGAAGTCTTGTATTCGGTCCCAGCAGCCAGTCAGGAGCTCCCTCTTGCTCCCCTAGTCCTTGCCAGTAACTGCTCCGTCTACAGATCTGTAGCTCCCTCAGCCACTCAAGAACACCATCCACACTCCTCCAGCTCTAGGCAGGAACTGACTCTCTCTACTGCTGCATCTCCTTTTATATGGCCCTCCTGGACCTTGATTAGATGCTCCGTTAAGCCTCTCTGATTGGCCACTTCCCCACAAACACTGTAGGCATCCTGGAGGACTTCTCCACTGCTGTTTGAATTTTAGGATGTTAGATTTGTCGCAGAGTGATCGAAAAACTGTCCCAAATTCTGAGGAATTTAGGATTTTATGAGAATTTCAATGCTTAGGCTTATGTATAACTATAAATCATACATAGGATATAACCAAATCACATTAAACAAAACTCAGGTAACAAATATAGCCCTGTTATTCATATGACTTCTTGAAGTGACTGTAGTGGACTGAAATGTACTCAGATTGACGTTCCACAAGACAGTAGTCTGAATAATTTGTCTTCCTATGGTATGGTAAACGTGTTGACATTGAGTTGGATGACAAAGTCAGCCAAGAGCTCTTCCTCCTACTCACTTCGTATGACTAAATCATTGACAAAATTCTGATAAGCCTCTGTCTGATTTGGCATGCAGCTTGCAATGAAAGCCTGAATTTGAGAGAGGCTGTGTGTGTGTGTCTGTCTGTGTGTGATATTTTAAACGGCTACTCTGAGCTGGCCTACAAGCCTTTCCTATCAAGGTGAAATGCATTAAACTACCTTCTATTTCTTCTGCCTGCTTTGTGTTGGTTGAAGAGCTATAATCAATTTGCCAGATGAAAAAAGAAATACATCCCTGTACTACGTGAAACCTAGAACTCACCAGCAGTGCAAATAGTTTGTGAATACAGATAAGGCAAGATTTATAATGCCAAAACTCCCAACTCCTGATACAATTATTAAAATTCAGCATCCTTGAAATCATATTATCTTCTGAATAAAGAAAATAGGAAGAAAGATAATATTGCATATTAAACTTTTCTGAAATGAAATTGCATAACTAAACCTGAATTGAATATGAAAGTGAGTGACATGTGGGAAAAATCTGTTTTAATTCATAAGGGCTATGAGAATCTTACTCCCTACACCTAAATGAAGTTTAAAATTATGAAGATGAAGGTAATTCATAACATGCTCCATGGGATTATTTCACATTTAAAGTGTGTGTGTGTGTGTGTGTGTATGGTTTGGGGGGGAGGGGGTGTTCCTCCTCTGAAAGAGCTGGAGGTGCCAATCCATGCTGCTTGACCACAGTCCCTAAAATATATAGATATTTAAGTCACTGTTGGAGGCATCAGTTCATTAGACTTGTTTTATAACATCATGGACTGCCTGCTGAAGATGTTGGGAGATAATGGGACCCCAGACCTGGCCAGGAAAGTATGTGGCATAAAGTGAGCCCTATGCCACCTGCAGATTTCCCCACATTGGGAGAATCTCTACCTGGCTAAACCTACTGCTGTTCCAATTGCTTTGTATTGCCAGAGAAACAGCTGGTGAAGGGGGAGAGGATCTGGCTTAGATAGTTTTTCAACTGTTCTATCTAGAAGTTTAGAGTGCTGGAGGTCGTCTTCTTCTTCCCTGCAAAGGCCACGGGAATGAAGTGCTGGACAACTTTTCACACAAAACTGATGAAATATGTTGATTTTCTTAGTGAATTCCACTTTGAGCCAAACCCAGGGTGCAAATTTATCATGTGAACCTAAACTGCCACAAAGGTGCCAGAACTTCTATGTGAATCAAAATCGCCTAGATGGCATCTTTACCCTTTGTGCGCACCCAAAACCTGCACACTTCCTGAGGATTTTCTGTTGCTAAATATAACCTATTTTTTTCAAGTCACCGGTATATGCCTTCTGATCAATGCTTAATACACAAGGCATGTCATTTTGTTCCCTTTTCAGCTATACTAGTTTAAACCAATTAACGCAGTACCAGTCTAATCAGGAATCAATTTCCATGTGTGGTAGAGGGAAGTATGACACACTCTCTCCTATATTGTTAGATTCAACACTGGTTTTCCATCATCACAAGCTAAACTAAAAATTAAACAATTGGAGCTGGGCTTCTTCATCAAATAAAGGCCTCTGTTTGGCTTACAAAATTTCATAGCCTGTTTACCCACCATCTTCTTCCCTTAACCACGCATCCAACTATGAGTTGTCCAGACATGATTTAAATCACCTTTCTGTATTCCCTATTTAACTCTGAGACTGACCGTGATATATATCTATATCTAGATATATAGATATAGATAGATATCTCCAAGGAAATGACAATTTGCTAACTCTAGTTTTTGTGAGTAATAAAGTTTTTAAAATAAGTTTAAACCTACTGAGTCTCCTAGGATCTGTTCTTTATGAGCAATTACATCACTGAATAATTCACTCAAATGCTCTGTGCTCATTAATGTACTAATGGCCAGTAAGAACGTTATCTAGAGATTCAGTAAGTTTTCAGATCATTACTTATTTCAAAATGTTTTCAGTCTTTTCTTTTTCTCTTTGAATAATCAGACATGGAAATGGACATTTGATGGAATGAATAGGAACAGATAGACTAAGGGGTTCTGGTGACCTTTCAGAGATTTTAAAATGGGCTCTTTCTAATCACTGCTGCAATTTCATCATAAGTCTGGGAACTAATTTGCTCAGTACGGGGGCTTATTTCTCACAAAACTGACAAAAGTTCTACATAATTGATCCATTTCATGCTGTCCCTATTACTTTCTGTGGCTTCATACATTCATAAACATGGTCAGCAAATGCAAAAAAAACTAAGCTGGCTTTCAGAGCTCAAGATGAGAACAGCAAAATCCTTTCAAGGAGGAATACATCAGCAAACTGAGGGCCTGCTCCAGCTTCCATTGAAGTCAATGGAAATGTTGCCATTGACTTCAAAGTGAGCAAGATTAGGCCCTGAATAAGCAGGTAAGGAAGAGAGCACATTAAATTTTCAGTGTATAAACTGTGGGTCAGAGTGTGTGTAATGGGACACCGGTAAAGACCCACAGGAGGAGTTGCTTTCTTCCAATGCTGAACAAGGAACTTTATTACAATCAGGAAAATATTATCCCTGCCTAAAAGCTTCCTCGATTCCCCCACCTAGCCTCTCCTGCATGGTTTACTGCTGACAGATTTAAAGAAACAACACACTCATCTTCACAGTTTGTTTCAAGCCTGAGCAGATTTCACTGCTGTGTAAGTGTCATGCATGCTGGTGTTTTGGGAGTGTAACAAATAGGAGCTGACAGGGTGTAACACTTTCCAAAACACTACTGCTACCAAGTGCTAATGAAGTGTTTACCCCAGAACATAATTAACATTGAAATGACGCTCCCTAACTGGTGCCTGTGATCACCATGCTTTAGAATATTCACCAGGGGTTCTTCTTTAAGTAGGACTTCAAAGACTCACTTAACTCCAAAATTGCTTTTTTTTCCTTTCTGTTTTTGAAGTTTCTTATTGGTAATCCTTGACAATGGGCTACATGTGTGTTGGCAGACATCAAAAAGTGTCTAAGATTTAGTGTAGTCTTTATCTTTTAAACGTTTAAAAAGAAAATCATTTCTTTCTACTTTTTTTGGCACAAGTATAAACTTAGAATATTTTTCAGTTCCTTTCTCCACATTCCAGTATGTGGGGTTCCCCCCCCCCCCATTACTTGAGCTGGTCATGTACTATGAGACAGTCTTCACTAATTATTATTTATTTAGTATTAGAGTGTTAGGAGGTGTTAGGATTCATTTATTGATAAGCCATCAGATAACTAGCTCAATTAAGTAAACATATAACAGCACATACGGACAGGCAAAAGCCATGTCTACATGTACAATGCTGCACTGGAGCAGCTATACCAATACAACTGCGCCGCTGCAGTCTGTGGTGAAGACGCTCTATGCTGACAGGAGAGAGCTCTCCCATTGGCATAAAAAAACCACCCTCGCGAGCGGCATAAGCTATGTCAGCAGAAGAAGCTGGTAGCGTAGAAATAGCTAAAGATTACATTGTGGCTGCATCCTCTGATTGGGTAAAATTAATCTGCTCCAAAAAATATTAATTTACTACCAACCATATATATACCTTAGTCTGTTACCATGGTCAGGAAACTCCCCAAATTCCTTTATTTCATAGAGTACCCTAATTTTCCTTTCCCAGGCAGTTTGCACCTACTGTCCAATGTTCTTGGATATCTGTACCCAGTTAGTTTAACAATCTTGCAACAATTATAATAGTTGCTTATTACTTAAACAAAGCTCAGCATAAGGCAGACTCTTCAATAATAATATTAATTTTGTCTAATGGAGGCCACAACTGAGGTCAAGGCCCAATTTGGGGGGATATTGTAAAACACTGTAATTAATTTGCTAAGCAGGAAACTACTATTCTCATTAGCAGTACTGCCAACCTGAAAGGTTCGTAGATCAGACCCCCAAAAAATCAAAGGATTGACCAAAATCATGAGATTAGTTTTCAAAGATTATATTATTGTTTGGGCTGTCTCTTAATTTTTCTTTTTATGCATTTAACTTCCCTTGCCCACCCTCAGTGTGTGTGACAACCTGGGGGTGTCAATGCTCCCAAAATCAATGTAATTTTTGGCCCCCAACTGCAGGAACTCTTACCCCAAAACTGCCCATACCCTTACCTAGTAATTCTGCCCTCACATCAGTTCTGCCCGCACATCATTTATGTCCTCCTCCCTCCCCACCTTCCATGTCAACTTTGCTTCTCCTATAGCTCCCAGGCTATTCACCCTCCTTTCCCAGGCCTGAAGAAGGGTTGCAATGGTGTCCCCCATCCCTTTCCCAGGTCTAGTGTTCAGGGGAGGAAAAGAGGAGCCATCCCAGAGTATGGCAAAGGCACACTGAGCTGCTGGGCTTTTTCTGCTCCCTCCCTTCCTGTGAGAATGGTGTGGCTTCTGAGAGAAGGGAGATTTGCCAGCTTCTTCCAGCAGCCCTGATTGTCTGCCCTTCCCCGGGATGTAGGGTAGCAGAGAAGGCAAGGAATCAGAAGGGATTGTCTTCAGACAGAACTAAAATTCTGAAAGGGAAATAATTTGTCACATCATCATGAGACTGGCTCCAGCCCCTACCAAACTCATGTGACTTTGAAGAAATTGTGAGAGTTGGCCACACTGCATCAGCCTCACCCCACTGATCTATGACCCTCTATGACATAGAGAGGTGGCGGCAGCATGACAAGCCAGGACAAGTAGAGAAGCTGAATGCAGGGCAATCCAACAGGGTTGAGTAGGCTGCAGCAGGAGCTGGGAAAACACATGTGAAATGGTGTATCATCATTGGCCATGCAGCCAGGCTCCGGTTTGTAGTGAACTTGTGAGGAAGCAGTAGAGACTGAGCAGAGATCCAGTGCCCTAACAAGATACACCCCTAACTAATCCTGGCCTGGAAACCTGCAAACTCCCCTTTGCCTCTAGTGTAGACTGGAATAGAGAGGAAACCCAGCCAATAGGTCTGAGGAGCCCTAACCTTCTAGTGGACTGCCCTCCTCAGCCAGTGCCGGGTTTACAATGGTGCCAGTGGCACCATGGAGCCAGGCCCATGCTCAGAAGGGGCTCCGGCCTACTGTGCTTGCACTGCGCCCCAAGACTCCGCCAGCCTGCTGGCTTCTCCCCCGCCCTCCCGCCCACCATTTGCTCCTCTCAGCCTGCCCGCCAACTCGCCAAGGGCTCCTCCCCACCCCCTGGTCCCACCCACCAGCTTCTCTCAGCCCCCTGGCTGGATACCAGTGCACCTCCAGCTCCAGGCAGTCTCTGTTTCCCACCACCTGTGGGGCCCCACCTGTCTCCCTGGAGCTTAGCCACCTGGGACTGATGCAGAAGCCTGGCCAATTTCGGCCAGTTGTGAGGGGGGCTTGGCTGGACCCCTCAGGGCAAGTAGGCCCTGGCCTGGCTGATCTCGCCACTCCTGAGGGGCCAGAGTGATTCCCCGCCCCAGGACCAGCCCTGGCTGCACTGGCAGCTCAGCCCGGCAGACAGTCGCCACCCAGCAGGGTCGATGAGTGCGGCCGGGAGACGGGCATGGGGGAGTGGGTCTCTGTAGGGCCTGGGGTGGATGTTGCGCTGTGAGGAGGCACTAGGGAGTGGGGGGTTTTGTGTGGGGTGCTGGGCGGTTGTGGTGTTGTGTAGGGTGCTGTGCATTTGGGGGGGTGCTGGGCATAGCGGGTCTGGGGGGGTCTCTGGCCATAGGGAAGCGGGGTGGAGGGGGGGTGTTCCGATGTTGGGCAGGGTGCTGTGCGGCACAGCATGGGCCCACTCCCAAGGGGAAGGGGCACACTGGCAGCACAGGGACGGGCGAGCCATCGTGAATCTGGCAACTGCTGGTTTGTAAATAGTGCCCTTGCGCTGGGCTGGGCGGAGCGGGGCTGCCCCTGCCATGCCATATTCATAGAATATCAGGGTTGGAAGGGACCTCGGGTTGGAAGGGACCTCAGGATGTCATCTAGTCCAACCCCCTGCTCAAAGCAGGACCAATCCCCAACTAAATCATCCCAGCCAGGGCTTTGTCAAGCCTGACCTTAAAAACATCTAAGGAAGGAGATTCCACCGCCTCCCTAGGTAACCCATTCCAGTGCTTTACCACCCACCTAGTAAAAAAGTTTTTCCTAATATCCAACCTAAACCTCCCCCACTGCAACTTGAGACCATTACTCCTTGTTGTGTCATCAGCTACCACTGAGAACAGTCTAGATCCATCCTCTTTGGAACCCCCTTTCAGGTAGTTGAAAGCAGCTATCAAATCCCTCCTTGTTCTTCTCTTCTGCAGACTAAATAATCCCAGTCCCCTCAGCCTCTCCTCATAAGTCATGTGCTCCAGACACCCTAATCATTTTTGTTGCCCTCCGCTGGACTCTTTCCAATATTTCCACATCTTTTTTGTAGTGTGGAGCTCAAAACTGGACACAGTACTCCAGATGAGGCCTCACTAATGCTGAATAGAGGGGAATGATCATGTCCCTCGATCTGCTGGCAATGCTCCTACTTATACAACCCAAAATGCCATTACCCTTCTTTGCAACAAGGGCACACTGTTGACTCATATCCAGCTTCTCATCCACTGTAACCCCTAGGTCCTTTTCTGCAGAACTGCTGCCTAGCCACTCGGTCCCTAGTCTGTAGCAGTGCGTGGGATTCTTCCTCTTTATTGCCCCTGGCTGTCCCCTCGCTCTGGGGACTGACAACCCCTCCACCCCCACCCCCCCGCGCCAGGCTCCATTGCCTCCATGGGGGTCCCACACGTAAGTTTGGCTTCAGGCCCACAAAAGGTTAATCCAGCCCTGTCAGCAGCCCAGATAGGAACCAGTAGTGTTGTACATTAAATTTCAACAGCTTAAGCCACTGAATTTAGGGTATTTGCAGCCTTCCCCATTAAAATACACTTAGACAAATGTCTGAGTCATTGCTGGGTCCCACAAGGTATGAGAAAGGAAGTAGTATGATTTTACAGATAGGAAGCTGAAACGTAGAGAGATTTTAATTGACGTTTTTCTGATGTCCCCCAAGAAGTCTGTGGCAGTGCTGGGAACTGAAGGGAGATTCTGTGAGTCTCAGCCAAGTGTTTTAACCATAAGATCAACTTAACTGTTGAATAAACCATATTCACGTCCCCTTTTATTTGCTACTCATGAGTGTAATCCCCTGGGATTTACCTGAGTTTTGTGGCTCCTAGTCCCTGATCTATTATTATTCGACATTGGTGAGGCCTCATCTGGAATACTGTGTCCAGTTTTGGGCCCCACACTACAAGAAGGATGTGGAAAAATTGGAAAGAGTCCAGCGGAGGGCAACAAAAATGATTAGGGGTCTGGAGCACATGATTTATGAGGAGAGGCTGAGGGAACTGGGATTGTTTAGTCTCCAGAAGAGAAGAATGAGGGGGGATTTGATAGCAGCCTTCAACTACCTGAAGGGGGGTTCCAAAGAGGATGCAGCTCGGCTGTTCTCAGTGGTGGCAGATGACAGAACAAGGAGCAATGGTCTCAAGTTGCGGTGGGGGAGGTCCAGGTTGGATATCAGGAAAAACTATTTCACTAGGAGGGTGGTGAAACACTGGAATGGGTTACCTCGGGAGGTGGTGGAGTCTCCTTCCTTGGAGGTTTTTAAGGCCCGGCTTGACAAAGCCCTGGCTGGGATGATTTAGCTGGGAATTGGTCCTGCTTTGAGCAGGGGGTTGGACTAGATGACCTCTTGAGGTCCCTTAACTCTGATATTCTATGATTCTATTCTATTGATTGTGTATTGATTCTGTTACTGATTTAGTTTCTTCAGTTAGCACTCTGAAATTTGGTACGTTCTTCTCTGAAGATCAGGTCCACTATTATTGGAATTACTGTTTAGCTGGGAACCCCAAGGTGAGCGGTTGCAACACTCATACTTAGGAAATCACTCTTATATTTATAATAGTTTTATTAATACATCTAGCATAGTCACAAACACTCCAACCCGGTAAGGTAGGTAGAGATAATACAGAATGAACTGAGCATCCATATATTTACACTGCCCCCTACATAACCACCTGAAGTGTTGGTTATTATCTTCCTCCTCACTGTGATCAGTCGTTATATCCTGGCATCTTCCCAGGCACACAGGCTGGGATACAGCTTTTCTAATGTGTTATACTGATGCCAGTATGCCTAATGCATGTTCAGTGGGGGTTTCGGCCCCTTTTATTCATTTTCAGTTCTTCACCCCACTAATATTGGGGTACTCTTCTCACATAGGTTAGTAATCCATTTATCTCAAGTTTATTAGCATATACATCAATTAGTTACCACGGCATCCCTGTGGTCAGACATCTGCTGTATCCCTAACTTAAAATATCTCAGGCTGGTATAAACTAGCAACTGCATTACTTGTCTGCAGTTTAGTCATTACAGCATTCCATCTTGTGATCTCTTATGATCTGGGGTAACTCTTGGTTAGTTGCTTGTACTTAAGGCTTTTTGGGCCTTATGCCTTAACTAATTTAGCTAAGATGTTGTCTTGCAGGCCTTGAGGCTTGTAGGTGCTTTGCATTATTGCTTTAACATGCTTCCCCTAGCAAATACACCTCTACCCCGATATAATGCTATCCTCGGGAGCCAAAAATCTTACCGCGTTATAGGTGAAACCGCGTTATATCGAACTTACTTTGATCTGCCAGAGTGCGCAGACACGCCCCGCCCCCCGGAGCGCTGCTTTACCATGTTATATCTGAATTCGTGTTATATCGGGTTGCGTTATATCGGGGTAGAGGTGTACTTATACCTATAGACTATGTTCCTATACAGAGACACAATGGGGGTTGGAAAAATACAGTTGTACTTGCACTAGGGACTCCAGGATGTAAATTACCCCAAAAGCCTTCTGATGGAAGCACTCCAATTGCCATCTAAATGAGATCTCACAAACTCAGAAAACGTCCATTGGAGGCTAAGAAATGTCACAAAATGCACTTTAAATCCATCAAAATCCAGTGATATTTCTCCAAAATGAGAAGGAATAAAGCAGTACAATTTTGGCAGTCAGACCAGGGAGTTCCAAGGGATGTCATAGTTCTTAGAACATCCTCTGCAAACTCTAGTCAGAGAAATGCCATTCACACCCTCTCACTCAAGGGACCTGAGAGCCTGTGATGTCATTGGGGAAACAGGGCAATACATCAGACAATGAAGCAAAAGAAGACCTGTATTAGCATAGAACAACTTGCTCAATCTTACCCTCCTCAGAAGGGTCTTGGTCATTGTCTCCAGCCTGGAGAAAGGAAAACCACTAATTGATTTGGGTAAGCTCAGGTAATGGTTAGGTAAAGTGTGTTAGTGTATTAGTCAGCTAGGCTTTATGATTATGGTAGATATAGGTATACATATAAAAATAACATTAGGCTGGGCTCTATGTATTACAAATGGAAAGAATATTGGAAAGAGTAGATAACTCTCTTCCCTGTTCCTTTTTTTTTGGTCTTTCTCCTCCCCCTCATATCATCCAGATGGTAGTTGCCTTATCAGATCCAAGAACTTCTCCTAGTCAGCAACATATATGATACATTTTAAATCTTATTTTTCAATTGTTACCCGACCCATACTGGCTCATAGCAGTATCCCACAGTGTTACCTCCACGTATCTGTTGAACAAGGCCATGTTAATCTCCTACTATTTTAGGATTTGTCTGCCTTGTTTGATATCAATGACCATCAGTTTCTGCAGCAGAGATTAATGATCTTCTCTGGATTATCTAGCATGGCATGAATTTTATTTCTTTCAGTGGAGCCAGCTTGTTGCAGTTAAGCCCCTTTATCTTCAACGTAACATTCATTATTTCTGGGGCTCCACGGGATTCCATTCTGGGACCCATACTGTCTTATAATTATGTGCTTCCCTTAGGCAGTATCAAATTGGGCTCGTTGTTTCCAGTATCACATGCAGGTGATCCTTGGATCTGCCTTTTCTATTCCACTCCAAACTGAATGCTAACAAGACAGAATAGTTGCTAATTGGTCCATCTTGAGATCTCTGCATGCCTCACTCAGTGCTTCTATAAATAGATGTTCCATTTTCCCTGTTACCAAGGCTTGTAGCCCTGGTGATAAAGAAAAAGGGGAAAAAATAGGCCCCTTGAACAGCAGTGAAGATATCCTCTTGGTGGAGGATATAGCAATTGTAAAGAAGCTGAATGTCTGCTTTGCTGGGATGTTTACAACTGATAATACAATGGAACAAATGATTAATTATAAAAAAAATATATACAGCATGGATGATAGCAAATGCGGTACAAGGCATTTTGGAAAAGATTGGTCTTGGTGATTTGTTTAAGCCTGATGAGATACTGTCCTAAGATTACTAGGTAAGGAACTGGCATGGCTATTGGTGCATCTCTGTAAAATTTCAGTAAGTACCAAGATGGTACTGCTGGGATGCATTGTCACTTTAGGCCATGATGCCAAACCTGCAGCCTCCCTGAGGCTCTGAGTAAAGGGGAGTTCACCTCATCAGGGACAAAGAGAAATCTCCGTGTGATGTTTGTTAGTGATCCAGTCTACATGGCGTGGAATGAGAGCTGCTTTGTTCTGACAAAAAGCCTCCGTAGGGCACAACACTGGTTTTCCACTCCTTCTGTTTGGAAGGAAACCTCCGCTTTCCCCTAACTCTCAGAAGACACCAACTCTGGTCCCATGTGCTATTGTCTCCCCCTACTTCCTACCCCATTGGTAGGAAAGAATTGTTTGAGGAGAATGGGGAAGGGGAAGGTCACATAGTGACCTGGCTTTGAACTGCGAGGCCCAATCAAACAGACATGCTGGGGGAACAGCTTTGCTTGCAGTGGGCTTGCTAAGATGGTACAAGGAGGCTGACATTTTGCAAGTCATCAGTAAAAGAAATAGTTGTGAAGCAGAGAGCGAGAGCCTTATAAATCTAACTGCTGTGCAGGGAAAGATTTCAGAATTATTCATGAAGGATGAACTGATTAGCTTGTTAGATGCAAAGTCAGTTAAGCAGTAGCTAACAGTCATGGGTTTACAGGAATTAGGCCTTTTCAGAGGCATCTGATAGAACTAATAGAGGAGCAAGAAATTAGAGGCTGGTGAGGCTATAAATCTTAATTGACCTAGATCTGACCTGAGGCTTAGATTAAAGTTTCACATAAGTTGATACTGGAGTCAATGAGAGAGTGATAATATGGATGGGAAATTGGATGGAAGGGAGACTACAGAATAAACTGGCATGAGTTCACTTGGTGAAAGGTAACAAGGGAGGATGCCTGGGGCACAGTGCTCACATCTACTAAACCCTGAAGTCACCCTATTGCCAGAAACACCTCCAGGTTTTAATCAAACATTGTTGTGATACATCATGGTAGCATTCTTTCCTTCATACTTGAAAACACATGTGAGGCCTGATTCTTCTCTTGGTTACACCAATTTGACATCAGTGTAACTCCACCGACTTCAATATTATCAATGAGTTGCCTTATCTGCCTTATAGGACTTCCCCTTTAACACATCCTAGAAGTGCCCAGTTCTTAACTGACTACATTTTCCTTTCCATCTCCACCTGTCTTCTCCCTTTTTAACTTTGGAACATGGAATGGAATTAGAGTGCACCTAAAATATTCCAATCTGAATCCCTATCTTTAAAGGTGGGGAATACCATTTGAACCAGAAGAATCTAGAAAACGTTGTCCAGTCCCCTGTCCACTAGACAATACTCATTTTGTTCCACCGAATTCCAAATTGGCACAATTTAATTACATTGGCATTAATGTCCTCTATTGATCCAATTTCTGCCCTCACTGACATCAGTGGGAATATGACTTTTAACTGGAGTAAATGAGAGCAGAGTTCAGTTATTTTGTGACTAATTTATACCTGTTTTTATATATTGGTATGTATATAAATTTATCCCACCAAATGGAAAACAAAGACCAATATACCTACCCAAATAAGGTGTATAGACACAATCCCTTTGCCCAGCCTTGCAGGGTCCTTGCGGTGTATGGGATACCCTCAAATGGTTAATTATTAACTCTTCATAGTTGCTAAGATGCATTGCCCTGCCTGCTGGCTATTGTAAAAGTTCATGTCTTTGGCCAGTAGAGTTGAACACTGTAGAAGAAGCCATAGCAGAAGCATGGACCCCACATGACCTCACTTCCTATTCTGCAGGTAGAAGAAACAGCTGCTCCTAAAACACTGGCAGTGAAACTTATATTTAGCTCCTGACGACACTGGCATTTTTGTTTAAAATTTGCCACTATCGGTACCCCCACTACCAGTAGCAGAAGTGGAAGCACTAGAGTAGATGGAACATAGGCAGCTGTCAGAGGTTTAACCATCACATCACCTAGGCTTGCACGGAGTAGGGTTAAATGACAAAATGGTTAAAACCTTTGTGGTTGGCCTACACTAGTGTTTCCATCATTGCTACTAACAGTGGTACTGCATGGGTGGTAGGAAGGGGGAAAGGTTAAAGAAGAAAATCAAGCATTGGTGTGCAAAGAGGGTTCAGTACAATACCTCTCATTTCTTGCATTTAATGTTTTACTAATGCCTGTATCTTCTTTTAGTTCAAAGTTGCTTTGAACCCTAAGAGTAAAATTCCTCAAAGTACAGATGGCCCAAGAAAGGTCCCACACACTACCTGAATAAGAGCTTAAGCAGCTTCAAAAGTTTTATGGGCATAACTTTTTTCCATATCTTCTTTACCTGGAGTTTTTCTTTTGTGAAGTCTTTCCCTCTGTCAAAAGTTCCTCATAGCTGGTTCAGCCAACAAGATTGTTCTGATAATTGAATGACTCTAGCTTGTGTTTTGTCTTGTAATAGTCTTTTGAGGGTGAATTTTTTGGAAAGATTACAGGAGTCTCATTCTGTTCATAAAGTTGAGTGAAGCTCTTAGTAAAAGTTCTAGATCACTTCTGCAAGCTTAAGCTTAAGTAATATTCCAAATGCCGCAGACCTGTCTTGCTCATATTTTGGACCCAGTAGCCTGGTTGGATTCCATGGTGTCCATTAAAGTCCTTCTTTGAGGCAGTCTGCTTGCAACACACTTGTGATGCTCTACAATACCAGAAGCTGCTGGTGTTCCCAATAGCCTCAGAGAGCTTTATTTAGACAAGTATTTTAAAAACAAAAAAAAATGAAAGTGAAATAATGTAGTTTGACGCTCTCGCTAGAGCTGCTGAAATTCATTGAAATAGATATATTTTGTTAGCTGAACTAAGTGGGTTAAATCAGTGGTTCTCAACCAGAGATCTTCCAGGGGATACATAAACTCACTAGATATTTGCCTAGTTTTGGGCTACATAAAAAGCACTAGCCAAGTCAGTGCAAACTACAATTTCATACAGACAATGACTTGTTTATAATGCTCTATATACTGTGTTATACAGTAACGTAACTTGCGTATACACCGTGTATTAGACGTGTTTTATGTCATTTACTGATGTGTGCGAGCATGTTAATGAAGCTGAAGTTGTCATGGTGTATATGTGGTTGCAATGTAAAAATGGATCGATTTTTAAAATGAGGAGCGAGACGTGGCTTTAATGGCAACAGTGAAAATGGTCAGAAATTGAAAACGACTGACTGAAAAAAACCATCAGTTCTGCAAGGAATCTCTTGCTTTTGGATTCACATCTACAAATAGTGATCCACCTCAAGCTTTGTGGTTCCTTTGGGGAGAAACTCTATCAAATAACAACATGAAGCTGGCACATTTGCAAAGACGTCTGAAGACAAAACACCCTGTGCATGCAGGTAAGCCAGTAGAATTTTTTCAAAGAAAGCTTTCTGAGTTTCAGACTTGCCAGTTTAAAATGGAGAAAAAAAAAAAAAAAAAAGATTTTGTAACCACTATACCATCTGCAAGTAGTGCAAGTAGTTTTTAAGTGAGATCAAACTTGGGGTATACAAGACAAATCAGATTCCTGAAAGGGGTTCAGAAGTCTGGAAAGGCTAAGAACCACTGGGTTAAATTACAACTGTGGCTAAACCGGTTGTGTGGTCTCATTTTTCTGTGCTGTACTATCAGAACTGGATTATAGGGCAATATAAGTAGTTAACAATAGGGGATTTGCTTAGTAAAGTAACTAGTTGCTAATATGACTGATTATTCTACTCATAAATCCTGATCATGTGGAGGAGGTGATCATCAGGTCAGCACTTTGTTCAAACACTATACCAATCAATGATGTTCCAAACAGCAAACTTGCAGCTATTTCTCTCCTGCAGGATGGTTGAAAAGTCTATAAAGCTCCTATTGACTTTAAGTTCAGTGCTTGGGAGCATCGCCTTGAATCCTGAGCAATTTATTGGCTGAGTTCAACAGCAAGGGGCTGACAAGTGATCAGTTCTGGTAGGTGTTATTGCAAGTCATTAGGAGTTACCACAAAGGGGTTCAGAGGACAGGGAGATCATTTGACCAGACCAAAAAAATCATTAGGCAGCTAGTTCTGTGAACCATGATCGACTGCAAAAGGAATGACAAGATTATGACTGGTCTGCTTCCTATATGCTGGTGCTGAAATCTTTTCCTCCTTGTTCCTACCAATACCTGAGCTGTCAGTCATATAAAAAAAATGAAGAATGATTTGTTTTGAGCCCACATTCAGGGGCTAGAGAAGGGAGGCATTTATTTGAAGATCACCAGTAAGCCCATGTCTCCTCAAACATGCCCATTCTGCCCTCACAGCCCACCTACTTTTACCATGTGCTCTTAAAGGCATGGGAGCAAGTGTGCAAGATGCTTGAGATATACTTGTGGCTAATATAGGGGACTATGCCTAGGGCTTAACCTGGCTTTTTCTACGTACAGCCTCAGCTCACATTTGCAATGGGGTGAAAAAACCTTTGTGCTCCTTGCTGCACTCTGCAGGATCAAGGCCATGAAATATTATAGCCTACATGCCCTATTCTCTTCTTTCTAAGAATTTAGTTGCATGCATATTTACTTTCAATTCCCTTCTGTTGTGTCCAAGAAACGTCAAGTATCTCTCCAGACTGAGTACTCTGGGTGTTATTTCTGTATGTGTAATTCTAGCCTCAAGGGGTTCAATATTTTCTGTTCATTGCTTTTTCTTTCCTGATTATTTCCCTGAGTGCTGCTCATAGTTTCCCACAGCATTATCTGGAAAATCTTGTCATGGTGGTTAATTTGAAATAAAAGATTATTTCAAAACATCCACCTTAACAAAAGATGCCTCACAAGACAAAAAATGAATCAGAAGTCATTTCAGTTTTGAGCACTTTGTTTCACAAAGCATCATCCCAAACTGCATCACAACGTGTTTCTTCCTATTCCCTAATCAATCACTTTATATCCTATGGAGCCTTGCATACCAAAGCAATAAGGCAATAGAAGTTCTTTCTTATGCTGAGCCTTCTAAGCCATTGTAGCTCATACCTCAAGGCCCTTGAACAGTGTTGCTCAGGATTCATCATTACTGTAAAGTTAAAACCGAATCAGCTGATAGTGTATATGAACTTGTCTTCCCCTTATGTTGGATGTGCTTTGGGGGACTGATTTCGCATCTGATAAGCTATTGCAATTTCAGTAGTAGACCATCCTTCCAGCTTGAGTCATATGCTGCTGACAGATTAATGAAAGCAGTATCCTTCTCTAGGAGTACTTCCAAAAGTGGCAGCTGGGACCAGATCCAAGCAAATTGATAGTCTCTGCTTTCTACCTTGACAATAGAACTGCACAAAACTCTGAGTTTTCTGGTTAAACTGTGTGTTATGACACAACGCCAACGTATCTTGGTATCATTCTTGACCACACTTTAGAAAGTAGCCTCTAAAGCGAAGACTCGTGTCAACATTATTCAGAAGTTAGGGGGAACAAGCTGGGGATCACCAGCCCCAATGATCTGAACATCGGCCTTTTCCCTGGTGTCGTCAGTTGCAGAGTACTATGCACTGGTGTGGACAAGAAGCTGCCACACCCAACCTATGGATAGGCAGCTGAATCAGACCATGTGAACAATCACAGGAATTTTAAAATCAACACCTCTACCGTGGCTTTCTGTATTAGCAAACATCGAACCTCCTGTTATCCATCCAGATATAGCCATTGGAAATAGTCAATGCTACCTCATATGCAGATGAACCAACACTTGGAACCATTTGTACAATGCTTCAGACTTTAGAGGTTCAGATAAATTTGGCTTTAGATGCAAACTTTTGGAAGCTGTTCTGCAAAACAAAAAACAACCAAAAAGATTTTGCAGAACCCACCTCATTTTGTCCATATCCATAATAAATGGTAGCATAATCGATGCCAGTAGATGCCTCAGATGAACAAAACAAAACCAAGAGTAACCACAGAAATCTAACAGCTTTGGTGGCCACCGGAGACCCTCTGGACAGAAGTATATTCTCATTGAATTAGTGTTCTTAGAGCACTTTTCCAATAAATTATTTTAGCCTCAACTTCCCTACACATTTGTTTCTATTGTATAGATGAGGAAACTGAAGCACAGAGTGATTCATCCACAGTCATACAGGCATTTATGGTAGCCAACAATAATGCTATCGAAGAGAGAAAGTGACAAATATCAGAGTCAAAACTTTTTCCAGAAGGTTTCATGCAAGCCTATAATTCTGAAACAAAACCATATAAATGCTGATGATTGGAAAAATATCTTGTATCTTAACACTTTCCTTCTTAAATTCACCCCAGATTGCATAGAACCTTCAGTTGTTAATACTGAAAAATTGTATGACAAGGTACTATATAGATGAAAGTATATGTTTCTAAAATATTAAAATGTTATGCATAATGTGGGTTCATCTAACTTTATTGGAAAGAGTTTTATGGCCATGGCCTACATGGCCTGAAAGTGTAATATGATTCTGTATTTTTCTGCTTTCTCCCAAGGACATTCTTACAATGAGATGTAATGTCTCAAGCGTTTTATCACAGTAGGTAAAATGTTAATAAATAGATAAATCTGAATACCTGCTCAGGAGAATTTGAAGGGGGACTGGGTGGCTCTGGGGATTTGGAAATTGTATACATAATCTTCAGCTGCAGGTCACCAGTAAAATATCTAGCTCATGTCAGTTGTGAGACTATGTTGTTATCATCTGATGGCACCCTGTCTGAAACAATTTGGTGACCTCAGTGGAGTTCTTAGGGCTTATCTACGTGAACTTTTAGTTCACAATAAGTTGTCGTGTGAAACTACCCCATGCTAGCCTGCTGCATGCTAACTGTTAATGTGGACCCTGTTGATACACATTAACAATCTGTTAGTGTGCGTCAACAGGGTCTACTTGGACAGTTAGTATGGGCAGATTAGTTCAGGGTAGAGTCGCACCCTATCTTGCCACAGACTAATTATTTGTGTAGACAAGCTATTAGACAAGTGCCCACACCTTATGGGAAAGTTTATATAATTTAATAGAAAATTAAGTTATAATTTTGAGCCTTTACAATGCATTTAATAGGGAATTATATTTCCCCAATATAGGATAATTTAATAAATATATTATATATATATACCACTCATGCAAGGCAGTACAAACTTTCATACACCAGCACCCCAATGTGTCTCAATGCTTTTCCTGAGCACCCACCTAGTGTAAAGGATCAAGCTAATGCCCAATGCGAGGGTCATTTCTGTGACATCCCTTATGAAAATTCTGAGGAAGGGATAAGAGTTGAACCAATGCAAACCTACTGTGTTTAATAGAAAATGCCAGCCTTTATATATATATAAACACAGTAGGTTTGCATTGGTTCAACTCTTATCCCTTCCTCAGAATTTTCATAAGGGATGTCACAGAAATGACCCTCGCATTGGGCATTAGCTTGATCCTTTACACTAGGTGGGTGCTCAGGAAAAGCATTGAGACACATTGGGGTGCTGGTGTATGAAAGTTTGTACTGCCTTGCATGAGTGGTACATGCTCAGGGCATAAATCAGTGTCTTCAATCTCCAGTTCTGTCAATTTACCTCCTTCCACAAATACAAAAAATGAACCTAAAATATTAAAGACTTTGGCCCTGATCCTACAAATATTTAGGTATGTTCTTACCTTTACTCACTGTGAGTATACCCCTTGGCTCCAATGCAACAAATCACATTAGATACATTTGAGGTTATCCAGGAGTATTTGCAAGGCTGAGGCCTTTGGCAATCTGTCTGCAAAAAAGAGACGTTCTAGCTAGTTCTTTCTTGTGCTTCCTTTGTTATTTCCACACTTTCTATAAGTTTAGATGTTATAGTCACTGTATAGCTGGAAAAATAATCTGAGCTTTAATAATTAATTACTATGTATTTAATTGGCACCTGTGACTAAAGGCCTTTTTGTACCATATATTATATAACTAAAACATGGATGTCATTGTCCAAATTGTCATAAAAAGAAAAAAAAAACCCTCTCTAACTTACTTCCCAATATTCAATAATTATGAGTAACTGCAAACTAAAAAGGAAACAAACACATGGAGCTTTGCCAAAAGGATGCCAAAGGTATATGAACTGGCATATGTTGAGGTAAGAGCATTAATCAATACTTCATAAGAGAGAGCCCTGTCTCTAGTCCACTCAAGGTTATACTGTGCACTTAAGATATGACAAAAAGTGACTACCTTACAAAGCCCCTTCTTTCTCACATAAGACATTTTTTGGTGTCCTTCACTTCCTGCATTAGCTCAGGGTACATCTACACTACAGGGGGGAGTCGATTTAAGATACGCAAATTCAGCTACGTGAATAGCGTAGCTGAATTCGACGTATCGCAGCCGACTTACCCCGTTGTGAGGACGGCGGCAAAATCGACTTCTGCGGCTTTTTGTCGGCGGCGCTTACTACCACCTCCGCTGGTGGAGTTAGAGCGCCGATTCGGGGATCGATTGTCGCGTCCCGACGGGACGCGATAAATCGATTCCCGAGAGGTCGATTTCTACCCGCCGATTTCTACCCTAGCCTCAGTCTTTAGTAATGACAAAGCTCACATACTGAACTGAAATCTTCTGGTTGCATTACTTGCTTCAGAGCTTGGTATGAAATACTACACGATCATTTGCCTTTTTTTGCATTTAATTCCAGAAACTTGCCACTGAGAAAGTTAACTATGCAGCTGTGACAAATACCATTTGGATTTGCACACATTAATACCACAGCGCTGTTCTGCAATTCCACCTTCCCTGCATTTGGGGACGTCTCTAACTTGTCAAATTGTTTTACCATTTCTCAAAGATGATGTAGCTGGAAATATATCTATATTATTCTACGTATCATTCTAGAAAGGTGTTGTTTTTTGTTTTTTTTATGACCTTCTACAGCCATCAGCAATAATTATGAGAGCAAAGATTAATTAGTCAAGTTTGACAGTGAAATCTTGCTGCATATCCCCCCCCCCCCCCCCCCACACACACACACACACACACAGTATTTAAAAGGTAATTATGTTATTAGGAGACGAACACCTCATCTGTATCATCTCTCAAATGGCAACTGTGCATGATGATATGTTAAAATAGATTAGAATGCTTTGTTGCTATGTGGAGTGAATCAGCTTTTACAATCAATGTTTTTAGAGATTATTTATATTATATGCCTAGGGAAAACGCTGGAAAAATAAACCTGTTACACTGTTACACAAGTTACAGTGTACTGTGCATTACATTGAAATTCTGCCATTATCTATCCCTCTGCAACCCCAATGATTTCCGATGATCTGTTTATATATGATTTTTATTTGCTGCATCATTGGACCCTGCAATTTGCCACATACTGCAAAAAGGCTGTGGAGTCAATTTAGATACCTGTGGCAGTTATTAGTCAAAGTTACCAGAGCTGAATAATTAGATTTGAATTCCCCTATCTGACTGATGGGAAAGGGGCTGTCCTTCCGACAATTGGACTGAGCGCATGACAGCAGGGGCCTGGTTTTCAGAGCTACTGAACATCCATAACTCTGATTTACTTCCATGGGAATGGAAGGTGCTCAACACCCCTGAAAATCAAGCTCTAGAGAAGTTGGGCTAGTGATGCTGTCTGGAGTAGTTAATGACCATGAGGGCCAGCAAAACCAACGAGGAGTCCTTGTGGCACCTTTAGACTAACACATTTATTTGGGCATAAGCTTTCGTGGGCTAGAACCTACTTCATCAGATGCATGGAGTGGAAAATACAGAGGCAGGTATAATGCTGGACTTAGTGGTAGTTGGTTACAATACACCAAAGATCACAAAATATTCAAGTTGCTCCCAATCCCAAGAGACCAGTCACTTTGTCTCTCAGAACTCACACCAAGGACAACGCCTGTAGCCAATCCCATAGTAAACTAACTAAGCATTTATTAAATAGGAAAAAGAAATGAGCGAGTTTTAACAAAATTAAAACAAGCAAACTTATCTTTGCAAATGAGTTACAGTCTATGGTTTTAAAAAGTGACAGTTGTAGTAATGTGTCAGCTCTGAATGTTTTTCACAGTAATCCAGGTTGACCCTGGGGATCTCTGCTTCTGTTTTATAGCTCCAACCCTGTCAGAATCCAAACAGCAAAGAAAAGATTTAAAAAATTGTTCTTCACTATCTTTATTTCCTTTTTCCAGAATTCAAGCTGAGGGGACAAGCCCTTTGGGGGAAATTAACAAACTCTTTTGTATTGTAATGTCCGGCAATGGCCCATTTAGTTTTGATAGCCTTTTGTTGATGAGCAGGAGATTATCCCTCCTGACAGGTTCATCATTTCAGAGCCAACAGATTCTATATTTATAAAGCAAAAACTTAAATATTACCTTATAGCATGTTATAAAGATACGAGATTAATGCATGCAGCAATTTACAAGCATTTCATAAAGTCTAAACACTAAATGCATCATTATACTCTGAAACCTATAAATCCAATACCTATCTTAACCATACTAACACCCAGGTGAAACAGGCTGACTTCTAGCAATTAATTTGTTAGTGCTTGGCTGAGGCCTAAAGCTTTGTCAAGAACTGGCACCTGGTTTGCCAGCATCACAGGGCCGTGATCCAGCAAAGCACAAAAGACTACACCTGGGCTTAATGTTCAGCACATGCTTGAATGCTGTGCTAGATTGGGGCTGAGAGGACAGTCAGAAGAACTGAAGTCTTGCTATTTGTCAGAGAATGTTTACAGGTCTAACTTCAACACTAATTACCAGAAAGTGCTGGCTTGCAACAGATGATCCAATCATGGATTTGGAGCACACTGTGGGGCTATGCATAGATTGTTACTTGTGCAGGAACAAGTTCATATTACTTCCACAAAGAGTCTTGTGTATCCAACCTTGTGAGCAAATTCCTTCTGCTTGTAATGGCCTGACAACCTTTGCAATGCTTCTAATATTGTTTTCCAAGACAATAGGAAGGAAGTGTAAAAAAAAAAAAAATCATGATCATAAAAATATCATTGACAAGTAGGAGTGGATCCAAGTTTATAAATATATAGTTGTTTTTGCTATTATAATTTTTTCCTCCCTTTTCTGTCTTTTACTTTACTTTTTCATTTTTAAAAATAGTATATGCATAGTAAATTCTTGTGACTTACATCAAACATTCTTGTGGTTTTGATATAATTTGATTTTACCACTTCCTGAGAGTATACTGTTGAAAACTATTGAAAAAAAATATTACAAAGAAACAAGAAATTGCATCTGCCAGTCTAGAGGCCCATGTGAGGTTTCAGATGTTTCTATCTATCATACTGCTGTAGTTTTTTCAGAAAAAACATTCACTAGGATGGAGCAGAGTAGAGCCAGGGCCAGCTCCAGGCACCAGCTTGGCAAGCTGGTGCTTGCGGCGGCCACTCCAGAGAGGGGCGGCAGGTCCAGGTATTCGGCGGCAATTCGGCAGACGGTCCCTCACTCCTGCTCGGAGTGAAGGACCTTCCGCCGAATTGCCGCCGCAGATCGCGATCACGCCTTTTTGTGTGTGTGTGTGTGTGTGTGTGTGTGTGTGTGTGTGTGGCTGCTTAGGGAGGCCAAATCCCTGGAGCCGACCCTGAGTAGAGCATAGTTTGGACACTGGATAGGTGTGTCATATCTGACATTAGAATCTGATGCAGCTCAGTGACCTTTCCAAATTTTCTTTTGTTTTTAAGAACTCTAGGGTCAGATCCAAACTCCAATGAAGACAGTAAAGAGGATGCCACTGGATTCAGTGAACTTTGGATCCAGTCCCTTGTATTGAAATATGGGAGGGGGGTTGTTACATTACTATTCACAGAACTATAGTGAAAAGAAATGTCAGGTAGCTGCTAGAGCTTCATGGATATGTGTTCACAATCCCTAAAGCCTGTTCCCACCCCACAAAGACAGCAGAAGGCCCAACCTTCAGTGGCCTGACTGTTTATGCAGAGGAAAGGGGAGTTGGGCAGAGATCAGTGGGTGGGAAATTACTATTAGGAGTGAAATATTGAGAGTAAGCTGGGGGAGGGACACGGAGTTATACTGCAAAAGAAAAGGGAGAGATAAAACTGGAAGGATGGTAGTTGCATGGATGGCTGGCAAAATAGCAGTGTATATTCCCACAAATGTAAAGGAATATTGGAAAGAATTAAAAAAAGAGAGGAAGTAAGGGCTAGGCAACAAGAGCTATAATTAAAATAAAAACAGACTGAAAATGCAGGTAGAAAAGGGCTGAGAGAACTGCATCAGAATAGAAAATCGGCTGTGTTTATAGCCATTGAAATATGGCGCTAGATTGTTCAGTTTTGAAAATTGCAAAAAGTCTTTAAAAAGAACAGGAGTACTTGTGGCACCTTAGAGACTAACAAATTTATAAAAATAAATAAAATTTAAAAATAAAATAAATAAATTTGTTAGTCTCTAAGGTGCCACAAGTACTCCTGTTCTTTTTGCAGATACAGACTAACACGGCTGCTACTCTGAAATAAAGTCTTTAGAGTCTTGCTCCCAAGTCCCACGAAGAAGGATTTAGGAGCCTAATTGTAGGCACCTATTTTTAAGAAAATCTTCACCATAATGCACAGTCCTGCCCTGAGAGCAATGTTGAGCTGTCCCTCACTGGGGGAGAACACCAGTTACATTTGGGGAAAGAATAATTTAGTAGCTTCCTGGCAGAGTGGCCACATATTCCTCCTCCTGTCATCAACACTATTCCGGCTGGCTAGCAGGGGGTGTGGAGGGAGGACTACCACCAACTCCTCACATACCATCCCCTTTTCTGATAGCCGGGTGTGCCTCAAAAGAAGCCCCTACTCTCGCTTGAGTCCAAGGGAATTGATTGATTTTAGAGGCATATTGGGTTTGGGATTCCTTTTATGCTCCTTTCATGTAACAATCAACTACAGTAAACAAAATACTATTTTTTTCCAGTTAATTAATTTGTTCATAATGAGGCTAAAAATATTGCTGGCTATTTGGCAGACAAAAATAGATGATGTCCTTTTCTTTATAAAATGGGTTATTGTGTGTGAGTTTTCAGTGTATATGTTGAAAGAATTTTTAACACGCTGATTTACTGTATATTGACTTGAGAGAAGGAACCGATAGTCAATCAACTCAATGATCTGTGAGCTAAATTATGTCTAAGTGGATCATGTTGTAGTAGATCATAGCTCCCAGAAGAGGTGGAAAAATTCTAAATTAGGCATTTACCCCAAATCTCATTAATTTTGCACACTTAAAAACTTACCTAATAATGACTCTAGTGGGGTAGACAAACGCTGGTGAGGAAGTGGTTAAGCAGCTGGTCTGGGCTCAGGCAGCCCCACACCACCATTCTTGCAAAGCTTGTACAGACTGGAGGAGGAGCTCAAAAAGGGAAGTAGAGTAGCAGGCAGACCATGGAGATGAGCTGACCTGCACTTGGAGCTCTTGGAAAGGAGCTCCATAGGACCTCTTGCTGCCTGACTCCTAGCTATAGTGACCTGACCAACTCTGCAAAGAAAGGACCAGTGACTCTTTGAAGGTCAGAGAGTTTATCTTCAATCCTTTACTTTACCTGTGAGAAGAGAGGGGACTGATAGGAAGTGATCCAGGGAGGCAGCTGCATAGCACCTGAAGCTGAAGGGTTTAGCTGCCTGGGCCCTGGATTGGAGCTGAGTGGAGAGGCTGGGCCAGGGCTCACTTACCAGCCCCTAAAAAAGGACAACCACAGAAATCTATGCCTCAGCAGGGAACCCTGAAGATAGAAGGGTCCATGAGACCCTGACCCAAGGAGGAAGCCATGAATAAGGTCTCCCCATTATTGGACTCTTTATGCATACCCAAAACGGGTGCACTTGAAAACGTGACCTGGATGAAGGGCTGAGCAGTAGGAAAAGGGGAATGCCCAGAAGAAAGGCAACTCTTCACACACTGCCACCCAACCACTAGGCGGCAGCACTGGCAGTGAGTGTTCCGCTTCACAATGAGCCAAATCCCAACCCTTGCATGTAAAAAGATTCAGAAACAAAGTTCTGTCCATCAAAGATGCATGGCTTTGAGGTGAGCTGGAAGCTCCCTGGCCTTACGTCCCCTGTAGTGGGACCATTCCAAATGCAGACCCTTAGACTCTCTATAGCTCATGTGTAATTTAAATGGTGGCTTTCCTGAGCAAAGTCTAAAGGCTGGAGGATTGCTCCTATGGTACAAAGGAGAAGATATTGACTGCAGAAGAGACTTAGGAGATTATTAATTGCTACAGACAAGGGTCCAGGTTCTAGTTTCTGTAACACCATTAAATTCAGTGAATTTACTCGGGATTCACTCCATTGGAACTGAGACCAGAATTTGGCTCTTAATCTGGTTAAACTGGTAGTTTCTTGAAAAGAATGGGAATCACTAGTATTAGGCTTCCAATCTACTGTTGACAGGATATTGATCAGTTTGAGAATGCCTTCAGAGAGACAGTTTTAGTTTCTGACCAGATTACTAGAAGTTCCAACCCAAAACCAATACAATAATTTTAGTATGAACTTCCATAAACTTATATGGTCCTGAACATGCAAATATTCTTTAAAAACAAAAATGTTGCCTCCTGAGGCCAAGTGTAAAAATGAAACTTGAAGAAGAATAATTTTTCCTCCAGAGCAATGACATTCTGAGCTTTTCACTGCATCATCTCAAAACATGGAGGGCCTCTTAAAATACTGCAGCAAAAACTCATCTGTGCACATAATTCTTTCAGCTAACGGGACATACATTGTAATTCACTGTGTCTCCGCCCACTGGATTGACCCTCTTGTCTATTTCTGTCCCAGTTAACTTCTAGTTATGCTTTATTCTGTGCCACATGGTAAGAATTTAATTACGTTGATATATTAAGTGTTTGGTAATTGCCATTGAAGTATCTATAGCAAATGTCACACAGCTGCACCCTCACCTCAGGTCAGAACTGAAAATGTGATGTTGCACCTCAGTGAGTTTATCCAGGGAAATGAAAACTTAAGATAATTTATGATTTATCGTTATCAGTAGTGATATTTATTATAATTATTTATTACAGCGTAGACTGGATTCTGCACAGTATGGGTGCAGAAAAAAATGTCCTGTATATAAATGCAAGATAAGAAATGCCAAACAGGACAGGGGGCATGGGAGAATCCAATTTGGCATGAATGTCAGCACTGCTGTGTGACCATAAAGTTATTTTTCCATGCCATATTAGCTGGAATTAGGCCAAGGGGCGGAGGGGCGGGGGAATTGTAGAACTCACTGAGTAGACA
The DNA here is from genome assembly GCF_011386835.1 of Chrysemys picta bellii. Lineage (NCBI taxonomy): Eukaryota > Metazoa > Chordata > Testudines > Emydidae > Chrysemys > Chrysemys picta. The sequence goes on from NC_088795.1 coordinate 19,882,384, forward strand.
ATTTTTGTCTTAATCTCCTTGTGCCTCAGTTCCCCAACTGTAAAATGGGGATAACAATCACAGGATTGTTATGAAGAAAAATTCACTGTTTGTGAAGCACTCAGCTACTACAAGAGGACCATAGAAAAGCACCGGAGGAAATTAATAATTTCATATTCAGTACAGGTTTTGTATGGTGTGCAGCATATAAGACATGGGTTTATTTGTTGAATGATCAGAATTAAAAAATATTGTACAAGTATAGATTCAGTAAGCACTGCACACTAAATGAAGCAGGAGTCCTGGGGGGGGGGGGGCGGAAATGTGGTAATGTAATTAAAGACCATGTCATAATGCACGGGCAACCTTAATTCTGGCATTTCCTAACTTTTGAATGTTTGACCTGGGAACCTTAACATTCTTGTAATGTTGTTTGTCTGCAATATACATTTAACTGAATGTAAACTCCATTTAGGAAATCTGCCCCCATAAGATTTCAACCATGATTATAGAGACTAAAGTATTGGCATGACACTGACCAATTATAATTTACAGAGTGGTGGAAATTATCATTACTATTGATTTGTATTCCAGTAGTGCAGAGAGATTCTGAGATTGAGGTCCCATTGTGATAGGTGCTGCTCAAACACATAGTCCTGAAGAGTTTAAAATCTAAATGAAGATGGGAAAATGACATAGTAGAAGTATCCCCATTTTATAGACATGGGAACTAAGACTCAGAAATTATGTAACTTGTCCAAGATAGTCACATAGGAAGTCTGGCAAAGCCAAGAACTGAACCTAATCTCCTGAGTCCCAGTCCAGTTGCTTAACTTTAAGACCCTCTTTCCTCTCTAATGTTTCTGTATTTGTTGTTTTCTGTAATCTATGAGCTACTGAATATTTGTGTTTTGGAAGTGGGGCAATATCACTTCCCCCTCTTTTTTTTTTCTTTTATTGCTACAGATTCACTTTGAGGGTTATCCTGCTGAGGTCGTTAACAATTTTGCATGTTTCAAATAATCAAGATAAAAGAGGGAAGGGGAATAAAAATCCCAGCATTCCACCAAAATAATTCACTATATAAATTTATAAACAGGGAGGGCGTTTCTCAACACTTTTCTACTGCTGTCATAACTATAAGGGGAAGGGCAACAGCCCTCCTGTGTACAATACTATAAAATCCCTCCTGGCCAGAGACTCCAAAATCCTTTTACCTGTAAAGGGTTAAGAAGCTCAGGTAACCTGGCTGACACCTGACCCAAAAGACCAATAAGGGGACAAGATACTTTCAAATCTTGGTGGGGGGAAGGCTTTTGTTTGTGCTCTTTGTTTTGGTGGGAGTTCGCTCTTGGGACTAAGAGGGACAAGACATCAATCCAGGCTCTCCAAATCTTTCTGAACAAGTCTCTCATATTTCAAACTTGTAAGTACAGCCAGGCAAGGCGTGTTAGTTTTATCTTTGTTTTCTCAACTTGTAAATGTACCTTTTGCTAGGGTGTTTACCTCTGTTTGCTGTAACTTTGAACCTAAGGCTAGAGGGGTCCTCTGGGCTCTTTAAGTTTGATTACCCTGTAAAGTTATTTTCCATCCTGATTTTACAGAGATGATTTTTACCTTTTTCTTTAATGAAAAGCCTTCTTTTTAAGAACCTGATTGATTTTCCCTGTTTTTTAGATCCAGGGGGGTTGGATCTTGATACACCAGGAGCTGGTGGGAGAGAGGAAGGGGGATGGTTAATTTCTCCTTGTTTTAAGATCCAAGGGGTTTGGATCTGTATTCACCAGGGAATTTGTGAACAGTCTCTCAAGGCTACCCAGGGAAGGGAATTAGCACATTGGGAGTGGTGGCAGGGAACCAGATCTAAGCTGCTAGTTAAGCTTATAAGTTTTCATGCAGGCCCCCACATCTGTACGCTAAAGTTCAGAGTGGGGAAGGAGCCTTGACAACTGCCAATACCAACATTTTTAAGTTGCAGTGCACTCCAGATAGAGCAGTCCATTCAAGGTACTCAAACTTACATTTATTAAGTGAGGCAGCAATGTTCACAAAATGTCAGTGTTTTGGCCAATAATTGACACTTTAGGAAACCTGCCTCACTTACATTTATTAAGTTTAAGTATCTCAAATGAACTGGCTTGCCTGGAGTGCACTACAGCTTGATATGTTTCCACATGTAGTAAGTAAAACAACTGTAGCACATAAACTGTCACGTGAATTGGAACATGCTAAATTATCTTTTTGTATATAATTGTGTATCCTCATGTATCCAACAGTGAGATCTAAAATATTTGGGGGGAAGTGGAGTTTCATTGAATCCCCAATGGGTAGTAAGGTAGTTAAAACAAATGTATGAATGCTTATGGTAAAATCCTGGCTTCACTGACATCAATGGCAAAACTCCCATTCACTACAATGAGGCCAGGATTTCACCCCTTCATTCTAATTCTGGGTCTCCCACCAACTTGCTGTGTGCACTTGGCCAAGTCCTTTAAGGTCTTTGTATCTTAGTTCTATAAAATTAAGTTATTAATAATAATTAGCTACTTAACAGGGTGTTGATGCTTGCTTATCAAGTTTTTATGAGATCCTTGGATGACAGGTGCTATGGGAAAAAATGTTGTTGCTGTTAATAAAAATCAAGTATTTTTATTTTAGCAAGGGAACAGTGTGGGGCTGGCCATAAATGACATAATGCATTCGGGTGTGGTTGGGTCCTTAATTTTGTGTGTTTGTTTTTCAGTTTTAGAAGGTGTGTTACAAGAGTGGTTGGGTCTTGATAATCACCAAAAATGTGTTAGGTAACTTAAGGATAGCCTCTGCATGTTGAGCAGAGAAGAGAGATAAAAGCTTAATTAACTGGGATATTAGGTTAACAGAAGGACAGCTAGTTACATGTGGTTAAACTATATTTAGCTAATATTACCACACAAAACTCTGTTAAGGTGAATTAGAAGTTGCAGGCACATAGCACTCTTCTGAGTGCATGTTACCACTCAACAATGTTAAAGTTAAAAAAACAGAGACCATTAGAAGCCTAGAAAAGAACATCATAATGGCCATACTGGGTCAGACCAAAGGTTCATCTAGCCCAGTATCCAGTCTTCCGACAGTGGCTAATGCCAGGTGCCTCAGAGGGAATGAACAAATCAGGTCATCATCAAGTGATCCGTCCCCTGTCGCCCATTCCCAGCTTCTGGCAAATAGAGGGTAGGGACACCATCCCTGCCTGGCTAATAGCCATGGCTGGACCTATCCTCTATGAATTTATCTAGTTCTTTTTCAACCCTGTTATAGTCTTGGCCTTCACAACATCCTCTGGCAAAGAGTTCCACAGGTTGACTGTGTGTTGTGTGAAAAAATACTTCCTTTTGTTTGTTTTAAACCTGCTGCCTATTAATTTCATTTGGTGACCCCTAGTTCTTGTGTTATGAGAAGGAGTAAATAACATTTTCTTATTTACTTTCTCGACACCAGTCATGATATTATAGACCTCATTCATATCCCCTCTTAGTCATCTCTTTTCCAAGCTGAAAAGTCCCAGTCTTATTAATCTCTCCTCATACGGAAGCCGTTCCATTCCCCTAATCCATTTTTGTTGCCCTTTTCTGAACCTTTTCCAATTCCAATATAAAAATTCAGCACTAAGGTGGCACTTCCACAACGAGCTTTAAAGTTCTGTTCAAATAGCAATCACAACCTTAACTCTGGCCCTGTAGACAATGCAGTAGTCTAGGGGTTGGCAACCTATGGCATGCGTGCCAAACATGGCACGCGAGCCGATTTTTGAGTGGCACTCTGCCTGCCTGGTGAGAGGAGGAGGAGGGGCGGAGGGGCCGGAACGCATCAAGCTGGGGGAAGAAGCGGGGGAGGAGGGAAGCTTGGCTGCCGCAGGACCAAGCTTCTGTCTCCTGCCCCCGCAGGGGAGAGCAGTGTGGGGGGGTCCTGACCCCCAGCCCCACTCAGCCCCCCCCCCCCCCACCGCTCTCCCCTGCGGGGGCAGGAGACAGAAGCTTGGTCCTGCGGCAGCCAAGCTTCCCTCCTCCCCTGCTTCTTCCCACAATGTGGTGCATTCCGGCCCCTCCTCCTCCTCCCTCTCCCTGCCGGTGATGGCCCTTGCGAGGGGGAGGGGGAGCAGAGCCGAGCCAAGCGCAGAGTGCTCGCTGCTCCATAGAGCAGGCAGAGAGAGGTAGGGACGGGCTTTGGGGAAGGGGGTGGAACAGGGCATATCCCTCCCAGCTGCCCTGACCCCTGAATCCCCCCACACCCCCAGCCTTCTGCCCTGAACCCCCCACTGCCCTCTGCCCTGACCCCTGAACCCCACACACACACACACCCAGCCTTCTGCCCTGAACCTCCCACCCCCCCTCCAGGTCTGGAGTCCCGGCTGCCAGCCCCTTGCCAGCTGGCGTCCCAGCCGCAGGCCCCGCTCAGCCCGCTGCCAGCCTAGGTGAACAGAACCCCAGGCTGGAAGCCGGCTGAGCAGGCTGGCAGTGTAAGATCAGCATTTTAATTTAATTTTAAATGAAGCTTCTTAAACATTTTGAAAACCTTGTTTACTTTGCATACAACAATAGTTTAGTTATATAATATAGACTTAGAGAGAGACACCTTATAAAAAACATTAAAATGTATTACCGGCACGCGAAACCTTACATTAAAGTGAATAAATGAAGACTCGGCACACCAGTTCTAAAAGGTTGCCTACCCCTGCAGTAGTCTTTAATTTAGACAGTATGGCATATTACCCTTGTCCAATTCACTTCAAATTTTGTACAATCATTCCACTTTGTCCCCAGACCTAATGTACCAATTTTAAGATTATACTTTCTCATGAGTTTTAAACAGGGAGACAAAAAGAGGGCTGTACTGAATTCTTGATTGCAACCTTAACTATACAGTGGCTAATGCCACTCCATAATATGTAGAGCAAGAAACGATTTAGTGTGGGTTATGCTAAGTTAGTAACTGTCAATAGTGCTAGAAACCATTTTTCTGATATTTCTTAATTTTCTCCATGTGAAATTTGGCAAGGGAGAGTCATTAAAGTGCAGTGGGCATGCTACAGTCAGCACTGATTGCTTTTGAGACTAGCAGGCAGAGTAGTTGAATCCTGGAATCCACATGCTATAGATTTAGCATTAACTAGTAACTATTAGAAATGATTTAATCCTAAGTAGTTTTTTTCCATACAGGGATGATAACTGCAGGCCATTCCTTAGTTTTGTTTTTTTCTCTCCATCACTTAACTGGAACAGAATTGTCACCTATGCGTAGAGAGAGAGAGAGTAAACAGAAACATAGTCAACAAACTCAAACCTTTTGGGGCCACCAGGGAGCAATTATCAAGGTAAAGAGATCGCTTCTATTGGATTCCTCAAAGTGAAAAGAGTTAACAGAAGTTCCCTAATGTGACCCATCAACCACTTGATTTGTTGGTGCTGGTTCTGTGATACTGTATCTGGAGAAAGCAGTCTGGGCAGCTAGTTCCTTGATAGGTTCTATGGGAAGATAGATCTAGAGTTGCCTCTGGGTCTGCGTTATGTGACTGATAAGCTGTCTGGTATGCTGAATGCATTTGATCAGCTGACTGCATCTGATCATTTGTGTACAGTATACTCAGGTCCGTTAAGGTATATCTGTTCTTCACATCCACCTGTAGATTTTTACGAAGTACCATAATTTTTAGTGGAAAGGAATGTCTTTTCTAACGTCATTTGACTTTCTGAGCAAATCTACTGTGTGTTCTTTCCATACAGTGCCATGCTGCATTTCATGTTCTTTCTTTCAATCAGTTTTCTTTTTGGTGGTGGGTTGTTTATTTTTTGGGGGGGTGGGGTGGGGGAGGCCGTGTTGAGTCTTTGGTTTTTTTTATACATTGTTTCTCCCATACACACTAAGTGCGCTAATAGATGTGCCGGTACAACCATCATTATTTCTATATGGTTGTATGAAAGACAAAGCTTAAATCTTTAGATTTTGAAGATGTTAAACAGTAAAACACTGCAAATGATGCTCTTCCCCTTGGTGCTTTCTTATCTTTTCCTGTTGCAATACAAGTCTGAGGCACCATTCATTTGAGACAGTTACTTGGAGGTTCTGTAGTCCATGCTGGCCTTATAGAGGCAAAGGAGTTGTTTCACCATGGACTCTATAGTTAAGTGCTTTTGAGAACAGACTTTTGTGAAAGTGATAATTATAAATGAAGATTATGAACAAATACCATATAACCCAAAGCTGAAGGAGATTCCTTATGACAGACTCAAGAGGCCAGTGTTGTAGCACAAATTCATGAGGAGGCTCATTGACTTTACTGGGACTACTAGGGGTGCCGGAACAGGGGGAACGCTGGAGGCCATAGCCCCACCACTTTTTACCATCCATAAGGGTGAGCAAGAGGGCAGAGAGGAGCGAGCGCGACGGGGGGTCTTGAGAGGACAGGGCAGCCTGGGGCGGAACCTGAGGGGAAGAGGTGGCATGGGAGTGGGGGAAAGTAGGTGGGGCCACGGTTTGGGCTCCAGTGGACTTTTAGGAAGCTTTCACCAGTCCTGCTACCCAGCATGAGTAAGGGTCGCAGAATCTGGCCCCCAAAATAAAAAAGGCAACCTGTTTCTTCATCGGGATATAGAAAAGCGCAACAATATAGAATAAATACATGATCTGGTAGAAGGGTATTGATTCAGACATCAGACTTCATTTCAGAGTTATAAAAAGAGACCATAGAGAAACTATATAAAAGAGTGAGGATGGCAGAATATAACCTATTTTTTATGAGAGACAGTTAAAATAACATCTCCTTGAATCTTCACACAAAAACCAAACCCAAACATTCACTTTTTCTGCCTCTCCACTTTCAGGTTCCAAATGCAAGTGGAACTGTTGAAATGCCATGAGAGAGATCTTTTTCCTCTCAGTATGTCTATCTGGACCAAAAGCAGGAAATCTCAGAAAACTTCTGAGAATGCCTGTTATTATGAAATCCCTTACCCGACTTGGCAGATACAATAGGCTGTGATTGTCTGCAACTTACTCAGTCATCTAAAATTTTGATAATCTAAAATTATCTGAAGTGAATATGATGTTCAATCACATGCAAAAGGAAAAATTCTCTCCTCACACTTATCAGCAGTTCACCAACCACTAAGGTAGTTAACTCAAAACAGATTCTTACCTTGGGCATGAAGATCAAACCCATGCAAAGTAGAATTCTGGAAAGAAAATGTTTATCTGAAAAGCCAACAATCAGATTTTATTTCTGGTGGTTGTGGCCAATTTTTTTTATTTTCAAATCTGTCTATGCTATATATTTATGCCATGACCATCCAAAAGTTGCTTTGGATGGCACATCATTTCTGCTGTTGAATCATAGGAATGTCCCCTCTTCATTCTGTTCATTTAGCATAATGAAGTTTGTGTAGGCTTACTGGAATACACTGTGCAATTTAAGCTGTGCCATTCTTTCCCTTTTATAAAATGGCCTTCATTTTATTTTATTTTTATTTTTTTAGTGGTGGTGTCCTATTCACTAGACATCATCCCAAAAGAGCTTTCATTTAGGATTCTGTTTGCAAGTATGAACACAGTCCTGATCTTGAAAAAGAAAGAAAAGAAACCAAATACAGAATGAAGTTGGAAGAATTAAAATGAATAATTTACAATGCTAATTAGTCAAAGGAATACATTTTAACAATGTGTTTATATGATATTGGGAAATAATTTTCCACTTTGTCTCTCTCCAGTACAGTCCTATGACTGCAGGAAATCTAAACAAAATGTTCTTTGTTTGCAACCTCTATGCTCCTAACAATGCTCACCATAAATGACCTTTTTTTTTTCTTATTTATTGTGAGTAAAATGTTGAAGTACTAAATGGCACTAAAACAGCTGTTTGAATTTCCTCTAGCTATCCTATAGTTAAATACAATTATTCTAAACACACATACCCATATGCAGCTTTAAATTTTGAAGATGTAGGCAGAACCAACCTGGGGAGTATTTTGAATTGAGGACTATTATAATATTTATTTAATGCTGAGTGCTGGTCTTTACCTACCAATTTTTGTACCAACGTAGCTCTAATTACAGCTGTGAAAAGGGAAAGATTTGCAATGAAAACAAAGGCTGTGATTCTGTGGGACACAGTCGGCCAGCAGGTTGACATCTGTGAATTATGCAAATAAGGGAGTACAAAACTATGACCTAATAAGCAGGCCATATTCAGACGGGAGGAGGGATTGGGAGAAACACTTTTGTCTGGTAATTATTAAAGTTGGGAGGGAACTTATTCCCATGGTGCTTCTCAGAGAGGAATAGTTTGTTTTGCCTTGCCTCTTCAAGTGGAAATGTAAGTGTGAATTAAAAAATGGCATGCTGAGTTTTAGGAATGGCTTTTTCTATCTCTGCCAGAGAAAAATGCTGGGTACAGGGCAACTTGTCACTGATTTTTGAAGCTTGAATGCGCTTTTTATACCCTTATGGTGAATAGTAAATAGTCTAATGCTGCTTGTGGTAGAAATATTATGAATAATGCTAATAAACAGAGTGTTTGTACTGCTGCTCCTCTACTCTGACATAATATTACCACCTGCTCCTTACCCTTTGATTTGGTGCAGGCTAAATTATTGCCTTATTTAGAATACTAGATGCTAATTTATTCTCAATGGGAACATATTTCCACAAGTATGACTTGATTTTTTGTTTTGGTCATGATCCTTGCTAATGCTGTTAGATAATTTATGCTGGCTATAGAAAAGTATAGGCTCAATTTATGAGAGAGAGCAATCTTTAAGCTTGAGAATATTAATGTCAGTAATATCCTATAAACCTACAGTCAACAGCAGTAATGCTAGAAATGCCATAAATAATACCTAGGTCAATGTAAATTTGGATGGAAAGTGGTACAGGAGAAAACAATAGATACACTGTGGTTATATCAACATTATGTTCTTGGGGAGGTTGGGGAGAAAATTTGACTGTAGACATCATAATATCATTAACAGCCTAGGGTAAATGTGGGGCCTGATCCTTTAGATCTTAGCCACTGAGTAGTCCCATTGACTACAGAGGACTTCCTCCCTATATATGGCCCAGAGAAACTTCCCCGTATGCCTGGGAGCAGTGATGCTAACCACACACAGTATTATAACAATTTTAGTAGTAAGAAAAGCACTTGAGGTCATGCATAAAGTACAAACATAGCAATAAATACATAGCATTCATTAAACATCACAGTGTTAAACTAAATACATTTATGCAATGCTGCCCATCAAAAAGTAGTGCACACTTTCATGAAATATGATTTCATAAGGATTAGTAACAAATTAACATACATCCATATCTACCTGAAGATACACATTGTATATATCATATATAGTATTGTACTTTGGGCAAAATGGTTGCCTTCCTTGGATCACTAAATTCTGACCACTTCTAGAAGATATTAAAACTATATGGATTAATGGTCTAACTGCGTATGCCAAACTACCCTTATTTCTACTCTTGTTCATAGTTTATGACCAATAACATCTTATTTGAAAGTAAAAAAATGAATGGGAACTTGAGTTCCACAGATTTTTTTCCCTAAGAGTTCCTTACTTTTGGTGGGGGTTGGAGGGGAAAAAAGGAGAGGGGTTGTTTTTGAGAGTCACCTTTGCAGTAATGCATTAGGTCTCTCCCTTATTTTTTTCTTATTCTAACTTTTCCAGTCTTAATTACATGGCAGTTATTTTCACTGAGTAGACAAATAATGAATTGTTCTAGTCTACTTGCAATGCAGGTTTGCAAGAAACCTAGACTGGCCCATTGTTGTGTGATAGAAAATGTTTGTCTTGTATTCTTACTTTTTTAACCAGCATGCTACAAAGGGACTCTACGTAGCAATAACACTTGGGAGTTTTTCAGTTATTGATTTATATGTTCTATAAAAAAAAATCCTGAGTCAGCGTAATATTTTTTTTTCTCATGTCCCTGGAAGAGATTAAACAGTGAACTTGTTAACCAGTAAAACTCCCTCTCTATTCCCTGTGAGTGAACTTCACCCCTAAGCAGAGTATTTACACAAGGTCTGAAAGGTTATATGAAGTGCACATGTCTGACGAGGAAAGGCTGAGGAAGGTTAACAGCGTAAATAAGTTCAATACCATTGTTCATCATAATACCCTCCTGTGTGTTCTATAAAGGGGTGGCTCAAGCACCAAAGCTTTGGAATTCTGGTTTTGTTTGGAACAGCATTCAGAAGTGCAGCTACGTACCCAAATGTCCCGACGGAGCAAAACTGGATTGGAAATCGTGCCAACGAAGTTTTCTAACAAGACCTTTGGTGAGTCTGCTTCTGTTTCTGACTGGCGATTCTGCGAAAATAGCCTTAGTCATAGTATTTGGTACTTCTCAGTCGCAATCAGGCTGAAAACCACTCACTCACTCATGCCCGTCGCCCCAGTCGGGGTATGGGCCGCCAACCACAGATCTCCAGAGTCCTTTATCCTGGGCCATTTGCTCTAGCTGGTTCCAGGTATAGCCCATTTTTTTGCTATCAGCCTGAAGGTCGCGTCGCCAGGTGTTTCTTGGACGGCCTCTTTTCCGCTTGCCTTGGGGGTTCCACCGCAATGCCTGTCTAGTGATGTTGGTTGGCTGCTTGCGTAGTGTGTGTCCTATCCAACCCCACCTTCTCCTTCTAATTTCTTCCTCTGCTGGAAGTTGATGGGTCCTCTCCAAGAGGTAGATGTTGCTGATGGTGTCTGGCCAGCGGATCTGGAGAATCCTTCTAAGGCAACTATTTATGAAGGTCTGGATCCTCCTGGTGGTTGTTTTAATTATCCTCCAGGTTTCAGCTCCATACAATAAGACTGATTTCACATTGGAATTGAACAGTCTAATCTTTGTTGCCAAAGACAGCTCTCTAGAGCTCCAGATGTTCTTGAGCTGTAAGAAAGCTGCTCTTGCCTTACCAATCCTTGCTTTGATGTCTGCGTCCGTGCCACCCTGTTGGTCGATGATACTGCCTAGGTAGGTGAAGGACTGCACTTCTTCCAGAGGGATTCCATTCAGTGTGACTGGGTCATTACTGATGGAGTTAATCTTGAGGATCTTGGTCTTGTCCTTGTGGATGTTGAGGCCAACCTGTGATGATATGGCTGCCACTACGTTGGTCTTCTCTTGCATCTGCTGTTTGCGATGCGAAAGGAGTGCAAGGTCATCGGCAAAATCCAGGTCATCAAGCTGGGTCCACAACGTCCACTGGATTCCGTTCCTACGCTCATAAGTGGATGTCTTCATAATCCAATCAATGACAAGGAGAAAGAGAAATGGTGACAACAAGCATCCTTGTCTGACTCCGGTTCGCACCTGGAAGCTGTTTGTAAGCTGCCCTCCATGGATCACTCTACAGTGTATGCCATCATATAAGTTCTTAATCAGGTTGACCACCTTTGCTGGGATGCCATAGTGCCGAAGGAGCTTCCAGAGAGTCTCTCGATCCACGCTATCGAATGCTTTTTCATAGTCAACAAAGTTGATGTACAATGAGGAGTTCCACTCCATAGACTGCTCGACTATGATGCGAAGCGTTGCTATCTGGTCCGTGCATGATCTATTTTGCCGGAAACCTGCTTGCTCATCTCGTAGCTGTGGGTCGACGGCATCCTTCATTCTCTCTAAGAGAACTCGGTTGAAGACCTTCCCTGGCACCGACAGAAGTGTGATTCCTCTGTAGTTGGCACAATTGCTGAGGTCTCCTTTCTTGGGGATTTTAATAAGATATCCCTCTTTCCAGTCTGCTGGAATCACTTCTTCTTCCCATATCTTCTCAAAGAGGGGGTACAGCATTTCCACTGAAACATCCAGATCTACTTTCAGGGCCTCTGCTGGAATATCGTCAGGTCCAGCCGCCTTCCTATTCTTCATCATAGTGATGGCTTTTCTGATCTCATCTCTGGTTGGTCTATCACAATTGATTGGAAGGTCTTCGTTGGCTGGGTCAATGTCTGGTGGATTTAATGGTGCTGGTCTATTCAGGAGTTCCTCAAAGTGCTCCGCCCATCTATTCATCTGTTGTTCTATTTCTGTTATAGACTTTCCCTGCTTGTCTTTGACGGGACGCTCTGGTTTGCTGAACTTTCCAGACAGTCGCTTGGTGATGTCATACAGTTGTTTCATATTACCGTTGTATGCTGCCTGCTCCGCTTCTGCTGCCAGTCCATCCACATAATCTCTCTTATCCTTCCTAATATTCCTCTTCACTGCTCTATGGGCTTCAGCATACTCTTTTTGCGCTTTAGCCTTTGCTGCTCTAGTCCTGCTGTTATTAACTACTGCCTTCTTCTTCTTTCTATCTTCTATCTTAGTCAAGGTCTCTGCTGTGATCCACTCTTTCTGCTGATATTTCTTAATTCCAAGCACTTCCTGGCATGCTGACCTAAGTGTGTCTCTCACTTTCTGCCATCTGTTGGATACACTGTCTTCCTCTTCCTCAGACCGATCCTGTAGTACTGAAAACTTATTCTTCAGTGTCAGTCCAAAATCTTCCTTGATCTTATGATCCTTCAAAAGGCTAACGTTGAACTTCATTCTTCTATCTGACGCGTCTATCCAGTTCTTCTTCAGCTTCAGCTTCAATCTGGCCACCAGTAAGTGATGGTCGGACGCTACGTCTGCTCCTCTTCTAACTCTAACGTCCTGCAAAGATCTTCTGAACTTCTTGCTAATACAGACATGATCGATCTGATTTTCTATCATGCCTGCTGGCGATACCCAGGTACTCTTGTGGATCCGCTTGTGAGGAAAGATGCTACCTCCTATGACCAAGTTGTTAAGTGCACACAGATCCACAAATCTCTCTCCATTCTCACTCATCTCTCCCAGAGCGTGGGTCCCCATGACTTGTTCATATCCTGTGTTGTCAGGTCCAATTTTGGCATTAAAATCTCCCATAAGGATGGTAATGTCTTTGTCTGGGAGAATCTCTAATATTTTCTGAAGTCTATTGTAAAAATAGTCTTTGTCTCCCTCTTCACTGTCATTGGTTGGAGCATAGCACTGTACAACATTCATCTTAATCCTCTTCATTTTAGTTCTGAAGGATGCTGTGATGATCCTGGAACCATGTGCCTCCCAACCAATCAGTGCCCTCTGTGCCTGCTTGGACAACATGAAGCCTACTCCCTGTGTGTGGGGTGCGTCACTCTCTTCATGTCCGGAATACAACAACAGCTCTCCTGTCAACAGTCGTCTTTGTCCAGCTTGCGTCCATCTTGTCTCGCTAATGCCTAGTAGGGTCAAGTTGTTGCTCCTCATCTCTGCTGCGACCTGTGCCATCTTTCTTGACTCGTACATGGTCCTCACGTTCCATGTACCAATGGTAATCCTCCTGGTTGCAAGAAGGGTAATCAGCTTAGTGGCTTCCTCACGACTTTCACCACCCAGCGTCATGCGTCTTCGAGTCGAAGACCCTTCTTTTTCCAGGCTAAAAGTCTCTGTTATCTCTATTTTTGGCGTTTCTATAGCAGGTTGATTTTTTATGGGGTGGAGTTGCTAGCCCCACGCCCAACCCTCCTCCTTTATCCTGACTTGGGACAGGCAGATGGCCCCAAAGGACCTCTCTGGTGGAGTTAGGCTGAAAACCAGAAGACTAAAAATAATGATATGAACATTTCAGAACTTCAGATAAAGTTCATTTTCAGTCTAAAAACAGTAGAGCTGGTCACAATGTTTCCAATGGAAAACTCTTTTGACAGGATGCTTATTTTCATGAGAATTTCCATTTTTAGCAAATTTGGGTTTCCATGTCAATTCTGCACCAAAAAAAAAAAATAATCATTTTTTTAATGGAAATAATATATCCTTGTCCGGCTTCTAAAAATATGCAGAGGATCAGAGTGACAACACCTGCTCCTGTGGTCTGCTCTCCACACTAGCTGTCAGGTCAGCTGTAAGTGAAATGGAAGGGGTTAGACTGTGACATTTTGGAGTTCACCCAGACTAACAAGGGACTTGATCAACGTCTGCCTTGACTCCTGGATGTCTTGTGGCTGTGTAGTTTTGGTGCAGAGCTCTGACCCCAACAGCCTGCTAGCAGCCCACACATCTCATCCTGCCTTTACCTAACTAGGTACTCCTTGCAGGCTGATCTTAGTATCCTTCCAGCCCCAAATTTGTCCCCAAATTGTCCTATTTCAGAGACCAGTCCCTCTCACTGGACCCTCACAGAAAAGGGGTTTGCTGCCTCTACAGAGACAGTATAACACTCCAACCTGTCAGCTTACTAGAAGCCCACACTTTATGAAACACTTGGAGGAGAGGAAAGTGATCAGGAACAGTCAGCATGGATTCACCAAGGGGAAGTCGTGCCTGACTAACCTAATTGCCTTCTATGAGGAGATAAGTGGCTCTGTGGATGAGGGGAAAGCAGTGGATGTGTTATTCCTTGACTTTAGCAAAGCTTTTGATACGGTCTCCCACAGTATTCTTGCCGCCAAGTTTAAAGAAGTATGGGCTGGATGAATGGACTGTAAGGTAGATAGAAAGCTGGCTAGATTGTCAGGCTCAATGGGTAGTGATCAATGGCTCCATGTCTAGTTGGCAGCCGGTTTCAAGCGGAGTGCCCCAAGGGTCGGTCCTGGGGCTGGTTTTGTTTAATATCTTTATTAATTATCTGGAGGATGGTGTGGACTGCACGCTCAGCAAGTTTGCAGATGACACTAAACTAGGAGGCGTGGTAGATACACTGGAGGGTAGGGATTGGATACAGAGGGACCTAGACAAATTAGAGGATTGGGCCAAAACAAACCTGATGAGGTTCAACAAGGACAAGTGCAGAGTCCTGCACTTAGGACGGAAGAATCCTATGCACTGCTACAGACTACGGACCGAATGGCTAGGTAGCAGTTCTGCAGAAAAGGACCTAGGGGTCACAGTGGACGAGAGGCTGGATATGAGTCAACAGTGTGCTCTTGTTGCCAAGAAGGCTAACTGCATTTTGGGCTGTATAAGTAGGGGCATTGCCAGCAGATTGAGGAACGTGATTGTTCCCCTTTATCCGACATTGGTGAGGCCTCATCTGGAGTACTGTGTCCAGTTTTGGGCCCCACACTACAAGAAGGATGTGGAAAAATTGGAAAGAGTCCAGCGGAGGGCAACAAAAATGATTAGGGGGCTGGAGCACATGACTTCTGAAGAGAGGCTGAGGGAACTGGGATTGTTTAGTCTCCAGAAGAGAAGAATGAGGCAGGATTTGATAGCTGCTTTCAACTACCTGAAGGTGGGTTCCAAAGAGGATGGAGCTCGGCTGTTCTCAGTGGTGGCAGATGACAACAAGGAGCAATGGTCTCAAGTTGCAGTGGGGGAGGTTTAGGTTGGATATTAGGAAACACTATTTCACTAGGAGAGTGGTGAAGCACTGGAATGCATTACCTAGGGAGGTGGTGGAATCTCCTTCTGTGACGAACTGGGACTGTTCTTACTGTGGTCTTTGAATGCTGACAGGGGAGTGTGGCTAGGATAGTCCGCATTGGGGGATGGGAGACTGACCGACGGAGAATACCTGAGCATGTAACAGGAGAACCCAGGAAGGGGTTAGAGGCCAGGTGACACCTTTGCCCAGGAAACTGAACAAAGGCTGTGGGAGGGGTCGCTGAGGGGAGAGTTTCAGGAGCTGCCTGGAGAGATGGCTGGGAGGCAGACGGGGCTCTGACTTCCCAAGGGGCCGGGGCACCCTGAGACCCCAGGATGGACCCAACTGAGGGGGGTCCTGTTGTCTGTGCCTGCAAGACCTGTCTTGGACTGTATTCCTGTCGTCTAAATAAACCTTCTGCTTTACTGACTGGCTGAGAGTCATGGTGAATCGCAGGAATCCGGGGGTGCAGGGCCCTGAGTCCCCCACACTCCGTGACACCTTCCTTGGAGGTTTTTAAGGCCTGGCTTGACAAAGCCCTGGCTGGGATGATTTAGTTGGGAATTGGTCCTGCTTTGAGCAGGAGGTTGGACTAGATGACCTCCTGAGGTCCCTTCCAACCCTGATATTCTATGATTATTGAACTTACCCAGCACTGATGACTTATAACAAAAGCAAAACAAGTTTATTAACAAATGAGCAGGAATTCAGTGATACCAAATTAAAGAGATAAAGGTAAAGATGGTTACAAGAAAATAAAATTTAAAACCAGTGTTTAAAAGTCTAAAACTTAATCTAGCAAGGTACAGCTTTTGTTCAAGATGGTTTCTCTCATCCCCAGTCATCTTTCCATCTTTTTTCTGACCAGGACACATCACAGAACAAATTGCTTGGTTTCTTTGTTTCCTTAAAGTGAAGGATAACTTAGGGGTTTGCGCCCCCTCTTTTTATAGTTCAGTGAACCTTTAAAAGTTATCTGAACAGTACCCCCAGATAAAGTTGACTAGTTCATGCTGAGTAAAGGAGCCATGAGGTCTGGAAGATAAGGATTGATGCTGGTTCCTCCCCAGCTGGTAGTTGCTACCCTGCCAATTATCTCTTCCTGCTGCAACCTCTGATACAAAGGAATAGCCCATTAAATGTGAATCACAACTGTTTAGAGGTGTCAGCCTTGTTCCTTTGTCTGGAGAACCTCTTTATCCGCTCCCACTAACATGCCTGATCTGAACACCATGTAGTCACTGACTTTAAAGCATAATATTGGTGGGTATCCATAATTTCACACACAGCATTTACACATATTTTACAATGATATAATTCACTAGTGTGTCATTAGTATTCAAGTGATACCTCACAAGGCATATTTTGTACACAAATCATTGCAGTTTGTAGGGTGTGAATACAGGGATGCCTAGGGTCACATAGACACGGTCTATAAAGCCTTAAAAGCCCTAGATCCCAGTCACCCAAGAGCCTATCTCTCTTCCTATAACTTGCCACAGAGTCCACTGAAGCTGAAAGGCTTCTGTTGACTGTTCTATGGGTGACACCTGTAGGAACTGAGAACCGAGTGTTCTCACTATCGGGGCTTCCTGTCTGGAACTAGCTCCAGATGATTATACATCTGAACGAAGCCTGACTACTTCTAGAGCATCATGTAGAATGAATTTTTGTCCAAAGATGCTAGTGCTTAGCACCCTAATGCACCACTACCCTGTTGATGAAATGTTCCCTACTTTGTCCATTAAAGTTAATAACCTGGAATTCAGGTGGTCATGGAATATATATGGTTTCCTTTCAGTTTGGGGGCAGCACAATAGTTCATAAACTTAAAGAATGTATATAGCAATGAGATTATAATAATGAGTGCCTCAAGAATGCTTGTAGTAATACAACTTTTTACTGTACAGTAGGTATGTTGGGTGGGATTCACAAACGGGATGTAGACACCTAAAATGGAAGTTAGGTGCCTAAGTCCAACAATTAGGAACCATTCACAAAACCCCTGTTCAGTTGCCACTTAAACTTCAGGATATGGGAGACCAGGGTTGAATTCCTCCCACTGCCTGATGTGGAGAAGGGACTTGAACTGTTGGTCACCCGCCTCCCTGGAGGGTGTGCTAACCGCGGGACTATACGGTCATGCTCTCACTCTCTCTGACCCAATGATTATTTATATATTTATACAACAGTATGAACAGGGCAGACTGAGAGACCTGCATCAGCATAGCCCAGTGGCTAGTACAATCTCCAGGGATGTGGGAGAGCCAAGTTGAAGTATTTGTTCCACATCAGGCAGAGGGGGGAATTGAACCCATGTCTTGCATATCCTGGGTGAGTGCCCTAACTATTGGGCTAATAGTTATAAAGGGACCAGCACTACTACTTCCTCCTTGTTTTTTGGTTGGTTGGTTGTTTCTTGCAAAAGGACTGACTTGGCTTAGGAATCTAACCCCAGGAGAGGGTTCATAGCTTGGAATCTTAAAGGGAGATAGGGGTCTCCTCTAGTCTGGAGTTGGGAGCTTTCTTCTTCTTCTTCTGTTAAGCCCCACCCCTTTCCTTGGCATTTCTTACTGGGTGTAGCTTAGGCAGCTCCCCCCCTCAGCATGCTGACTTTTGAGAATTACCTTTTTCATGCCTAACTCTCCCTATGCTTGTACAGGGAGCCTGCACACCTAACTCAGGGTTGTGAATTCTGTTTGGCTGCAGGGAGCCTAAAAGTTGTTGCAGTGCTTAAGTCTCCCTTTGAAGCCCACCTACTATGCTTCACAAAGGCTCAAAATTTTGGAAATGTTTTCTGTGCAGAGCCAAACTCTGAGACATTGTTCTTTGCTACCACATGTACTGTTGTAGCTCCAGTATAAGATTTCCGGGCTCTGTTGGCACTGGCAGTCTATAAAGTCTCTAATGGAAGCAAATTAGAGACTTTCTAAAGTGACAGGATCACTTCAGTAATGTACAGATAAGTGTTCGAGGGAAATCTAATAGCTCTCCCTCTCCAGAAAGAGTATTAAAATAATTACTCCTCTTTTTGCAAAGTGATATTTCATGTAGCAGCAATTTCTGAAAGGAAGGTAACCTAAACTATAACAGGAGATGAAAACTGCCAAGACAATGCATCACTTCTTTCATTCCAAAGTACAGCAGTCAGAACAACACAGCAGCCCAAGACCCTGTGTTCTAAACGGAACATGTCTGTGGGTAATTGATCTCATTCTCATTGTCCAAAAGGTCATGGGGCTGGGCTGAGCTTGCCTATGGTGTGTTTTTTTTTAATTATTCAGTATGTGCATTTATTTACCCGTCATTAGGACAGCAATACGAGATCTTTGTCCTCTCATGTTTTCCTAATTTAATTTTCATTTGCTCACTATCAAATCTGTGTCTATGTATGTACATTTCTATAGCATGTATAAATAGGGTTACCAGCTAGCAACTGAAAAAACAGGACAGGGGGTGAGGGGGTAATAGGCGCCTATATAAGAAAAAGTCCCCAAAAAATGGACTGTCCCTTTAAAAACAGGACATCTGGTCACTCTACATATAAAATACAAGAAAGTGGAAAATACATGAAAACAATATTAAAAATGCAAAACTAAAAACCTCACAATAAGGAAATGTGAAAGTTTTATGTTTTCAAGAACAATGTTTGATGGAACCTATTTCCTTTCCTGTATATGTTATGGGTTATGTCATGACATAAACAGTAATATTTTAATCTTCACATTTATACCAAAAAATCAGGAATAACAAATGCCACATATTTGTAGCACAGGTGAGCTGGAACCTTCAATGTGCAATTCTGCTCTGAAAAGAGACTAAAAGAAAGGTATTGTGGATTTCTCTCATTGCTATCTCTCATTGATTTCCAAATCAAATTTGCTTAGTTTTCCTATTAAAAACAATTGTTTCTTTTACCTCTGCAAATACAACCTGTAGTCTCAAGCTGTGTTCTTTCTGACTCGCTGCCTCAAAATATAGCAGGCTAGATATTTGTTACTCCCATTGGCTGCTTTGCACCACAAAGCTGGTGTAATTAGCTACCAAAAATGTCTCCAATGGAACTGGGTCTCTCTTCCACACCCCGCCCAGCTCCCAGGAGTGAGACAGAGGGAAAGAGAGCATTGCCTGAATCCAGCTGTGCTGACAGTCCCTGTGTGCTACAAGAGTCTGTTACACACCATTGCAGCTGGGGCGGCTCTAACTTGAGCTGGGGTCTGAACCAGCTGCTAGCCAACTCCAGGATCAGGGAACCATAAATGGCACAAAGCCACCTTTGTCCATCCCCCCCACCAACACATTTGTCCTCACTCTCGTGTGTGCTTGGTGCAGCATCAGCAGAGCTACTCAAAAACAGTATACTTTTTAGAACTTCTTAAGGCCCTAATGCCAAGCTACACACAGTGCAACTTGGGAAGCATGCAAAAATTGCTTTACATTCCTGTATGCAGTGCTGTTGTAGCCGTGTTGATCCCAGCATATCAGAGAGACAAGGTGGGTGAGGTAATATCTTTTACTGAAGCAACTTCTGAGAATTCTCATTTGGGGCTGAAATTTCCCATGGTTGGTTTCTGGCAAACAGTTAATTGTAATCTTTGTAAGCTTTGGGCAAAATGAATTCAGGTGTTTTTAAATATGGGGAAAGTTAAAATAAAAAAGCACTCTTTTGCCTACAGATAATTCAAAAACAGCTGAATTTAGCAGCTTGAAACTTAGCATGTTAAGGACCTAATCAACAAAAAAGAAGCATAGCCTTTTTAAATAAAACTAGGTTGCTAATACATTTATGAATGTTTGAAAGTATATTTTGTACATGTGAAGTATAAGCTTTTGTTAAGTTTCAGTGTTCTTCCACTTAGGGACCCTAATTCAGCAAGACAGGGTGTGTGAGGTAACATTTTATTGGACCAATTTCAGTTGATGAGAGAGAGAAGCTTTCAAGCTTACACAGAGCTTCCTCCCAGGACTCACTGTGCTGCCATTAGGGCCACCTTGTTCATTTGGTGCTGCACAGAGCAACCACACTACAGCCCAAGATCTAGGGTTACCATACGTCCTCTTTTTCCCAGACATGTCCGGCTTTTCGGCAGTCAAACCCCCGTCCGGGGGGAATTGACAAAAAGCCGAACATGTCCAGGAAAATGGCGGCTCTGCTCCTCCCCGACTCTTCGGCTCTGTTTAAGAGCTGGGCTGCCCGAGCGCTACTGGCTTCGGGCAGCCCCCGTGCCTCCGGACCCTGCGCCGCCAGAGCCCGGGAGGGGAAGTGCCCGGCTGGGGGCGCAGGGTCTGGAGGCAAGGGGGCTGCCCAAAGCCCGAGCGTTACCGGCTTCACGGTTTGCTTGGCAGCCTCCAGACCCTGCGCCCCCGGCTGGGCACTTCCCCTCCCGGGCTCCAGCTGCGCTGGGGAAGCGCCGGCTGGGGGCGCAGGGTCTGGGGACTGCCCGGCAAACCCTGAAGCCGGTAGCGCCCGGGCAGCCCTTTCCCCCTGGCTGGGAGTGGAAGGGAGGAGGGGGCGGAGTTAGGGTGGGGAAGGGACGGGGTTGGGGCGGGGCTAGGGCCCGTGGAGGGTCCTCTTTTTTTATTTATAAGATATGGTAACCCTACCAAGAACAGGACCTTTACATTTAGGCTTGGCTGAATTTGATTTTTATTTTTGTATAATTTCAATGATAAAAATAAGCATAATTAAGTATGTCTTTCTATTTTTGATTTAAATTTTCAGTTGTTGGACATTATAGGGGGGTGGCCAGACAATAATGAGTGAATGAAAGTAGATGTTGAGATTCAAGAAGTTAAAGCTTTATAACCATTAAAACACAAATTGTGTATTTTGTCATGTGATGTTAACAAAGTAAATAGCTTAGAGTTTGATTTTAAGGATATTGAATAGCATTTTTCTTACTTTGCCTATGTGTAAATTTCTGTTATCAATGGAAATATTTTGTCAGTTTGTGTGTGTACAGTGAAATCGACATTTACCAATTTAAAAAATCTAATCCTTCCAAGCCTATTTATATTTAATAGCACATAAGTGCTTAAACCACCAGAAATGCTGACAGTAGTATATGGTTTTAAGGCATAACAGGCCAAATTCATCCCTGCTGTAATTCCATTGGCTACAGAGGAGTTGCATCAAGGACAAGCTTGTTCCAGTAAGTCCTAAAACAGCACACTATAAGTACTTAAATCATTAGTAACCTCCACTAAGCATTGTGCACTTTAACCCCTTCTATTTACATCAGCCTGGGAAAGGGAAAAAGTGCCAGATGAGGGACCAATGGGGTTATAGTGAAGTTCCTTTCTTTGGTATCTATCTGTGATTGTAATAACTGGTGTGGTATCACACTTTTATCTGAGCCAAGCAAAGTATTGTGTAAAATCATAATCCAGCATATATCAGAGGCAGCTGATAGTGTTCTCAGAAAAGAGCAAGCTGGTTTTTGGAAAGGGCGTGGATGCACCGATCAGTTCTTCACTCTATGAAACATATTAGAACAATGCTTAGAATGGCAACGGTAACTCTACATAAATTTCATATACTTTGAGAAGGCTTTTGATAGCATTCACAGGACCAGCCTATGGCGCATTCTGCAGGCATATGGAATTCCTTTCCATATAATCAACAGCTTCTATTTCAACTTTACATGCAGTGTTGATCACAGTGAGCTCAGTTTTGAAATCAAAACAGAAGTACATCAGGGATATTTCATGTCTGCAACCCTCGTCAACACTGACATCAACAGAGTAATGCGGCATACAGCAGAAGACATGCCAAGAGGCATTAAATGGACACTTCTCATCCCTTGAAGACCTGGACTTCACAGATGATGTTGCTGTCTTATCACCCAACACCATATACAAGAAAAAACAACTCAACTCAATGCATTCAGCCAGCAAATTGGACTGAAAATCAACCGCAATAAGAAAGATATCATGACCTTTAATATTGCTTCACCATCACCAGTACGGCTAGAGGATTATGATCTCACCAATGTAGTAACTTTCACATACTTGGGCAGCACCATCAGCCAGGATGGTGGAACAAGCCAGGACATCTGGAACAAAATCAATAAAGCCAGGAAAACCTTCAGGAGCTTAAATACAGTCTGGAAATCATCAAAATACGATATCAAAACCAAACTGAAGATTTATTAGAGCTGCATACTTTCAACACTACTTTATAGTGTAGAATGCTGGGGAATGAGAAAATATGACATGTCTAAACTGTCTTCATTCCATACAACCTGCCTCAGAAAAATCCTCCAGAAAAATCTCAAACCAAGATCTATTAACACAGTGCAGCCAAGGGGATCTGAGCACCATCATTGCCAGGAGGCATTGCAGATGGATCGGTCATATGCTTCGGATGCAAACTGATTCCATCACCATAGTAGCAATAAGATGGACACTTGAAGGCAAGCAAAAATGAGGCCGCCCAAAAACAACTTCGCGAAGAGCTGTGGAAGCCGAGCTGAAAAACGTGGGGCACAGCTGGGGAACCATTAAAAGACTGCCAGAAACAGACAGGAGTGCCTCGTCATTGCCCTAAACACCAGAGGCATAATAGGAACATGATGATGATGATGAAAACTTTAAAGTGTGGTTCAAATCTGAGAAATGAGACTATATAATGTGGCATCCATTGACTTTAGTTGCTAAAATAAGGTTTTGTAGCACTGAAGAGGCATTATACCCAAGACAAGATGAGCTGGAGTCTATATTTCAT
The DNA here is from genome assembly GCF_011386835.1 of Chrysemys picta bellii. NCBI lineage: Eukaryota > Metazoa > Chordata > Testudines > Emydidae > Chrysemys > Chrysemys picta. The sequence goes on from NC_088795.1 coordinate 19,905,474, forward strand.
CTTGTTTTGCACCAACAGAACTATTAACAAAGTTCCAATCCAAACCCATTGATGTGTACATCTAGGAACACAGTGAAGGTCATAATTACAGAAGGGAAGACTTTCTTCTGGGAAGCAGTGACTCCAAAAAAGATTTGGGGGTTGTGGTGGGTAATCAGCTGGAAATAAGCTCCCAATGCCAATCTGTGACTAAAAGGGCTAATGGGATCCTTGGATGCATAAGCAGGGGGATCTCAAATAAGAGTGGAGATGTTATTTTACCTCTATATTTGGCTCTGGTGTGACCGCTGCTGGAATACTGTATTCAGTTCTGGTGTCCACAATTCAAGAAGGATTGTTATAAATGGGAGAAGGTTCAGAGAGAGAAAAGCCACAAGAAAGATTGAAAGATTAGAAAATTGCCTTATGGTGATAGACTCGATGAGCTCAATTTATTGAGCTTAACAAAAAGATGATTAAGGCGTGACTTGATCATAGTTTATGAGTAGAGCCCTGCATGGATACAAAATTTGTATTCACATCCGATCTGCAAATATGGTCCATGGATATCCGTGGATGCAGATATCCACAGATATAAAGCAGATATCTATAGATTTGCAGGGGTCTATTTATGATACTTAAATTGGGAACAAATATTTGATAATGGGTTCTTAAGTCTAGCAGAGAAAGGTAGAACATGATCCAGTGGCTGGAAGTTGAAGCTAGACACATTCAGACTGGAAATAAGGTGTACATTTTTAACAGTGAGGGTATTTAACCATTGAAACAATTTACCAAGGGTCATGTGGATTCACCATCACTGGGAATTTTTTAAATCAATATTGGATGTTTTTTTTCTAGCAGATCTGCTCTAGGAATTATATTGGGGAAGTTCTATGGCCTGCGTTGTACGGGAGGTCTGACTAGATGAAAAGAATGTCCATTCTGGCCTTTGAATCTATGAATCCAATCCCCAATGCTATTTCTACAGAATCAGTATTGGGAGTAGCCATGCACTTTAAAGCTGGTGCTTATTGATATCTGCTGAAAAGTGCATACATTTAAAATGATCAGTATATTTTTCTAGCCCTGAATCAACAATCAATTCTTATTCAGCAAAGCATGTAAGTATATGCTTAACTTTAAGCAAGTGCTTAAGTTCCAGTGGGGCTTGCTGACTAGGATAGATTCAAAAATGTGCTTGAATGCTTTGCTCAACTAGAAGAATATCTTTGTAAGCTTGATAGCTTCTGTCTTTCACCAACAGAAGTTGGTCCAACAAAAGCTATTACCTCACGCACCCTGTCTTGCTGAGATAGGGTCCCTAAGTGGAAGGACAATGGGGGCTGTGGGAAGTGGTGGCCAGCACATCCCTCGGCCCGCGCCACTTTCCGCAGCCGCCATTGGCCTGGAGCAGCGAACCGCGACCAGTGGGAGCCGCAATCGGCCGAACCTGCGGACACGGCAGGTAAACAAACCAGCCCGGCCAGCCAGGGTGCCTACCCTGGTGAGCTGCGTGCCAAAGGTTGCTGATCCCTGCTATATACATAGAACGTCATTCGTTGAGCTGGTCTATAAGGTCATTACCCTCTCTTTATTTGTATCCCCCCTAAAGATCCCTATCTGAGAAACCAGCCAAGTAATATCTTTTTATCTTTAGGGTTTTTAGAACTTTTTTTTCCAAAGGTCATAGAGTCCAGCCCCCTGCCTTCACTAGCAGGACCAAGTACAGATTTTGCCCTAGATCCCTAAGTGGCCCCCTCAAGGATTGAACTCACAACCCTGGGTTTAGCAGGCCAATGCTCAAACCACTGAGCTATCCCTCCCCCCATATATAATCTCCCACCATTTTTTTGAAGGGGGGGGGAGAATGAGCGAGGTTTGAATTTAATAAAAATAAAATCTTCTTGTTCTGTCATTCTCCCACATAATCAACAGAATGGAAACTCTTGCTTTCTCCTTATCACTGTAACCATGTCTGAATTGATTTTTTCCGTTAAGGTTCAGATGGTTTTTATTTGTCTTCTGCGCTCTTCAAACTCCACACACCCCATACATACAAATAGACAGTCAATGCACAATGTAATTTCCCACTGACTACAACAAGGTCTAAATCATAGACACTGTGACTCCCTAGTGTGTTAAACCACTGAGGAGATGAGACTGAGCACTGCAGGCGGAGTGGCAACCTGCATTATCTCCCCTTCTGACGATGCATGGCCTGTGATTTTGCACAATGTTGCATATAAGCCCACGGTAACCAGAAGCAAGGCCCCATTTATGCTAAACAACGCATCTGAACTCATCCAAACCATTTTGTTTCCAGCCCTCATCAGGATGCTGGATTAAAACCTACAAAAAAGGAATGTCTTGTGTTATGCATGATTTTTTCCTTATTATTTTCTCAGTGGCTCCCCTCTTCACCATACACACAGCAGCAGGTGTTTGCTTTATTTACCACCTCATTGGATGAGCCCACAGTACAGACAGAGCAAACTGTGTTACCATTGTACACCAACAGTGCTGGCAGTTGCTGCTTTTTTCTTTTCTATTCCCCGACTCCCCGTCCTCCCCACCCCCCTACCCCCACCCCGCTGAAGCAGAGAAGGGAATAGCTTGTTAAATGATATCCCTTTTAAATGATATCCCTGTGAAGGCATCACAGTGGGGTTTGATTTTTCTCTAGGTTAGATTTCTGGTGTTAGAATCGACAAGTCGCTCTGCATGTTGTTTGCACCCTGTTTGATAGTTCTGCTGTCCTTCTTTCATTCCTGCAGGTATTCAGGGTCTCTGGGGAGCACTATCTCTGTGAGAATGAGAAATATGACACTGCAGGATGGAACTGTAGTGTTAATGGGTCACTGACTGACAGCTGAGCCTTCTCTCAGAGGTATCAGGCTGGCTATCACTGCCAGGAACACAGGGTCTGTACAGTGAAGGGTGCCAGTTTAATTTTGTGGCCTGGGTTGTACAGATATAGCAGCTTTTTTTAAAAAAACACTCTTTGACAAGGCTAAAACTGACTCGGGCATAGTGCAACCCTTAAATATGCTAATCAGAAAATAATTGTGCTGGATCCTACAGGTTTTACCATATTCATTTATCTTAGGTACCTATAGAATGGCAAGGGGGCAATTTAATGTACTTTGTGTGATTGGTAACAAAATTCATTATTATTGCTGTTCGCTAGTAAATAACAAACCACAAATAGCTTTTAAACAGCTAAAATCCGCTTGATTTGCTAATTAAAATGGGTTTTGCAGCTGCTGTCAAAACTATTGCTCTCATTAATTAGCTTTTTTTTTTTTTTTTGCCATTTTACTACCTACCATTTGAATACAAGGCAATCTCTTGTGCTCAGCATAGGCAACAAGGTATCCTTCCTTTTCTGAGAACAACAGTTTGTCACTGCTTCCTAAAACATTTATTCCATACAAGGGCTAAGTAGTTATCTACATACACACTATTACAAATCAGTTTGCAATATAAACTAATCATAAATCCAAGTTTTTAATTAATGTCAAATCTCATTTTGAATCTATGCAGAATTAAAGGAAAACAGATGAACACTTTTATAAGGCTTGTGGCAGACTTTATATTTAATTAATTGAAAAAAAGCCTAATAAGAGAAGATGGTGATTATGATAATTGTCAGGCATGCAACTATGATATTTTTCATTTTGTGGTTGATGGATTATTCTTGTAATAATCTGCCTAAAACTGCCTTTAAAGACATCAAATGCATTGCCAGCAAGAGTACATAAAATGCACAAGATCATGCACAAAGAAATAAAATGAAGCAGAATGAGTATGGGAAAGGACAATCAATATAGACTTATTTGGTGTTTTTTGATTTTTAAGTGTGATTCCACACCAGTTAAGATTGGGATATGGATAGGGGCTATTGAATTATTGGTTGTGAAAATATTTTCTCTAAACAAATTATTGACAAACTGATCCTGATTTATATGAATATATGCATTCTTCACATGGTTTCACTTAATTGAATATGCTAGTAGTTGACCACAAATTGTTCACTTTAACTACTTGGTATCCAGTAGTTATGAGTTAGGTATCTCACCACATGTTTCTACTTCTTAATCTTATGATTAAAACATTTTAAATAAAAGTCACAAATAGGGCCTGATCCAGTGCTCATTGAAGTCATTAATTTCAAAAGGGATTGGATCAGGTCCATAATGAAAAGGGAATAATGCACTCTCAGTATGAATTACTGGACAAATCACTTTTGCTGATATTCATATCTCTAAGATTTTAATACTTGCAAACAAATAACATGACCCCATAAATAACAGTGGAGTGAACTTCTCAGATTTATTCACAAAAATAGTTTGTGAATCACTTCTTACATTTGAGTGTGTCTAGCTGTAGTAGCAGAGAAGAAGGTTTTGTATTTTTTACTTGAATTTCTCTCAGACTTAATCCCTGAAATAACTAGAACCAATCTATGTTTTCCTCTGGCATGAAAATATATAAATTGCTATGATTTAAACCTAACCTATTTAAAAGCATTTTGGAGATTTTGATGAATGTCCTGTCTTTCATTTTACATTTGTTTCTGTTATTGGCTCTATGGAAGAAAAATCCCAAACCTGTCTGTTCCATGTGAGCTAGGGATGGGCCAGTGCATTGGGCTTTGGTTCTGAATTGTGGCTAATGCTCATGTTCAAGACACTGCTGGTACTATTTTAATAATGATAATAACAAAATTCAGTGGGCCAGATAAGCATCTGCACTACACCAAATTTCCAAACTATTTGAAGTTTGCCTCTCATTATCAGTATATTTGATATGATCATTTTAAAAAATACCAACTCTTAAGAGTCTTTGGTCCTCTCCATTGCCTCAATCTGCAGGAGCAATATTGAGGTAGAACCCTGGAAACTGTGTAGGAGGGCCACAGTAGCTAATAATTAATGCATCCTTTGGAGCAGGGTTGGATGTACTGTGGGATCAGTGTCGCAGGAGGAGTGAGACCACATCAGGGAGGTTAGGAATGACTCATAGGATTTGTCTACACTGAAATTAGGCCCAGGCCAGCTGACTCGGGCTTGTCAGGCTCAGGCTAAGGGGCTATTTAGCTGTGTTGTAGACTGTCGGTCTGCAGCCTGGGCTCTGGGACCCTCCTACCTCACATGCCCTTTTAGCCTAAACCCAGTGAGCCTGACTCAGCTGGTATGGGCCAGTCATGGGTTTTTAACTGCAGTGTAGACATACCCATAGAGCCATAGTCCAGTGACACAAAAGACCAGGATTTATAGGGTTATCTCTTGTGGATCCCAGCCCCCTTCTAACTCTTACAAGTTGCTTTCCCAGACTTATGCTGCCATATGCTCTGCCTCCTGGAAAAGACATGGTAGTGGGTCAGAAGCTGCTTGATCTATCCTCTTATTCCACACTTTTTGAATAAGCACGGGGGAGGATTTGGCCCTTCAAGCTTTCCTTCTGGGATTGGTATCTCCTGATTGACAACAGATAGAGCAAAAGATGCCTTGTTTTCAACTAAATTAATCCTGTTATGAAAAGCAATTAGACGCTTCATCAAATGAGCTCAGCATTAATGCTGCAGAAGCTCATTCAATCAGAGAGAATTCTTCCTCTGACATGGCTGAGAGCTGACTCTTGATCAGAACATAGCAATCATTGACTATATCTGATTGGCTGGTGAGGACTTTGTGATGTTGTCACAGAAGTACACCAGCTCCTACAGATGTACAGCTGAAACCATTATCACTTAAACACATTTAAACACCATACACCAATAAAGCAGTCATTGGAACTATGCCACCTTACACCAGCTGAAACTCTGGTCCATTATATCGAATGTGTTCAGGGCAAAAGTTTCAGGGGGAACAAAGACATCACTCCCTGTGGGTGTGGAAGGTAGAGGAGGAGAGATGGAGAGGTGGGTGGTGTGAAGGAGAAAAGGTGACTTGTTTAACTTGCTCTTTCCTCTAAGTGCCAACTTGCCCTTTCAGCATCAGTCTGTGGCCCTTTCAGCTACTTTTACCCCATCTTCTAGCAAAAAAGCTAAATTGAGGGCTAAATTCAGTAGGCTACATTATTTTTTATTTTAAAAAAAGAGTTAAAAGTAGCGGTGAGGCCACAAACTGCTGCACCAGAGTGACTTTTGTGGATCAAGGTGGAAATAAGAACATGGTCCAGTCTCCTCCTCACCATTTTCCAAATAGGTTATTTCCCGCAGATAACAAGGACCAAGCATTTCCTGTGCCTATGAATTGTAAACAGATTGTACAGCTCCCTCCCCAATCCTGTGCACCCCCACAAAGTCCTGTTGCAATGTGGTCCCAAACTCTTTTTTTCCTTACGTTTTTTTAATTTTTAATGGTAAATAGAATTAATGAGCCACAGTATTATAGGAATGGACCATGCAGGATTTGAGCACTTCTCAGATGGCTGAAGACACTTAGCTTCCAACCTCATGCTTCACCACACACTCAAGGCGTGCACAAATAGTCTCCTAATGCATATCCAGTGATGGCTTATTACCATAGTAGTTACTTTCCATGCATCCAGAATATGTACTTGTATAATGATGTCTTCACACTCCCATATGGTCACTTATGTAACCTCATTACTTACACACAGGCATGCACACTTGTGACTGCTTTGTAGTTGGGCATTCATAAAATATCACAACAGAAAGACCTATTCATCAAGGAAGTTTACATTTTACAATAACAAAATATTTTTTCTCTGTGTAAATACAAGCTCTCACTCTAATTTGTTCCCCCTGTCTTCACTTTGTCATCGTCCCTAAGCGCTTGCCACCCACTCTTGCTTGTCACAATCTTATATCTAATTCTCTCTTTCATGGTCACACCTCCCAGTCTAATGCACTGAAGTTTGCAGCAGTGCCTCTTGGCCCAAAAAGGAGCCAGTTCAGGTTCCTTTTGCTGGTTCCGAGGTGTCTTCTAACATTGCTTCTGCCTGTTGGGGTGGAGATATTTATGCTGTCTCTCCTTTAATATCTTGCCACCATCTCTTAGGAAAGTAAGGGTAGAAGAATCAGACCCAAAAGCATGGCAGTCCTGAATGACAGTCCATACATGCACATTCCATACCTTTGTTAACGTGTACAATTATCCTTTCCATCACTTATTACAATAGTTAGTTTCTTCCATTATTCTTCCACTTCTTTTCTCACTGACATTCCAGCTATTTGTGACCTGACCCATAAACCGACCTCTTTTTCATAAGTTATGCCATACCTGCCATTTAAGATCTAACCATGAATTATTACTATACTACTATTATGAATGTGTATAGCACGAAAACTTCACACAGTCCTTTACAAACATAATTACACATCTAGAAAGGTACAATATGATGACTACTTCCATATAGATTTCCAGAGCATAAATATGTTCCACTTCCCAAAGATCTTGACCTTTAAGACAAACACAGCCAAGACAAAACAATGGTATGATAGCTTTGGAAATGGATGAGATAGTATGTCAAGGCTGCTTCCCCACTCTGAACTTTAGGGTACAAATGTGGGGGCCTGCATGAAAACTTCTAAGCTTAACTACCAGCTTAGATCTGGTCTGCTGCCACCATTCCCAAGTGGATTCCCTTCCCTGGGAAGCCTGAGAAACTCTTCACCAATTCCCTGGTGAATACAGATCCAAACCCCTTGGATCTTAAAACAAGGAGAAATTAACCATTCCCCTCCTTCCTCCCATCAACTCCTGGTGGATCAAGATCCAACCCCCTTGGATCTAAAAACAAGGAAAAATCAATCAGGTTCTTAAAAAGAAGGCTTTTAATTAAAGAAAAAAGGTAAAAATCATCTCTGTAAAATCAGTATGGAAAATAACTTTACAGGGTAATCAAACTTAGAACTCAGAGGACCCCCCGCCCCTCTAGCCTCAGGTTCAAAGTACAGCAAACAGAGATAAACACTCTAGTAAAAGGTACATTTACAAGTTGAGAAAACAAAGTAAAACTAACACGCCTTGCCTGGCTATTTACTTACAAGTTTGAAATAGGAGAGACTTGTTCAGAAAGATTTGGAGAACCTGGATTGATGTCTGGTCCCTCTCAGTCCCAAGAGCGAACGAACTCCCAAACAAAGAGCACAAACAAAAACCTTCCCCCCCCCCCCCCCCAAGATTTGAAAGTATCTTGTCCCCTTATTGGTCCTTTGGGTCAGATGCCAGCCAGGTTACCTGAGCTTCTTAACCCTTTACAGGGAAAAGGATTTTGGAGTCTCTGGCCTGGAGGGATTTTATAGTACTGTACACAGGAGAGCTGTTACCCTTCCCTTTATAGTTATGACATAGTATTATTAAGGAGAAGAGGTCAGAAGTGACTTCTGGAAGAAGTGAGTCTTAAGGACTTTGCCAAGGGGGGAGGGTGGGAGAAAAGGATGTTTGATGGATAAAAAGGAGACTGCATTATTAAAGATAAAAAGCTGAGAGATAGACAGCAATAAAGCCAGAGAACTGGATTGGGCTTCAGGAGTGAAAGGAGGGGCAGGAAGAAAGCTGCAGGTACAGGCAATATTAGATATGGACACAGTTGATATGTGGACTAGGAGCTTGAATGCAGTATGGTAAGAGATTCAATGATAGTCTGATGATGTGGTCAGAGCAACAAGAGAGAAGGATGAATTGAGGAGTGTCATTTGAGTAGACTTGGGTGGAAAAGGCTGAAAAGGGAGAAGAAAACTACTGTAACCAAGGTGAGAGAGAACTAAGGGAGGGGTCAAGGGCTCTAACTGTATGGAATTGAGGAAAGAGACAACGTTAGTGATTATTAAAAAGGAAGACGAGACAGGTCTTAACAAGAGACTAGATATGGGAGAGCTGACACCATTTTTTCAAACCTCCTAGAGGTCAATGGCAATAGGGAAGTGAGACAGGGGATGGGTCCAGAAGGAAAGATAAGGAGTTCTGTTTTGCAGCCTGAGTTTTAGATGATGCCTACATGTCCAAGGGGAGATGTCTGAGACAGAAGTGAAGGAATGGACAGAGTGAGAGAGCATGGGTAGAGAGTCAGCTTTGGGAATCAATTTCATAGTGCAGAGACTGTAGTTTAAATCAAGGGAGCAGATGATAGTAAGTGAGTTAGTGTAGAGGAAAGAGAGAAAGGCACTGAAAACGGAACACCATAAGAAAAGAAGAGGCTCAAGACCCACTAAAGCAGATGCTGAGGGTTAGCAAGATAGCTGAATAAGCAAAAGCGAACAAAGTTATGGAAGGGAAGAGGAGGAGAAGTGATCTACAGTGTCAAAAGCACCAGACAGCAGCCCAGGAATTGCCCCTTTGATTTAGCTATTGTGGTTTTTTTTCCTTCTCATCTATCCAGCTAACTACTGTACTGCTGCCTAACATTAACTCCTCTATAGACATAGGATTATCATGCCATCTAGGCAAAAGGGAGCATAACCCCCACACACCCATTTTGAGGCTGTCTTTATACCAGCATGTAATCTTTTATTTAAAAAACTAAAAGCCTAATGCAAGAAGAGAAAAAATTGTGGGGTGGGAGTTGCAGCTCTGCAACTTGCTCCTTCTCCCCCTAATCACAGAAAATCCTGTCACTCCCCAAATAATGGGGAATAAATTCTGAAGGTCCAGAGAGGAGGTTCCTAGGGTAACTAGGTTATTAATCTTGCATCACCCATCCCAGGACTCCAGTCTAGCACCAATACTCTATCCACTATGTGATTCAAAAATTCTTTACGTTGTGTTCTTTTGTCTCTTTACTATGCACATATCTGGTACCGTTCTCTGTGGTAATTTTAGAGATGAGAGAAGTGGATCAAAGTGCCACTTGCCAGAGTGTAAAGAAGCAGCGATTAAGTAAAGCTGGTCTTGTGGCTAGAAAAGATCTGGGACTCCAGAGACCTGGGTTCTATTCCCTGCTCTGCCTCTGACTTTGGATGGGCCACTTACCTGCTCTGTACCTCAGTTTGCCCACCTGCAAAAGTGGATAATCCTGGCTGACCTCAGAGGGACAGACCAGGACTGAGAATTGGTGGTTGGCTACAGTAACAGGCAACTCGATTTGATGACTCAATTGTATGTTCCTACATTAAGTAATTCTAGTATGTAAAGCAAAATCAGATGGTAATGATCAAACACAGGAGGGAGGGAAATTTTTCTTAAAACTGGGACAAAAACACCCAGGTCTTGCAAACTCAGGCAGAGTGCCCAGACAGGCTGCTGCTATCAGGGTACTCCTGTAAAATCCGGACAGATGGTCTCCCTATGCATGCCAGGGCAGATGCTGAGAGTTCCTTTTCTTCTTAGTATGATTTCCATCTAACAGCATGAATACATATATATATATGGGGCAGAGTTAATGTGCTTACTTGGAAAGGAAGGATTTGGTGGCATACCAGAACCCCAGAGGGGCTTGGTGTAAGAATAGGTGAGGGGGCTGATTCTGAGTCATACCTGACCCCAACTTACCCTACAGCCCTGCCACACTCCCAACTCACCCTGTTGCCCAACCACAACTCAACCCCAGGACCTTTCTGGCCACTCACTGGCAACCCTTCACTGAGTGCTCTGCTGCCATCCCAGGCGAGGGCAGTTATTCCCAATCCCAGCTGCTCTGCTCACTTCCATTGTCTTGCCTGCACTCACATGTTGTGGGTCAAATTTGAGTGATGAGTGGCATTGTGACCTGGCACACAGGGTGGCAGCTCCACTCAGGTTTGGTCCAGCTGTCCCTCTGTCGTGACAGAGGGTGGCCGGGCCAAACCTGAGTGGTGCTGCAATTCTGTTTGTCCCATCACAATGCCACTGAAATTTAGCCCGTCTGACCATCTTTCCGACAGAGGAGCGGTGGGGATAAATTTGAGTGAGTAGCATTCACTGTGTGCCAGGTTAAGTGCCAGAGCGCCGCTCCATCTGGTTGGACCCCCCACTAACTTTGTAGGCCCTGGCACAACTGCACCACTTGCACCATTGTAGCTACACTACTGGAAGGATTTCCTAAGGCATGAACAGGAAGCCCAGTGGGCACACATCCATGTTCACTGGCATGCATTGCTCATGTAATTCTTCAGAGGGGTCATTGAATCTTCAGTAATGCAAGACACTCTGGGCCTGATTCACTTCTGCCTACCACTTCGTGAATGCATCTACATCTATGCAGAGTGGATGTAAAATGCTACTACATCAGAATTATCCACTCCCCTAGACAGTCATTTACATCCCCTTGATACTTGCTTTGCAGAAATGAAAATGATTCCATAATGTGCAAAGTGCTGGGGAGTCAGGCCTTGTGTGGGCCTCTGCAGCATTCCCTGTGGCAGGTCTGATGCAAGACAACAAGAGGGCTGCTGAACACAAGTCCCTTAACTCAATGGCCAGTGCAGTTTCTCTAGTCGAATACGGTCACCTTTACCTAAGTAGGTTAAACAACAAGTTTCACTCAGCCCATATTTGAAGACCTCAAAATCTTTCTCTTACGTGACTGACAATTGAATCTGCCTAGCTTCCCAGATGAAAATTAATGCACTAATAATGCAGATGTACACATGGCCCATGGAACAGGAATATACATACATGGGTGACATTTTTGCTAAACAGCACTTTTAATATTGTTCCATAGTATTGAGAGAGAATACATTAATTACGAATAATGAACAACATAATGATGATGGAAATATGTTTCCAATTTTCCTACTGCACCTGCAGAACTATTTTGCATTACTAATTTAAAGGAGACCTTGTACCTGTGCAAAAGTAAAACCTTATGCTGCCTACTTCTAATGTGATGGGATTGCAATTTTAAATTGTTCATGATCAGTGCTAATAAAGACAAACTATGGGTCTAAGAGTTGCCTTGAATTCAATAGCATAGCTTTATTGCCTCTTTAGCAGCTGTTTATATGCCCCTTCCACTATCACTCAGCAATATGATATGCCTTTTCCTCAAGACAAATCCATCATACTTGCTAAAGCTCCCAGTACTATACTTCAACACACTGCATGGGATCCAATCAGTAGAGCCGGCTCCAGGCACCAGCTTACCAAGCAGGTGCTTGGGGCGGCCGCTTTGGAGAGGGGCGGCACGTCCAGCTGTTCGGAGCGAAGGACCTTCCGCCGAATTGCCGCCGCAGATCGCGATCGCAGCTTTTTTGTTTGTTTGTTTTGGCTGCTTGGGGCGGCCAAAACCCTGGAGCCGGCCCTGCCAATCAGGTTGTAAACTGCATGCATATCTTTAGAGTCATATAAATAACTAATGGAGGAATGAATGCCACTTAACAGAATACAATTATAATAATAATAAATACTACAATTGTCTACAGGTCTATAGCTCTTGTCTCTCATGAAGGAAAGAGGATTCTGGGTAAGGAGAGATTTTAGAACGCTTTGGGAGTTGTATCAAAATATTTAAGAAATAACAAATTCTGGGTCAGGAATTTCCTGGCACACTTCTCTAGCCAGTAACTGCCAGAAAATGACTGGCCTGGATGTCACTAATGCTAAACTGTGAAAATACTTAAAGAAATAAATTAGGTAATTACTTTCTTTAATGCTGAAAACTTAAGCTAAAGTGAATGTTGCCAGGGTTCTGGTGTTCTGTTCACGGTATTGATTTTTGCCTACCAGTTAAAGTAACCAGTTGGAAGCAGTGACTTCAGATTTATAGATTTGCATTATTTCTTAACAATCTTAACACCTGGGATGTTATCAAATTGTTTGAAGAAACAAATGCTGTAAAGGTCTTAAATGTAACTAATTCATGTACAAACTGAAGCTGGCCAAAAAAAAAAAAAATATTTTGGCAAAATATTTGTCAGCTTCTGTTGGCATGTTGAGAAACTTTGAGCAGCTCTAATATAAACCTTGCTCCTGTAAAATTACATGTAAAAATGTCCTTCTGCTGGCAAAGACTATGAGCCTTCCAAAATAAGAAGTGTATCTTTATTGTAATCTCAGATCCTTTGTTGGGAGATGCGCTGACTCAGAAATTCATGGCACCTGGCACGTCGTGAGCATGCATAAAGTGGTCCTGTTCTCTATGATTTCTGTGCCTGCTCCATCCCCGAGGTGATGCGTGATTGAAATTGGCAGCATGCCTGTTCCATGTGGATTTCAGTTCATAGGATTCTCATAAATTTCAAATCATAGTAGGCTCCCAAAAGAGTGGGAACACAAAGGGACAGCACAGCATTATCACATGTATGCACAATGGGTGACGGTTTTTGGTGCATAGGCCTTGTGCTAGCCCTCTTCATGGAAGTGAGTTGTACTCTATGGAGGTTTCTTGTTTCTCACTGTAGTGAGGCGGTGTGCTTCCCCGCCACCCTGGAGAGAGACAAACCCCTCCGGACACCAGAATGGGGGAGCTAGTGAGCTCTGAGCCTGCCCCCCCAAAGGGTCAGGCGGTGCCCTGGAAGTATAAAGGCTCAACCTCAGAGATCACTGGGGAAACAGCTGCCGGAGAGGCCAGATGCCTCTGGCCTAGGCGGTGACTGGGAAGCACCAGTGGCCTGCGGTACACACGAGGATTGGCCCGACCTGCCCTGCACTTGCTACCCAGAGGAGTTGCTGGGCCTGCCCTGCTCCAGCTACCTGGAGGAGTTGTCAGGTCTGCCTCTCGCCAGCTACCCCAAGGAGCCCATGGTGCTGGACCCCCATGAGGACACCACCTTGACCCAGGTACCACAAGAGGGGGAATCTGGAAGTAGCCCGGGGGCAGCCGACCCTAGTCTGGCTGCAACACTGCCAGAGCCCATGTCAGTGTGTTGCAGCCAGGATCTTCACTGACACAGCAGCAAGTCTTCTGCCACTGCTAGGGCCCTGGGATGAGACACAGTGGTGTGGGAAGGCCTGCGTCCCACCCTGCCACCCAACCCAACTCAGGGGTGGCGGTCTCCCCCTGTCCCAGGCCTTTTGGAGGCTTGGGCCTACTGTTGTTGCTCAGCCCTGCCTGAGCTCTTGACTCATTATTGCCCCACCCTGACCTAGGGCTGGGGCTTACTACTGTTTATATTGCTACTGCTATAGCATTATTGCTCAGCCCCGGCCTAAGGGCCTGAGTCATTTTTGCCCGCCCTGACTAAGGGCCCGGGCTTATTACTACTCTTGTACGGATATTGCTCAGTCCTTGCCCGAGGGCCTGAGCGCTTGACTCATTGTTGCTCCGCCCTGACCTTGGGCACCGGCATAACTGTACTTATTTCTGCCTCCACAAGGGCCGCCAAGGAAGACTCCTGCAGCCAAACTAATTCCCCAATACATCAACAGTGTGTAGTGAGGTGGTGTGGTTCCCCGCCGCCCCGGAGAGAGACGAGCCCCGGCTAACCTCTCTACACTCACCCACCAGAGGATTTGGCATTTTAAGTGTGTGCTGCCATCCTTGTTTTGGTGAATTCAGTTTTGTTTATCATCAGGATGGCTTTTTTAAAAAATAAAACTTATTTTTAAAGGGAATGTGATCCTATTTTCAAGTCGTATTTCTTTTAAGCAACTTTAAGTGTTTTTGCCAATAAAAAAGCTCTTAATTTTATTTTCATATTTTTATTTCCCAATGAAATTACAAATCTAGGTCTGAATTTAAAAGCTACACAGAAATTAAAGCTACTTAAGCATTGCTGCATTTGGCATAGCAAAGCCTAACCAATTTAGAGGCTTAAATCTAATTTTCAAAAGGGATTTAGGTACTTAGGGAGTCTAAATGTCATATTTAGACTCCTAAGTGCCCACACCATTTTATAAATTGACATTCAGGCACCTAAATCAGTTAGGCATTGCATGGTGAGCACAGAAATGCCTAAATAGCTTTACAGATTTGGGCTCCACTGCTTGCACTCATGTGAACAGCACAGATAATACGCCCCGGAGTGTGTCCCGTACAAACATATTTCTGCTTCTTTCACCAAAAAGAAAGGAAGGTGTTATAAATATTCTGTAACAACTAAATGTTTTACTCTTCTAATTATTTAGCTGTTCATAAGATTCCTACAAACATTTCATCTCACAAGGGAGGTTAAATCTAATTGTTTCTACCACACCTACTGTACATAATTATACACCCTCTGTTGCTTTTGCATTGTTTAGTCTTCAGAGCTTTGCAACAGTGATGCCAGTGGATATGCTGATGAAGGTGTTGAGCTAATTAATGTATAATAAAGTAATGCTAAGTTTATCTCTGCGCTTCCACACACCCATCCTGATGACAAGGTCTTTTTATAAATAAGCATCCATGCTGAAAAAAAATTACTGTGAACACAAGGCATTTAGGGGGAAAATGTTAATTTGACAAGATTACAAAATGAATCTGTCATATGCTTTCATTTGAACTTTGTTCATGAAAGAGATTGTTTATATTTTAGATTCTGTTTTTTAAAGACGTGATGAAAATTCACCAACGGGCAGCCTCTAGAACCCTCAAATAGAGAAGTGGGTTTGGTTTTGGTTTTCTGCCTCAGCAAACAACTTCACTATATGTCCAGTGAACCCTGTATCCAATCAGAACTAACCACCACAGCCTGGATTTTGAATCATTGGCTCCCGTGGTTACTATGGAGTGCAATGATCACTCAATGCTTAAGCTGCTTGCAAGAGATCTGGTTTAGTCTAGTCTAGTCTCACCAGGCCCCGCATAACAGCAACTTCAGAGCACCCCACTCAGACTCTGTCTGGAAAGCTCAGCCCTTAAAGATACAGTCACCAATACTACATCTTCTCTTTCCAATTCAAAACTTAATAACAATAATATCCAAATAAATCACCTTACAAATACTTGTAACCAACCCCTATAACTACACTAAATAATAATGTTCAGTTACTCTTTGAGGTGCCCTGCACTGTCGCTTGGAACTGTAGGGTACCCCTAAAACATTAGCACCACTGATGTCATGAGCCATGGAGTGTGGATCGTGTTATAACCTAGTGGTTAGGCACTCACCTGATGAAGGCGAACACCTAAGTTCCAGTGGCTGCTCCAATGGATATTTAATTATTTATACAAAATGGAACAGCCTCAACAGGACTCACTGAGAGAGACCTACTCTAGAATAGTCAATTGCCTGGTTCTCAAGGCATTCACTTGGGATATGAGACACCTGGGTTCTAGTGCCTGTTCTAGAAGGGGAATTTGAACCAGGGTCTCCCACATCCCAGGTGAGTGCCCCAACTATTGGGCTACTGAAAAAAGAGGGTGGCCATCACCACTGTTTTATGAATAGCACTTAAGTCCCCTTGTGAATCTCGTCTGAAAAATTGAAGCGTTTCATTCCGGAAAAGTCAAAATGGTTCATTTAGACATTTTGGGAGATGGGGGAAGAGCTGAATAAAACAGCCAAAATCAACACATGAATTCAGACAACATCAACCTAAATCTGCTGTGTTAACGTCTCTCCCAGGTAGGCTATTTCCATTACACAGAACCTACATTTTTGTTTGTTTAGCTTTAGCTCTGGTTCTTTCCAAAGCTACTTGAAGCCTCTGGTCATGCTCCCCTACTGTTTTTCCCCAGGTCAAAATATGATCTAAGTACATCTTAGTACCCTCTACACCATCAAAATTTTGTTAGCTGTTCCAGTGAAACACTTTGGATGCCCAGTATGACCCAAAGAGCAGCATGGGGAAACAGAGTTTTCAAAGTGGGTGTTGAGAGTTTTATTTTTCTAAGGGCACTTGCCTGAACCCCGCTGACTCATCAGCAGTAGAAAAATAAAATATTTGGCATCAGCCATCTCCCCCAAAATGTCTCCCCTTGCAGAAAGTGGAAAATGTTCCTTTTTTACATATGTAGTCAGTTCTTTGAGGTTCTGTATTTTTGGTTGTTGTGTGCATTTAAAAAAAAAAAAAAAAAAGCATACCCACTCTGTTGGTTCTTCTGCTCACACTATGATTCCCAGAGTGGTAAGCCTATCTAGCTCCTCATTTAGCTTCTGCTTTAGGTCAAGAGGAACTTTCCTAAGGACATGAATGGTAGAGCAGTAGGGCTCTTTCAGCTCTATTCTGTAGTCTGTTGAGATCTTCCCTATCCCAGGGAAGATGTCCTCAAACTCTTTGTCAATTGTTTTGGTCCCTGTCCCTCCAAAGAGTGCACCCTTTTCATGAGACCAAGATCATGACATGCTTTTTTAACAAATAATGTGTGCTCTTTTCTCTGATGCAATCTGTAATACTATCTTTTCCAATTTATTTGCCCATACACTTAGCTCATGTTTGCCTTTGATGGGGATACGCTCACCACTGTAAGTTCTGAGTTACCCGTTTACCCTCTATGCCTGTCTTTTTTTTTAAGCACTAATAAGACATTATAATGTGCATCTGTGTCCACTTAAAATAAATGTTCCATTTGCTTTCAGGTTGATAGTCCAGTCATCTTCTGCTGCAATGTCATCTCTTGCTCCTGTGAAAAATTCATCTGAGCTAGTGGTGCTATTGTAATCCCCTTTGTCCATGCTATGCACACTCTGCTAGTGTTTGCAAGCTCTTGCAAAGTGATGTAAACCATGGTATTTCTTGCATTTTTTCCCATATGCTGGGCATTGTCTTGGCTTGAGTGGTTGCCACAGCATCAGTAGCTCCATGTGCTGTTTTCTCTGGCCTGTAACTTAGACCTGCACATGCCTTTCTGCCTTTTCTTGTTGTATTTTGGATTATCGGTCATTGACCACAGTGTCAGTGAATTGTCCACCATCTATAAGCTTCGTTCTGGACTAGATGACTTCCTTTGCTTGGAAAATTCTAATTGCTTTGTCGTGGGTTAATTGTTGATCTTCGGGTTGTCTCTCTCTAACCTTTTTGTCCCAGATCCCAATCATAATCTGGTTTTTGACCAGGATCACAGTTAGCCCCCCAAAATTGCAAGTTTGGCAGCTTTAGAACAGTCACAAACTCTTAAGATTTCTCCTTCTTTTTACACTCTGTTTAAAAACAAATCTCTCGTGTATTTCACTTTTTCATGGAGTACTATTGCCCTCCAAATTCTGTAATACCATTTAATAGTTAGTCTCCTTAGGGTTAATTGAAAACTGTTAAACACATCAAGAGCTTCAGAACCAGTTATTGTCAGAAATAAGGCCACCTTCTGACTTTCTTCCTGTTTGTTGACACCCTTTACTTGCAGATAGAGTCAAGTTCCATTTAAACTTTCTCCAGTTGTTTTCCATGCTTCCAGGGAGTTTCAGCCCTGGTGAGGCTTTTAACTGATCCATTCTTCCACTCAGGGTATTTTCCTTTTCCTTTTATTTTTCTTCCCAGTGATCACTCAGTGTTTAAGGTGTTTGCAAGAGATCAGCTTTATTCTGTGTCTGGTTTCATCAAGCTGTGCCTAACAGCAAGAGCTTCACAGCATGCCCCCAGACCCTCTCTAGGAAGCTCAGACTTTAAAGTCACAGTCCACAATACTACAATCAGAGCCTCACAGAATACACTAAGCAAATTACAGTAACAATCTCTATGGACTTGATCCAATAAAGGACTAAGGGTCCAACCGAAGAAAGCTTTTAAGCATATACTTAAGCCCACCCCAATTCAGAAAAGCACTCAAGCAAATACTTAATTTTAAGGATGGGCTTCAGAACCATTGATATCAATGGTACTGAAACACAGGCTTAAGTAATTTGCTGAATAGAGATTCAGTGCTGAATTGGGGCCTCTAGCATGTGCTGAGTTAAATGCATGCTTCAGTTATTTGCTGTATTGAGGCCTATAAATAGAAACTTATTAGAGCTGATTGAATAATTCATAGTGAATAACTTATTCTGTGAATTTAGTTGCTTTTTCTGTTTGTGAATTGTTCATAAGCATTGCATGACTTTCTCGAATGTATTTGTTTTTCAAAATTTAATCACTAAAAAACCTCTGCAGATAAATTTAGTCTGCAGAAAGTTCATGAACAGTGCATTGCAAATAGCGAGAGAGTGCCTATTTTGAACATTTACATTTCTAGATTTAAGCTGTGTTTAGTTGTGATTGGACACAGAGGCCTCCTAGTACTGTTTCTGTTCTCTGACTATTTTTAGAATCAGTTTTCCTATGCAAATACTTCAATTTCAAAGTTCATAATTCCCTTCCTGCAAATATTTGTCAATATTCACTTAAACTGTAATTTCTGTGAATATTCTTTCCAGGATGCTAGCTCATTAGTCATAGAATATTAAAAACACGAAGTCTGTGAAGTAAATTCAGTTATATTATTCAAGAAAATATTCATGGAAATCTTTTTTGAAGTATTGGCCCAGGTTCTATTGGAATGTTAACTTATACATTACAATTAAACTTATACATTAAAATACTTCCAGATTACTATAAATGGAGTTTCACTATATCCACTTTCACCTTTTATTTTCACCATACATACTGAACAAATTGCAATTTTGTTTTCATTACTATAAATACAATGCCAGCTATCCACTTATTCTAATCAACCAAGCAGTTATTAATTAACTGATTTTTAAAAAGCATATTTTAATATAGGTGTCATGGAAGTGGTGGGTCTAGGAAAAATATTTTAAACAAGCAGAGAAGCATGTCTTTTGTTAAAAATTAATATTTAAAAAAAATATTTCAAGTTAAGCTAAAGTTTTTTAGTTTCCTTAATGTCTAATATATTATTTTCTCAATAATAGCCTCTTCTGCCCAAGGTAGTTTTATTTTATTTATTTTATTTCATTTAGTTCATAGAAATGTCTTGAATCATGATAATAGAATACCTTGGGGTAACGTTCAAAAAATCATTTAAAAAACCTCTTTATTGATTTTCACATTTTTACACACTAAGAATGTACATTAAAGCTTTGGAAAGCAAACAGATGCCTATATGGAGCACAACGATCAAACAACAGAAAACACAAGAATTAAAGCACATCCCTGAGTCAGGGGAATACTTTACTAGAATAACACAATAAATTCCAGCAGTTCTCTTTAATGAGTTTCTAAATAAGCATTAACATCCTCTTTAATACAAAATAGGTTGATCTGATAACCAGATTCATGGCATCATTTGAATTAGCTACTACCCATCTCCCATGAGTTAAGAGCAGTTAGGAAATGGGTTATTAATAGACTGTGTGAAATGAAACTGAAAATATTTCCATGGGCATGTGTACATTTTTGCTTTAGATGATTTCACATGACATTTTGCTTTCTCAGTTGTTGAGAGCACTTTCTAAACTGAGTGTCTTCACATGCCAGTGAGCCCCATCCTAGTTCAGTACAGGGAGGAGAAAGGTACTCTATTTGAAAAATATTTTTGACTCAAGCAATTAGTCAAAGTTCGGAGCCATGGGGATGTTCCAGTTGGAAATAGTCTGCATCAAAGAAAATATCAGCAATTTCTATTTTGTTTATTTACAAAGAATGTTCAAAGTCGTGCTTCTCAAACACAAGAGGAACCAAATCCTGCTTTTCGAATACAAAAGGAACAGATTCTAGCTTACAACCACAATCCTCTTTAGCTAACAGAACCAAAAGCTTTCTCCCTATATCTTTTCCCAGGCACTGTGTTCCCTGGCTACTGCTTGGTTTTCTTGCTTTTTGCCTCTGTGTCTCTGTTCTGTGTCTTCTCTGTTTCTGTGTATTCTTTACACACAAACACACACAGAGCTCCTGTTCAAAACAATACTTAGCAAAAGCTCCTTGGTAGGTTCACAGACTCCCTTTGTCTTAGGTGAGGGCTTATCCTTACAGTTATGTTAATTGAAGGATGTATTCACACCTGTCAATCTCAATGAGGTATTAACCCCTAACAAGACTTCACCCATCTCATAACAATATTTTGAAACATGGCTCCATTTCTAGCAGAGGTTTTCCTACCAGCTTGCATGCTGATGGAATCCAAAATATTTACAAATAGTTTAGGGCCCACTCACACACTGCTAAAATGCAGGTGGGTGGATAACAAAGTAAGATGTAGGATACATTTTTCAAAAACATCTGAAGTTATTTAAGAGCCCCATTGACTTTGAATGGGACGTAGGATCCTAAGAGCTAAATTCACAAGGGTCAACTTAAGTGCCTACCTGCCCCTTCAGGTATCAAAGTCCAATGTTTTGGCACCACTGGCTTCAACAAAACCTGCACTCAGCTGCCACCTAATCTTGTAGACGTCTGAAGTCCCTAGGCACCTAGGTTTCCACTGGTAAAGTCTTCTGGTTGCCCAAATATCTGCCAGAGCACACGCACAAAGCCTCCTAGGTCCTGACACCACCAAGCCAGTCAGCACCTAACTTAACTCACACCTAAATTCCAGCAGGATTCATGAATTAAGCATAACATTTTATCTCACCGGTGGGGCCCAACCCCAGTCTCAGCATTGCATTGTCTAATTTCCCCTTGTGAATCTACCCAAGTGATTACGTCAGTTTTGAAAAAGGGATTTAGATTTCTACATCACTTTGGTGCTTTTGAAAAAGTTTATTCATAACCTTCTCACAACTACCAAAAACTCAATGGGCCTCACTGACTTCAAGGGTCCAAGAGTGAGAAGCAGCCCAGTTTTTAAATTTGGGTACCAAAGTGTGTCAACTCAAACTCCACCTTTGGGTGTTCAAATCAGTATATACAATAGGTGACTAAAATAGGTGCTATGGACACCTAATTGCTGATTTGAGCACCCAGATCTTTTCTCTCTTAGATTGTCATGTTCCTTTAAAGAAGCCCCTCTGACTGAATCAAGAGTGGCATTGATTGGAAGGCGGATGTTGTGTGGGTGGGGATAAAATAGTTAAAACTGAAGGACACTTGCACCCGAAGGCTCCAAGGCAAGAAAAACATCTGCTATTCCTTTCCGACTGCTTCAAGCAAACACAGCTCAGCCTTCGCCTCTTCTCTGTGACAACTTCACTTTTACTTACCCGGAAATGCACATCATTTGACTGCTAAAGGTTATGCTGCAATAGAACATAGGTTTCTGCTAGGTTTATTTCATGCATCTGCACCCAAAAATGTCACGCTGTAACCTTTTTTCTCTCACCTTTAATTTTGCTTTCATATTCTGTACGTATTTTTTTGTCCTTTACCACTGAGATGCTGGTGTCCAATATTAATTCATCCAGTTGTGACTTTTGAAAATTGCTGCAATTCCATTCGTTTTTAGTTTGTTCCGATTACTGTTTCATTTCATTTACCTGTACTAAACAGGGGGAGCAAGACCAATCATTATTAATTAAAATGGCATTTTGATACCATTAAGTTTGTAGGGATGCAAATGGATAAAAGCCAGGCAATTCAGTATAAAGGCTTACACACTTTCCTTGGCTTGTCCTGCTGACAGTAACTATCCCTGCATGTGCAGGTAGGGCACATTATGCACTGGTATGAGAACTATGAAATGCCTATGCCAATAGGCCATGTACAAACAGGCCATCTGTCTTAGCCTGGATGTTCTTTGCTTCTGTCACAAATTTGTGACACACCCTTAGAATTACAAATAGCTTTTGTGTATGCAGCTTTTTCCTGGGAAACTGTCCTTTGTTTTCTGGGTACTGCACCGTTAAATGTAGAGGAGTCTCCGTTCCTGTTGCAGAGGCCGCTGGCATTTTGTGTTTCAGTTCAAATGAAGAGTGTAGGCAGATGAGTACCTCTGTCCTCCCTCTTTCATGGAGACTTACTGTTTTGTTCTTTAACTCTTCCTTGTTTACCTTAATCTGAAATGAGTTATCTAAATTGAAAATACATGGTTCACTCTTTTTGTATATGAGGAACAGCAACACTCTGGTCTAGTCCCCTATCTATCTATCTAATCAGGTTTAAAGATACGTTTAAAGATAAAGATCTACTAAGTTATAATTATTGAAAATGAGGAATCTCCACATCATAAATTGTAATAAATCCTCTCCAGTATTGTTAGTGTGAAAGTACACCTCTACCCCGATATAACGCTGTCCTCGTGAGCCAAAATATCTTACCCATTATAGGTGAAACCGCGTTATATCGAACTTGCTTTGATCCGCCGGAGTGCGCAGCCCCGCCCCCCCCTCGGAGCACTGCTTTACTGTGTTATATCTGAATTCGTGTTATATTGGGTCACATTATATCAGGGTAGAGGTGTAACAGTTTTTAAAATGCATATTAATATATTTAATGATACCCTTACTCATATCAGCCTCCAAACTGAAGTTCTTCTTCTTCTTCTTAGCATATGTGCAATGTGCCTCGGGTAGCACATCATCAGGATTCATCACCGAATTTGGTCCACTGGTTGGATCATTAACTTCCCTGGCTTGGTCTGGGTACTGACAGGAAGTGAGACATGAACGCTGATCCATGCCTCCCCACACTGAGGTGAAGGAGCATTAATCAATGGTGCTATTTGCATGAGTAAAGGTTTACAGGATTGGATCTACAAAGAGACAAAATGGCCTGTGAGTTATTTGAAATCTATCCTGCGTCCAGTTTGGTTTCTGTTAGAGTACATCTGGGGACACTGGGTCTGAGTCTAATCTCAGTTATACTGGAGAAAATCCATTGTAATTCCATTGACTTTAGTGTAGTTATTCTGGATGTATACCAGTTTAATGAAGGCCACAACCCGGCTCACTCATTGTACACATTCTGATTGACTAAATACACCTTTCTGATGTCACAGCCATTCACAAACTCCCAAAGATGTGACCTCATCACTTATAGATTTAACAAAGAAAGTATTTAGGAAGAATGTCAACCCAATCCTGTAAACTCCCTTCCCTTCTCCTGTTCAATTTCCTCTCTTCCCCTGTCTCCCAAACTACCTTTGTGCAGCTAAGAATTTTAAATGGCTAACATGACTGAAGAGGTTTGGGAACCCTAAACAAGATTCCAGTTCAGGGTAGTTACTTGAGAAGCCGCTCAGCTCTGACACTCAGCAGAACCTGAGAAGCAGGTAGGCTGCTTCTAATAGAGCTAAGCAGAACTAGGTGCAGTCTGTACTTTCTTGCTGGCCAGCTCCCTTGAGTATAGAAACCGCTAGCTGGCTTTCCTAAGGCTAGTTGGTGCAGACACCAAGGCTTGACTCTGGTTTCTTCAAGACTGGATTACACTGAAGAGTCTAGCATTCCTAAGGCCAGTCAGTTCACCACAAGCTGGCAATTGTGTCTTCATGCTTTAGGGTTGGATCTAGACTACCACGAAGAAAGGAGGCAGTGGTGAGGGAGGCAGTGTATGCCCTTGAGAAGATATAGACAAATCTGGGTTGACTGGGAGACTTGGACAATCAGAGTTTGTGCTGTAACAGCTTGTCTGGACTTCTAACTTTATCTTTCCTTTACAATATTAGCCAAGGAAGAAAAAAAAACCTTCTGGCATTTTCTGTAGCGAGATGGTATTCTAGCCTAGCTCTTTGAATGATTGTAAGTGAATGGATGTAGCAATATATACAGCACATTGACTTTATGTTTCAATTAATATCAAGATTTATTGTCCCAACTGTTAAATATTGACTTAAGCCAACAGAAGTCAATATCTGCTATTTTACATGCTTGATATTAAACTTCAGGAAGAACACTTGGTGGGGAAGGCTGAAGGCCATGTCTTAAGCCTTCATGTAACTGGTCATTAACTGCTTGCAAATACCTCCCCCTCCCCCCCGCCCCAACTTTCATTATTACTTTTACAAACAGTGAGAAGTTAATAAATGAAGAAAATAGGTTGTATCTCCTTTATCAGATGTCCATTGAGTGCTGTAATTTTTGTCTTGTTTGCTCATCTCTCCCTAGCAGTTAATGATTGGGAAGCAAGCCTTCATTTTCAGTGTTCTACTGAGTGCATAATAAGCATTGTGTTATTGCAGACATAGTGGCCTAATTTTCAAATGTGAATAGTGATTTTGGATGTCTCCAATTTTGGTGTCCAACCTAAGACACCTTAAAGGAGCCCCATTCTTTTTTCAGAAAATGGTGAGTGTTGTGTATTTGGTTGTTGTGGTAATAAAATGTTGTTGCTATGGCAACTGATTTAGATTATTAGGGGATAGCCCAACCAGTTTTGGCAATATAAAATAGCTGCTTTTAAGGTTTACAGCTCTCTTTGTCTCAAGTGATTTCTTCCTAAAACTGCTGCCCTCAAGGATACAACAAAGTGGCGATGAGGATGGGATTCCTGTGCTGCCCCAGCAACAGAAGGAAGTAGAAGTCAAGGTCAAAAACCTTTTTGCTGTTCGAAGGGGGTGAGAACTGGCTTGTTTGCACTGACTGTGCAACCTGAAACTAAAACTACACTTACGGGGCCATTGGAACCTTTTGAGGAGACTATAGTGCAATGGCACATATATACTGATCGTTTTGAGCTTTGACATTACAGAAGAGAAGAAGGTGCCAATATTCTTAAGTGTTGTATGGGCTAAGACCTATTCCCTGCTACACAGCTTACTACACCCTGTTAAGCCTGAGACCAAATCTTACAGTGACGTTGTGGAAATCGTGGGGTCCCATTTTTCTCCAAAACCACTGGTAATTGCTGAAAGAGATAGGTTCCACAAATGAGACCAAAAAGAAGATGAAACAGTTGTACAATTTGTAGCAACTTTAAAAAGGCTTGCGGAACACTGTGAATTTAAGGAGATATTAAATGATGCCCTATGAGACAGGTTAGTGTGTGGCCTGCACAGTGAAGCTATACAGAAGCACCTATTGACAGAGGCTCAGCTTACCTTACAGAAGGCTGTTGATATTGCAGTCTTCATGGAACTGGCTACAAAGGAGGCACAATACCTCCCCTAGGGTGCATTAGGTGTCACAAGAACCTACACACAACTGTGCGGAGTCAGGAATGTTACCGCTGTGGTAAGCCGGATCACCATGCATCAGAATGTTGGTGTAAGGACCTGGTGTGTCGACACTGTGGCAAAAAGGAACACATTAAGTGTGCTTGTAAACAAAAGAAAAAGAGGCCTGTGGTCTGGCTGACCAAAAAGGGAAACCTGCATATCCTACAGCAGACCCAGGATGACCAAGGAGACACCTCATCGCAAGAAGAAGTGCCACTGCACGTTTTGTCTTCGGCAGTGGGCTCACATGAATACTGGGTAACCCCGTTGTTGGATGGAAAACCTATACACATAGAACTGGACACCAGTGCAGCCGTCTCGCTGGTCTCAGAGACTGTGTATAAAGAAAAGCTACAGCATCTTCAGCTTAAGGCAACAAAAACTGTTCTGAAGACGTATACGGGAGAAGCTGTGCCCATGTTGGGCACTATTGATGTTAAGATGGAGCTCAATGAACAGGCTACTAAATTGCCACTGTTTGTGGTGAGAGGTAATTACGCAGCCTTAATGGGTAGGTCTTGGCTTAGGAAGATTCAGCTGAACTGGGCAAAAGTGCACCAAATGACTAAAGAAGAAACTGGTCTGACTGCTATACTAAGGAAACATGCTGCTGTTTTTGGAGAGGATCTGGGAAGTATGAAGGGAATCACTGTGACATTAAACCTGACAGTCAACCAAAATATCTGAAAGCCAGAACTGTGCCATATGCCATCAGGCTGAAAGTTGAAGCAGACCTTGAGTGCCTGGTCACAAATGGAGTCCTAATACCAGTTACCCATAGCCCATGGGCAACTCCTATCATTCCAATAGTGAAGAAAGATGGCTCCCTCCAGATTTTCGCTGATTTTAAAGTCTCTGTCAACCCGGTGTTGTGTGCAGAGCAATACCCGCTTCCCCACATCAATGACCTCTTGACATGTCAGGCCTGGCTGGGGGCCAAAAGTTCAGTAAGATTGATCTGAGTCAAGCATATTTACAGATGCACATCAGTGAAAAGTCCCAAGAGCTGTTAACTGTTGTGACACATAAAGGGCTTTATTGATACTGTTACCTACCCTTCGGAATAATGTCTGCTCCCGCCCCGTTCCAGAGGGCTATGGACCAGATCTTGTGTGTCTTGCCAGGAGTCCAGTGCTATCTGGACGACATCCTGGTCACTGGAAGGAATAAGGAGGATCACCTAAAGAATTTAGAGGCTACCCTACAAAGACTGGAAGAGTATGGCCTACGAGTCCACAAAGATAAGTGTGAATTCTTCCAGCCCTCTGTTGAATATTTGGAACATATCATTGATGCTACAAGTCTTTGTAAGGCCCCTGCAAAAGTTAAGGCTATTGTGGAGGCTCCCCCTCTTCAAAATGTTAGCCAGCTTCACTCGTTTCTAGGAATATTGAACTATTATGGAAAGTTCATCTCACAGTTAGCCACACTGCTAAAACCACTTCACGAACTCCTTGGGCAGAACAAGGCCTGGAAGTGGATTGAAGCCTATGATGTTGCATTTAACAAAGCTAAGGGTGCATTGCTAAATTCTGAAGTTCTGATGCACTTTGATCCATCCTTATCCCTACAGTTGGCCTGTGATGCCTCCCCTTATGGAGTGGGAGCGGTCGTGTCACACATTATGCCTTTGGGAGAAGAGAGACCTATTGCTTTTGCTTCATGCACTCTAAGCAAAGCAGAAACTATGCCCAAATCAAAAGTGAGGCATTGGGAATCGTTTTTGGAATTCGGAAGTTTCATCAGTACCTGTTCGTGAGGAAGTTTACTCTTCTCACAGGCCATCAGCCTCTGACTTCAATTTTTGGATCCCACACAGGCATTCCCCCATTAGCAGCTAGTCGTATGCAACATTGGCACTGTTGCTTTCAGCGCACACATATGAAATCAAATATTGGAAATCCACTCTGCACGGCAATGCAGATGATTGTCTCTCAAGGTCACCTTTGCCAGTCAAACATCAAGATATTGCCCAGAAGGAAATCTTTTACTTTGAACAGCTGGAGAATACACCGATCACCGCTACTCAGGTAAAGAAGGCAAATCGCGTTGACCCAGTATTGTCCTAAGTTATGGACCTGGTGATGCATGGAACATCTCGACAAACCTCTCCAGTCTCACCTGA
This sequence comes from Chrysemys picta bellii, assembly GCF_011386835.1. Classification (NCBI taxonomy): domain Eukaryota; kingdom Metazoa; phylum Chordata; order Testudines; family Emydidae; genus Chrysemys; species Chrysemys picta. The sequence continues at coordinate 19,933,291 of NC_088795.1, forward strand.
CCTTGTTACTTACATGTCCAGGAGGACGGAGTTATCGATTCAATCTGTTTGTTGTGGGGGAGACATGTCATTATCCCACCACCACTGAAATCACAGATGTTAGAACAGCTATATTCCGGTCACTGTGGAATAGTGCGCATGAAGGAAATTGCACGAAGCTATGCTTGGTGGCCTGGATTGGACAGTGCTATTGAAGAGAAGGCAAGAGCTTGTATGTCATGTCAGAGTGTGAGGAATGCACCCCAGTGGGCACTCCTACACCCGGGGGCTGGCCTGAAAACCTGTGGCAACATATTCACGTTGACTTCGCTGGCCCCCTTGAAGGAAGCATGTTCTTGGTGGTGGTAGATGCGCATTCTAAATGGCCAGAAGTCTCTAATGCAGTCCACTACTGCAGAGCGTACTATCCAAAAACTACGGGCAGTCTTTAGTCGTTTCAATCTGCCAGAACAACTTGTGAGTGACAACAGACCACAGTTCGTCTCTAGGAGTTTCAAAATTTTATGAAGGCAAATGGGATACACCACATCACTTCAGCACCATATCATCCATCCACCAATGGACTAGCTGAAAGATTTGTGCAGACAATGAAACAAGCTTTGAAATCAGCAAGGGGACAATTATCCATTCAAAAGCGTCTGGACACGTTCTTACTATCCTACAGAAACATACCTCATGCTACGACCAAGGCATCCCCGGATTTTCTAATGATGGGATGACAGCTGTACACTTGCTTTGATCTGCTGAAACCTTCTGAACCCCGACAAACTGTGCAACGTCAGCAGCAAGATCAAGTCATCAGAGGAAAAGACCGAACCTTTAGCCCGAGACAGCTGGTTTTGGCTCGGAATTATACTTCTGGAGCTAAATGGGTCCCTGCCACTGTCGTCGCTCAAACAGGATCTGTTTCCCACACAGTCCGGACTGCACGGGACCTCATCTGGCAACGACATATAGATCAGCTGTTGCCAGGTCATACCAGTCCTCTGGACACATCTTCAGTTGAGTTGCCTGACTTCACCACTTCCGGTGAGACACCGAATCAAGAGTCATCTGACTGTCCCTCTCTATTACTGTCGGCGGTTGAGATACACCCCCTGTCCGGAACCACATCCTCACCCATTTGTGCTACGAACCCTGAGCCCATTGTCAGGCCTGCACCCAAGACACTTTTGGGTGCAACCACACCAGAAGTCCGCTGTAATCCACCTAGAGACAGAAGGCCTCCCAAATGGCTGGATCTTTAGCTAGGGCGAACCCATGGTTACAGGGCAAAATAATCACTGGGGTTTAGCCAGGAACGGAGGCAATCTACCCTCCTTCTCTAGTTTAGTGTTTGTTTTATTTAGGGGATGTTCTTATTAAGGAATATGGTGTGTATTTGATTGTTGTGGTAATAGAACCTAGTTCAGTGTGTGGCAATAAATGGCTGCTTTTCAGGTTTACAGCTCTCTGTGTCTCAAGTGATTTCTTCCTAAAACTGCTGCTCCCAAGGATACAACAGTGAGCCTGTATCCATGGCAAACCAGTTTGATTTAAGGTGTCTCAGTTGGGCATCCAAAAATTGAGGCACCCAAAAATCACTAGTCACATTTGAAAACTTAGTTCAGCATAGATTTTTACTGCAAAATATATGCATGTTTGCCCCACTCCAACATAAAGTTGCTGGCACCTCATGGGAAACCCAAAAAGGTCCAATTCTCAAGTTTTGTAATCCTATAATTTAAAAAGTAGGAGAATATAGTTCGCTCTTTGGGCTGATGTCTCCTGTACATAAAGCTTCATTACCATGCAGAATCTTTCCATGTCCTGGCTAACTTCTAAATAAGAGTTATTAGTGGAAGCAATAGCAGAACTTTTATTCAGTGGCACTGCTATACCAAGTAGCATACTATACTAGTAGCATTACTATACTAAGAAATTAAACCCAAACAATGTACATTAATCAATACTGTGATGTTGCACTCCCTATGTTTTATGAAAATATGTTTCTGAGTGTAAATATGATGTAACTGGAATATGCTTTATGCAAAAGGTCTCTTGTAAGGTATCATTAGAAAGCTTATAATCTACTGAGAATGTTGAGCCTATTTTTATATATGTATCATTCTTGTATCTGAAACTAGGAATATGTAGCATAATTCTGAGGTCCTATTGTAATTATGCAAAGTGTGGTCCATTAATGGTGGTTTAGAATCTTGATGGCTCCCATTGACTACAACAATTAACTATAAATGGCTCTATTTACCTGCAACTCTCTACTACATACGTGTGGGCCAGTCCTGAAAGAATGGAGGGGAGCTCACGGAACATGTGAACATGTCACATGATACTGGAATCCATCGTTAATCTGGTGCTTTTCCATTTAGAAGGAGGGATGGGAACCCAGAGAGAGACAAAGGATTCCCACCTGTGCCAAAGATATAAAAGGGGGTGGAACAGAACAAAGGAGACTGCCAGTCATGAGAAATCTCCTAGTTACCACCTGAGCTGTAACTAACAGGAACTGTACCAGGGAAAGGATTGGGTCCAGACTAGGAAGGAGTCTAGTCTGTGAAAGAAGCTTACTGGAACATCTCTGAGGGTGAGATTTACCTGTATTCAGTTTCTTAATGTATTAGGGTTAGACTTGCATGTTTTGTTTTATTTTGCTTGGTAACTTACTTTGTTCTGTCTGTTATTACTTGGAACCACTTAAATCCTTCTTTTTATATTTCATAGAATCACTTTTGTTTATTAATTAACCCAGAGTAAGTGATTAATACCTGGGGGAGCAACAGCTGTGCATATCTCTCTATCAGTGTTATAGAGGGCGGTCAATTTATGAGTTTACCCTGCATAAGCTTTATATAGAGTAAAAAGCTTTAAATAGAGTATATTTGGAGTTTGGATCCCATTGGGAGCTGGGTGTCTGGGTGCTGGAGACAGGAGTACTTGCTGAGCTGTTTTCATTTAAGTCTGCAGCTTTGGGGGCATGGTTCAGACCCTGTGTTGCAGCAGGTTAACGTATCTTGCTCAACAAGACAGGGTTCTGAAGTCCCAAGCTGGCAGGGAAAACATCAGGTGCCAGTCCCAAGGTGGTCTCGTTGACCAAACCCATGACAAATACATTTCTAAAGTTCCTGTTAATACCAATGCAAATCAGGACCCTCAAAGATCAAGCTATATGCTAGGAATCCTGAAATTAAAGGAAAAAACCATTACAGAAAAACAATTACATCACCCCTAAGTAGTATTCCACTTTCTCTTGTGTCATCTGCCTTCCGTGGGGTCGCCTGTGTGTAACTAGGGAGAAAATCTGGACCTATTCTTTATATTCTATGACTAAAACTGGCCACATTACATTCTTCTCCCCTTCCTGTCATGAAAAAAATAAATTTGAGCTTAGACTGACTAATCTAACATGCCAAAAGCGCATTTCTACAACCATGCTCTAAACCTTTCCAAATAAGGTAACTGAGGGCTAATATTTCTTTGTATGACACTTTTCCCACCTTTGCACACACATTTGTTATTTATTTACTTATTTGTATTATCGCAGCACCTAAGGGCCCCACTCATGCATCAGGACCCCATTGTGCTAGGCACTGTACAAAAACTAAACAAAAACAGATAGTCCCTGTCTCAAAGAGCTTTCTAAGTATAAGACAAAATAGAATCCACATAATACAAAACAATAGTAATTAAAACAAAATATATAATGCAAGCTAAAGAATACCCTGTAAAATACTGGGAGGCTAAAAAAAAAGATTCATAGTTTAAAATCATCACACGTGCTTAAAGTGGGGGAAATAACTTTAGTTACAGCCAGTTATGTTACTGGGCACCAATGGGTAACCAAAAAAACCCAACCCACCAAATTGTGCACATGATCCTGTAGCTACTAGTGTTCTGTGTGTGAAATTCCCATTGAAATGAATTACTTTTATACAGACACAGAGGCAACTACAGGATCAGGTCTTTAGATGGTAGTGTGAAATAGTGTAAATGACATACTCAGGACAGACCTAGGGTGAACTCCCCATTGAAGTTAATGGCAAAAAATTATAATAATAATAATATATGGAGATATACCTATCTCATAGAACTGGAAGGGACCCTGAAAGGTTATCAAATCCAGCCCCCTGCCTTCACTAGCAGGACCAAGTATTTTTGCCCCAAATCCCTAAGTGGCCCCCTCAAGGATTGAACTCACAACCCTGGGTTTAGCAAGCCAATGCTCAAACCACTGAAGGGAGCCAGGATTTCACCCCTAGTGTCTAATTATGAACTTGTCTTTTGAATCTGAAACCCTTTATAAGTCCCACCCTCCATTTCATTGTGGAAATTTGCACATTACTTTGTACATTATTGCATCAAAGGCATCTTTTGGGTTAATGCTATTCCTAAACAAAGCTTGACTTGTGATGTCTGTTAACCCAAGTTTGTGACATTGACTTTGAAAGAAAAGTGATGTGAATGAAAGCAGTGTTTTCTCAGCATGACCTGCACTATTATCCTGTTTTGGTGCTCTGACTCTATGAATTTAAAAGGCTGAGCAAATGTACAGTAAGAAACCAAACAACAATCCAAAAATGTCATTCATGCAACTTTAATTTTGTTTTATACATACCGTATGGGCCAACTAAATCAACTTGCATGTATTTAAACACTTTATATATAGACTTAGTCACAGTTTCCCCTTTTTTTAAATGCTTAGAGCTACAAGAAAAGTCACATCTCTAATCTTTAACCTCTGTTAGAGACCAAGAAAGTGAGCTAACCAAAACTGTCTGCATGATTACAATTCCCTCAGCAGTAGGTACAAGAAAGTATCCTCTGTTCTTAACTTTTTAGCATCAACTGTCTGTCTGCCTGACTACTTCCCAACAATCAAGGAAACTTTGCGCTGTTAGGTTAATTGCTGAGCAAGGGAAAACATCCCTTTTCAAGATTTTAATGTATTGAACATCCCTATTCAAAATTCATATTTCCTTTTAATAACAAGAAAAAAGTAAACCGATTTCAAGGTGGCAAAAGAACAGCAAAACCCTAAGCACTGAGCAAAGTAAACACCAGGTGAAAGACAAAAGGGTGGAAAAATTGATTATGCCACTTGGCTGCTCTCCTGAGGAAGATAAAAGAGGCCGGGATATGCTCCGCTACTCCCTGCATGTAGAAGTCAGGCTTGGAAACAATACTTTGACATCTCTGCCATGCAGATAACTCCAACAAGCAAGTCTGCTGATTTAACTATTCACACTTTGTATTTTTTGTGCCCACTGATTGACAGCTACAGAACATATTCTACTGGCCCAATCTGTATGCTGGTTTTAATAACAAAGGGAAAGAAAGAATTAGGAGAGGAAAGAGATTAAATTGAAAAGAAAAATTATTAAATGAATGATAAGGTGTGCAGGGCCTACGGAATCTGAGACTCTGCAAATGTATGCTTTACGACAGGGATGGCCAACCTGTGGCTCCGGAGCCACATGCGGCTCTTCAGAAATTAATATGTGGCTCCTTGTATAGGTACCGACTCTGGGGCTGGAACTACAGATGCCAACTTTCCAGTGTGCCAGGGGGTGCTCACTGCTCAACCCCTGGCTCTGCTATTGGCCCTGGCCCCACTCCATCCCTTCCCGCCCCTTCCCCTGAGCCGGCCGTGCCCTCCTCCTCCTCCTCCTCCCAGAGCCTCTTGCATGTCACAAAACTGCTGATCAGGAGGTGCGGGTCGGGGTGGGGGAGGCGCTGATCAGTGGGGCTGCCAATGGGTGGGAAGTGCTGGGAGCAGGGTGGGAGGGAGCTGATGGGGGGCCTGCTGACATATTACTGTGGCTCTTTGGCAGTGTACATTGGTAAATTCTGGCTCCTTCTCAGGCTCAGGTTGGCCTCCCTTGCATTACAAAGAATGTTGGGAAGAACTGTTCCGCCTCAATTGGCAGCTTTCCAAATGTGGGTCATAGTCATGGTTTTAACTAACGTTCCATAATATTTCTAAAACAACAAACCGAAGGACTAATCCTGTAATGTGCTGTGCACTCTCAATCAGGGCTGGCTTTAGCAAGAGCGGGGCCCACCCCCAGGAATCAGGCCGCGCTCCAGCCGGGGTTGAGGGGCTTGGGTCCGAGCTGGGTCCAGGTCTGGGGGTGCTCAGCCGGCACGCTCGGCCGGGGCCGGCACCCCGTGGCCCGAGCCTCCCCAGATCCCTCCTTGCGCCCCCCCCACCCCAGTTTATCTGCTGCCGCCTGCCCCTGCTTGTTTTCAGACTTCCCGTGAACATCTGATTCACGGGAAGCAGGGGAGGTGGAGGAGCAGGAGGTGGAGCATTCAGGGGAGGGGAGGAGGGGGAAGTGAGCTGGGGGCGGGGTGGACAGCTGCGGGGCCCTCTTAGGCGCGGGGCCCAATTCAGCGGAATCGGCTGAATCAGCCTAAAGCCGGCCCTGCTCTCAATGGCTATTAAATACAATGGCAATTGAGGTCTCACAGCACTGCTCAGGAAGTGCTTAGCACCTTGCTGGGTCAGACTCTAAACTCTATATAACATTTTGCTGATGGAAGATCTAAACTGAGGAAATTCATCTGACAGTCATCGAAGAGGAGATATGAACCCCTGTGTAAGGCCAGTCAAATCAACTCAGTGATGAAAGATACAAGGCAGCATGATCCAGGCCATTTTCTGCATTGTCTTGGAGCAAAACTGCTAATGGTTTGGGGGGGGGGGGGGGTTGTTTGTTTGTTTTGGTTATTTTATATATATAAACTTGGGCTTTGCTATCCCCACTTAAAGTTCCTAGAAATAATAATTTCTGGGAGCTGTGTGAAACTACAAGCTGCATGGAGGAGCAGGATATTGGACTACAGACTGGTCTGGGAAACCAAAATAGAGTGAAGCTGCAGAAGAACCTTAAGGGCAAACAAATTGTGCCCTTAGGTATGCAATTGCAAGGACCATGGCTTTCTCTAGAAGTTGCAATGAATGTCTGATGGCAAAATTTGGCTCCAAAAATTAAGGGCGTAATCATGACATCCCAAAAAGCCAAAGAGAACAGACGGCCATAAAAACCATGAAAGAGCCAGAAATGCTTAAACAGCTTGGAGTTGATGTTCCCTAGGTTTCCAGGGTCTCATGCTTTCAGAGGTTGGCTATCTGTGGAGTGGTTGTCAGTGTGTCCTTTTAATCTGGGGCATAACCTGAGTTCTGTGGAAATATCCCAGGGATCTCAGACATCTGTCAGGAGGCTGATGCCTTCTATGGCACTCATCCTGTCCCACTACCTGTAAAGAATGGCAGCAGAACTTTTTTATGACTGTTACTAGGCCTTCCTTCCTCCATGCGGGCTCTGTAAGCCCCTCTCTCTGAAGCAGGACTCTATGTACCATTTATATATTTGAGGAAATGCCAATTGCTATGTGATGGGTTGGATCACAGAAACCCCCTGGGAGCTGCCACCTGATGTGCCCAGACTACCTCTGCTCTGGCTTTCCCTGCCAGCTTGGGACCCCAGCATCCTGTCTTGCTGAGCCAGACACTCCTGTCTGCTCCAACAAAGACCAAGGGTCTGAATTACTTGCCCCAAAGCTGCAGGTTTACTTGAAAGCAGCTAACAGAAGTTTTCCTGTCTTTAACACTCAGATGCCCAACTCCCAATGGGGTCTAAACCCAAATAAATCCGTTTTACCCTGTATAAAGCTTATACAGGGTAAACTCATAAATTGTTCGCCCTCTATAATACTGATAGAGAGATATGCACAGTTGTTTGCTCCCCCAGGTATTAATACATACTTTGAGTTAATTAATAAGTAAAAAGTGGTTTTATTAAATACAGAAAGTAGGATTTAAGTGGTTCCAAGTAGTAACAGACAGAACAAAGTAAGTCACCAAGCAAAATAAAACGGGCAAATCTATGTCTAATCAAACTGAATACAGATAATATCACCCTCAGAGATGCTTCAGTAAGTTTTTTTCCTCAGACTGGACATCTTCCAGGCTTGGGCACAATTCTTTCCCCTGGTTCAGCTCTTGTTTCAGCTTAGGTGGTAGCTAGGGGATTCTTCATGATGGCTCCTCTCCTCCCTTTGTTCTGTTCCACCCCTTTATATATCTTTTGCATAAGGCGGGAATCCTTTGTCCCTCTCTGGGTTCCCACCCCCTCCTTCTCAATGGAAAGACACCAGGTTAAAGATGGATTCCAGTTCAGGTGACATAATCACTTCATTGCCCACTTACCAGCACACAGACATACAGGAAGACTTACAGGTAAAACACACCCATCTGCAGACAATTGTCCTGGTTAATGGGAGTCATCAAGATTCCAAACCACCATTAGTGGCCCACACTTTGCATAATTACAATAGGCCCTCAGAGGTATATTTCATATTTCTAGTTTCAGATACAAGAGTGGTACATTTATACAAATAGGATGATCACACTCAGTAGATTGTAAGCTTTGTAATGATACTTTACAAAAGACCTTTTGCATGAAGCATATTCCAGTTATATTATATTCACTCATTAGCATATTTTTATAAAACCATATAGACCGCAACGTCACAGGCTATTCAGGGGATGATGCCATGGACAGGAATTTTCTCTAAACTCCTCCCATTCTCTACTCTGCCTTCTGCTCCCCGAAAGAGGGAGGAAGCTAATACTGTGTTAGCCCAACACCCTTCCCTTTGACAAATTTCAGGGGAAGGAAAGGGCTATACACACCATTCATTCTCTCTGCTGAAGAAAATTGCAGGGAAGATATGGCTCCAAGTTCTATAAAAATAGCATCCACATTACACTCACAAAATATACAGTCACATGCACAAACATGTAACTGATCAATCAAGCATCCATGTGTGTGCACACTTACCAGTTTGTGCATGGTGAAGGTTGTAGTTTCAAATGGATTCAAATAAGTAGAGTGCACTAGGAAGAAACAGAAAAGCTCATAAAAGGAAAATTGTATTTCCCTGAGGATGGGAAGACAAAATACAGGAAGACGAAAACAAAACCAAGCAAAAAACTGCACTGTAAGAGAAAATTGCATTATCTAAAGTACCAATTAAAGGCATTACTAGGCCTAGGTTGCCAGAAAAATGAAAGGGCCATTAGAATAACTACAACAAAGAGCTGATTAATGGGAAAGAATTGGGAAATTAAGAAGAAACTCTTTAAAAAAAAATCGAAAAAAGAAAGAAGACGGAGATAGCTGGCACTGTGGGGAATAGGAGGGAATAGTAGTAGTAATATCTTACCTTCATCCAAAGGCAATTTTGAAAACTGTGTGCTTGATGAGCCCATGCTGAACCAGGCACAACCAGTATTAACATCAACAGGAATTCACTACTGGTTTGCAGACACCTTTGGAGTGAAGAGTGACAGTCAGACAGGCAAAAGACACAGCAAACGGGCCAACAGTGAGCTGGGAAGGGAATATTGGCCAGAGACAGCCAGGCAAACTCACACTCCTAGAAAAAGTGCTGTGGGATCTTTGATGTCTGTTCAAACTAGACAGGACTTCAGTTAACGTCTTGTCCCTAAGACACCACAAACTGGTGGTATGTTCTATCACTAGATTTCACCAACCCAGGAACAACTGTCAACTCCTGGATCACTGCAACAGTCTGACCATGGAGTCACAGACAGTCCTCTTGGGCACTCCAACTTATCTTGCCACCCAGGAAAGCTAGAGTTAGTAATAAATGGTCATTTACCTGAAAAATTTGTAATTTTTGGTGTTGCTCCCAGTCTCAAGAGACCAGTCACTTACCCCAGATCAATTTGTACCTTAGATCTCCCACCTAAGATAATGCTGGTAGCCAATCCCAGAGTAAACAAACTTAGGATTTATTAACTAGGAAAAAGAAATGAGAGAGTTCCTTACAGGTTAAAGCAGGCAACATATAAGTATAGATGAGTTACAGTCTATAGTTCCACCATGCATCTGATGAAGTGGGTTTTAGCCCTCAAAAGCTTATGCCCAAATAAATTTGTTAGTCTCTAAGGTGCCACAAGACTAACTGTGGCTGATACAGACCAACACAGCTACCACTCTGAAACCTTTTCCTAGACAGGAGGATATATAGTGTAGGTCCATTTAGAAGATTTCATATCACTACTGACTTATTTCCTCTTCCCATGTTTCACATGCAGTCACTGTTCAAAGACTTCTGTGTTGCAGGGTGTCCTGCCTTCAAAGATAAAGCTTTTAGGGCGATCCCTACAAAGGAAAAAGCTTTTTTCTTTTTGAAGATTTCATCTTCCAATAACATGCTGTATCATATTTTTCTGCTGGAGGATCTCTCCCTTAGACTTGCTGTCTTTGCAGAAAACCATCAAGAGCTTTGGGCTCACCTTTCTCTGTCTTTGGGGGAAGAGCGAGCTTTCTACAGTTGTTTAGGTTGACCAGGAGAGAGAGAACCCACAGCAGCAGCAATGAAAAGAAGGTTGTCTGGCAAGGAATGGATTGCACAGCGAGTTGAATAGCAGCTGAACTCTCCTCCAACCTAAGGCCACACTCCCTCACTGCCCCTTGTACTTTACAGAGATCATTGACTACTTATTTTCAACTTTGGGAGTCACAGTTTGACCAAATAGCAGCTTTCCCAGACTACAATAGATGACATTTCACATTTCACTTTTTGAAGGCCTGATCACTTTGCCGATAGAATATTGCAGGTGCCCCTCTGAGTGATTTGGGTTAGGGAATAACCACATTTTTTTATTATTATTTTTGCGGAGCAGGAAAAATAGTAAAGCATCTTCTAAATAATTCCACCTAATGTTTATGTTTGGTGCTACAGAAACATGTAACAGTGGCTTTGACTTTACAGAATCTGAAAGAAAAGGGAAAATGATGGAAATTGCTCTGACCCTTACTACCAGCATAATAGAAGTGGATTATTTCAGTGTAAAGGGAGCTTTGATGTTTTTGGATGAAACTAAAGGATATTTATCACGTATACTGTGTGATTTGTAAAAGCTGATAAGTTTATCTGAGGTTTAAAAAAAAAATCGCACACTCACATGAATGCACATCACTCAGATATCAGAGTGAGCATCTATTATACATGCCGTGGGCCAAACTCTCCCTCTACATAACTGCAGTGGAGTTGCCAGGGAGTAACTGAGGAAGAATTTGGCCCTTTATAGCTGTTTTCTCAAGTCCTTTATATTTTATTCTCTGCTTCCATTGTGGGTTATGTATTTTAGATTATTTATCATTTGACCCTATCAGAAAATTGCACAGCTTCAGCAAAAACAGGAAACGAGTGTGTGAGTGATTCCTGTTTAGCATTCATTTGGGAATATTCTTGACTGAATATTGTAACAGTATTAAGAGTTCCTGATAGTAATCATTCAAGTTTGTTACTCTCCCAAAAGCTGGAAAATGGGCCCAGAATGGTCTCCAACTACCTTGTGAGCCAGACAGATGTACTAGCAAGAGGGACACTTGTGAAGGAGGGGCTAGGTGACCCAGCCATAGAAATTAGCTGAGGCTAGACAGGCAAGGCAAGCACAGTATATAAACAAAAGCTTATTAGTACATGAATAGTTAAATATAGAAAGCCAAGCAGCACAACAGGCAGACCCTGGGTTTATTTTTCTTTAAAAAATAAATTACTTTTAAAATATCCTGAGTGGGCCAAATTCAGAGATAATGCATAAGGTAGTGTAAGTTAGACCCTCAGAGAGCCCTACTTACACCCATTATGCCCATAGACTACTTGCACCCACACAACCAATGGGTGAGTCTTATCTATGTATCATAGGGTTTTGTAGTGTACTGATCCTCCATGCGTCCCATGCATGTTAACTCCCCACCCTACTCATGTCTTCTTCCTGTTACACCAGCTTCAACTTCACTTCAGGTCAGCCTAAGGGAGCTTCAGTAAATGTAAAGTTGGTAACCAAACACAAGGAGTTGTAGCACACACCATACGTCATCTCTGGGATTGGCTGTGTGGGTGGGCAGTTACGGCTGGGGGCAGTAGGTCACATTTTAGGTTTTGTAAGGCACTGGATTTTAATACATTTCATATTCTCTTTTCACACCTTTAAAAATATTCTTTATTAATTTTGCTAAGACAAAAGAACCTACAGAGCTATTGAATGAATATACTCAAAATATTAGTTGATGTGATACTACAATTAAGTCTAATTCAAAATTACAGTGAAATAAACAAATTACACCTCAACTTCCCTACAGAAATAAACATAAATCTAATTGAAAATATACACAAGATGCATAAAAGTGCAAGCCACATATAAATGGAAAGGTATTGTAAATCATATATAATTGAGGGAGATCGAGTTGTCCATTAAACAGAGGAGGTATTATACAAGTGAATGTTAATGAAGCAAAACCAGATATCTTTTTTTCTTCTCCCCGTATTTACAGATACACAGGGAGTCCACCAGTGACTGCCATTTATTCCAAACAGAATGAATTCTTGAAAAATCCCATAACAAGGAAGTTAGTGTTTCTTTGCTATTCTTATACTTCCAGCCTAAACTGTGACTTAAGTTATAAGATTTCTTCTTTTAAGTCTTAAATTAAACTCTATTATCTTGAGAATGATCCTAAATTGAACTGTTCATGTTGTTAGAGCCATAGAACCTTTTATGTATTGTTTGCAATAATAGTGTTCCAATTAAAACAACAAGGAATCTGGTGGCACCTTAAAGACTAACAGATTTATTTGGGCATAAGCTTTCGTGGGTAAAAACCTCACTTCTTCAGATGCATAGAGTGAAAGTTACAGATGCAGGCATTATATACTGACACATAGAGAGCAGGGAGTTACCTCACAAGTGGAGAACCAGTGTTGACAGGGCCAATTCAATCAGGGTGGATGTAGTCCACTCCCAATAATAGATGAGGAGGTGTCAATTCCAGGAGAGGAAAAGCTGCTTCTGTAATGAGCCAGCCACTTCCAGTCCCTATTCAAGCCCAGATTAATGGTGTTAAATTTGCAAATGAATTTTAGTTCTGCTGTTTCTCTTTGAAGTCTGTTTCTGAAGTTTTTTTGTTCAATGATAGTGATTTTTAAATCTGTTATAGAATAACCAGGAAGATTGAAGTGTTCAGTTACTGACTTATGTATAGGAGTACTTGTGGCACCTTAGAGACTAACAAATTTATTAGAGCATAAGCTTTCGTGGACTACAGCCCACTTCTTCGGATGCATATAGAATGGAACATATATTGAGGAGATATATATACACACATACAGAGAGCATAAACAGGTGGGAGTTGTCTTACCAACTCTGAGAGGCCAATTAATTAAGAGAAAAAAAAAAAAACTTTTGAAGTGATAATCAAGCTAGCCGAGTACAGACAGTTTGATAATAAGTGTGAGAGTACTTACAAGGGGAGATAGTCAATGTCTGTAATGGCTCAGCCATTCCCAGTCCTTATTCAAACCGGAGTTGATTGTGTCTAGTTTGCATATCAATTCTAGCTCACCAGTCTCTCTTTGGAGTCTGTTTTTGAAGTTTTTCTGTTGTAATATAGCCACCCGCAGGTCTGTCACTGAATGACCAGACAGGTTAAAGTGTTCTCCCACTGGTTTTTGAGTATTTTGATTCCTGATGTCAGATTTGTGTCCATTAATTCTTTTGCGTAGAGACTGTCCGGTTTGGCCAATGTACATGGCAGAGGGGCATTGCTGGCACATGATGGCATATATCACATTGGTAGATGTGCAGGTGAACGAGCCCCTGATGGTATGGCTGATGTGATTAGGTCCTATGATGATGTCACTTGAATAGATATGTGGACAGAGTTGGCATCGGGGTTTGTTACAAGGATAGGTTCCTGGGTTAGTGGTTTTGTTCAGTGATGTGTGGTTGCTGGTGAGTATTTGCTTTAGGTTGGGGGGTTGTCTGTAAGCAAGGACAGGTCTGTCTCCCCAGATCTGTGAGAGTAAAGGATCATCTTTCAGGATAGGTTGTAGATCTCTGATGATGCGCTGGAGAGGTTTTAGTTGGGGGCTGAAGGTGACAGCTAGTGGTGTTCTGTTATTTTCTTTGTTGGGCCTGTCTTGTAGGAGGTGACTTCTGGGTACTCGTCTGGCTCTGTCAATCTGTTTTTTCACTTCAGCAGGTGGGTATTGTAGTTTTAAGAATGCTTGATAGAGATCTTGTAGGTGCTTGTCTCTATCCGAGGGATTGGAGCAAATGCGGTTATATCTTAGAGCTTGGCTGTAGACAATGGATCGTGTGGTGTGTCCTGGATGGAAGCTGGAGGCATGTAGGTAAGTGTAGCGGTCAGTAGGTTTCCGGTATAGGGTGGTATTGATGTGACCATCGCTTATTAGCACAGTAGTGTCCAGGAAATGGACCGCTTGTGTGGATTGATCTAGGCTGAGGTTGATGGTGGGATGGAAATTATTGAAATCATGGTGAAATTCCTCAAGGGCTTCTTTTCCATGGGTCCAGATGATGAAGATGTCATCAATGTAGCGCAAGTAGAGTAGGGGCGTTAGGGGACGAGAGCTAAGTAAGCGTTGTTCTAAGTCAGCCATAAAAATGTTGGCATATTGTGGGGCCATGCGGGTACCCATAGCAGTGCCGCTGCTAATCACATCAGCCATACCATCAGGGGCTCGTTCACCTGCACATCTACCAATGTGATATATGCCATCATGTGCCAGCAATGCCCCTCTGCCATGTACATTGGCCAAACCGGACAGTCTCTACGCAAAAGAATTAATGGACACAAATCTGACATCAGGAATCAAAATACTCAAAAACCAGTGGGAGAACACTTTAACCTGTCTGGTCATTCAGTGACAGACCTGCGGGTGGCTATATTACAACAGAAAAACTTCAAAAACAGACTCCAAAGAGAGACTGGTGAGCTAGAATTGATATGCAAACTAGACACAATCAACTCCGGTTTGAATAAGGACTGGGAATGGCTGAGCCATTACAGACATTGACTATCTCCCCTTGTAAGTACTCTCACACTTATTATCAAACTGTCTGTACTCGGCTAGCTTGATTATCACTTCAAAAGTTTTTTTTTTTTTCTCTTAATTAATTGGCCTCTCAGAGTTGGTAAGACAACTCCCACCTGTTTATGCTCTCTGTATGTGTGTATATATATCTCCTCAATATATGTTCCATTCTATATGCATCCGAAGAAGTGGGCTGTAGTCCACGAAAGCTTATGCTCTAATAAATTTGTTAGTCTCTAAGGTGCCACAAGTACTCCTGTTCTTCTTTTTGCGGATACAGACTAACACGGCTGTTACTCTGAAACCTGACTTATGTATGTTACCATTCCTGATGTCCGATTTGTGTCCATTTATTCTTTTGCAGAGGGACTGTCCGGTTTGGCCAATGTACATGGCAGAGGGGCATTGCTGGCACATGATGACATATATAACATTAGTGGATGTGCAGGTGAATGAGCCCTTGATGGTGTGGCTGATGTGGTTGGGTCCTCTGATGGTGTCGCCAGAGTAGATATGGGGACAGAGTAGGCAACGAGGTTTGCTACAGGGATTGGTTCCTGGGTTGGTGTTTCTGTGGTGTGGTGTGTTTAGTTGCTGGTGAGTATTTGCTTCAGGTTGGGGGGTTGTCCGTAAGCGAGGACTGGCCTGCCTCCCAAGGTCTGTGAGAGTGAGGGATCATTTTCCAGGATAGGTTGTAGATCGTGGATAATGCGCTGGAGAGGTTTTAGCTGGGGGCTGTATGTGATTGCCAGTGGTGTTCTGTTATTGTCCTTGTTGGGCCTGTCCTGTAGTAGGTGATTTCTGGGTACCCGTCTTGCTCTGTCAATGTTTCCTCACTTCCCCAGGTGGGTATTGTAGTTTTACGAATGCTTGATAAAGATCTTGTAGGTGTTTGTCTCTGTCTGAGGGGTTGAAGCAAATTCGGTTGTATCTTAGGGCTTGGCTGTAGACAATGGATCGTGTGATGTGTCTTGGATGGAAGCTGGAGGCATGTAGGTACATATAGCGGTCAGTAGGTTTCCGGTATAGGGTGGTGTTTATGTGACCATCACTTATTTGCACTGTATTGTATTGTTCCAATTAGTTTGTGATGTTTTGATTGTCACAGCAAACTCCCGAACCATTTTAACCCTACATTTAATTTAACTTGTTTAACTCTAAATACTAACAGTAGCACATCTGGACTTTGCCAAAGAAATAGAAGTATATAAGTTAGCATGAATCAGAACATCATCCTTCCCAATTTCTGCATGACATTCTTAAAACAACATGTATTTATTTATTTGGTCTTCAAATATATCATAATCACTGAAATTTTGAAGTCTTCAAAGAATCGCTATCAAATAAGTCTTTTAGAGCTGAGACCCCCCCTTATCTTCCCTATTGTGATGCACAAATTATATCTAGATTTTTAAGTATTAATTAAACCAAACTGGAGCTAGTGCAGATCAAGATGTAAGAACCAAGCTTTTTTTATTAAAGATATACATTCTGAAGGCAGTGTTTTGAATAAAAAGCAAATTCTGAACATACTTGTGTTGCTGACATCTTTGTCGATGCAAGAAGGCTTTTAAGGGAGTTGAATGGGAAAGATTGTTTAGTGTATTGGATGAAACTGACCATTAGGCTTCTGTGCTACAATATGGAGTATGTCCAAAGAAGTTCTTTGTTGTTAAAGTGGCAGTGATTTACAATATGGCCTCCTGCTATTATAATTTGTTTACTGAGATAAACAAGGCCTAATTTTCAGAAATGTTGAGAGCCTTCCATTTACTTTATTTGGAGCTGTAGGGTCACAACACTTCTGAAAATCAAAATTCACATGGAATTACAGTAAGCCACTACCCACAGCAAATATGGATGAGTGTAGATAATATAATGATGATCCTTCATGAACATGAATCTTACATCCCTGTCCTTCGGGCGGGGCGGGGGGGGGGCGGTCACTAATTTTTTATAGGGTTTAAAATCAAATATGAGAAGTTAGTATTTGCCGTATTGCCCTAAAACTGTTTTCTCCATTTAAGATTTTATTTGGTGCCAAAAAGAAAGGCGATATTTATGACTTTAAATGATATTGCTTCCAAGAATGTACACTAATGAGGAAGGTGTAAGCAGCTACATCTTTCACTTGTGGGGAGGGTGATTAATTCTCTCTTTCAGGGTTATGACTACTTCCTGGGTAGTCCTTAGTGCCCCTAACTCTCATTGATTCCATCAGGAGCTGTAGTACCATTGCCCAGGACCCCTCCACTGCTGCTCTGTAGCAGTTGGGGAAGCAACCCAAAGGGAGTTTGTATTTTTTGAAGCAGTGTAACTCCTGCTCTGATATCCTCTGAGATATCATTATTATAAGAGTAACTATTGAAATATGTGGATAATGACCTATGCCATGTAACAGGAGTATTAAACGTTTGTAGCTTCTTACCCATGTTGGGTGACAGGGGCCAAGAAATAAAGTTTGACCTCTCTGTCTCAGTTTTATTGCATGGTGCCGCTCAAATATGCTACTATGTCCAGGTCTGTGTCTCTTTCCATTTGTACAGTTGCCTCCACTTTTCTTGGATCTGATCAAACTCCTTTGTCACTGAGTATGTGTCCTACATAACTAATTTCTTTCAGCCCAATCGGCCACTTATTCCTATTCAATTTAATTCAATTTTTCTTGGTGCCCTGGAGAACGTTATTCAGTCTCTCATCATAGTGCTGAGCATTGTCATCTACATGTTCATCACTCTTTACCTCCACTCCATCTCCTTCATATCTTCAAAGATCTGGAGCATAATTCCTTGCTTTTGCTTCAGATACTCAGGTAATACTGAAGGGAACTTACATGTACCAAAATAGGAGTTGAAGGTTGTCATACATATAAAGAAAAAGGCAGCATAAAATCCCTCCTTGGCAGCTGTACTGAATCACTTTACCTGTAAGGAGTTAAGTAGCTCAAATCACCTAGTTGGCACCTGACCAGAAGGACCAATGAGGAAAGGAGATACTTTTAAATCTGGGGGGGTGGGGCACAATTTGTGGCTACCTTTGTTTGTCCCCTCTCCGGATGGAGGCAGAGACTAAGCAGGTACAACATTTCCTGAAAACATACTTGGAATGATCCATCTAAAATTTCAGAAATTGTAAGTAAGGCAAGGAAATGCGTTAGGTTATCTTTTGTTTTGGCTTGTGAATTTTTCTATGCTACAAAAGGTAGTTTTATTCCTGTTTTTGTAACTGTGGATCTGAGTCCAGAGGGGAGTCCTCTGTGTTTTAAATCTTTTTATTACCCTGTAATGTTACCTTCCATCCTGATTTTTCAGGTGTAATTCTTTTACTTTTTTCTTTATAATAAAGTTCTTTTAAGAACCTGATTGATTTTAGTGTCCTAAAGATAAAGGGTCTGGTTTGTACTCACATTGCTAAGGCAATTAGTTGGTATATTATTCTCAAGCCTCCCCAGGAAAGGGGATGAAGAGGCTTGGGAGGATATTTTGGGGGGATAGGGATTCCAAGTGACCCTCCCCTGAATTTGTGTGTAAAGCACTTGGTGGCAGCAATACAATCCAAGGACAAGGAAAAGAATTTGTGCCTTTGGGAAGTTTTTAACCTAAGCTGGTACAATATAAGTTTAAGGAGTCTTTCATGCGAGTCCCCACATCTGTACCCCAGAGTTCAGAGGTGGGGGGGAAACCTGACAAAGGTGCAGAGCCAGATTCTTCCTTCCCTATTCAATTAGGAATAACCTCTTTGAAGTTAATGAAGTTATACCCTGGTGTTATTGGGCCATTAAACTGGAATCATGCAAAGTAGATGGAGAGTACATTTTTATTGGTGGAGATGATTACCCATTGGAACAAACTATAAGAAAAGTGATGATTTTTCTGTCTCTTGTAGTCTTCAAATCAAGAGTAGATGCCTTTCTGGAAGATACCTTATAGTTAAACACATTGGGCTTAATACAGGAATAAGTTGATTAAATTCTGTGGCCTGTATTCTACAGGGGGTCAGATTAGTTGATCTAACACTACCTTCTGGCTTTAAAAATCTACGAATCCTGGAGAATATAGCTCTCTGCTTATTTCTCAATTATTTATTATTTCAGGTTTTTAAAGTTTGTTGTTTTTTTCATACAATTTAAAGAGTTTTTCAAGCTAGATGAAAGGAAAGGATACTTCAGTTATACAATATAAAAGGTCTTTATCCTTATTTCAATTAAGCTGCATTTATGGCTACTTCATATTGCAAGCTGGAGAATTCAGGTGAATCTGGCGCTGTATGTATTGAATGTTTAATGTACTAGGAGAATATTTTTTCCCATTGTCATGTTGGTGACAATTTATCACAACAGATATCTAAATTTTGTTGTGGAACACATTACTTACAATGATGCTTGAGTATAACTGTTGCAGAAGGCAGGGTGTACATGATAGAAGAAGCAGGGAAACTATCTCAAATGTAAATGTTAATGCTAGTAACCTTGCATGTTAAGCTATTTAGCCTTGAAAGAGGTAAGTTCATGCCATCTTTCAACATCTGATATCCCAAGGTCAGTTATATACAGCTCTGGATTCAGTGAATAAAAAGTCAACTATCGATAGTTCTCCATGTTAGTCAATTATTGTAAACTAAGAATTTTTTTCACTTGACCAGAGCTCGGAGAGCAGAGCAAATATTAACTATGCAAGTGCTCAGTATAGAATAGAGTGAGTGACAAGTCTGTGTACTTTTGTAAATTTCTGGTAACCAAGCACTGTTTACCAGAAATTAATCCTTCATCTGTGTCATTTTTGGTTCTACTGACTATTCTTTGGATGGATGTTCTTCCAAAGAATCATAAAACATAACAATATTCTAATATATTTTGCAGATGTGTACTTTTAATATTAGACACTGATGGCACCCTCTATAGTTAAGGTTTAAATATGCTTACCATTATAAACTCTCCTTTTCCTCACAACTGTCTGAACCTCCTTTTGAGAGGAAATTCGACATGCTTTGTCCTAGTCCAAAATGCTGAGCAAATTTGACTGTGGCTTTAGTGATCCATTGAAATGTAAATAAAAAAAAATCCATGATGATTTTTTTTTTTTATATAATCCAGTCAGATATTTTTCACTTGGATAACTTAAAACTGGTTTCCATTGAGCCTTTAAAATCAAATCTGGCATGAAAAATTTGTTTCAGTAGTTTTAAAGCTGTGAGATTTAAATATGGCAAAATTGTGCATAGTTTCTAGTTCTTTTTCTAACATGTTTTAAGGATGCCCTAGTTAAGGATACACTACTCTGATTAATATTCAATTGAGGCACTTATACAATGCTTATGAACAGAATATGGGTGACTTCCAGATTTAGGAAAATACACAAAGACTAAGGTCTGTCAAATGCAGTTTGTTTCCATTTTCATCTCCCTCCCTTGTGAGAAAATTATGTTTCTAGTGAATGTTGGGGTTGAGAGTAAATTAATATGCTGTAGGATATCCTTGGGGAAGTTCAAAGAAGTACACCTGGCATTTGAACCAGAACACAGTAAGGTTTGTGGTAATTCTTAGTTCTTGTAGGAGAGAGAGCTACAGTCTGAAACTAGCTCCTCAAAAAGTTCTATCTCCTGCACAAATGAATTTTACCTTAGAGGAAGACAGTTCCATTATTCCTGAAGAGCAGAATAGACAATGGCAGTTGTAGTTCCAGACAGTGACAGTCTTTTAGGTATCCTTAGCCCAAGCTGCTTAGCACTTTGAAAATAAGACTCAGACCTTCATAGTTAATTGGAGAAAACAGAAGATCTTGAAAGCTTCCCAAGTGCAATATATCCAGGTAAAGGAATATAACACCTACAACTGGAAAATTCTTTTAAGCTTGTAACTGTTTCAGGCTAAATAATCCTTTATCAAGGAACATTAAGGTAATTGAGGACAGCTAAGTTAAGGACATTTCAATGAGTCAAAGATAGCACACTCAAGCACTGAAGTTAAGAATGGTTCTTTTAGTGTCCCTGGACTTGGAACCTGCTGAGCTGATAAGCTCCACAGGGGAATGAGCCAGTAGGAAAATTAACAATTAGAAAAAGGCCCAGGATCAAGGAACTTGCAAACTTCACTGCTGAAGATGACTGACCTTGTAAGTGCTACTAGCTGATTAAGCAGATCAAGGACTTAAAATACCTGTTGGGAAAGTCTGTAAACCCTCCTTGTAAAATTGCTCCATATGGCTTCCCCTTCCCTTTCTCCCCACCTACCCCCGGCAAAGTAGAATAATTAAATATAAGCATCTTTCCCAACCAATACTCCCTGAAAACTCAACAATCTAGCATAAATTATGCAGCATTAGGAGTAAAACAGTCACTCAACAAAAGTCAGGTGCTTCTGAAGGTAAAAATATTGCATCTGCATTGTTACTTCAGCTAGATTGCACATTGGCATTATTTTATATTCTTGTTCTCCTTGTTAAATGTTTTATGGTTTATGTTTTAAATATGCTGGTATATCAAAAACTGTTGTGAGAATCCATCTTCTTTGTCTCCCCTCAGCCCTACCCTTTACATTATATCTTAATATAGTTCATCCTGGTAAAATGTTTACTTAATGAAAAGTATAAATCATTCCAAGGAAATTTTGCCTATGATTACAGTCTTTGATTCCAGGGCTTTACTGCTGTGTAACATCCCTTGCAATTTCTAAGACTTCTGTGGAGATTGATCCCTAGAATATTTTGTTTTGCACATTAGGTCACTCCTAGAGAAGAGGTAATATTATTACCCTGGGAGAATATAGGATGTATTTTAATCCCATTTTGAAACAATATGGGCTAGATTTTTATACTTAGAGCACATAGCTGCACAAAAGAGTAAGGTTTTGTCTACATGGGAAAGTTGCACATACTGGTTTCAAAATTAATTTAATTAACCTGATGAAAATTCCTATATGGACACTCTTATTTTGGTTTATGTACAGATTATTCAGGTTTAGCTGAAACATGCTCCGAATTGACTTAACCCTCAGACACTTATGGGGTAATGTTATACCTCATGAGCATATATGTTGTGATAACTCATGAACTAATGACCCTCCACCTATGCTGTTTTAGGACATTGTCAGCTATGCACATGTACACAGTTCAATGGGGACATTTTTTTTAACAAGATACACATTTTTTTCTGTATCAAAAAAATACATGGGGTACAAATATACCGCAAACATGTTGCACTGTTGTCATGAATTTTTAGTAGTTTTCTATAAACATGTTCTCTTCTAGTGAGCGTATGTTGTATAGTAATAGCCTATTCTAAGTGATATTGCATTGCAGTGACTGTGATTGCTGCATGCAGTCACGCTAAGGAAGGTTGGTCCCTTCACAACCAGGCCTGTTACATATCCCCAGCACAGAGTAGACTGATGCTAGCTCTCTTTACCTAACACTCTTGAAAGGACTTTCTGTCTAGTATTTTGCGCCAAACACTGCTGACTCAGGAGACTCTTAAGGGGATTTTCTGTGTTCTGCAATTCAAGATGGCAAACAAACGGGCATGCTATTCTGCTTCCAACCTCATAAAAATGATTTGCAACTCTGAAAGCAAGTCATTGTATGATGACAACATAGTAGAAGATACTGACTGTTCCACAGATCATGTGGAAAGTTGTTCTGAGAAGGAAGACCATGTTTCCAGTGATTGTTCAACAGTTCATCTTTAGATAATGAGGAGCTCATGTTCAGCCATGGTATAATACTGGAAGAAACATAGTGGGGGATAACTTCTTCACCAGTATTCAGTTTGCTGAAGAGCCACTGAATGAAAATTTGATGTGTGTTGGAACAATCTGATGAAACAAGACAGACACACTCAGTGAGATGCATCCCCATCTCAGCAGAGAAAAGTTGTCATCCAGGGTCCAGGTTTGCTGGGGCACTCACCCTGATTTCCTATGTTCCAAAGAAGGGCAATTCGGTAATATTGCTATTGGAGATGTATCATTACAAGGTTGTAGAAGGAGACAAAGGAAACTAGAAGTGGTGTCAATAACATGGACAATCCTTCAAGAATGTACTCCTGTATATGCAAGATAAATAAGCGGCCAATGGTTCTTTTCTTCAACATGTTTATATTGCTGGCATTACAAGTTTAATCATTTGGGTCAATAACAATCTTGCTTGGCAACGCACTTGGTCAAGACAAAAGAGATGCTTGTTTTTTTTATAAATCAAGGAGAACGACTCAGATGCACATATAAAGAGAAGAATCCTTGATTCCCATCATCTCGCCATGGCCAGCAACAGCTGCACTCATCTCTTGGCTATCATCGAAAACCAGCCACCATGAGAGCACCTAGCGAACTCAGCAGCAGACACTACCACATTTGCCCATGGTCAGCTGACCAGAAGAGTCACAAGCAACGTGGAGAATGCAAAGCATTTATATGCACAGAGCACTCCATATTGATGCTGATGTGTGAACATTGCATATAGGCTCACAATGAGACTTTCTAGTTCTTTCAATTTGCTAGTTAACGTTTTGGGGCTAAAGAATTGTTTTTAATTTCTGAATGCATTTGCGGTACAATCTTCCCTCATGACATAGTTAATGTAACTTGTTTTTCTGACACTGGAAGAAGGTAAACTAAGGGTATGTCTACACTTAAATTTCCAGCTTGTGGAGACATACTGGCATTAGCTCTGATCAAGCCAGCACACTAAAAATAGAGTATAACTGAGTGGCGGGAGGGGCTAGCCGTGCCTAGCGTATTGAATGGGTGTGTACTCAGGGCAGCTAGCCCTTCGCACTGCCACAGCTACGCTCTATTTTTAGCATACTAACTCAATCTGTGCTGATACACATAAGTCTCCTTGAGTGGGGAATCATACTCTCAGCTCAAAGTGTGAACATATCCTAAATCAGTTCAAATTCACACTATAGGTTAAACCTGTGAAACTCTCTGATGAAGACAAACCCATACAAGGATTAACAAACGGCCTTACTCTTATGTAGGTCACCTGGACTTAGGTCCAAGTACATAGTAATCAGAGCATTTATTCACCTACATACTCCCTCTCTGGGGCATGTGAATGAGGAATGGACAAACCTTTAGGATCCCCTCGTCCCCCTTCCTTTTCCCCCTCCTCATCCCATCCCACTCTTTGGTCGTATAAACATGCACTCTGTTCTATTTTATGCTAAAATCTCAAAGATATCAAATGTACAGGGTAATAGATAAGCAATAGGACTAGATTTACTGAGCTGAGCCAGAGTGGACAGGCAGGGTAGTAGTTTATTGCGGGTATAGGCTAACAGAAAATTACTAACCCCTCCCTAACTATAAGGAGGATCCCTGGGTAAAACTGTGCCTCAGACATGCCTCTGAATAACAATGCCTCCTGAGGTGGGGCAGCTTATGCACCACCCCAGCTCAGGGCTGTCCCGAAAGTCAATATCTAGCCCTATATGATTATCTATTACCCAGGATATTAGACTTCTTTGAGAGACTTTAGCATACATGGTTCTATTGTATGTTCAGACTCACTGAAACCTGGAGGAGGGGTGCTGAACATCTGATATAATGGAGGAGTCAAATTTCTGTTGCAGACACTAATCTCAGAAGTTGCACCTCTAACTACCTGATTACAGGGGCACATTAGGTGAATAGAGGTTTAACTACACAACTTTGTGCCCACAACTCATTTTGCAAATGCAAAAAAAACAAACAGAAAAACCACACACATGAATTTGGCAGATGCAGTGCAAAGAGTAAGGCCACATTTCAACCTGGCTGAAATACAATTAAGTGATGTTGAAGGCTAATAAAAAAAAAAGAAGGCAGTGGGCCCTTATTTCCGTATTTGTACCAGGATAAAGTAGACTGCACTGCAGAACAAGTAGTTTTCATAGAAAATATCTTAGCTGATACAAAGACATAACCTTGTCACCTTCTGTTTCTTTTCCTGAAGTTAACATTGTCTTTGTGCTTCTGGTATCTTGCAGCTTTAGCGCAAAACACTGAGTCAAAATAGTGCTTCTTTTGTCTCTTTATTTTTGTCCTTTTCCTCAGAGCCTTGAACTCTAGTTAGACCATGAACCTTGAATCAAACAACTGTGCTCTCCAGATTTAAGAAACTGGCACCTTCATTAGGATTTCAGCACATAGAGGGCCTGATTCTGTTCTCACTTACGTTGATGTAAATCAGGCATAATCCCTTTGTGGTCACTGGTAGAAAATTGGTTTACGTGAGATCAGACTTGGCCCCAGGCTTTCAGACAATTGGGAAAGAAGCCACAACGTATCTTCTGATTACTCTTAACCAAAGTGTTCTTCCCCACGTAGCCTTTTTTCCCCAAAGTACCAATTTCTTTTGAGCTCTTCTTTCCTTTAAGACTCCTCTAGAATGAGGACAAATGAGATTGATGCTCACATTCATCAGCAGCCCAGTATTGGAGTATTGGTGCTGCTATTGATGTGCACTCACTGTTGGTTTGTTGGTTCAGAAGCAATTGTGCCTCTTTTAGGTGTCTGACTTGAAAACGTCTGGAAAAAAAAAAAGAAATGTTTAAAAGCTTAGCTCAATAACAGAATATGCTGTGTGACTAGACTTAAAATAGCAGATACCTTTAAAGGGCAACAGGGGTGGATCACTTGATTACCTGGTATGTTCATTCCTTCCGAAGTACCACTGTTGGAAGACAGGATACTGGGCTAGATGGACCTTTGGTCTGACCCAATATGGCCATTCTTATGTTCTTAAAACAAAATGCTTGGAAAAATCAACTCTTCCTCTCTCTTCATGCCAAGTTCTGAGTTCAGGGTTTGGTGTTTCTCTTGCAAAAGTTGATAACAACTAGTACTACTGCAAAGAAATGTTTTTGCTTTGGTTGTCATCAACATCATCAACTCTCAGAAGGGAAACCTGAACTCGGGTCCTGGCAGGTGAGTGAAGGAGGGATGGATTGTCAAATATTTTGTTTTGCAATGCATTTTAACTTTTAACTCTGTACACTGAGAGCCAATCCCTAGCCTGGATCACACAGTAAGTAATAGGACTCTGAGATGGGGCATTCTAAAAGAGCAAAAAGTGAACTCAGTGGCTCCTGTGTATCCATTCTACTGGGGAAATTGCTGGAGAATCCATAGGTTCAGCCACTGCATCTTTGCCTAAATATCTCTGCTGTGTCCCCAAATCCCTTTTTTGTTGAGATGTAGGGAGTGCCATGAAGCATCGCTCTGCAGACAGCAGAAGGAGTGGACCCCCTTTCTCAGGGTCCTGGCATCCTCGCTCTCCTTTCCTCTGCACAATTGCAGAGGTTCTGCTCTGTTATGCACCTCTGTGATTATCGAGAAGGGGGAAGATTTATCCCATAGCAATTATTCTGTAATATGCGGAGGACAAGGGGGAAATTTCAGATGTGGAATTTGTAGTAGGAAGAGAGCCTGACAACAAATGAATGAGATAGGACCTGCTCACAGAATTTGGCAAAAACAGAGCTAATATTGTAAAAAGACACATTCCTAAGAAGTGCTAGTTACAGAGTGCTTATGCAAACACATCCAGATATTAAGTGGTACCAAAACATCCCCATATTAATGACGGTACAAAAACATTCCCCAAGGATAACAAGAACACACTGACCCCTCCTAAAAGGATAAGGTCAGGATAACAATATGTAATAAAGATGTTTTAATTGAACCAACACCAGGTTAAGTGGGGGCATAATTGTATGCCCATACAGTCACTAAAAACTTGATTCTGCCACCCTTTTTAATGGTGGGTCATATCTTACACCCTAAGAAGTCCTATTCAATCACTCACACTCACTTAGCAAGTGGGTAAAGGTCTAGAGAACTCTAAGAAGTCCAAGCTGTTTTGCTTTACATGCTGGTGAACTGAAGAAAGGTATAGATTCAAGTAGCTTCCATCCTCTAAATTATACCTGCTTCTGACTCTATGGCATGTAAGTGACACCCACTTCGATTCTGTTACAAATGTTAGAAAGGCCATGTCACTTACACAACCTTATGCATTGCTTCCAGATCTGTTTTCTTAAAAAAAAAAAAAAAAATACACTCAATAAAGATACCTTTAAGACATTAGAAACCAACCCTCCTTCTCTAGCAGAACCATCCGTATTTTTGTGCAGGAGAACGCAGGCCAAAGTGCTGTTTACACCAGAATACACACAGCTCTCTAAAGTTACATTCATTTGTTGTGTCAGCATGTAACCCAGCTGTCAGCTGAAGTGCACCTAGCACTAGTCCTCTTTGATTGGAATTAGCTGTTTACACAATATGTGACTCACCAAACCAAGTCATTGCAAGCCCGGAAAAAATACATATCACAACAAAAAATTAGTCAGTTACAAACTGTGTATGTTACCACATGTGATTCATTTGTACAGTAACTCAATTATTTTGTTGCTTATAGTCCAGCCAGTCCCCTTTCAGATCCTTCCAAAATAAATAAAAAATGTCATTGCTGATAATATGAAAGAACTCCATTGGAGTCAGTGGAGTTACTCTAGATTTATACCAGATTTGCACCAGAGGAGAATCAAGCTTCAATATCCCGATAGTGTAAGCTTTTACTCGTGCAAATAGTTGAGTAATAACTACATTGGTTTGATTCTCCTCTGGTGAAAATCTGGAAGATTGACTTCAGAATGTAAGGGTTTCCAGGAGTGGGACCTAAACACCCAGTTCTATCATCCTTCTTTGGGAAAAGCTTCTAGAGATGAGGAATTGTACTGAATTTTTAGAAAAGTATATATAGATATGCAAACAGGCAGAGAATGACTAAAAATACAAATACCAAATAATATGGTTAAAATAAGGGAAAGGGGGAAAACAAATTCCTGTGTGGCTATTGTTTTGTGTTCTTCAGATATCTCATAACTGAGGTTCTACAACATTAGAAATATAGTTGAATGCTAATCTGCAGATATATATGTTTTCTTATTAGTACTAATAGTACCTGGCTCTTTTATAAAGCACTTGGTAGATCTCAAAGGGCTTTACAAAGAAGGTATCATTAGCTCTGGTTTTTAGAAATGGGGAAACTGAGGCACGGATCGATGGTGTGACTTACCCAAAGTCACTCAGAAGCCAGTGTCAGAGCTGGAAATGGAACCCACATCTGCTGAGTTCCAGTCAAATGCCCTATCCACTCACATGCACTTCCTCTCAGTGTCTCCAAGAAGTATAAATCTAAAAAATATCCAACACCCTCCTGGAAGATTTGCCTGTGTGAGGATTACAGGATTGCTGCTTTAGAGGTTAACTTTCTGTTGAAAAACACTTGGCCCTTTTGGAAAACAAGTGCTTCCATTGATATTCTTATTTTATTTCAAATATGAAGTTAACGCCTGCCTTTTAATTATAATGTCTTAACACAAGTTTCTTTTATATAATCTATCAATATCTCTACATTAGTAGATGGGGCTACTGCCTCTGCTAGGGGGATGGATCTCATTACAAAGATACTTGTCTGCAGGTGCCTAATTTGATGATGTGAAGGGACCTCTGTATCTGAATGAAGTCCCATTGACTTCAGTGGGGCTGCATGTGGGTACAAGGGTCTGCGTGAAGGGAACCACTTGTGGAACTGAGGGCTAGGACTAGGAAAAGGAGATGTGAAAGTGAATTCTCTAATATATATATATATTTGGACACTTGATATTAATTTCACAATTCTAAAGTTAACAAACTTAAAAAAAAAAAGGTTGAAACATTGATTTCCACTGCTGTTTAATGGGAAAGCTGAATCTCCCAATCCTACCCATCATCATCATCATCAAGTGATTGGATCGCTTGTTCATTTTTAAAATCTATTTTGGATTGTATCTACGTATCTATTGTGCTGTTCTTTGTAATTGGATGTAGTGGTTAGAATGTGGATGATGTTACAATGGAGCTATCCATTAAGAAAACACACAGACAAGGCCTAAATGTTAAATTCCTTAGATGTTGCCATTTTGAAAGGAGGGTGAAGTGTATCTCATCCCTTTATGGATAGCAATGGTCAATATCTTAAGGATACTGATCTGGTTTTAAGTGCTACTGTGTAAAACAGAGAGGCAAAAATACCCTGCCAGTTTTCCCTGAACAAAATAAAGAACAGGCAGGATTACTTGAGTGGATTTGCCATGTCTCAGAGGCCTGCTTGACCTTGTTTAGTGGCACTTTAATGAGACTACTGATAAAAATTTCAGCATGAGCCTTTCAACTATGACAAGACTGACTCCTAACAGCCTCTTCAGCTCCGTAAAGCACATCTCCGATTCTCTGGTTTGTCATCTTGATGCTATTCATTTTGCTTTCTGTCCCCTCAACACCCTGCTTAACTAACCTTGAGAAAAGTAATTATGCACTCAATATTGATTAGTAAGGATCCATATTTAATTATGTGTAACATGTTCCACTCTCAGAGTTTTAGTTCTTTGTTCATTGATGCACATCGGGTCAGATTGCTATGTGCTTTTAGCCACATAGTAGTGATCTTCACACTATAGTGAATTTCCTCCCTTCTTTAGGTTGCACAAGGAAGCGTGTTATTTCCTGCTTTCTTCAAGAAGCTAGTGGACCAGTCTTTTGGTACACATGTCTAACCAGTCATTCCTCTTTGTTGGGCTTTTACTTATTTATTTACCAAAGGGGATCTTTTTATATGCTGACATGGTTGGAGCAGAGCTATAGGATTTATGTGCAGTATCTGTGGTGATAACCTGAAGAGAGTTCAAACATACACTCGGAGGTTCTTTTTTTTAGGTCACAGAGACAATTAGATCACACTTGTACAGAACTTCTTCTTTCCTGACTCCTAGATTTGCTGCAACATAAACTTTGCCAGCACAAAAAGGAGATGTAATTCAAGGTTCTTCTGCTCCAGTACTTGCTTGCTGTGTGCTTTCACTTTTTATAAACACCCTCTTTAGAAGCCACTTGTGGTAATTTACCTTCAGTTAATAGTCAAAGTTGTTTAAAATAATGCATCAAGTTAACCTTCTTTTAGAGTATTGTGATCAGGCCGCCGAGAGCAGGTTCAGGCCCCGGTGAAAAAAAATTTTCGGGTCCCCCAGCAAGGGTGGACCGACTAAACAGGGCCGATGAGAGTGCGGGGAAGCCGGGCCTCCTTACGGACCACCAGGCCCCGGTAATTTGTACTGACTTCCCTCCTCTCTTGTCGGCCCGGATAGTGATTATAGGTATAAGTAGAGATGGTCCCAAGCAGGAACCCAAATCTAGCCTTACCCACCTGCCCCCCCCCCCCCCAAATCTCAAAAAGAATTCAGACTAAAATCTTTGCATCTGAAACCATCCCAGGGATTTTTGTTCCAGGTCAGATTCAAAACCAGAAGGAACTTTCTCTTGGTCTGGTTCAGATGTGGGCTGAGTGGCAGAAATTTCATGAGAATAGCTCACAAAATATCAGCACCACTGAATGCAAACGTTGACCCTGATTCGGTCTCGGTCTCTGAATCCTAGCCTAAACTGAATCCAGATCCAAACGCTGTCTCCTTAGCCAAGCTGTTGATGATAAAATGCATGTTCTAATTCTATATGAAATTCTTTAGAGAGCCCAGTGCAGGCCAGAGCACTCTGATTGGGTGCTGGGTGGATTCCCTAGAGATAAGAGGACCCTTCCCCGCCCCTGCATCATGGAACTGCTCCATAGAGGTTAGTTCAGCCCAGTGGCTGAAATAGCTTCTACAGGCTCTTCTATAGCCCCAAACTTGAGGGGCAAGTTGTAAGGATTTGCATCGGAGTAGATCCTCCTGGCCCTTGTGCACGTTTACATGGGAAGTCCACATGAAACAGAGCTCTGCATTGCACAGGAGATACGCAGCCCCAGTGTGCCACTCTTCACAACCAGGCCTTCCACCTCCCCCACTTGATACAGGTTCTGCTGTCTTGGGAGCTTCTATGGCCACAGAAGAAGGGCCGGGGGGAGGGGAGGGGCGTTAATTTCCCACTCATAGGCTAGCAAATTATTACCCTCTGAAACAAGCCGGGAAAGGAACTGTGACTCAGAGACATACCTTGGAGTCACAAAGCATCCTTGCACTGCTCATGGGATGTTGGAGTTTACACATCACCTCTTGCTCAGGGCTGTCCCTAAAGCTGCAGTATTTTGCCCCAGATATGGCTGTACTGCAAAAGTGGACACTGATGCCTGTGTATATAGCTTCTACAGCCACTTTGAGAGTCATTTGGATGCAAGGTGTTCGAAGTG
Source organism: Chrysemys picta bellii (assembly GCF_011386835.1). Lineage (NCBI taxonomy): Eukaryota > Metazoa > Chordata > Testudines > Emydidae > Chrysemys > Chrysemys picta. The sequence goes on from NC_088795.1 coordinate 19,964,427, forward strand.
GAGGATCATTATCATTGAAGAGTTCTTTTGTTAGCAAATGGTCTGCATGAAAGAACAAAACAATAGGGAGTGTAAGGGAAATGCATAGATAGTCTCTGGAAACACATTAAATTAACTCATAGGCTATACTATAAAATATACAGTAGTGTCCCGGGGTACTTCTATTTATGTCAGGAGCAGTTCTGGTTAAGCTGTAAGGACTACAAAGTGAAGTTGGATATCATTGCCATTACTGAACTGAGAACAAGACACCCAGTAGTGAATAAAGGCAGGATGATAATCTTTCATGTGATGATGGTAAAGAATCACAAAAAGATATTATGTTCTTGGTTAAGGCAAGGAAAAAGTAAGGAAAACAGTATTATCCCTAAACCTCCTTCCTTCTCATTCTCTGAACAAGAACTTTCTCTAAGTTGCCTGGGCTGTCCAGCCCAAGGGAAAAAGAATTCTGAAAATATTTTGAAGAATCATTTGAGGATGAGGAAGAGAAAGAGAAAGGGATGCATTGTTTGGGTTTGAGAGTCAATCAATCATATCTTGGCTGACAACCATAAATATAAGAACATGCCAGCAATGCTATAAGAAATTTTGTGGCCTCCTTGACCAATCTATCAAAGCTATCAAGCTCTTGACTCTGTTATAATGGGAGAAATAACTTCTGGCAACACTAACAGACAAAGAAGAAAGTTTCAAATTTCATGGACTTCCAAAGGTGGATCTGACTTCTGGAAGGACTGTAAACACTAGAGACAACAACATATATAGGCAAAGCAAATGTTAAGCTGACTCACTGCATTGATTGGAACCTGATATCCTCTTTGACTGCCCTAATCAAGCTACCAGTTAAGATGAAAGCATGTGAAATAAAGTGTATCCCAAGAGGCCCGTCACTTCATGTTAACATGCAAGCCTGAAGGAGTGGGGTAGTATGTGATGATTGTTCAAAGACACATTGTAAACCTGCTTGATAAATATATTTATCGGAAAGGGGCACAGCAATCAAACCTTGTTACCTTCTAGCCAGTGCTCTCAATTCGCCAAAGTACAGCGATGTCCCCCCAGCACCGATGCATGGCATGCATTATCCTGCTATTTGTGTGGAACACTGCTTTTATGAAGGCCTCTTTATGGTCCTTCCTTGGGTGGTGGAGTCCACTCTCCTTCACTCACACTGTAATGATGGGCACCCTCTGGCAAGTGCCAGAAATCAGATTTCTAAAAACGTTCCTAAAATGAATCCCAACTGGTTAAAACAACAAGCTACTGCCACACTGGGATCTTCACCTAGTCCAAGCCCCTGTTGATCCAGGAATGAGGGAGCACTTTCAGTCCTGGTGATACAAGGGCAGAGAGAACCTTTTGTTTTTCTTTGAGCCCCCCACCCCCAACCAGCTGAAGAGAAAACACTGAAGGGTTCCTGGGGAGTTCTTCTCATCAGAAGGTTTGCTTTAGGGTTGCCTTTGGAGGAAGGAACAGGGCAGAGAGAACTAGAGGAGGATAAACTGGAAATATCTGAGACAGGTCCAGCCAATTCCTTGGAGGTAAAAAGTAACAATAGAATGAGAGGCATAAAACTCTGCTGTTAACTCCTGATCAATCTCCTAATTCAGTCAAATGAAAGGTTCTTGTCCACTTTGGTGGAAATTAGATCATGCCCAAAGTCACTTGCGACACCATTGGCTGCAATTTGGTAAAAGCCTACACAGCATTACTTGAAACCTTACTGGGCTCAGGAACATGCTGTTAGTCCCTCTTTAACATGGTGCAAACTCACCACCACTGCGCCTCCTGCTGGCTTGCTCTGGAATTAGTTCATTCAGCTGTGGAGCGCCTTCTGCAGGTGGTGTCTTGGCCATTGTCTGCTCAGCTGTGTTGTTTCCACTGTCAAGACATGCATCAGTCTCTGGACCGCAGTGTCCTCTTCAGGACACCGCCAATCTGCAGTGCCCACTACTCCATTTCCCCCCCCCTTCTGGGGGTATATCAGTAGTCCTAGTCCACCCCTGCCTTCATGGCTACCTGCCACCCCAAAGTCTAGTCCCTTACCTCAATGACAAGGTGCAGTCCATGGGCCACGCTCCCTCATGGCAAGGTGCAGTGCAAGAGGGGGGGGGAGGGGAGAATCAGACCCGCCCACTACTCTCAGCCCCACCCCAGGGACCCTTGAGCGGCAGCCGCTTGCTGCCTTCCTCCACTCCCCATCACTGCCTGCCTTCCCTGGGCCACTTCCCCATAGTCCTAGCATCCACTCAGCCCTTGTTTCAAGGCCTGCAGTCTGGCAGGGTCAGCCAGAGCTCCCACTGCCGTGCTACCCTGCCCAGCACTGCTCTGTCCAGGGTGCCACTCCTTCTACAGGAGCCAGTCCTCCTTCCTTGCTGATTGGGGGAAACTAATCTTGCCTCTGTGCTGCAGCCTTTATATAGGGCTCAGCCTGGCCCTGATTGGCTGCCCACAGGCCCTTTCTGATTGGCTGCCCATCTGCGCAGCCTCTCTGGCCTACTTTAACCCATTTTCTCCTGGAGTGGAGCAGCCACCACACTACACCCTCATATTCCTGAATACTAAATTTACCTACAAATTATGGGTCTGCAAGCTGCAGAGTGACTGGTGCTGAGAAATGCAGAGTGCTCACAGCTCTGAATGAGACCTATTCCTAATGTACTCTGTTAAAGTCATTCTCCCTGAGTCCTTCAGTGGAGCTTCTTCAGCTGGGCAAAAGGGGTCACCAGAGAGCAAAAAAGTGTTCTTACTCCTCCTGACTGCACGTAGGGGTGGATGACAAATTAAAATTCTGATTTGTGAAAAATTTAGCAATTTTAAAAATTGGTTTCATTCCAATGTGGAACACAAAAGAAACCTTTTGCAGGGGAAGGAGAAGAAAGAGAGAAATCTATTCTGGACCTGAGAAACCTTCCTAACAAATCAACATTTTTTTGCTGAAAGATTCCCAACCAGCTCTAACCACATGTGCTCCCTCCTAGATGAAGTTAGAAGCACTAGGTCGCATACAACCCCATGCAGAGAGTCAGCAAAGGACTATGCACCACTTAAATACTCTAGGTTTTGAGAACTTAAGTAGGACCTAAGTGGTAAATAGATTGCAGAGATCTTGTGCTGGCCCTGTGCATTAGAGGTATATTTCACCAGCTCAGCACCTTGCAGGATCTGGACCAGAAAGCCTCAAGTATAAATGAAGACATAAAGATACAAAATGCACTCTGAAAACATTACAGAAATATGAGGATCAACATGACATTTAATTTTTAAAAGTGTCCTGGTTAGCTGCTAAATTACAGATGAGGAGGAAATGCTTCTGATGATACGGTGGCAAAATCAAATAGAAAAGCATTGGTGACAGTTGTGTCAAGTATAGTATCTTGTGAGCTTTCATATTATTCAGGTTGATGTCAAACACAGAGCAAACTATATAAATGCTGAGCTTTGAGAAACTGAGTGAATAAATATGTGCCTACCATACCTCATATATAAAATATTAATATATTTCAATGCTAATTCTTCCCTACTTGCTTTCCGAAATATTTTGACAGCAGAGGTGCTGGCTCCAAAGAAGAGTTAATATTATTGGTGCAGACAAGCACTGAAAAGAATAACTAGCCCCTTTTTATTTAATGCTCAATGAATGGTCATTTTCCTATTCCACAGTGATAATTACAAGTGCCAAACTCAGTACAGTACAAACTGCGTTTCTCCCGCATTATTGCTTAGTAGTATAGTGCTGGTTGTGAAGCAGAGCCAAACCCTGAATTCATTGATGTGCTCACAAGTAGTCAAGGATTAGTGTTTAATAAAGAGGAGGTCAACTATGACCAGTTTTAATTGCAGACGGGTGGCCTGAGATAATTTAGAGTGAAATACTGTGATTTTCTGCCAGCTTTGGAAAGGAAGAAATGTCAATTCTCTGAACATCCTTATTACTGGTGGTGGGAAAACTCCAGTGACAACTAGAATTGTTCATCCAGTATTTTGGATCCCTTGCAATCAGGTGTCTGATCCAGACGAGGAGGCAACACTATACCAAGGTCAAATGTTCATGCTAGTTGTGTTGGTTCTTTTGATGGCCTTTGACATTGTGGATCATGAAGTACAGCTCAACTATCTATGGCACGTGACTGGTGTGGGTAGAAGGAGCTATGTAGCTTAGTGTGGGTATTGGTAAGGTCTACATCGTCTTCCCAGTAAATGGGTACACTATGCTGTGGGTCTGATTCTCAGGTGTACCATACTTGCCTTTGGGGCAGGAATGGAGAATGAGGAAACGTTGGCTTTTAAGCTACTTTTGTGCACCCCATATTCTGGGGGCTTTCAGGGGCCTGCTCATCTGCTGGCATAAGTTAGAGCAGCCTCAGGGCTACTTCAGTGTATGCTTTGCTTTCAATGCCCTCCTCGACCCGCAGTGGGCTTTAGAAAGCAGAGAATACCTGTAATGCAATGGGACCTAGTCATGCCTGCAATGACCCCTATGATGAGGCCTGGGAAGTGGGTTGGTGTAAAGCCAGTTCTTCACTAGCCGGGAAGGTCCCCAGCACAAGGGGGCTGTTTAACGAGGCCTTAAAGTGATTGTACACTGCCAGAACAATGTAAAGGAGTCTCAGTATAACTGAGAATCAGGCCCTGCAATTCCCACAGTGCCTGAATATAGTGGGAATGTGGATGAACAGCAACTGGTTAGCATTCAGTCCTACCAGGAGGAAGTTGGGGAGAAGGAAAAATGTTTTGAAGAAACAGATATAAAAGGGACTTCACTTCCCCTGGAGGGATGTCCATCCTGTAATGTGTCAAAAATGGTATATGCTCTTGGATCCTCCTTGATTCATTGCTCCTTTTAGATGCCCAGGTAGCATGGCCTTTGTGACAGAGATCCACCCATTCCCTCACACTTCTATTAAAGAACAGGGAGGAGAACTGGGACCTCTGGGGATAAATGATGGTTTTGAATCTTGTAGGGTGTTAGGATAATAAAGTGATAGTACTATATAAAAGCCTATACATAAACAGAGACTCCAAAGGGGTCTTTTATCAGGGGAAATAGTATATACATTGCTGAGGTCACGACATTGCTGTTACCTCAGTAATTTTGCCCAGATTTGCCCTTGCTTGATTTACCCCTGCTGAAACCCTCTTCCATGCTATCACCTCACCTTGTTCGTGTCAGCTCCCTTCACTATGGCTTCCCCAGGCTCCAGCTTTCTGGCTTTCTTCCCCCACTACCTGCCTTGTCGGGAAAAAAAAAAGTCAGAAACACCACCTCATGTTTAAGTAACTTTGGTAGCTCTCCATTAATTTCAGAGGCCAGTTCCAAACTGACCTTATTTTAAAACTCCCCATGAACTCACTTCAGTCTATTTCATTGGCATTTTCTCTCTCCACTCCCCTCCCTTGTATTCTCTGCTCGTCTACAGTTGACCTCCACGCTGTCCCTCCACACAGCTTGAACCTATGGTTCAAGAAATTTCTTTGCTACAGTTCCTGCCATCTGGAACAGCTTTCCTGTACCTCTCTGCCTCATCAACTCTCCCTCTAGTTTCAAATCTCAGAAAACGTATCTTTTTCTCTCCCTCCTGTACCTCTTACTTTCTCTGCAACTATTTATTATTTAGCATGTCAACTCTATTATTTAACTCCGTAAAGCATTTAGAGATGAGATATGTATGTAAAATGCTATACAAAATAAGGGTGGATTGTGTTATAGGAATTTTGAAACTTCTCACAAGAAGTATTGTCCTGATCCTTCTCACTTATACTGGGGAAAAAACAGGGTAACTCCCTTAGGACTGGTCTACACTAGAAGTGGGGGATCGATCTAAGATACGCAACTTAGTATAAGAGAATAGCGTAGCTGAAGTAGACTTATCATAGATCGATTTACCTCGTGTCCTCACGGGGCGGGATCGATGGCTGCAGCTCCCCCGTCGACTCCGCTTCCGCCTCTCACCCTGGTGGAGTTCCGGAGTAGACAGGGAGTGCGTTCAGGGATCGATTTGTCGTGTCTAGATGAGACGCGATAAATTGATCCCTGATAGATCGATTACTACCCGCAGATCCGGCGGCTAGTGAAGACGTACCCATAGCTTTAACAAAGTCATCACTGATTTATGTGAGTATAGATGAGAGGAGAATGGGACACAATTTGTGTTAAAAGAAGACTTGCCAGCTGTCCTGGCCAGTACATAATGGGCCAAATTCTGTTCTCATTTGCCCTGTAGTGGGGTCTAGCCTCAAGATCAGGGAAATGCACAGATAACATAAAGCCACCTTTAGTACAGTAAGCAAAGGGGATGCTACAAATAAATCTTATATACTTAAGTACAACTACATTGGCAAGTAAATAGATAGACTATACTTAAAAAGAAGACCGTTTATTTTTTTAATTCTCACTACTTTTTTCTTTAACTTTTTTTAATCTTTACAATACATTATACTAAGATTCTGAATATATTCAGAGCAATTGATGTATGCGCATTTGGAGTCACTAATCACTCTAAAGCCACTCATCCACCTTTGTCATGCACGCACACTGAGATTTGGCTACACTAAGGTTTTTAAATTGCTAGAAGTTGCTTTATTTCAAATTTGGAGTCTTACACATTCCAGATCTAGAGCTAGGATAAATCAGGCATCAACGAGACATGGTACATGCTGCCCCTGGAGGTTCCGCCACTGGCAAAGAAGTCAGGCATTGCTGATTATTAAAGTGGCTTACTGTATACCTTGGCTTAGCTGACTAAAAATCTGATCCAAAAAGCCCATTCAAATTGGCAGAAGTCTTTTCATTTACTTCAGTGGGCTTTGGATCAGGCCTTTATTGCATTGTTTCAGACCATATTTAAATACACCTTGAGTTTTGGCTCGTCTCATAAACTAGATCAATTATTCCCAGATGCACTTTTCAGAAAATAATTATTTTCATTTTCCATGTGACCTTTAACATGAACAGCAAGTAATATGAGAATTTTGTGGGTGGCTGGCTTGACTTCTGTCCTAGAAACTCCAGACTGCCCATGCATAACCTTTCTTGAGTAGAAAAAAAAATTCAGATTGATTTGGATGTGAGCACAGCCAAAAGGACTGAAAGCTGGCTGAGGAGACAGTAACTTGGGAAGTATTTTAAACCAGTGAGGACAGAGAAATAGTAAGAAAAGAGACTAGAAATATGAGCAGGAAATTACAAAGTGAAATTCAAATTGCAAAAGGCAAGTTAATAGATCTAGGCCAAATTCTGCATTCACTTACATCTTATGTAGTCCCTTTGTGCTTGATCTTCCTCTCACTGGTTTTAAATTGGTACAAAAATTCCATTGGCTTCAGTGAAGTTACTCCTGGCTTGTCCCAGTGTAAATGAGAGAAGAATCAAACCATTAGACTTTAATCGGGTTACATGGGATACAAGTCAGCAGCAGAGGAAAAAAAAAAAAAACAAAACCCACTAACTCAACAGGAAGAAGATACTTGATGCATTTACAGGACCTCTTGTTCATTCAGTGCACAGGATGGATACGCAAGTGGTAGTATAAAGATTGCACAGGGAACCTTAAATCTGGCATTTCCTAACTTTGGATTGCTTGATTTTGCAATCTAAAATAACAGTTTTCTTGTAGCTTTTTATGCAATATTTATATAGCTTGGCTAATTATGAATAAATGGGGAATGTAATTATTATAAACCTCTAGAAACACTGCAAGTTAAGATCTCAAATACTAAGGAGAGTGAGAAATTAGGAATGATGGTATGGAATTGGGTAGAGAAGAGTTTCAATTTAACATCAGGAAACAGTTCTTCACAGCAAGTTTTATTAGAAGGGAATAGTCTTGATAAAAGTCCCATTTCTTGGATATGTGAAATTAACCGGACAGAAGCACTGGAGAATAAATACATTATAGGAAACAATCTTGTATTGGCAGAGAGACAGAATTAGATAACCATAAGGTTATATATATCTACTGTGGATCCTGCTAGGATTTTAATGAACTACCTTATAACTAGGGTCCTGCCAAATTCACGGTCTATTTTCATCAATTTCACAGTCATAGGATCTTAAAAATCTTAGTTTTCATGATTTCAGCTATTTAAATCTGAAATTTCACAGTATTGTAATTGTAGGGGTCTTGACTCAAAAAGGAGTTGGTGGATGGGGTTGCAAAGTTATTGTATTGTACTGCTACCCTTACTTCTGCACTGCTGCTGGTGGAAGTGCTGCCTTCAGAGCTGGGCAGCTGGAGAGTGGTAGCTGATGTCCAGGAGCCCAGCTCTGAAGGCAAAGCTGCTGCCAACAGCAGCGGAGAAGTAAGGATGGCAGGTATGATATTGCCACCCTTATTTCTGCGCTGCTGCTGGCGGAGCGCTGCCTTCAGAGCTGGGTGCCCAGGCAACAGCCGCCACTCTCTGGCCTCCCAACTCTGAAGGGCAGCAGCGTAGAAGTAAGAGTGGCAATACTACAACCCCTCTAAAATAACCTTGTGACCCCCCTCTGCAACTCCCTTTTGGGTCAGGACCCCCAATTTGAGAAACACTGGTCTCTCCCTCATGAAATCTGCATAATACAGGGTAAAAGCACAAAAAGACCAGATTCCATGGTCCATAATTGCGTTTTTCATGGCCATGAATTTAGTAGGGCCCTACTTCTAACAGGAGTCACAAAAATGGCTCCTGCAAAATGTTAGCAGGAGAGTTAGTTACCTAACTTCCCTATTTCTTGAGGATCAGTACTCATTTGAAAATTCTCACACACTGATATATTTAGAACCCAACAGCAGCCTAGTTCAGGCTGGCTGTCACACATGTAGGATGGCTGCTATGTACAAGTGATAGCAATAAATATACTTTTAAAAATAGCTCTGTAAAGTCTAGGACCCAGTGTGCTGTAATGGTCTAGGCAAAAGATGAGGAGCCAGAAGGGTCCTGCAGTCCGAGTCTGAGTTTACTGATCTCAAGCTGTAAAACAAAACTATAAAACTTAGTTTTCTGGCATACCCACCACAGCCATACCAAGATGCTGGATCTACATTATGCAGATAAACAAGATATGTTTTACAGTGCATCTACTTTTATATCTACTTCACTATAAGTATTGTGACAAAGTTCCTTCTCTATTTTGGTGGGTCCTGCACTTATTGGCGTATTTTCTTGCCTCAGAGATTCACCATGTGGGTTGGGGAACAGCCCAGAAACCTTCCCCTCTGGTAGAACCCACAGTCCAGGTGAATTGGGAGGTTTGGGGGGAACCCAGTCCTGCCCTCTGCTCCGGGTTCCAGCCCAGGGCCCTGTGGACTGCAGCTGTCTAGAGTGCCTCCTGGTGCAGCTGCGCAACAGCTACAATTCCCTGGGCTACTTCCCCATAGCCTCCTCCCAACACCTTCTTTATCCTCACCACAGGACCTTCTTCTTGGTGTCTGTTAATGCTCCTCAGTCCTCCAGCAGCACATCCTCTCACGCCCAACTCCTTACACCCACACCACAAGCTGACGTGAGCTCCTTTTTAAACCCAGGTGCCCTGATTAGCCTGCCTTAATTGTCTGATTCTCCTCTCACGCTGGTGTAAATTGGGTATAAATTGGATTAGTCAGGTAACTTTGACTGATACATGATTTCATTATATAGTTTTATATTGGTATGGCTCCACTGAATTCAGCATAAAACTATTCACATGCAGTAGCAGCTTAATGACTTCAAACCAAAACCATTTCCACCAATGTAAATCTCCTTTCACACCAGTGCAAATTAGCAGTAAGTCCATTGAAGTCATTCTTCCTACTCCTTTTATAATTGTGTACTATGATCCATATGCAGGATCAATCTGTTGTAGAGCTGAACAGGTATAACCGAGAGCAAAATATGTCCAACAGAGCTTTTATAGCTGGTGGTGATGTGTGAGAAGGAAAGCTCTCAGAATGCATTTTGAAAGATGGCACTAAAACAAAATCAGTAACTTTGCTTGTCAGCTGCACATATTTGCTCTGGAAATCACCCAGGCACAATAAACATAGAGAAGCATAATTAGAGTGGTGCAAAGAATAGAAGTTCCATTCTGTGCATGATTTAGAGATTTCAAATTTTGGCTATGTTCTGAATCAGTCTGAAAATTTTGAAATTCTCCATGATGGACAATTTAAAAAAAAAAAAAAGTAATTTCGGGTCATTCCAAATGTTTTGTTTTAACAAAGTCAAAATATTTCACTTCAATTTGACTTTTAAAATTTTTTATTACATTATAAAATACAACCCAAAATAAAACTGAGAAGACATTTCAAAATGAAAAATAAAAACATTTTGTTTTCACAATGCTAATTTTTTTTTCCTTTTCTAAACATGAAATTCGGTATCAATCAATCCAAAGTGTTTTAATTTCAATGGAATCCCATATTCCATCAGAACATGCTTCCATCAAAGTGTCACTGAGCAGCTCTACCCACAATAGCACTTTTTCACGTACCAGAGCACAGTACAACCCCACTTTAAGACTACACCCAAAAAGTTTACAATCCTTTTGCAAAGGGGTATCTGCTAGAAGAAGTACTTTACATCAGTGTTCTGTGATCTACACTGGCTTCCAGTTCACTTCTAGTTGCAATGTGAGTGTTGTTTAAACCTTCAAAGCCTTCAATGAACTGGATCTTGGAAACCTCTGAGACCTCTTCTCTCTCTGTGTGACACTAAGGCAGTTGAGAGAGCCTGAGACACTCAAGCTAAAAATCCCCCTGATTTAAATGTGAAGGGGATGCAGCCAGGGATGTCCCACAACTGTGAAACTTCATTCCATGCTGGATTCATCAGAGTCTGAATCTGTTGACCTTTGTGTCACGTTGCAGGGCACATCTCATCTCCTTGCACTTTTCTTGATGGGATGAATGGTTGGGAGAGTTTGGTGGGGGATAATTGGGATTGTTGATTGGTTTTCTTTTTACACATTGGCCTGATTATTTTTTTTATGCTGAGTAACATTTATACATGTGCCAAGAGCATAGGATAGACATATTTTTTACAAAGGAATGCCAATAAAATAATATGTGGTAAGAAGGGACTGTTGACTTGAAGAAAGATATGCATAACTAAAGAAATATGAAGTAATGGGAGGAGGAGCAAACACTTCTTGCAAGGCCCTAGTCCCTCATCAGAGTTGTGCAAGCTTAAAAACAATGTAAGCAATCTTACCTCTGGACAGAAATAACCGTTTGAGTTTTCCAAAAACGACACCCCTCTGGGACTTCCACTTTCTTTCCTGTATTTGTTTCCTGAGTTTGTTTGCAGGATAAAAACCTAGAATCGAGTAAATTGGACCCCGAGCCTTCCATTCTCAGTCATACAAGGCCTGTTACAACCTTGAAAGTCTATATTGAAGCATTTCTTTTGGATATTCTTGAGGATGAGGAGATCACTTCATAAGACTAACAAATACCTCAGCCATTTAATCTGACTTGCAAGTCAAACTTGACTGAACTGAGGATAGAAGAGGTAGCACAAGCAGAAGTAGACTAAACCTACCAGACTATCTGATAGAGATATATAATACCAGACTATCCGGTAGAGATATATAATAATAAGATGGCAAGAGACCAAATGGATCCCAAGTGCCTAGATAAAAGATGGGCCTCAATTAAAGAAAATGGGAAATGTGTGACTTATGCAGATATGAACAGGAAAGGTTTGAAGCTTTTGTCACCACAACAGCTGCTGATGATGATTATACACATGTTACTATCTGTTTTTTATTTTTATAGTTTTACCTGAGAAAGCCAGACAGATATCATTTCAGCTCCTTGATATTTACTGCATTTGCAAACCTCTGGATGACTTCCACACAATTGAATTGTGGGGAAAAAGTGTTGCATAAAAGCAGCCTACGTTTAAGAAGAGTGTAGGTTAAACTGGAAGAGGTATTTATAGGACTGAGACAACAAATCAGCTTCAACTACCACCATACGTTTGCTTTTGGACCATCTGTAACTCTATTTCTGGATTGTTTAATCACATTTACAGGGGCTGATTCTCCTGTCATTTATACCAGTGTAAATCAGGACTATCTCCAGTTTAGTCACTGTTGCTGATATGAATGCTGTAACTGAGAGGTGAATCAGGCCTAGAGAAAATTAAATAAATGCAATTTTTAAACACTGCTTTAATTGAATATGATAAAATAGTTTACAAGCCAAATAAAAATTGTGGGTAAGACAATTCATAACTAATCAAATCCAAAACTGATGTCAATCAGCATAGCTTTTTTGAAGACAATGAGGAAACATTGATTTATACCAAATGAGGATCTGGCCAAATAGTCCAACGGTTATAATTACTCCCACTGTCAGTTTGCTGGATGAATAATATACAATAATTTCTGTGAATCACCACTTAACTTTGTAAAATGAATTCATGTTGGCCTTGTGTGCCGTGCCGTGCCATGCCCCTTTTGTGTGCACTCTGTGAGCATTGAGATAGTAAACTTTCCCTGATTTCAAAGTCTCAAGCATGAGTATTCACTGAAACCACGTGATAAATTTGCATGGGCAAGACGGTTTGCATGCACACCCAGTCGTGAAACAGAAATGACATCGTGACACTTGTCTGACATGTTATAACTCACCACTATAGCTTGAGCAGCTAAGATAGAATACTCAAAAAGAACCATTCACATTCAGGACCTCAAGAGTGCTGTGTAAGCATGAACGCTTGTATTTTTCACCAACGGGAGTTGGTCCAATAAGAGAGATTACTTCACCCGCCTTGTCTCTTTAATATCCTGGGATATTAAACATGTCTACAACAACACTGCAAACAACATATTGTCGGAGGAGGACTGTCCGTGGGGCTGTCTGTCCCTGTTGGGCTTACGGAAGCAGAGAAAGAACTGACAGGAAGGGGATTGCAATGCATGACAGTTCTTTCTCTGCTTCCACAATATTCAGTCCACACAACTCAACAAATTCCCCCAAAATTAATTTTGGATAATGGATACCTTGGAGGAAATCATGATGTGTGGCGATAGTTCACAAACAGGAAAAGAGACTACATTAATTTGATAAATTACTCATTGCAAATTGCTCAGATCCGCTTAAGCAGCAGGCACATTGTGAAAGCTAAGGAGCTATGTGGGGGGAAAGGAATTATAAGGACTATTTCCCAGCAGACATGTATTTCCCAGCAGAAAAGTTTATTTCCTACCATGTACAAGAACCCATCTAATGATCATTCCCAAAGAGCTTCCACCTCCATCCAGTTTCCAAGAGCTTATTATTTTAGTATGAGAAAAGCCTTCCCTTGTGGCCTGGATGACTTCAGAGTAAGAACAGTGAGACAGGCTGATGCAGAAGAGTACCTTTCAGGTTTCTGGCAGTGAACAAGGCCACAATTGTTTCCTTGCAAATTGTTCAGTCCCGGGAGATGCTGACACCCTCAATTCACACCAACTTCCGTGTGGGCTGCAGGTGCTCAGAACCTCATAGGGAGTACTGTGCACTTCATAGGAATGAACCCTATGTAGCAAACTCTGAGGGGAGTCTAAACTGGTATAACTCATACCTTCTTCTAATCCCCTTAGCAGGTATATTACACAAACTTAGACTTTGCTATGTCTGTACGTACAGAGCTGCAGCATCTCGTGAAGACGCTCTATGCCGATGGGAGAGAGCTCTCCTGTCAGCATAATAAAACCACCTCTGTGAGCAGTGGGAGCTATGTCGGCGGGAAAGCTTCGGTGCACATGAGCGCTTATGTCGGTGTAATTTATGTCGCTCATAAGTTATGTCAACATAGGCGGTCATGTAGACATAGCTTTCTACAGCAGCTCAGCTGCACTGATGCAGTATTTTAAGTGTAGACTTGCCCTGATTCAGATCTCACACACGCCAGTATAAAATCTACTCACTTCAATACAGCTAATGATTACATTGCTATAAGTGAAGTCAGAATCAGGCCAGTTAGTCTCCCTTAAATTTACTTACGTACATAGGATGCAATTAAGAAATGTGCAGTGATGTTAGACCTCATAGACCTATTTACACCACTTTACTCATATGTAAGGAAGTCCAAGTTGGTGTACCTTGCCCACCAAAAAGAATGAAGGATGAATAAGAAGGTGTGCAACAACAGAGCAGAGACTACTTTAACATGAATGCTTTGACATCCTCTTCCAGATTCTCATTTGATAAGTTCCACCAGCTTAAACCCTTTTCCATGTGACCGAATGAGTGTCAAAGTCAGAGGGAGTCTGAGTGCAAGAGACTCTGACACCTCTGTACACAGCATCTTTGAATATGGCCCTAATGGTTCACAGATATTACCAAAACTGTTGCTACTACCATATGTAATAAATGCATTTTTCCATCTGATTCTGGGCCTGAGCCGCCTTTCTCTCATATAAAGGCTGCAAGAACTGACTCTTTACCATTATTCCTCCATATTCAAAGGCAAGAATGTTCTGCACAGCAAGTAATAAGAACAACGCTAATAAACATGAAGGAATATACAGTATTCTTCAGAAAAACTTAATTTAGGGGATCAGCATATTGGGATTATATAAGTACTTTTTACTCAGCAGAAGCAAGTATTCTGTGTGATGCTTTTTAAAAAACACTCATTCCACAGTGCAGGTAGAATAACAATTTTTACCCCAGAGAACACTCAAGTGACAGACCAAGTAACGCTAAGAGAAACTTTGAGCTGAAGTGTGATTTCCTCAGCCATTATCAGGTGCACTCCCGCGACTCAAATGCATTCCTCAGGAGAGAAAGCAAAGCCAGCAGAGCTTCTAACTAATTTACAAGAAATCTTTTTCTCCTTGGGAAAAGGGCAAGAAAGAGCAGTAGGTGGGAAAATTAACTTTATTGAGATCAAACTCTCAGAACTCAAACTGACATGAAATAGTCAATTATAGCAGAAACATAATGCACCAATCACAGAACAAGAGACAAGGACTGTTGTCTTCAGTGGAGCTATGCCAGTTTACATCTGCTGAGGATTGGCCCCCACCCAGTACCATTTATGTGGTAAGCTAATAAAAGTTGTTGTTTTATCCAAATTGTGACTCATTCCATCAAGTTTTTATTTCTGACGTAGTGCAGCCACAACAAATTTACTCAATTTGTTACCACTAATAGACAGTTGTAGTAGAATGCATTTCTATAGCACTTTCTGTGGGAGGATAACAAAATTCATTATAGATGGTAACAAGCCAGGTTTCTATCAGATGATGATCTGACCCATTAATTGCAGTAATTATGTTTTTAACACACACACGCTGATCCCCGGTCAGATAAATAGGGATTATTATGCTCATTTTATAGATGGGGAAACTTTGAGAATCTTATAGTGAGTCAAGTATCAGAGGGGTAGCCGTGTTAGTCTGAATCTGTAAAAAGCAACAGAGGGTCCTGTGGCACCTTTGAGACTAACAGAAGTACTGGGAGCATAAGCTTTCGTGGGTAAGAACCTCACTTCTTCAGATGCAAGTAATGGAAATCTCCAGAGGCAGGTATATATCAGTGTGGAGATAACCTCGTTATCTACCTGCCTCTGGAGATTTCCATTACTTGCATCTGAAGAAGTGAGGTTCTTACCCACGAAAGCTTATGCTCCCAGTACTTCTGTTAGTCTCAAAGGTGCCACAGGACCCTCTGTTGCTTTTTATAGTGAGTCAGTGGCAGTCAGGAAGAGAATCCAGATCTTATGATTTCCAGGATCCATTCTGTGTTCACCAGGCCATGCTTCCAGATACTAATAGCGTCGTCATTCTATATTGTCACTGCACTTATGTTCCTTGGGCCGTTTGGTACAAGATGCAGTTGATAGATGAGGCAAATGACCAAAAGCAAGTCCGTGGCCGAACATCTCTTTCAGATTTGAACTAATTTTTTTATTCTATTGCAACCTTTGTAGCTTCAGGCATCTCTACCCAGGGCTGTGTAGGTTCTGAAGACTTGTATACCAGTTATATCTCACAGTCTCTGTTTCCATCTCAGTACAGCACTGTAAAATATCATGGCATTCTGTGAGTACAGATCTTTTTGAATGATGCACAGAGAGAGAATCTGAGATATATGATAAGCAAATGTTAAAAATTACTCAATGGGGCAAATTTGTACCTTAAAAGTCCTTTTGGTAAATTCAGGATGTTGCCATAATACTCAAAGGGACACACCATAAAGTTGTTAAAAATAACACTTCTATCTGGATTAGGTATTTTGGCTCATTTTTGTCACAAGCAACACTGATGATTATGATAACAAAAAGAGGGAAGAAAAAAGACACCATTTTTCAGTTTGTTTACAATTGTGCATTAGACAGTATGTTGTGCGTGTGTCACTGTTTCCACTGTACAGTCTGTTTTAGTCACTTTCCCTTTTGGGTGTGGTGGAGGAAAGTTCCCAAAGTAACAGGAGAGATAATATATTTTAAACTTCAGAAATTGGAAGGGGAGTCAGGAGCATGTTTTCAAATGTGGCTACAGATTCCAGGTGCCTCCGTGCTTTTGGTGCCCAGCTTCGACATGTTAGTGTCTCAAATTGAACAAACACACACAAAAACAAAACAAAATGAGTAGCTACATTTGAAAATGTGGGAGTTGGTGTTTTAAACACCGGAGCTGTCTGTGTGGGGGTGTTTGTCTTTAAATATAGCCAGTCCTAGTTAGGAGGAAATAAAGAACCCAGAGGATTCTGGAAGGAAGAGAGAGAGAGAGAGATAGGAAGCTGTAAAATTTGTGTCCTGAGGGGAGCCGTTGTTTATAATGAAAGAAAGTGTTAATGTTAGAAATACCTGTACAGTAGATAAACTGCACACTAAGAGCTGAACAAATTATCTAGGACTGAGGTAAAAAGATCCCTGTTTTTAAAATACAAGAGAACGAGCCCTGCTGTGAACTACAAGAAGCCAAAGAAATCTGCTTTGAACTACAAAAAGAGGGACCAGTAAGAAGAACCCTGCCTTAGCACAGCAGTAAAAGAATTCTACTTTGAAATGCAAGTAGGGGAAGAAATCCTATTGTACTGTGAGATAAATTGAAGTAAGAAATGTTCTTCCAAAAACAAAGGCAAAGCTGGATTTAGGAACTTGAAAAGGAACAAGAAAAAGACATCGCTGTAAATACAGCAAGAGGTTTAAGGTAGAGAGAAGTGTCGTCTAGTGGATGTTGCATAGGATTGGAAGGCAGGAACTTCTCAGTCCTGGCTCTCCATTGAGTCACTCTGTGTCCTTACCAAGTTACTTAACCTACCTGCTTCAGTTTCTCCATCTGTAAAACACAGATGTTTATACTTACCTGCTTCACAAGGATGTTGTGAGGCACAATGTTTATACAGTGCTTTGAAGATGTAAAGCTTTAAGTACATGCTAAGTATTATTATTGTTATATTTAGAACTAATGATTACAATACAAAACAGGAAGTAAAAGACTGCTTTAAAACAGAAAAGATAAATGCATTTTCTATATGAAAACAAAAACAAACCAACTTCCAATTTCTTCTTTAAACCAATTCTTGAATTAAAGAAGAAAGAAAGGGGATATTGTTTTCAGAGTTCCTCCTCCCTCCATGTCAACCACATGGAACTAACTTGCAGCAAAGTAAACTATTTCTTGCCTCAGTTCCTCCTAGCAAATGAGTGGGCCTCTTGCTGTTGTATTGCCATCTGGTGCCCCAAGAGTCAATGAATATCCTGACCACCCAACTGCCTGTCCTAGCTAGTCTCGTGCCTTTGATATTTTCAATAGACATGGAGAAAAATGACACAGATTATATACACGTGCATCCTTATATGTATTAAATAAAGAGCTTAGAGAAGATTTTCCATTGGATGGTCTGCTAATGACATCCAGCACATTGGAGAGTTATGAGGAACATTTAAAATTATTGTGACACAGTGCAAAAAGTGTCAAAATCCAAAGGAACCACATGCAGATCCAAAGTAGGCACACACACAAGAGAAGAGTATACATGAGACTAAAAGGATCATAAGTGTTACTACTCTACAGATGTATTGCATCTGCAGCAAGGGCAATTATTTTCAAGCAGCATACTAATCCGTATAGACTAAAACATATTCCCAACAAGGTAAATAAATCTATATAGGAGTTCAGCTACAGTGCACTGCATAGAACATGACTCCACATTAACAGCCATCTGAATATTACTGTGTCTTCATCAATAAGAGAGACAGTACAGTCATCTCAACTCAGAGGCCAGATTCTGAGTTTATTTACCCCCAATGTATTCTCACCCACTACAAATTTAATTTTAAGATGATCCCTTGTAACATGATCATTGCAAAATGTCTAGCAACTGCACCTGCTAACAGTAGGGTTACATTTGAACCAGTGATTATACTTTCTGTGCAGTTTCACCTTCACTTGAAACCTTTAGGATTTGCACAAGTGCAACAAAGGTCTCCAGAACTGAACATTTACCTGCTCATCTCATTTAACAAGTTTAATCACACTGTGTCAGTTATTTATTTTTGTCCTTTGACCTATTAGGAGGATCTGACATTATCTGGGACAGTTTTCCTGCATTCTCTTTGCCTACATTATATCTTCTAAAACAGGAGAGCTGTCATGTTTCTAAATGAAAATGTGTATATCTTTAAATATAACCCATTCTAGTTAAGAGAAAATCAAGGACCCAGCCAAATACATGAAGAAAGGGGAGAGAGAGAACTAGGAAGGAGTAGGATGTGTGTGCTGACTGGGGCCATTCTTTAAACTTAACAGTTAAGAGAGGGAGCAGTTGGACCCAGACTTGTCTCTATCAGGACATCTGCTATGCTTTCAGCCATCTTCTTGACTGTTGCTGTTTAGCAGGGCAGAGAACCAACCCCAACTCCAGCCAGACAGAGGGCTCCCCAGAAGAATATCTTTTGTGATTAATTGATGACATCAACCTGTTCCTGGCAACACAAAGCTATTTTGGTAGGACAGCAGGGGAATGACAGCATCCCCAGGTCACATGAAGCCTACATAGCAGGCTTTACACAGCAGCACCTGGCTCTACCCCCACATCCTGGTACAGGGAATAAGCCAAGGATGGGCAGGGGTATAGCAAGAACACATCATTCTGGTCATATCCAGCTGGTGGAATGGTCCCTAGGGGGCCATTCCTGATGGCATAATTTAGAGCAGCCCTTTGTCTTAGTCACCTTTCCCCTCCTCACTCAGGGCCTGTATCCATAAAGTGCTAGGATGTGTTAATCACTGATTTTTACCTTTGATATGGTAGGAGGTCCAGGGTTTTTTTTTCCTTTACACATTTATTTTTGTATATGTATTGTACTGTGCTGGCTTTCTGGATACAGCTTTTAGTAGGAGGTAATTTTTCAATGTATTTTTTGCTCTGAAAATCAACACTTGGTAATATAAAATATAGAAATTAAAATTAACTACAAATATTAAATTAAAATATATTACTGTCAAAATTAAGTGGTTTCCAGACCAGTATTTATACCTCCGGGGTCTGTGAGACTCTGCAGGCTATAAGCACCCAAACTACAGTTCTGGACAAGGACGACTCTATGTTTTTTGCCGCCCCAAGCACGGCAGTCAGGCAGCCTTCGGCGGCATGCCTGTGGGCGGTCCGCAGTCACGTGGATTCGGCAGCGTTTCTGCGGGTAATCTGCCGGTCCTGCGGCTTCGGCGTATCCTCCGCCGACACCACGGGACCAGCGGAACTCCCGCAGGCGTGCCGCTGAAGGCAGCCTGTCTGCTGCCCTCACAGCAACCGGCAGGCCGCCCCCCGCGGCTTGCCGCCCTGGGCACACGCCAGGAGCCCAGAGCCACCCCTGGTTCTGGAATTGTGCAATTTCAGCTGTTCTGAATTTCTTTCCTTGCAGAGTGACTTCTATTGCATAACACTGAGTTCCTATAAAATCTGTCTTTTCTGTCAGACATGCTATGTGAAATTTTAAAGCTCTTCTTAGTCCTCCGATTTCCCTTTTAAAACTGCAGTCAGATATACTGTGAGACAACATGTAAACCAGTAATAATAATTTAAAATTCAATTGTTATTAACCGGAGGAATTATAAGAATACAGGGCCTAATTCTTTCTTGCTTATGTCTTGTGTAGTCATTTGCACCTATGCAGGGTAAGTGCAAACTGGGCATAAAACCTTACCAAATCATAATATTGTTTTACATCCAATTTGTGTTCATTTGCACAAGTTCAAGGTATAAGCCCATGGAGAATCAACCCCATAAAATGTACTGTGCAACGACTGCCCAGGGCTATTGTGGGACAGCTCCTTAGCTGATATAAATCAGTGTTGCTCCACTGATTCCATTAGCGACACCATTTACTCCACTGGAGCTGTAACTGGATGTTCTGCCCCTGGGACCACCCAGCCCCGTTAGATTATCAGGTCCAGGTTATCCTCTTACAGCTCCTGGAGATCCCACAGAAGCAGCAAGAGGCACAGTTTGCCTCTCAACAGTGGTGGTGGCAGGAGATCCAGCACCAGCAACAGGAGCAGTTTCTGAAATGCCTGGAGAAACGGGATCCAGGGAATCTTACTGGACCTAAAGAGGGTAACTCAGGCAGGCCTGGCTCTAGGTTGCCAAAGCTGAGGACAGAGGATGGCCTTGAGGCCTTCCTCTGTGCCTTGGAGGGAGTGCTGCTGGCTGGGAGGAGTCAACTTGAGCAGCCAGGGTTGCACCATTTTTGATGGGAAAGGCCCAGGCAGCGTACCAAGCCATGAGTGATGAGCAGTCTGGTTCATATTATGAGGTAAAAGCTGCCATTTTTGTAGATTGGAACTTAGTCTAGAGGAGAATCATCACCAGCTGTCAAGCCATTTCTAGAAGGAGCACACTTTCATAGAGTGGCCTAGCAGTTGCAGGACGTCGCTACCCATTCATTGGGTCCAGGGACTAACTCTGTGGAGAGAATCATGGATCTGTGGTCCTGTAACAATTCTTACAGATCCTATCTGGGTAAGAGGCTTTCCCCATTGTCTGTGAGGTGAGGTGACGGAGAGAGCAGAGGTCTATGTGTGGAGGCTGAGGGAGCTAAGTAACTTGCCAAACCAGGAAGAGGAAGTGCCCTGACCTGAGAAGGCTGGGGAAAACTCTCAAGACATCAAAGTCCCCGGCAGCCCAAAATGTAAGGTTTCAGAAGGGCCACCAGCCCCTCAATCAGCCCACAACCTAAGAGAAGTTCCCTTGGGGGGTGGCCAGGAACTTCTAGTAGTATGGTATCATTGTGGCAAATGTGGGTACATCAAGAAAGATTGCCTATTAATGCAAAGTAAATATGTAGGGTGCTATTCCAGTCCCCAGGATGTCTGGGACTCCTTCCTAGGAGGTTGTCCTGTAAGCGGTATATAAGACCTCAGACCACCATGAAGAAAGGACAACTGTGAGGTGTGCTTTGTATATGAGATGGTGGGACATTTACTAAAGGGCATGCCCTTTTGATAACTGAGACCTCAGAGAAGTGGGTGATGGCCCTGAAAAATGAGGGGCCCTGTAAATGAAGAGAGAGAGTCCCCAGGACCAAAGCAGGGAGAGATGTATAGTCTGTTAATGGGGTTATGTGAGCCCCAGGTATCTGAAGTGAAGCAGGAGGTGACAAGGATTCTGTCCAAGCCCATGGATGTAGATTGGACCCAACAAACCGCACACCTGAGGAGGCAGAGTGTAGGACTTGGAATAGGGCAGAAATCTTGGCCCAACCTACCAGCCTACAGATTCAGATGGCAAAAGCCTTGCAGGTGCAGAGGTTGGCTACACCCCAGAGAGAGATAAGTGTCAGGAAGTAAACGCTCAAACTTGAGACTCAGCAGTGCACAGTGAGAACACAGGAGTTTTCTCATGGGGAAAACAGGGAATGTGCTGGTGACTATGCCCCCTCCCTTCTCCCCCGCATCTGTGTACCTGGGAGCAATTGGCAGAGGAGCACCAGAAAACTCTGAAGGAGAGGTGCCACCTACTCTTGATAGAGGAGCTGGAGCATCTACCCACACAGACCCCACAGCCTCAAGTTAGAAAATATAAGTGACCAGATAAGAAGAGTCTGGAGTGGGTACTTCATTAGACTGTTGAACTTGCCTTGAGGTCAGGCAAGGTTCTAAGTGGGATAGGTGTGTAACAGTGTGGTCTGCCCCTTTAGGGGCCATTGGGTCTGTGGCCTGCCAGCCCAGTTTGATTATCAAACCATTTGGGAAAGAGTCAGAGGATCCCTGTAAAGAGCTAAGAGAGAGCAGTTGGGAGGAGTGAACAGGAAGAAGATGCCCTTCTGCTGTAGGCCCTGAAGCAGAGGAATTGAAGGGAAAGGTGTGTTGTCCTTTCAGCACTGAGAGAGGCAAGGAAAAAGTCACTGGGACCTATAGACCAGGGTGGGCAGAACTGCTTTGTTTTGATGTTTTGCCTAAGTTCTACATCTGAAGAATAAAACTGTGCCCTTGAGCCAGGACAGTGGCAGTGAGCATAATCTGGGGAGACAGGCCAGCAGCCTACAGGAGCTACACCAATTTACACCAGCTGGAGATCTAACCCTGTGAGTTTAAGATTTTTTTTTAAATGATATTTCCATCGTGACTTGCAGAAAATGCATTTTATGGTTCCTCTCTCTCTCCGAGAAACCGAAGTGTTTTCTCTGACCTTCCTGAATGGAGGTAGATTCAACAATTCAAGATATTAGAAGCCACAACAGTGTATGACTTCCACCAAGTGTGTGGCTGGAAACTCAAAATGCATTACAAAAAGCCACAGTGATTTTCACTAGCATCTGGATAGTGCAATGAAATTTGCATTTTGTTTAGGAAATGTTTAGCAGGTGCAAAAAAAAATTAAAAAATTAGCACAACGGGGCTCTGGTCCATAACTAGGTGTTATTGCAATACAGATTAATAACAATAATTAATAATAAATTGCACCATGTTTGTGGAAGCAGTTCAGATTTGAAAAGTGACACTTTTTTTCAGTTCTTTGAGTTTCAAGTTGAAGAGTTAATACAGCTCTGTACAAATTGTGTGAGTTATTCTAATGCCATTATTCAAGAGAGAACGAAGAAACATTGATTGACTATTTGGTTATGATATGTAATGAAGAGAAATACAGAAATGATGATGCATTCTCCCTGCTCACACCCGTTAGCAAATGCAGCTTCTACCTTGCAAAATTCCTTTTATTCCATTTATATCACACTGGACAGAGCTGTTTATATGGCTATTTAATTAAACCCAATTCTCACAAAGTGATTCTGTTTTCTGCATTGCAGTCCCCTTCCTTTACTTAGGAGTGCTCTGAATTTACATCAGCTTGACAATTAAAGTTCCAAACTAGTTACGAAAGCCTTTTATATCTGGTTTTCATTAGTTCATATTAAACGATTCATTGGCTTGATTTTCACTTCAGTGAGCCTTCTCATAAAATCAACTTAGGCATGCTCACATAAGAAGTGAAATGAATTAATTCATCAGCAAAAACACTTCCTAGGAGACTGTTTTCTCTCACATTTTATTATTGTGCAGATATACTTGTCAGTCATGTGCAAGATATACTGAGGCAAAGAGGACAGAAAAGACTAAGCAGCTCTAAGTCAAAAAGAATTCTTTGAAGCTACATTCAGACTTCATTTGCTGAAGCAGGTATGTATAGTCAGCAAGTCTCTAATGGGAAGAATTACCTTTTTGATAGTGTCTTCTTAGTATTATAATGGTGCCCACTATGCTGCAATAATTCAGGGTGTCTCAGCATTTCCATTATACATTCATAGTTTCAGTTAGGTTCATAATTCAGGTATAAAATTTTTTGCTTCTTCCTAAAATTCGTCAGTCAAAGTCTCAACTTGGGTGTGGATTTTAAAATTTGTTTTACCAATGTGAGGGTCAAAACTATTTAATCAATTTTAAGTTCAAAAAGTTTGGAGGAACAAATACAATGCTTAGCGTGTATCAACCTTTGACATCTTTCAAATGCGCTACAAACATTACATCTTTGTTCACAACACTCCTCTGAAGCAGGTACAGCCCTGGAGCCTCAAAAATTCACGTTATTCACTGGAAATCCCCTGCAGCCAAAATGAAATTTTAAGACTCTGACGTTTTATCTATTATTTAAAAGATGGGGGAAACCGAGAAACAAAAATTACAGCTCACCCAGTGTCACAGGGCTAGTCAGTAGCGGAGACAAGAATAGTAATTCTGGATCGTAGTTCCATGCCAAGCCCAATAGACCACTTTGCCCAAGAAGGATGGCTCAGGGGTGGTTACCTCATTTCTTACCACTCTATTCTCTCCCATCTCCATGCCAACAAGTCTCATCATAGTAAGGTCAGAATAGTAAGCCCTTGGTTATACATGTGTGTATATGGTAAATGGTATTAAAACTGTCAATTGTTAGGTTCCCATTATAGACCATTGTGCACGAGTCTCCTCCTCATCCAGTTCCTCTGTTTGCTACCTCAGTATTAGATGGGGAAGGGCAGCTAAATGCTGCTGGATGTACATGCAAAAATATTTTCTACAGCACATTTTCAGACAATGTTGTAGCACATGATATCCCATGACCTAAATATGGAGAAACACATTAAAAAGCCTGTAATAGTATTTCTAAAAAGAGATCTAAGTACTGTATATACAATAATCAACAAAAGAAGTTGTTCTGGTGTCTTTGCCACATAATATACATTTTGTTTTATTATTTTAAAATTACGTAAATATTTATATTTAAATGTATCCAATATTTACCAATGAAACTGAAACAGCTCTGTCTGGAACATATTGTAATATTGCCTATAAATAAAAAAGAGGTATAATTACATAGCTACCCAAGAGATGGTCCCTGGATTAAATTATATCAGTTTTAAAAAAACTGAATATTACAATTATGCATTTGCCTGAGAGACCACAACAGCACCATGCAAGATATTAAAACTACAAACCCAGAAAATATTAACAATTAACTCTATATATCACACAAACTGGACATAGACTTTTTCAGAATTTGTTCAGTTCGAAGATAAGTGGCCTGCTTTATCTCTCCTCTACACCAGTACAACTCCATTGCCTTGAATGGAGTTATGTCTGATTTACACTAGTGTTACTGAGTGGAGAATCAGATCAAAGGCTAATGTTTTGCTCTCCATAAATCATGCTGTTCTACCTGGTTTTGTCATCCTTGACTTCAAATGTTCGAGCTAAACTGTCAGCTTGTCACATTCTTGACACTGAACTATATTAAACCGTACACTTTTGTATAGTGCCTGCTGCCTATATAAAATCTACGTAACTGACACTCAAATTAGCTGAAAGAGTAGGTTCATATGAATCTGTGCCTGGATGCACTAACCTTTTGCATTTTCAGTAGACAAAAAAATCTACGGTGTAATCAATTTATCAATGATACAAAAAAGATAGAAATTCGCATATCCAAAATGTGACAAATCCCAGCACTTTGGTATGTGGAGATGCAGTCTTATGTTTAAATCTACATGTTTTACTAATTCCAAGCAGCTGACTTTATCCCAGTTAGTTCCATTTAACTTTAATATAATTTTTTGTATGTCCCCTTTTATTTGCCTTCAATATTTCTATCTTTCAATTTTTCAAGGAGAGAAATTTGCACTAAAGTTAAATGTCTTTTCCCTGCCTGTCCATGCAGTGGAATGAGTCATACATGTTTGACATCTCTGCCTGTTGCTATGGAAAAGGCTCCAAGTCTTTCCCACATGTCCAAAAAGGTAGTCTTTTCATTACTGGGACAAAACGAGGATTCCCTCCTCTCCCTCCCCCCAATTAATGAATAGCTTGTAGAGCTTGTACTTACACTTCTAACTCTAATGTTTTTCTAAGTATAATTCATAGCATCAATGTTACTGTAATTTTGCACAACTCTGACATGGCTGTTTTCCTCCATGATATTTTTGTGTGACTCTAATGTTAATGAAAGATGCCCTAAAGATCATTTCCAGATTAACATCCCTAAGCCCTGATCCTGCAAACCCTTATGCACAACCTTAGTTTTACTACTGTGAATAGTCCCTTGTAATTTAATGGAGCAGCTCAGAGTAAGCATTTAAGCATGCACATTAGTGTTTGCAGGACAAGGACCCTAAAGACCATTAGAGCTGGCTGAAATTGTTTAACATCATTTCTTTTTGTCAACATTAATATTAATGAAAAAATGTGACTTTTTCAAAAAATTTCATTTTTCACATGTATTGACTTTTTAATTTTTATCAAATTCATTGCTAAAATAGTTATAGATATTTTTCATTTACCCAAATCTCAGCTGCAAATCAAAATCAATTTTGAATCTAAGTGAAATTTTTCATATTGAGGAAAACTCAGAAATTTTTTGAAAAATACAAATATTTTCCTGAAATTTTTCATATAGTTTGAAAAGCCTTTTTTCTTTTCTTTTTTTTTTTTTTTGGTCCAGAACCATTTGTAAACCAAAAACCTTCAATCCATAGTAAAAGAAAGGCATGGGAAGTGCAGCACCAAGCAGTAAAGGACTATTGAGCACAGGGTTATCCCATGAAGGACCTGTTTGTTTTCATCTAGACGTTTTTTGTTTAGCTCACAAGGGAAGCACTTTTTGCTTTGGTTGCAGGGGAGAACTGAGATTCTGAGTTAGGGAACCTGAGTCAGAGATCAGACAGGTAAGAACCCACTACAGCTGCCCAATGCAGTGTGACCTGAGACCACAACCATCTCCTCCTTTTATGCATTCCATCAGACAGAGATTATCTGATAACTATTTAGACACAACTGACTAGGACTGGATTAGTCCTGTAGAGATGGGAAAGCCTGTTTTTGATGTCACTTATACCAATTCCACATTGGCATAGCATCACTGACTTCAATGTTGTGTTATCTATCAGCTCTGTGTTCTTGGGGAACCAGGGTGCAGTATCCAGCCTGTCTGACTCATGAAAGACCTTCCTTGCCCCCTTCCCCCAGCCTCTGCTTGAACCAAAGCCGATCAGAAGAAAGACTTACAGAAAGCAATGAAAAGGTGGTGGAAGACACACCTAAACTCCTCCAGACAAGGGTGTCAGGATTAAGAAAACTCTCTAGCCTCATTTGCATCAAAGATGGGATAGGGAGGCATCTCTATTAGCATACATAATGGAGAACAGAGATTCCAAGGCAAGAACCACACTGAACTCTGGGACCAGAAAAGCAGGAAAGCACTGCATGATGCGGGATCTCTGCTCCAGATGTTAATGGACCCACGTATGCACACCCCCAGCTCAGTACTTATGAGACCAATTCTAGTATTAAATCTTTTATTGGTATCCAAAATACTGAAGCTGCCTAATTGCATTGCGAGCTCCCTCGAAGGAACACCGCCTATAGCCAGGAACGATCAGTTCCTATTGTCTAGCCTGAACAAAACAACTTTGGGTACGTCTTCACTTACCGGAGGGTCTGGCGGCAGGCAATCGATGTTCTGGGATCGATTTATCGCGTCTGGTTAAGATGCGATAAATCGATCCCGGATCAATCCCGGAAGTGCTCGCCGTCGACGCCGGTACTCCAGCTCGGCGAGAGGAGTACGCGGCATCGACGGGGGAGCCTCCGTGCCGCGTCTGGACCCGCGGTAAGTTCAGACTAAGGTACTTCGAATTCAGCTACGTTATTAACGTAGCTGAATTTGTGTACCTTAGTCCGAAATGGGGACTTAGTGGGGACCAGGCCTTTGGTATACTCCCTTGAGCCGTCAGTTTACCCACAAACAAATCTAGTGTTCTACCTTGAACCATTGTTCTTCCCCTACAAAAACCCCTACCCACGCTCAAGTAAGTGCTCTGATGCCTGGATCCAAAATCTGTCAGTTCCATTGGGACTTCATCTTCACCTGACTGATCGAGCTGGGAGCTCTGCCTGTCTCCAGCACTCCGGACCCTCAGCTACCACCACCACCACTTGGGACCCCCGATTGATTCAAGCTTCATGGAGTGGTGAGAACCCAGCTCTCTCTCTCTCTCTCTCTAGGTATAGCCTTCTGACCTGACTTGTGTGATCAGTCATAGTTTTCTAAACCTGACTTTTGTAATCCAATTTAAGTTACATTTAATAATATCACTGTTTTGTTTGTTTGGCTCTCCTTGTATGGTTATTACGTGGCAATAAATAACTTTCAGAGTTAAGCTGGTTGCTTCTCTCTCTCTTTCTCTCTCCCTCCCCCCCCCTCCCCCCGTGGGTGTTTTTTGACTTCCCCATTCGACCTGCAGCAGCGCTCCTAATCTAAAGATCCCTGCAGCACCCAAAAATACTGTGAGGTTTGCTCATCAAGTGGGTTACTAACAGAACAATTGCAAAGTAAAGTGGGGATAGGGACGTGCTGAACCTGGGACATATGAAGGTGACAGCTTGGAAGTGCTGTTCAACCCAGCCTGCTGAGTCCAGGGACATATAAGGGGTCATCTTGGGAGTGCTGATTAACCCGGTCCTCTCAGACATGCTCTGTTAACGCATGTGTGTGTGTTTATCTGATTCTAGGGCTAGAAGAACCCAGCCTTGGGTAACCTAGGTCCTACAGGATAGCCCCATTGGGAGGGAACTTGCAGAAGGGAGAAGTAGAGCTCCGTATGAGAACACAAATAACACAAGCAGTACATTGATAGAATTACCAAAACCACCTCCCCCCAAAATGAGTAACCCTAATAACAGGCAAATCTGGTAAGTTGTTATTCCTTAATTACTCTGGTGTAAGGAACATCAGACTCAAGCTCCATATCCTATTACTTATTATGTCCCCCCTACTACAGAATTAACTACAGTAAGCTCTTTGCTGTTTGTAAACGCCTTCCCCCCATTTGTCCTGAAAGCATTTTGGAAGTGGTCAAGGGATAGTAATCCAGAACCTTCCACTGGAATACAACAGAGTGAGTGAGTGGCAAGGGGTCGGCAGGGTGTCTTGAGAAAGATGCAAATATAAAACATGTTTTTAAAACCATGCTAATAGTTTTAATCTTTAGGTGTGTAATAATATTTAGCACTTCTAATCATCAAAGAGTTTCACCCTCCAAATGTCTCTATGAGGTAGAAAAGCATTATCAGTCCCGATCTTATAAGACGAGGAAACAAATAGGGATCTTAGATGATTTGCCCACGGCCATAGAGAGAGTCATTCTTGGAGCCAAGATTAGAACTCAGATAGTCCTGGCTTCCACTATATTTCTCTTAAGAAGCAGAGAGAGATCAAATACCCAGCCATATTTTGAATAGATTTTAGAAGGGATGGTTCAAACAAGAAGGCCAGCCAGTAGAACAATGGGGCAGTTGTGAAATGACTGCTAAGTGAGCCTAAATTTACAAAACAATGGCAAGAAATTGTTGTTCAAACTGATTTGAATAAAATCAGAGCCAACTACAAACTAACGCCTAAAACTCAAACCAAACTTAGTTTGGTTTTGGCTGGTTGGGGTGGGGGAGTTTAGTTTGTCTTTTGCCTTCCTCTGTGCTTTTTTGATTTACACACAACAGCTGAAACACCAAAATACTACAAGGCATCTTATCATATCTCATAGTATTCCTAGCTTCTCCAGCACCGCAAACTACTGGAAAACTCTCAAGGGAAACTTTCCTTCCCAGATTTCCAGCTTGATTTCCTCGCCAAAGAGATTCAAATAAATTCAGATGAGAGTGTGATAATCATTGGGTAGGTTATCAACACTAAAACTCCAAACCTTTCAAGTTGCCAACTACCAAAGAAAAACATTTTGGTAGAATCAGGGGTGAAAATGGGCCAGAACAGGCTGCTACAGAGTACCAGTAAGAAGCCAGTACCGGCCCATATGCAGCCAACGTTAAAGCACTGCTGCGGCAAAGGACCTTCCTAAAGCGCTGCCACGGCAGTGCTTTAATGTCACTGCCCCTTTTGCGCTCCCATTGGCAGCCCTGCTAGTAGGGACCTTATCGGCAGGGCCGCCACCAAGGGGATGGGGGAAAGGGGCAGCTGCCCCTTGGCCGGCGATTTAAAAGAGCCCGGGGCTCCCAGCCTCCACCGCCGCTACCCTGGCAGCGGCCGGAGTTCCGGGTCCTTTTAAATCACTGCCGGAGCCCCAGGAGGCATGGACCAGGCAGCACGGATGGGCTGGCTGAGGGAGGCTGTCCCCAGCCCCGCCCCTTCAACCCGAGACCCTGTCCCTTCTTTCTGAGGCTCCACCCCTTCCAGGGGCCCAGAGCCGGGCCCCCATTCCGGTAAGTGTTTAATATTACTTTCGCCCCTGGGTCGGATGATGAATAGATGGGCATCAGAGCATGCAACAAACCCTTGACTGCTCCAGAACAAATAGAAGTTCACACTTGCCACATAATTTTTGACTGCATTATTAAGAACTGATGGCTTTGTCCATTCTTCCTCCAGCCTGCATAATATAGTGCAGTGGTTTTCAAACTGCAGGTTGCGATCCAGTTCTGGGTCGTGGAATGTAAGGTACTGGGTCGCAATGGCTCTGGTCAGCACTGACAACTGAGCCATTAAAAGTCCCGTCAGTGGTGCTGCCCTACTAAGGCAGACTAGTCCCTACCTTCTTCTGACACCGCGCTGCATCCCGAAAGTGGCCAGCAGCAGGTCCGGCTCCTAGGCTGGAGGGCCACGGGGTTCCTCACACTGCCCCTACCCCGAGCACCAACTCCGGCTGCGGGGAGAGGGCCTGCCTGTGGGCGAGAGCTGCACAGAGCCACTTGCGTGTCTCTGCCTAGGAACCAAACCTGCTGCTGGCCGCTTCCGGGGCACAGCACAGTCCGTGGTGTCAGGACAAACGGGAAGCCTGCCTCTGCACCCCAGCTGCACCACTGACTGGGAGCCGCCGAAGGTAAGTCCACGGCCCAACCCCGTGTCCCAATCCCCTGCCCCAGCCCTGAGCCCCCCACCTCAAACCTGGAGCCCCTTCCTGCACCCCAAACCCCTCATCCCTGGCCCCACCTCAGAGTCTGCACCCCCAGCCCAGAGCCCTGACCCCATCCCACACCCCAACCCCCTGCCCCAGCCCAGAGTTCCTTCCCACAACCTGAACCCCTCATCCCCAGCTCAGTTGGGTCGTGGGCATCAACAAGTTTCTTCAACTGGGTCACCAGAAAAAAGTTTGAAAACCACTGCTATAGTGGAACTAGCCTCACAATAATGCCTGGCTAGGTGAACCTTTGTAATGCTCCTATCAAGAAGATTCCATCACTTATACAGATTCAGTAGCAAGTGCAGTTTCTGCATTAGCAAGAACCTCATCCAGAATCAAGTGCAATTGGTTACATGGCAGAAGTCCCCATCAAACCAATGAGTGACAGTCTCCAAAAAAACGTTGAGTATTCTTCATGGCAGAGGCAAATGACAGCTTTGCTGACACCCTGCGGAGAAGCCCAAAGGGGAATGGGATTTGCTTCTCTGGGAGGGAAAAACAATAGCCTTATTATACTTATACTATCCATTGTCCAAACAGCTAATAGTTTAGTAATATGCCTGCATACTTTTTGACTGAACTGAATGTTATTTCATGTTATTCCAATAGGAATTTTATCAGTTAAAACATTCTTTCCTTCATGAGACAGACATTTCTAGGAGACGTGATTGGGTTTCTATTGGTCTTCTCCTATTCAGAGTTAGCAATCAGATATAGTGTTAATGTATGCCTCCTGAGTGGTGATAAAGCATGTGTTCTGAAAGCATACAGTGTGGGGGAGTAGGAGGAAGCCTTAAAATCTCCTTTCATTATCCTAGAACTTTCTCCAATCTAAAAGCTTAACCTTTGTTTTACCCACTGAGAAATTTGTTCAGCATTTTACAACGCCTCAAAATACATTGCCCCAGGGCTTTGTCAAAACTCCTCCTCCTAACCAGCTTTCTTACTGCCGGCAACACTGTATAAACCGTATGTAGTATCTTGGGGAAGGGCAATTTGTCTGTCCATCTGTATGTACAATACATAGTAATAGTAGGTGAGATTTAAATCTTTCTATGCACATTCTGCTTAAGTGAGCATTCCCCATACCAAATATTGGTATGAAGTAAATATTCCCCTGGCAGAAACGGATAGTACTGAGGGACTTCATCGTTGTAAACAGGGAACAACAGGGGAAGGCTGACATACAGGCAGTTTTGCAAGTCACTCTGATTTAGACTACAGGCCAAACCAGCAACTTAAAGTCAGTCTTTGGGATACAGCCCCAAGAGAGCTAAACCATCTAGTCAGCTTAAGACATTATCAGACAGATGTGGTTTAATTTTGATCTTTTTGTTTATAGAAACAGAGTAATGTGATGGTGTGCAATTTCTGATGATAGGTAAAATATGTATTTAACAGCATGAGAGGGGCTAAATCCAAAGATGCTGAAGACTAAATGCCATTAATATGGTGTTTGAGGCAGGAGTCTGTGGATGTAAAATTGAGTCCTTTCATCTCATCTGCCAATATTGCATCATCTATTTATTATTTTTTGGATGAAAAAGTATTGCCTCTAAAGAGATTGAGAGAGATTGCACATACGGGCAATACAGGAATGTACAGATAATTACAGTAATTAAATGAGGACTAAAAAAATAAGGCCCATATTTTCAGTGCTGAGACTTCAATTGGTGTCCCTCAGCACTTGTGAAAATAGTTAACTCGTGGGACATCAAAAAATTGAGGAACACAATTACAGTGTTGGCAACTTCTGGAAACTTCTGTTTCCCCCTGCACAAGTTACAGTTAGACCTCCACACAGCTAGCCAGATGTGCTAACACAAGGAAGAATTTGTGATCTGGAAGCATGATCTGAAAATTATTTCTCTTCATAGGCAACAGAGTTTTCAGAATCAGTTAGCGTTTATATTTAGGACTGAATTCAAACTAGGATTTTCAATGTCTTTAAAAAGAAAGGTATAATGATTACTAGTTTTCTTCCTGTATGTACCATTTGTATTCACTTACTAATAAGATATTCCTGGCCTCCAGCAGGTTAGTACCAGCCTGTATACTGTCCCTTATTCATAGCATGTGCCTAATCACTTTAAAAAAAGAGGACTAAAAAGATGATTTTGATTAACTTCAAAAGTGCTTGGAACTGACAAGTATGGGTAAAAATATATATAAAAAAAATCTGTCAAGTGTCAGATGAAATATCTTATTTCTTTTACTGGTCTGAAATGATTAAAGCATCTTCTATTTTTTTCAGTGATTTTTATTGTTATTTTGACTATTAAAAAAAAGAGAGAGAATTCTGCTTGATGAGCTGTAAACTTTCAAAACCATTATCAGTTTGAGAGAGAAAAATGTCAGGACCAAAAGAAGGAGAAAAAAATGCTTCTGTTTGGTGGAGCTAATTATTGCATCTACCCTGGTAAAATTGTAAGTATGCACAGAGCTTTGTGATCATAGCGTAGGACATCAAGGGAAAGAATATACAACTATGGACGCCCATTTTGGCTTTTTAAGTTTTGAGCAGCATTTTATATTACCCTTTAAAATGTAGAAGCCTTTCAACCATGAGTTGGAGCAAAACAGTGGCCTGGACTGTGCTCTCCGCTTAAACTGGTGGACCAGGAGCTAAAGTTGGTGGAACTGGACAAAGGATGCAGAAGGAGGAAGCAGAACCTCTGCAGCACGTTCCTTTGTCAGCTTCTAGAGCCTATATGGAGGTAATCCAGGGGAGGAGCTGCTGTATACTGACTAACTATGCTGCTTCTATGACTTGGCCATTATACAGATGAGGAATGAAACACAGAGAGATTAAGGCACTGACTCTCCTCCCACTTACACGTGCTTTACACTGGTATCATTCTTTGGACTTAAGTAGAGTCAGTCCTGGTTTTGAAAGAGAGAAGAGTCAGGCCCTAAGTAACTTGCCTAAGGTCATATAAAGTCAATGGCAGAGCCAGGAATTGTATCCACATTGTACACATCCCTGTCTAGTGCCTTAACCACAAGACTAACCTTCCACCTTCCTACCCAAAAAGTGGTTTACTCCAAAAACAAACATAAGCTAATATTGTCTCCTAATTTTGTAAAAAAAATTGATTATCTAGTACTTTCCTCAAATACAGCTTGAACATGGCTGCATTATACTAGCCGGTGTCTACAAGCTTTTCAAATGTTTTTGAATGTGTATGTTTAGCTCCCAGTGAAGTCAATGAGAGTCATATGTGAGCACCCTTGAGTAGAATTTGGCCTACAGTCTGCAATACTCTATAAATATTTCAGTATCACTTTAAAAGAAATTAGGTGTCCTAAATACACTGAACAATTCAGTCAATTAATTTCTGGTAGGCTGATTGTTGTGCATTAAATACAAATTGATCCCTACAGGAAGGGAGATGCCAGCTTCCTTCTAATGAGCAATTGTTGGGCCCATGCTTTAGAATAGAGGTTTTCAAACTGTGGGGCATGCCCCCCTATGGTGGGGTACGGAGGAATGTTCAGGGGGGTGAGTGGTGATGCCTGGCAGGTTGGGCCAACCCCACACCATCGCCACCCCTTGACTCACCTCAGCGGACCACGCAGCATATGGGTCAGTGTCAACATCTGCCATGGCTGCACTGATTTCCGTTCCTGGCAGCCTCTGCGCCTAGTGCTGGCTCCACCCCCCGAGGCTTCCTCCACCCTGAAAACCTGAGGGGGGAGGGGCAGTTATTGTGTCTATTTTTGTCTAGTTGGGGGGGACACACAACCAAAAATTATAATTCAAAGAGGGGGAGCTCAGCTCAAAAAGTTTGAAAACCGCTGTTTTAGAAACCATCAGATTTCTTTGCTCTCTTTAAATCCTGCATTTAGCTTGGATATTTCACAGACAGGACATGCTTTATTGGTTAATATGCTCCTGCAATAATGGCAAATTTCAGGCATCCATGTTCATTCTCTTTGATCTTTCTAGCATAAGAAGGTTTTGTTGATCCATATGAAGTATATAGTCTCTCGTGTGGGTTACCTTGTCCTTTTCTATTTGAAAGATCTCAGAATGTCATTTTGGGAAATTGCTTCTCTGTTCTGAAGGAATCAGTCATGCTAAGTTCTACCATTCTCTTCTGTTGCCTGATCTATTTAATGCAATCTGTTTAATGGGCAACTCTATGTCTTGTGTGTTTGTGTGTTCATTTCTCCCTCCCTCCGCATCAAAAACAGATGATGCTGTGTATACGCTTTGTCAGTGCCTAGAAGAGATAAAGACTGGATGAGAATGAACTGACTGAAGTGCAATACAAACAAGACAAAAATGATTCTACTGACTTATTAATTTGAATTCTAAAACAGAGAATATCAATTGAAGTTGTAGCAAGACAAGGTACAGTAGGGAAAATATAAAAGGTAACTTTTCTTGCACCCTTTAACCTCCCCATGATGAAGCATGCTGAAAATTCTGAAAAGTACCTATCTGTTTTTAAACCATTCTTCCAGTGATCGTGAAACTGCTGCCCAAAGACCTGATGCAAAGCTCTTTGAAGTCATTGGCAGTCTTTCCATCCACTTCAGTGGGTGTTTAAACCAGATGCTAAAAGCCTAATCTTGCATTCCTTTTGCACCCAAAACTACTAACCCAAAATCAATTGGGAGTTTAGAGTGTGAAAGAATGCATGATTGGCTCTTAAGGATATTTACAACCTATTTTTAATCCATTTTGAACAGGAACTGAGATAAAATTGCTCTGCGTATGACCATAATGCTTACTTCCATGGTGCTTTGATATTTAAGGCCAAATAATGACGTTTTGCCACTGGTAACAGATATGTGTGATCCATGGGGAGTTGTGCTGACCTGTGGGATTGTACTGAGCTAGAGAAAGCCACAGTCTCTCCCCAAGCAGCCCAAAGCGTAGGGTGACTGCTCTCTCCATGACCCCAGTTATCTAGCCCACACCAAGGCTAGCGTGGATGGGGGAGGCTATGGCTCCTCCCGTCCCACCCACTTTAGGACACCAAGATTGCAGCTCCTGCACTTCTCTGAATTCACAGTCTGCAGCTGTGATGGGCCCTTGACCTAAAGAGCAAAGTTATACTTCGCTGAGAGGAAAGTATTCAGCTAACGAATACTTGCCAAGACAAGGGGCAAGGAGGAAGTGTTGAATATAGCAAGGGCCCAATTTGCTGCCAACTGAAGTCCACGGGAGTCGGTCCATTGACCCGAATGTGCACTGGATCAGACCCTTAGGGAATGTCTACACAGCATTTCAAATCAATAGACTTGGGCGGCTCGTACTGATGCTCTAAAAATAGCTGTGTAGACAGTGCTTTGAAGTGGTGTCTTGAGCTGGAGTTCTGGCTCTGAAGCTCACTCCCTTTCTTAGGCTTCAGATCCCAAGCTCCAGCCCAAGCCTCAACTTCAAAATGCTATTTTTAAGTTAAAAATTAAGGCTCAACTTTGTGGGCTCCAAAAGGCTATGTAGACATAACTTACATGACTTTGAAAACCTACAGGGCTAACTAAATCCAATTAGGAACTTTGAAGGCAGCCAAGGCAGAGAACTCAGAAGGGGTACGACATGATCACTTTTTGCTTCCCTGTGAGAATATGACATGTTATGCTTCAAGCAGCAGATGAACTTGCCTTCAGTCTTGGAGTTATGGGGAGTAAATAAAAATAAATTTAAAAGATCCTCTCTTGCAATACAACATGAGGAAGCTTCAGGAATTTGCACATAAGTGCAAAATGGAATTTTCTTTGCATCGTCCACAATAAATATTCACTCTTTTTAAACTGCTCTCATATAAACTGCTCTAATTTACACTGACATAAAGCAGAAGAATTTTCATTTAAGTCATTGCAGTTGTGACAATGTAAAAGCACTGTGAGAGGAAAATGTCGGGAAATTATATTTGTAGTTAATACAAATGAAGATAGCTCGTTCTTGTAAAAATATTGCCTGTGCATTATTGCCAAGGTTAGCAACGGACTGACTTATTGTTTGTGTAAGTGCTGGTTTATTCAGTGAAATTAGTCCCTGGATATCTTTAATTTCTAATTCATATATTTTAAATGGTTTATTTATTTATTTATTTTATTTATTTATTGAGAGAGAGAGAGAGAGAGAGATGTCAGCTCCTGGACATCTTTAACTTCTCATATTTATAGATTTTTTAATGATTTTGCATTCCCAAACTATTCTCTTCTTTTATCAATCATTCTGTTAGTCTTCTTTGGACCCATGCAGAGATCCCTTCTAGCTTCTACCTGCCATGTTTTCTACTACTACTGTTTGTGTGCTGATAAAGGTAATGGGTATTTCATACAAAAAATACTAAATATTTTTCATTATGATTCAGTTATGTTAAACATATTAAAAGGTATGTTAAACTAACTGCATCCTTTTGCTCCTGCTCTTCTATTAATTCCCACATTTGCCTTATTCGTTTCTCTTGCAAACTTCCATCTAAGTAACTGATGAACTTTTTTTCTTTTCTTACCCTCTTTTAGTTTGACATAGGGCTGTGATCACATCAGATATACACTCTTGTGTCATCTACTCTGCCTTCAGATTTGACCTTAGTTCTCTCCCAATAGAAAAGGAGTGATGAAGAAAAAGAGGAGAGAATATGCACTTACCACAAATTTCCAATTAACTTATTTTGCTATATAGAGAAGAGTATCATCAATGCGAAATATATCTTGCTTTCACGAGTTGCATTGCTCCTTTAGCAAGAACTAATGTATATTTTGGCGGTAAGCAAGATTAGACCCATCATATGTTATGCTTCACAAACTATCTCCATGGAAATGCAGAGTTGACTTTCTTTCTTGCTCAAAAACGGTTTTGGGCAGAGATCACTACTGATTTGAAATTTAAATCCAAATTTCCTCATGAATGAGAGGACTTGTTAGTCATGCATGGCACAATTTTTTTCCAGTATGACCTCTGTTTTCAAAACAATGACTAATTCCCATTCTCAGGTTGAGGGAATCTACAGTGAAGGAGGAAGGTTATAGTAGCTTTGAAAGAGGTAACTATTTGTCTTGAGTGCTTATTTTAACATTTTCTGATGCAAAAGCAGAAAGCATCATAATCAATTTCCTTGGCTTCTGTTAGTCTGCCTCAGTTTTTCTGGAAGGTGCTAGCTGTGGGGATTTATTGCAAAGAATTGTAGGTCCTCATACTGTCCTAAACGTAGCTCTTACTTTCATTTTAATGTGCTCACAGTGTGAGAGCATTGCATGGAGTGGAACATCATTTAACATATACTGTATAATATAGTAGTCCCTGATACCAATGGTGCATGGCTGGATACTAAAAATCGACAGAGAACTCAGCCACCATATACTGTTATCACATTTTTTTCATATTACTTCTCCATAGTGTGAAATTGATTGATGTCTTTGGTTAGCTCAATTTCAGCATAAAGCAAGGAATGGGTTATTCTAATTTCTTGTCTAGACATGATTTAAAATGCAAAGAGCAATCTCCAAGTAGATATTTGTTGTATTTAAGTATTACAATTCCTTTAGTTCCATATCAGATTTAAGGTTTTGTGTGGTATAAAGCATATACATTCATATTGTAAAGTAAAGCTCACTCTCTTTGCCAAGGAAATGATTAGGAACCTAAGTGCCAGAGATATGTACGTAAGTGTATTTATTTCCATTCACTGGAAATTATTAATCTAGAGTCAAGATTTAACATTCCATCTAATGACATTTTAATTCACTTTCATTATTTATGTACTTAAACAAGTTTCAGTTCAGTGTTTCTATTAAACACAGCTTTAAAAAGCTCAAATAATTCATATGCTAAGTTTAAATTAAAATGGCAATAAACATGGTCTAATAGTAAAACAAAAGTTGAAAAACTTCCTGTGAAAGATACTGGACTGTAAAGAAAAATTCAGAAGCCCTTGAAGAAGGTTTTGTCATTTATACTAATGAACAGACCCAGTGGAATTTTCAAAGATCCCGATAATGAAAAAATCTAAATATAATGATCTAAGGGAGATTACCCTTTCTCTTCTTTCTGTTCATTTTTCACCCAGTACATGTAAAAGGAAGTGTATGTTTGAAATTTCACACTGAACATGTAATTGGCTTAAAATTAGAAAAAACAGGCATGAATGGATTTCCACAGTGTTCAGTCATTAGTCTTGGGATATAAAACTGTTTTGGAACTGTTAGAGGTAACAATACTGTTGTTATGATTCTAATATATTTCTGAAGAAAAATCAATAGTTAAGGAAAATTCAATTTCCCGACTGAGTACAAAACTGTGCTTCTCCTATAGCAAAATGAGCACAGGTGCAATTGCTAATAATGCAGGAAGCATAAGTGCACCACTTGAGAGGGATGAGTAATTCATGGCCATCTTGTTCTTTTTGCTATCCTAATCAAGTCCCACTCAGTATGGCTGCAGTATGCATTCATTCTCATTCCTAGTTCCTTCCCTATTCCCAAAAACTCTTTTCTTATAGGTAACACCATTGGAAAGAGGGACTTTGAATTCAGTTTGACATAACTGCACAACATTCCAGATGTGTACACAATTGCTTAGCATGTAGTGAACATGTGGAAATGGCAAAAACAAAAACACGAAAGCTGCTAATCTGCTCCTGTGCCTTCTACCCTATCTACTTTACTTCCATCTGGAGATGGCACTGAACTTTGCCAGGCATGGGTAGATCCATGGTTTTGAATTGGGCTCATGGCTAAGTCAACCCAAAATGCTGGATCTGAACAATACAAACTTTAAGGGTGTTCAAAATCCATGTCCAGATCAGAAATTTGCAAATAGAGCAAAACATAACTTCATGCCCAAACACCCCTGTACTTCAAAGTGTTCAAGATCCAGATCCAAGCTCTGAGGCTTGAGTCCATCTCTACTTCCAATTCAGTAAAGACAGATGAAGTGATTCAGACAAAAGTAAGAATGCTTCCCTCTCCCTTTGAATAAAATCCAAATAAAACCTTTCTTGGGGTTCCAAATAATTTTTTCCTTAAATGTTGCCTTGTTTTCCACTATTTTTCATTTTGTGCTCCTGTGCTCCTGAAGCTTCCATCTTGATCTTCTGAGGTTCGGATAAGTTTGAAAGAGTGTCCAAACTGTAAATGTTTAGACTCCAGTTCTGGAAAATATTCCTGGTCAGGACAGCACTTAAGTCCCACTGACATCAAATTAATTAGTGGTTGTATAGTGGTTTGACAGCCTCAACTGGGAGGCATCATAAGATGTACAATTTTTGTTATTTTATTTAGGAATACAGGACTGAAAGGGACCTGCTGGGTCATCAAGTCCAGTCCCCTGCTGTTACAAGCAACCCTTCATATAATCCTATTCATAAACTTATCAAGCTCCAACTTGTTTTATTAATCAAACAGAAATCCAGAAACATTTGAAGGTTGCCTATTAGCAATGTCATCATATCCTGAAATCTCCAAACCAAAAGTGTTTCTCCATGAAAGAAAACCATCTGAGAGTCATTCTCCGAGACCTTATAACTCATTTAATTTGTGGTAGTTCTTTTCAAAACCATTGACATACAATGGCTGAAGTGTTCGTTTCTTTACATGCCAAATTTCCTCCCTGTTTATCAGCCTACTCATGAGGGAGGAAAATCAGAAGATTATATATGGTATCAATCAAAATGAGTCAAGAACTATTTTCAAGCTCAGTCTTGACTCGGTCAATTAAAATAGACTAGTAAAGCCAAAGGAACAAGATTATCTTAATTTATTCAGTTGATTTTGCCATTAAGTTAGAATACTTGTGTTCACAGTTAAATAGCGATTATTAATATAAAGAACAAAAAGTAACCTTTGAACTTTGCTCTTAGGCAGTGAGAACCACAAGCCAATAATAAAGTAAATGACCAGCTATGCCATTTAAAATAAATGCAACTTCTGTGTTTAAAGGGAGATTGTCATATTAGGTCAACTGTTGTATTTGTTCAGAGTGCATCTGTAAATCTTTCAGTGACTGATAATTCAAACAAACTTAATAATATTAAGCTTATAAATATCCTGCATATACTTTGTAATAAGAGGAAGAAATTGAAATGTTTGCATTAGCATAATCACAAGCACCGCAAAAAGATCATTATGAGGTAAGAGGGAAAAAGGTAGAAAATCTGAAAACTAGGTCATTCAGCATATGTTAATTTACCCTTTTGGGGGGGTAGAATAATGGAGATTTTTGCATAACAGTGTATCTTTTCCAGAAAAATAAAGCTATGTTGGAAACATAAAATCATTCCAATGTTATCTTTAATGCCACAAAATATATATTTGCAAACAAACATTAATTGTTTTTAAGGCATGGATACTTTACAATGTATGGCATGCAAAAAAGGTATGTGTAATCCATATAGCAGCTACCCAGCTCTGACAAGAACAAGCAGTCAAGTGCTGATGTTTATCAGATGACCGATATTTTAAATCAATTGATTTTTTTATGTATGTTCCTGATTTAGAGAATCTTACTTTTCTCAGATGTGCAAATGCATGACAAAATTATGTGTTCAGGACCTGATCCACAGCCCACTGAAGTCAATGAGAATCTGTCCGTAGACTTCAATGGATTTTGGATCAGGCCCTTAATTAACAAGTTGAACAAAAAAAGCCTTGTCAGAAAACACTAACCAAATAAATTCACTAATGTCTCTTTCTCTGTATTTCTCTGATAGGTTCACACATGCCTTGCCACCAAACAGCTATTGTTACAGAAATGGCTTTCCTTTACTATCAACCTAACTAAACTTTAACAGGTGACCTAGAGGTGAATGGTTCTATATATTCTCTTAATTCCCCTGATCCTATTTTGAAAGGGGTGATTGTCAAGAATATCTAATATACAGCACATCAGAAAACAGATATACCTTTTGCTTGGAATATAATCCAGAAATGTAATATTCAGTGTGTTAAAAACTAATAAGAACAGTGGGGTACTTAGACTAATGTTTACTTTGTAAACTTCCCTATAACATAAAGTGAACAGTAAAACTTAAATTTTTTAAAAATAGATTAAATGAAACTCTTGGGTCAATATTTATATTCCCAACAGTATTAAATAGGCTTAGACACATTTTGTGACTCAATCATATTGGAATATACTTGTCCTATATTTTTCCTTTTCTATGGAAGACTCATTCTTCACAAAACTGCAAGACATATTTTTGTTTCAGTTTAGTTCTAACCAGATGTTCAATATCAATATTCTAAAAGATTTCCCTATTGAAAATAAATGGGATTTAGGCTCTGAAGTACCTAAATCACTTATGAAAATGAGACTTAGGCTCCTAAATTGCTTAGGCCTTGCAATACTTAATGGAGTAATGCCTAAATATGTTTAAAAATCTAGGCTTTAGTCTCTCTGTGCTTCAAATGCCTCTTTAAAATGGGAATAATAGTACTTCCCTATGTACTATGGTAACAGGGGCTATACAAGTTCCATAGATAGATTTTGATACTTTTACTTATGATGGGCAGTGTCTTACTCCACAAGTATTCCCATATACATCTGTGGAGTATTGATTCCAGAAGTATCGCTTTGAATATTCATGGCGTAAGGAACTATTCAACATGAGACAGTGTATCAGGATATTACCCTAAATGACTCAGCAACAAGTTGTCCTGATGGTGTTTAGTTTGCACTGAGATTCTGCAAAGTGGACAGCTGCTGGGGAGAATTGTAGCTTCTGCAAGAGAGAGAGACAGAACCAGACAAGTAAGACAAATAAAAGAGAGAAATTACAGTATGTAGGAAAACTTCAGAATTTGTGCCTTGCCTCTGGGCATTCCGACTTTAGACTAAACAGACAGAGGAAGTCACACAAACAGGAAGAGGATATATGAAAAGGAGGCTTTTTCTTATCAAGAACTCGCTTCCCTTCTACAGACATTTTACTGTAACTTTATTAGCTGTTATTTATGACCAGCCTTTGCTAACCATTACTATCGAATCTCTGTCCTCTTGTTTAGTTAATTTCTCATAAGGCCAATAAGGGATATATCTGTC
This sequence comes from Chrysemys picta bellii, assembly GCF_011386835.1. Classification (NCBI taxonomy): domain Eukaryota; kingdom Metazoa; phylum Chordata; order Testudines; family Emydidae; genus Chrysemys; species Chrysemys picta. Next base: position 20,007,271 of record NC_088795.1, read on the forward strand.
TTCACTTGCATTTACTACATTGCTTTTTCCCCCTCACACAAATCATTCACTTCTGTTTTAAACAGGAATACGTGGGATTTGTTCTTTGTGAACATGGCAGAGACCTTTAGAGATTAAATGCTCTTAGACAGTTTGGGATCTAGAATCTCTGGGCCGGAAAAGGTAAATATTTTGGTGACTGGTGAGCAATACCTCAGTCCTAATATGACTTTTTCTTCTGGCAATTACAGCAAATAAACAATATATTCTTTCTTCTTTTAAACAAACTGTTCTTCATTGTTTGCAGGAGAATCTGATCATAATGATGGGCCTGAAGCAGCCAGGGATTCTTTACATAAAACTCTTTTTTGCATTGGTGTCTCAACTCCCCCCTCCCCCTTTTCCCAAAGCATTTGCTGAATATTTTCATCCTATAGACTAACTCATTTGTCTCTGTAGCTCCTCCATTCAACAGCATGCTACTGCTGCCTGGCACATAGCCCTTCAGCTAGCAGAGCCAATTAACTGCTTTTTCAGCTAAAAAAAGATCTCCCTCCCCCCATTCTTACAAGAAGGTAAGCCAAAGTACATATTAGTTTCTATAAATATATCTCTTGAAAAAGTATAAATGTGCCATGGATTGGACTTATTTTTGTCTTGGAAAATCTCACTTAATAAAGCTATACTTTTCAGCCTTTTCTTTACTTGTCATCATACACATTATTAGTATATGCCAACATTTATACTTCTACTAACATACAAAAAGGTATCCGTGTGTTCATGAATACGGAAACTAGCCGGATGAAGTGATGAGGTCACAGGTGCAGAACTCAGTCATTGCATTGCCTATTGAAAACCCAAGATCCTGCAGCAGTTTGGGATTCAGATCAGTGGGATCTTGTGGAAGAAACAGCACCATCTCTGCCAAAACCAATCAATCCCCTATAAAGCACTGACATCAGCTCAGGAGAGGAGGTCATTCTCTCTGTGCAGGAGAAAGAGACACTGGTTAAGCCCTGAGGTTTCTTCCAGTTGCAATATTTATAATAGAATTCTGTGAACAATTTGTAAGTGAACATCGTACTTGGCAAATATAACCCCTTATGAAATTCACCTCACTGCAGAGAGTCAGCGCATGGCCCATTTAAGCCCTAGATAAGTCAGAACATTTCTTCTAACCATAATATCACGGATAGAGCTGGTGAACAATTTCCAGCAAATTATGTATTTGTCAAATATATTCCTTGATGTGTCAACAATGGAAAATTTTTGGAAAATAAATGGGAAAATTTTCAGGAAATGTTCATGGTTTTTTGCCCAGTGTTTTGACCAATTATAAAACTGATCACGTTTTTTTCAAAACAATTTGAATTTTATTTACAAACTGAGAATACTTTTGGAAATCTTTTGCTATTTTTTAAATCCAAACTGCAGTGTTGTTTGTTTTAGTGGTGAATTATCTGCAGATAGTTTGTGAATTCCCTGGGCTACAATCTGTTATAAATATTTACCAAGGCTTCCAACAACTTCAGTGGGTATTGGATCATGCCCTAATTGCAATTCATTGTTCAAGTTATGTGACTGGGCACATATGTCATGTGGTATTGACTGGAGATTACCTAAACTTTGGGAAACAAAGGGAATGCCTGAAAAAATAATTGGAGATTTAATTCTATCAGGGAAAGGCTGGACTGGAGAACATAACACTAGATAGAGAAGAAGGAATAGTAGTTGATTTTACTTGGCTAGGTACATGGACTCTGGATTTTAAAATAGAAAGTTATAAACCAGATTTAGGAGCTGTATAACAGAATTTACTTTCCCTATTTTTGTCCCATTCACCCCAATGTGACTGCCTATGTATGTCATGCATGTTCCTAGCTGAAAAACTTGTAACTTTAGATCCTAGTCCTGCTCATTTAATTTTCTGCATGCTACGGGTCCAGCTATGGGAGTTTGGAGAGCATCTGTGTATTTTCTCCATTCCATCTCTCTACCCAGTGCAGGTATATAAATCCACTGGTATCCATTTTATGTCACTTAATCGCCAACCACTCACTGCTCTCTTTAGTTTCATGTACATGCACAGGGTTATTTGCAGAGGGTATATTTTTATGGCCGTATCTTTCTAACAGTGCCAGGTCTCTGTGGAATACTGCCTTATTGGAGCAGTGGAGGAAAGGAGCCTTTCGTGGCACCATGGAGTGTGGCAATACAAGTGCAGCCATGCATGGGTCAGAGCAGCAGGTCCACCAGCACAACCACAATTGTCTGTAGGAGGCCCAGCATGGTCGTGACCCAAAAGAATTCTTCTCAGAGTGTTGAGAAGGGCCAAAATACATCCATGCACACCCCAATGACCCATTACTAAATACTGCCTATGCAATGATGCTGGCACTTGGCAGGCTGTCCTTTGTTTCTGTGAAAAGGCTCTTGGGAGCTAATAACTTCTACAGATTCACAGTGGCAGGTACGGTGCTCTTTCCAGTACCTTGCTGAGCAGCAAAGGCTGCAGTACAGCATGGCTCTAAGAGTTGCAAGAGTGGGAGGTTAGGAAGTATGACTACATTGTGTTTGCTGCAACTGAGGACATGGCTTATTTTTGTTGTGGGAGTCTGACACATTTGTTTAATCGGTGCCCTAAGAGGCAGGCTGCCCTGGGAATGGTGTCCCTGTGCCTGGGAACGTTGGGGTTTCTGAGAGTAAAGCACAAGGTGGGGTGACTGTGGCAGAGACTGAGTCCCAACAGGCTCCAGATGTCTTTGAGGATGTTGGTTTGGGTGGGGCTAGTGCCCCCTTAACAAACTGGAGGAGATGGTGTGGCTGGTTCAATGGCTCCTGACACAGAGGCCTCTCGGCCTGCACCTGACTGAAATGAGGCTGAACTGTCAAAGCCCCAAAGTGAAAAACAGCTGAGGAAGGTGGAGGTTGGGGGCATGGAGAACTCTCAGGTAGTAACTTTGCCCCCCTCAGTCCCAGCAGCCCCTTCCCTCTGGTCTCTCTGAGGTTCCCCCCACCCTGCCCTGAGGTCAGTAGTGATTCTGAGTCTGAGAGTGGGGGATGATGAACTCACAAATTCTTTGGGTCCTGAACTCCCTGAGGGGAGATACACCCCAGACACTATTTGTAGGTCTCTGGATGAGACTAAGGGGAAATGTGGAGTAGAGGTGGCAGATTGGTATCCTGACCTTAATCTGTTTTTGTTATCTGTTCTGTATACTATGTGATGTGTCTCTCTGAGCTTGACAAACATAAATGGTACAGATTGAAAAAACTGATCAAAGTGCCTCTCTCTTTGACCAATGGAAATGTTGGGGATTTATGGATATAGGAGAACTTGGTGGTTTAATTTGACGTTTGGGGGGGAGGGGTTCTGTGTCTGTCTTTTTCTTATTTTTTCTAATGAGTACTGGTCTGATGGATAATTTTGTATGAGGCTCTCTGAATGTGAATGGGTACAGGGACATTAAAAAAAACCATATGAATCTTTTTGAGTACCCCTCCCAGAAGAAGGGGGATATTTCATTTTTGCAAGAGATGCACACAGATGCAGGCAACCAAACCGATTGGCTTGCTGATGAGAGGGAGGCTGGTGGGTTTCTGAGTTATGGGTCTACTGCAAGCACAGGGTTTGCCATTCTTTCTGTGGACAGGATGAAACCTGATTGAGTGGTTGTGCAGAAAGTTGTTCCAGAACATTTATTGACAGTTCAGGCTACTTTTGTGCAATATCTTTTTTTTATTAATGTCTATGTGTCTGTTGTAGTGAAAGACAGAGTGGCTTTTCTTTTTTACAGAGTTTGGGGTGTCTTGACAAATGGCTTGACAAGTGATATCTTAATTTTGCGGGGAGATTTTATTAGTACTCTTAACGAGAGATGGATAGGACTCATTTGGAACTGCATCCACTGTCTGCTCAGCGACTTGCAACTCTTTTACAGGCTTCCAGCCTGACTAATGTGTTGTGATGTTTTCACCACTATGCACAGCAGTACACCTGGTTGAGTACTAGTGACAGCTCTTTCTCTGTGGCCCATTTGGACCATTTTTATGTTTTTACTCATCATTTGTCTCATTTGCTTTCTAGTGGTATTGTCCCTCCTGGGATTTCAGATCATGGTTTGATCTTGTGTTGTCTCTTCCTTCTATTCAAGCCACCATCCATACTGACATTTTAACAAGATGTTCACTTCTGGGACTCTTTCAATTATTTTCGGGGAGCCTGGGTTGCCTCACAGGATATTTTCTCTTCTTTGAGGCAATGGTGGGAGGTGGGTAAAGTTAATGTTAAATGTTTTTTGTCAGCAATACACACAGCGGATAGCCCCAGGTCTTCACTGGAGTATGAAGGAGTTAGAGCTGTGGATTGAAAAAGCCTTTTGTGGCAGTAATGATACTGGGTTGCATGAGGGTTTGAAATATAAAAGAAATAGCTCTTGCAGGACCTGTTGGATACCAAAGTTCAGGATGCACTAGTTAGGGCCTGACTTCAGGGCCTCTCTCAGATGGATGCACCTACTTCATTTTTCTTCGGCCTGGAAAAAAATATGCAGAGTGGAAGATGACTGGCCATTTCAAGACGTCAACAGGCTAAGTGCTTTCCGATCATGTGGGGTTTAGGAACACTGCTGTGAATTTTTTTCTCAGACTTGTATGCCGCAGAGCCTGTGTCCATCTAATATGCAGCAGTACCTTGAGGATCTTTCAAAAATCTCAACTTTTGGATGTGAACAGACTTGAGCGGGACCTGACACTTTCAGAATTGGCTTCTGCCCTAAATGGCTTTGTTCCAAGGAAGGCACCTAGTACTGATGGTTTGCCTATTGAGTTTTATAAGGTATTTATGAGGCCTGACTTGCTTCATATTATTCAGAAGCGCATGAGAGAGAAGATATTGTCGCTCACTTGTCGTTGAGCAGTTCTTACTCTGTTGCCTAAGAAGGGGGACCTTGGGGAGATAAAGAATTGGAGACTTTGTCCCATCTATAAATGTTTTTCAAAGGCCTTGGCAAATAGATTGAAAACTGTGATTGGTCCAGTCATGCACCCTCATCAAACCTATTGCATCTCCAGAAGGTCTATTTTTGCTAACCTTGTCCTATTGTGGGATGTATTTCGGCCTCAAAAATGTTTGATCTGCATGTTGGATTGATTTCCCTTGATCAAGAGAAGGCTTTTGATCATTTAGGTCATAGATGTGTGTTTTGCACACTTTGTGCTTTTGGTTTTGGGCCAAGGTTTGTCTCCTGCATTCAGTTACTGACTCATGATATATATTGTCTACTTAAGATGAACGGTGTTTTGAGCACCCCCTTTCCAGTCTATAGTCTAATCAGACAGCATTGTTCCCTGTCTCGGTTACTGTATGCTCTTTCTATCGAGCCCATGTTATGTGTGTTGTGAAAGTGCATTCCTGGCCTCTCCCCTCCGTTCCAGCTTGTACTCTGGTAAAAGTCTCTGCATATGCTGACAATTGTGCTGTGTTTATTACTCATGATTGTGATGTCCAGGTTTTGACTGAACATCAGCAATCTTTTGAGCAGGCGTCCTCAGCTCACATAAATTGGGGGAAGACACACTCCTGGTGGGGGCTTGGGTGATCTTCTGCCCTTCCCCTCCCCCCCATGACTTTGGAGGTGAGGTTATTGTGGAGCCAAATTGGCTGTAAGGCTCTGGGAAGTATGCTGGGACCAGATGATATTTTGGGTCAGAATTGGGAGGCAGTTATGGAAAAGTTTGAGGAGAGTTTGCAAAGTGGAAGTGTTGTTTGCCTCGACTCTCCTTCCAAGAGTTGGTGTAAGTTATTAGTAATTTAATTGCCTTTATGTTGTGGCATAAATGTATTGTTTTGGATCCTCCTCCATTCTTCTTAGAAATAGTTCAAAAGTTCTTTTGGACTTTTTCTAGGCTGGTCATCATTGGCTGAGGCAGATTATTTTATATCTGACCATTGTGGAATGAGGTTAAGGTCTCATTGGTCTTTTGAGCAAAGTTGCTACTTTTCGGTTACAGTCTTTGCAGCAACTGTTGTTTGTGGATGTGTCTGTTCCTTGGAAGCAGCTAGCCTTTGCTTTTCTTCAGCAGGTGGGGGTTTGGGTTTTGATCAGGAACTTTTTGTGTTGGACCCTGGGTGCCTCAATTTTGAGGGGTTACCTAATTTTTATTACAGCCCTTTTAACACTTGGAGATTTTTTTATGCAGAGATAACTTCATAGGCTGCTGGCGTTCCCAGGGCCGCTTGCTGAACCCCCTGTTTATAACCCTGCCATGAAAATTCCTAGTCTTGTCTCTTCTTTTACTGTGGCAAGTATAGCAAAACCGGTTCATTTAATTGATTTTACAAATTTTACCAAGGTCTCAGTGGATAACTTGGCTTGTCAAGCTTGTTTTTCATTCCATTCACTGGGTTTCTCAGTTTTTATCAGAAGGTGGAATCAGCCCTTTCTAGGGGCAGTATTGCCAGGCTACATAATTGCTTCCTTGAGCAAATCATTCCTGATTATACTCATATATCTATCTTCTTGCCTGTTGCTCCTGCTGAAGATTGGGATGGTGAGAAGCCCGGCAGCTTGCTTACCTTCAGTAGGTCTTCTGAATTTACTTTAATAGCTTAGGCCATAAGTAATTGTATATGTATTTAATTGTGGGTGATGGGGAGTTCTTATGAATGGGGAAGGAGGGTGTCTTCATTAATTGCATGGAGAGATGCATGAGTTACATTTGGGAACAGCCTGGGTAGGACCCACCTTTTCCTATTCATCTCCCCCTCCCACTGGTACCCTAAGCCCAGACAGGAACACCTCCCAACCCTCCTCCCACCCCCCTCCCCCCCACACACACACCTGAGCCCCAAAAGATTGAAATGTGACACCTGTGTTTTGTTGCACATTTGCACCATAATTGACAGATTAAACAGGTTCTATAGTTTAAAAACATTATAAAGGGTGTTTCCTCACTATGTGAATCAAACAAACCTGTTTTACTGGGCTGGATTAACCTTTTGTGGGCCTACCGCCAAACATAGTTGTGGGCCCCCATGGAGGCAGTGGAGCATGGCAAGGGGAGTCAGTCCCCAGAGCGAGGGGCCAGCCAGAGGCAATGGGGCTTGGCATGGCAGGGGCGGCCCTGCTCCGCCCAATGTGAGGGCACTATTTACAAACCGGCAAGTGACAGACGCACAGTGGCCTGCCCAGCCCTGTGCTGCCTGTGTGCCCCTTCCCCTCTGGGGCAACCACACCACACAGCCGCCCCGCCCAACACCCCCAACTCCCTATGGCCAGAGGCCTCCAGGACCCCCTATTCCTAGCACCCACCCAGGCCCACTCACAAATCCACAGCATCCTGCACACCACCACCCCTGCCCACAGCCCCACCACAACTGTCCTGCACCCCCCACAGAACCCCCACTCCCTAGTGCCCCAACACACATCCTCCCCACCCCTTCACAGCCCAGCCCCCCCCCCAATACGCCCCACAGACACAATCCCCACCTCCCAGCCGCATTCACCGGCCTTGCTAGGAGGCGACTGTGTCTGCCGGGCTGAGCTGGCAGCGCAGCCAGGGCTGATCCCAGGGCAGGGAATCACTCCATCCCCTCAGGAGTGATGTGATCAGCCAGGCCAGGGCCTGTCCTGGCTTGGATCCCTCAAGACACACTTGCCTGGAGGGGCCCAGCCAAGCCCTCCGCACTGTTCCTCCCCCACAAACACACACCCCGGCTGAGACTAGTCAGGCTTCTGCAACAGTTCCAGGTGGCTCAGCTCCAGGGAGACAAGTGGGGCCCCACAGGTGGTGGGAAGCAGAGACTGCCCTGAGCTGGAGGTGCACTGGGGTCCAGCCAGGGGGCTGAGAGGAGCAAGGGGTGGGGCCAGGGGGCGGAGAGGAACCCCCGGCCAGCCGTTGGGCAGGCCAAGAGGAGCAAGGGGTGGCCAGGGGGAGCCAGCGGGGTCTCAGGCTGCAGCGCAAGCAGAGGAGGCCGGGGCCTCTTCTGAGCAGGGGCCCAGCTCCCTGGAGCCACTGCTTGTAACAGGTTAATTGTTTGGGGGGAGGGGAGAGAACCTGTTACCAATTGCTGAAATGTTTAATTAGATTCACCCAGTGGGGGGAAAAACCCTTAAGCAGATTTTAGACTTAAACAATCTGTTGCTAATGGCATCACACGTTGGTCAGTTGTCTCACATTTCCAGGTTTGAGAGGCGTAGAATCAGGGACCGTTAATTACTTATCTATAGTGCGTACAGATGCAACACTAGCATAAGCGTGCCATGCTGTGCATGTGTGAAATTGAGACGTGGCACACCTATAGCAGTATATTGGATGAATTGTATGCTGTTGTTGAAGTGTGGTTGACAACATCTTCTCTCTGCATTTGGTTCTTGACCTCATAAAGGGTAAAATGTGATGCAGACATGTGATTGCTTTTTCTCATGGGTATTCTCTGTTGTGCTTTGCCTCTACATATAGCTTAAAAGGTACCTCCTCTATGATCCAAAAGCTCTGTGCCCCCTTTAGAGGAGGTGTATTCTTTGAAAGATTTGGCTGATTAAATCATGAACTTACCTGTCATCAGATAAAGCAGGAGGTGGTGATTAGAGATGGTTTTCCCCTGCCCCCCCCAAAAAAGTGTAAGAAGTAATGTCATGACATTTGTTTCTAAATTAGTTTGTTTTCCTCAAAGTTTGAAATTTGAAACTTTCACCCAGCTTTAGAGTTGGTCAAGTAATGCAGGGGGGAAGGGGGAAAAACCCTCAAATATTGTTGAAACTCTCATCTTTCTTCACTAACTTATCTTAAACGTCATTGAAATTCAAAAGTATCTACTAACTTCGGAATGTGGAATTCCACATTTCACGTTAGATTAGTTTGGTGAGCTGCTTGCTTCCATTCAGGCTTTCTACCTGCATGGCTCCACCAAGAAATATGGCAGGCTTTGTACTGGCAGACTAGCCACTAGTAATGACTGGCCCCATTGAAGTCTCCATTGGCAAGACTCCCATTGATTGTAATGGGGCCAGGATTTCACACTCTGTGCAACATTGGGAATGATAATGTTTGATATGGAATGAAGATCTCCAGTGGGGATGATGCCGACATGAGCTAGGTCATTCCATTGGCCTAGCTATTAGGACAAAAATTCCCATATTGACCACTACAACAAGGAAATGACAATGCAAGTCTAGAAGTGGTGGAAGAAATGCTGGGGTCACTGACAGGAGACCACCTTCTCAGGGCAGGTCTTCACTACGGGGGGGGGTGTCAATTTAAGATACGCAAATTCAGCTACGCGAATAGCGTAGCTTAACTCGACGTATCGCAGCCGACTTACCCCGCTGTAGGGACGGCAGCAAAATCGACCTCTGCGGCTTCCCGTCGACGGCGCTTACTCCCACCTCCGCTGGTGGAGTAAGAGCATCGATTCGGGGATTGATTGTCGCGTCCTGACGAGACGTGATAAATCGATCTGAGAGGTCGATTTCTACCCGACGATTCAGGCGGGTAGTGAAGACCTAGCCTCAGAGAAACAGTCAACTGCATTATGATGTTGCTGTATATGGCCACTTAAAATGACCATGATTTATTCTACCTGCCTGAGCGAGAGACAGAAACCACTGGAAGGCAAGACTAATAGACATGATGGCTATATTCATTTAGCAGAGCCTGAATGCCAACTTCAGGTAGTGTTATGCTGCTCAGAATACAGGTACATCATTGGCATCACAATAGCCTTTGTATTGCAAATACTTTTTTGCTGTATTTGGCTAGCTCAAATCTATTATATTAATTTTCTTCTCTTATAGAAGAAGTGCTTTCTAGCACAGTAGCAAATCCAAGAACATGGAAGCAAAAATGGATTAAAGGGAAAAGTTACAGTCTCTGTGTGTGAGTTATTCAGTCTCTAATTTTTACCTATTATGCTCCTGTAAGAGGGTCTGGACTCACCCCTGCAGCGCCTCCTGCTGGTCGTCCAGGGAATTAGCTCTCCAGCCTCTGGAGCACCCTCTGCAGGCTGGCGATCCACCTGTCCTCTCCTTCTTAGCTCCCGTGTCCCTCCCAGGACCCTGGTGCCGCTTGCTCTGGGTGCTGCCCCCTGGCAATACCCACACACTAGGTCTCCCCTCCCAGGGGAACCCCCACCCACTATCCCCACCTTGCCTCAGCACTAGGCCACTGCCAGTCACCAACTAGCCCCCACTCCCTGGGGCAGACTGCAGTATAGGCCACTCATCAGTGGCAAGGAGGGTTTGGACCTGCTGCCTTGGCCTAGCCCTGGGCTGCCCTCTGCAACCCCCAATACCCCTTGGCCTTCCGCTAGGCCACAGCCTGGGGCTATCCAGCCCTGCTCCACTCAGGTACGCTATCCATAGCTTGCTGCAGCCAGGCCCTTCTCTCTCTGCACTCAGAGACTACTGAGTCTCTGGCTGCCCCGGCCTTTATAGGGCCAGCTGAGTCTGTTGGGGGCAGGGCCCCAGCTGCAGCCACTTCCCCCAATCAGCTCAGCCTAAAAGCTGCTTTCTCCAGCCACAGCCCCCTCTGGACCCAAGCAGGGTTACCACCCCGCTACAGCCCCATTATTCTTTGCTGAATCAGAAATATTCCTAGAACAAAACAAAAAAAGCAGCTTATAAGCTTGTGTGACAGAGTTGGGGGAAACTCCATCCTATGCAGGGCGAGTGTGTCCACCTCTCTTAGGGAATAGGGGGTGGGGTGTACATATCTTATATCTACATCCCTCCCCACTGGAGTCTATACACTCACCCTTATCAGCAGGGTGGTGCAGCCTAGTGGCCAGAGTCCATAAATTCACCCTTGTCAACTGGGTGGTAAGGCCTAGGAGGCAATGTCAGTCAATCCACCCCTTTTCGCAGGGCAGTAATGCCTAATGGCTCAAGTCAATAACTTCCCCCTTTTTCACAGAACAGTAAGGCCCAATGGCCAGAGTCAGGAAATCTGCCCCTCCTTGCAGGGCAGTCTGACCTAGTGGCCCAAGTCACTACATTCACCCCTGTTCACAGGGCCATAAGGCTTAGCAGCCAGAGTCTCTAAATTGGCCCTTGTCAGCAGGCAAGTAAGGTCTAGAAGCCACTGCCAGACACAGGGGGAAGGGATGCAACCCCAGCAGGGGGGTCCAGGCCCTCCCTCTCCACCAGACCCCAGCCCAGGACACTGTTAATGGCCATAGCATGGGCCACTGAGTCAGCAGGGAAAGTCAGCTTTGGCTCACTCACCAGTCTGCCATCTGATTCCCTTGAGCTGCTTCCTGCCATCATCCCTGCTGCTGTGGTGTGGGCATCCCTATTACCTCTAGGTTCTCTAGTCTGCCCTTTCTCCAGCACCTCCAAACCCTGCGAAACCTCTGGGGTTGCCTTGGCATCTGTCTGGGCTGCAGCATCCCCACCTCCTACAGTCCCAGACTTCTGTTGAGCCTTGGCTAGAGCAGGCAGCACATATCCTTCCTCCATGGCCATCAGCCCCAACTAAGCCGAGCTGCTCCTTTTTATACCAGTGCACCTGGAGCATGCCCAGGAGAGTAAAGTGGGTGTGGCTTCCTCAACCCATAATGTAGGGTTAACCCTTCCCCGTCCAGAGCGGGGCGAGTGCGCCCTGTCACAGCTTGCTTTTGATATTCCAGTTGGAAAATGTTTTGTTAATTGATTGGGAGTGGGGGGAACCCTCTCTTGGAGCATTCAGTGGAGTATGCAAAAAAAAAAAAAAGGTGAGGGGGGTGGCCATTCCAGGTTTCTGTTTTGTGCCTATGTAAAGGACAGTTTCCATTTTGTCTAACTCTAGCATTAGCTTTAATCATGCAATGCATACCTCATCCTTTCCCTCTTCTGAACACATTAACTTCCACTGCATGCCATAAAAGCAAAAATACATTACAATGCAATTTTACAACTATTTGGTGCTTTTCCTTTTATATGTCTCAGCTCCTTGTGCTGGAAATTCTCCTCCTACTGGTTCTTTAGTATATCACAGTGCAATGTATAATACAGAAAATACAGCACTGTCAGCCATGCATCTTATGTAGTCATTTATATCTGCCCAAAATACTACTATTCTTTCTGGTGCCATGTTACACCCACTTTGTTTAGATGTAAGTGATTAGGATTATACAATGTTGAATGCAGTGGAGAAACAGGCTTCATTTGTGTTATTGTTGTTGCCTGTCTGTATTTTTTATTTCTAACCAAAACTGCAGACAGCAGTTACAAAAAATCTGAACCATGAAACACAAGCTTTTCTAGACTCACTTACAAATTCCAGGTTGGGGCTTTCATTTATTTCCAGAGGCAGATAACAACCTGTCTAAGTAGAATCTGCATCTACCCCTAGTAAAGCTTAGAACAGAATTTCTTCTCCACTTCTTACCGCACTGCTTCTGTTTGCTGAGCCTGCCATGCTTGTTCAACATCAGAGTTGAAAAGACTGAAAACTCATGAGGCAAAATAAAACCTGCTAATGCTGTGGCCCTTTTGTAGTAGCCTCAGAGGAGTATGGAACAGGGAAAATCTCATGCCTCACTCAAGGGCATTAGAGTAGGAGGAAAATCTGTGTGAAGAGGATGGATCATTGGGGATGGAAGGTGACAGTTTAAAATGAACTGGTTAGTAGCTATGGGAACAGGTGGAAAGTGGTGGGGTGAAATGTGAAATGAAAAGAAAGGATGGGTGACCCCTTTTAAGGTATGTTTTCAAAAGCACAAAATGAAAAAAATAGACCAAGACTTCAGACTAGGTAGGCAAAGAAGAGGGAAGAAGTATTGGGCTACCTTTTTATATACTCATATACTGTGATGAGACTCACTTAGCAATATGATTCAGGCCCCAATTTACGAACAAGCAGTACCACTAGTAAGTTAGATACTTATTGTGTGTTAATTCCCAAAACATCATCCCAACTCTGTTTAACATAAGTTTTAAATGTCTGGCAGTCTCCTTTCATCACAACAGTTTACAGAAGACAGGCTTACGACTCCCTCCAATCATACCTAGCAACCTTGTTAACTATCTCGGAAGAGGCCAATGACCCAGTAGGCACACAAGTTGAACAATTATCCAACCTTCTACGTCAGGATTGAAGCACGCAAATAGAGCAGTGTAGTGAACTTGTGCTGCCGTGGCCTATATGTGGATTAACAAAACTTCACTTTCCAGGGTTTCTTATTGTTTGTGTTATGGTAATGCTCCATACCAACTAAGAATGGACCCCCATTGTGCTATGCATTGTACAAACACCGAGCAATATACAGTAGTTTAGGGCTGTCGATTTGGCACATTTCATGGACACTCAAATCACATAGCATATTTTTAAAAATTACAGAAAGTGCAAGAGGAGGAAATCTTGTAATGCTGGAGATGTAAAATGCCTTTGGAAGCCAGAGAATCTTTGTCTGATATGCTGGGTTACACAGGCTCCCAGTCCCAGAAACTCTCCCACCTCCAGTTTGAGAGGAAAAGCTAAATTCACTTGTAGCCAAATGAATTTAAGAAGTTACTTGCACTTAAGTGGGGGGAAATACAGCCTGATTCTCTGTCACTTCCAATCTGCATTCTTTCCCATGCAGAGGCTCTGCAAGCTCTCCTGAGTACACTAACAAGCATTTCTCTGCAAGGCAGAGAACAAAATATTGTGTCTTAATAGAAATGGAAAAATGGAGCAATGCAAAGTACTGTAGATGCCAATTAGTGAGTCAGGTTAATTCTTAAATTTGTGGCAGCTCTGGACGATGAAGTCAACATTCTGCCTCAGCATTGTCTTATAGACATTGCCCAGGGTGAGGGCAGTGCAGGGCTGCATGGCCGCAGAGGGAATTCTGGAGCTGCCTGGATTGCAGGGAGAAATTGGCCACTGCTGCACACTTTGAGCATGACCAGCCTACTGCTAGGAAAGAGGACCAGGCTCATGGCTCAGTATTTGGATAGATCACTCAGAGGAACCCAAGTGTTGCAGACAGTGGTGATGGTAACTCAGCAGATTGCATTTTTTCCCTAAATCAGTATTGAAATTGTGAACCAGCAAGATGATAGGGGACACTTTCCTATTGGAGGTGCTCTCTAGAGACATAAAAGCGAGGCCCTATTTGTGGATGTTAACGTTGCAAATGCACTTCTCCACAAAGCATAGGTTAGCGCCAGTGCTCTGTCCCATTTCCAATTTAAGCAATTACATTCTGTCCACCTACAATTCTGTGTGGTTTTGTCTTGATGTGATTGTTCTTTACTCCCTCTACCAAGCTGCTGTGTAGTGTTGCTGTCAGCTGTTAAGAGGGGCTTCATTGCACTGAAAGGTAGCTGCGTCTCTGGGATGGGAGCCTGTGAACCCAGCATATCAGAAAAAGATTATCTGGCTTCCAAAGGCATTTTATATCTCCAGCATTACAAGATTTCCCCCTCTTGCCCTTTATATAATTTTTACAAATATGCTATGCAAGAAAACATTTTGGAATCTTTTGGAAGATAGAGTCTATGTGATATATATAAAACCTGTTTTAAGCCTGTGATGTTGTTTAATTCAGGTGAAGTACTGTGTAATTACACAAGACACACACACACACAAAAAAGAAGCAAAATTACAGCATGGATTTTTTTAAGTATAGTTTGAAAACTTGTGCTGTGAACAAAATACATTTTTACGCTGATGAGATTTTAATTAGACACAGTTCCCATTAGCTAAGATTAGGAGTTGGATTACATCTCCTGCATTTTTGAAACATTATATGATGAAAAGGATAAGTGAAAAGAAAGAATTAACAGGAAAAGTTTTACTGCATCTAGGGATTTTCTAAATAACATCTGAACAAAGATAACTGACTTTCATCTACCCCTCCTGATGTGTTTGGGTTTATCAGCATGAATAAGAGACAGAGTCTGTGTTTATATATTGGGAGATCTTTGTTTTAAATATTTATAGGGTGCAAGCTCCTTAGGCATTTAGAGGAGGCTTTGTCAATTCATCATCATGTTTGTACTTATACATATTTTATTGAAACATTTTGGCATTAACGCAAAAAGATCCCGGTCCCGTCTCAACTTTAATGTCACCAGGTTGTTTGAAAAGAAGGGGGTTCAGTGACACATACACTGCTGGAGAGTATACCTGAGAACTGTAAATTCAAAGCAATATGCCACTGTTAATAATGTGTAGTGTTGTTATAGCCAAGTTGGTCCCAGGATATTAGAGAGACAAGGTGGATGAGGTAGTATCTTTTTTTTAATTGGACCAATTTCTGTTGGTGATAGAGACACAGTTTCAAGCTTGCACAGAGCTCTTCTTCAGTTCTGGGAAATAACATGGCACTCAAATCCCTGACACCTATGCTATAGGTTTATTCACCCCTGCCTTCCCAATCCCTCCCCATACCCCACACACCCACCAGTACATGCAAGTAAGATCCATAGTTCCATGGGAAAAGTGGGCAACTAACTACCTATTTATGTTAAGATGATCAATGGACAGAAACCTTTTTCCAACCTTTTCCCAGAATCCTTCTGTGATTAGCAATGAAGAGGTGAAAACTTCCTTATCCTGCTTCTCTCCATTCATTGCCTTCAGCTTCCTTGCCCTGCTTTTCTCCGTCCCATGATCCCCTTTCATTTCCTATATAACTTCATTTTATCCGGTGCCCCTCCATGTCCTTCAGTCTGAATGAGATGCATGGGGCTAAAGATGTTTAAGGATAAGCCTAGGTCCCAAACTCTGGAATGTGGGATCCAAAATAGTCACACATGTCAGTGTGGGTTTATGTTAGCCAAGCAGCCTCCTTTTGAGCTGAGGGCTTCTTTTGTCTTCTCAGGGTAGGTTCTTCTTTGCCTTCTCCTCAGTAATTGTGAGGGTGAGGGAGGAATGATCAACATATTATTCTTTCTCCCTTCCCTCTCTAAAGAAGGAGAGTAGGAAAGGTTGGCTAGCACATTCTTCTGTCCCCACAGCTACAAGGGAGGAGGATGTAAATGGCCCTTCTCCATCCTGCTCTAATCCTCTGCCAGTTCTTTTTTCTATGAAACTCAGAGGAAGAAAGGGGCCTGGATCTTTTTGCAGAGCAAAGAATGCACTAGTGAGAAAGAAACCACCATTGAGATTGTGCCTCCTGGTCTCCTTGGAACATGTCCATGGAGAACACACCTAGATAGTAATTTCATGAGGTCAATTACACTCTCATGAGCACTATTCCATAGCATAAATATCAGCCTCAGTATTAGTGATATTTGGGATGTAGGGATCAACAGTGGCACAACACCTTAATCATAGACACGTGAACTGAAGATGCACAGCCTGGCTGGAAAGGCTGCCCTTCACACCCACACTGGATTAATATAATGCTGCCAACACTCAGGCCTATCGGTTAGAATGGAAGTTAACCCAGTTAGATGTTTTTCAGGCCCTTGCCCTAGGTCATGGGTCCAGGCAACAAAAGGTTTTGATGCACAGGTTTGATTCAAAAGTTGCACTTTATGTGCTGAAAGCACAAAGACTTTTGCAAGCTGACCGGGGTGTTTTTTGACTGAAGCAAAATGTAATTACACCAGAAATTACAAGTTTATTTGTGTGCGCGCATACTTGTGTGTGAACTACTTTTAATTCTTGTTATGAACAGAAAAGAACACACACTGATGAGATTTTAATTAGCCACATTTCTGTGCCAGGACCAAAGCATCGGCAAAGCATGCCTTCATACACTCTATCACACCTGTTGACATTTAAGTTCCAAAAAAACTTATAAACAAGACAATAGCCAAGAAGCAGAAGACAGGAAGACACAAGGTTCATAAGACTTTGAGGTGCCAAAAAGACAGATTGCATGCAGCAGGCACTTTACAAAAACCAGGAAAACCACTTGGTCTCTCAAAGTGTATGTCACAGTAAAGAACTGTTCCCAGGCAGCTCAAATACATCCACTGACACCTGCAGATAAACAATAAAAGAAATTAATCAGATGAGACATACACTGTAGGCCGCTAGTCAAAAGGGAGCAATCCCAACTGGTCAGCCACAGGGTATGCAATGCCCTTGAACATGGAGCAAGGGCTCACCAAACTCTTAGTACGGTCGGTGATTGTTGTTATTATTAATTATTATTTTTATATCACCTCAGAGCCACAAGGGAGATCAGGCCCCATTTTAGAAGGTCTATACAAACATAAAAAGACAGCAGGCCCTGCCTTGAAGAGCTTAGTGTCTAAATAGACTATATGAATAAAAGGTGGGAGAGGGAAAAAGAGGTAAAGTGACTTGCCCATGATCATAGAATCATAGACTTTAAGGTCAGAAGGGACCATTATGATCATCTAGTCTGACCTCCTGCATAATGCAGGTCACAGAATCTCACCCACCCACTCCTGTATCAAGCCTGTGCCTGAGCCACTGAAGTCCTCAAATCATGGTTTAAAGACTTCAAGGTGCAGAGAATCTTCCAGCAAGTGACCCGTGCCCCACGCTGCAGAGGAAGGCGAAAAACCCCGAGGGCTTCTGCCAATCTGCCCTGGAGGAAAATTCCTTCCCGACCCCAAATATGGCGATCAGCTAAACCCTGAGCATGTGGGCAAGACTCACCAGCCAGACACCCAGGAAAGAATTCTCTGTAGTAACTCACATCCCACCCCATCTAACATCCCATCACAAGCCATTGGGCATATCTACCGCTAGTAGTCAAAGACAAATTAATTGCCAAAATTAGGTTATCCCATTATACCATCTCCTCCATAAACTTATCAAGCTTAGTCTTGAAGCCACATATGTCTTTTGCCCCCAGCATGTGAGTGACAGAGCTGGGGATAGAACCTACATCTCCTGAATCCCAGTTCAGTGCTCTCCAGTGGCCCATGCTGCATCTCAGATGAAAATCACCCCTGGTTGTGCTGTGGACGCTCATTAATAAAAGCAGACAAGTTAGTGCTTTGAGATTTTTCAGAGTGACAGGTTCTATAAAACTGTAAGATATATTTACAAGCCATCTGTCGTAAAAACAGACGATAGGTTTGGAATGTAAGTTGCACGCATTGGACAAAGGACAGAGACATTGATTTGCAGCTCTGATCTAACTGTATTTATTTGCTAGCTCTAAGATTTTTTAGGCCTATTCTGTTTGCTAATTAGCTGTCAAATTGGAAATCAGGATTGACCACAATTCAATTTTTAACCCTAGGAATGTGACCTCAGGCCTTCCTCTACTAATTCATTGACTTCAGTGGGAGCTGATGAGCACTCAGCACTCTTGTGCCTAACTTTAAGCACCCATTTCTGAAAATCTTGGTCTTTGGCTCCAATGCTGCAGTCATTATGGCACAAAACTCCAGTTTTCCAATAGGAATTTTGACTGGTAAGGACCACATGACTTCATGAAGACTTGTATTAGAATCAGAATTAGAATTAGAGTTAGAATTATGGAGCCCTGGAATTCCAAATTTGTCCAATAGCAGAACCCTTTTGATTCTAAATAAAATAAAACTTCCCATACAAACTAATAATGTTACAGGCTGTGTTTGGACAAAGCAATACTCACAAATATGTGATCTTGTATCTTAGAACATATATATCCCAAACTTGATTTTAGTCTAGCAGTTTTGGTCTGGGCAAATTCAATCTAGGTGTATTTCCCAACCAAATATGTCAATCACGGTTTCCAGATCATTTGAGAGAGTGCTACTTACGTGCCATGGGAATGCAAACTAATCTAGAGGATATTTACACAGTAGTTATGGCATTTTCTACAAGAGAAGCACTGCAAGACCCTGATCCTACAGCTGGATTCATGCAGGAGCCCCATGGATCGTAATAGTGTTCTGCGTGGGCTCAGGAGTCGGCCCACATGGATCTAGTTGCAGGTTCCAAGCCCCTAGATGTGTCTGTACATTATTGGCAAGCTAACATAATATCTTTGCAAACCCTGGATGGATGTCAGGTATGTATAAATGCTGAGTCAATAAGGCTCCAAAGTAATTCCTTTCTCTTCATAGTACAATAGTTTACATCAACAAGTTCCAGATCACAGTGTATTGCAGTAACTCAGAGAGACACAGATGGCAGCATACATTTTTTACACAGAGAAGTCTAAATCTACTTCTTCTTGAACTTAACATGTCATTGTATTTCAAATAGAAACTACTTTACTCTCCTCTCCTCCTCCTCCTAGAAGGAATCTCACTTCACTGAATGTTTATGTAATGTCAAATGCTCTTCTGCAGGTGCTCCCATGTTTTGAGACATTCTTTACATTACATTGTTAAGGTTGATTTTTGTGTGTTTTCTTTCTGTAATAGACAGTCATGACAAATGAGAAATGAAGTCCTCCAATTTAAAGTACTGTATCAGCTCACTTAACATTTAATTTTGTATATCTCCCTGCTTTTAACTTCAGTTTAGGGGCTAAGAGCTCAGAAGATTATTACTGTCAAAGTGTTACTGTTTGAGGTATGGCTGTGTAATACCAAACTGCAATAAATGCCTTTTATCTACATTGATTTTTAGAGATGATCCAACTTAGGAAAACCTAATGCCCACATGTACCTGTCAAGTACCCACCTGTCTGTGAGCTATTGAAGTCATGTTTGAATATTATTCCAGAGGTCCAGAAAATAATATAGAAATATGAGTTAATCAATATCATCCAATGCTGTAATACAAGTTCTAGGAGTCACACTTCCAAAAGCAGCACTTCCAGGAATGATTAAAAGCATGGTGCTGCCAGCAAGTTGAGAGGTAGCCTGAGTACCAGTTCCAGGTACCATTTCTGCAGGTCAGCATCCACCACCATGTTTGAGAGTACTCAAACTTTATTGAACGGCTTTGATCTAACCACAGTTGAATTTGGTTTTGGTTTACTCAGAAATAGGGGTTATTGATTTTTGCAGCTGAATCACATCTTTTTACATTCAGTCATAAATTTATGCAAATATCTTGTCACCTGCTTAACTTATTTAGATTTCTGCTTCCCTACATAGAGGTCCTATTACTGTAAGTTCTAGATCAGTTGGCTGTTGATATCCTTGAAGCTGGGATACAGGATATTCTTTCGAGTGATGGTGTTAGTGTGGATATCAGACTTTAACAAATTGCAAACCCAAGATCAGTCTGTGTGCTGCCAATGCAGTTGCTGAAGTTGGAAAGTGCTAGCAGGAAGTTACCCAAAAAATATTTTAGGACGGCTAACATCCTTTTTTTTTTTTTAAATGAACAAAAAGAAATGGAAGCAACATCAAACTTTCTTTTAAAGTTTGCAAACAAAACCAAATACAACACAAATTAACAATGAAGGCCATGCATGAACGCGTATGCATGAAGAACAATTTCTATGGTAAATGACAACTTTTAAACCTCAGTCATTTCAGCTACAGAGTTGTTCCGAAAAAGTCACTAAAATACTTTTCTAGGGGGAAAAGTGGTGGATTCCTCCCCCCGCCCCTTTTTTTTCTCATTCAAAATTGGCTGAACCATGTTGACTCAAATATTCAAGAACCTTTGGGCAAAAGCAAAACATAATGAAACTTTAACCATTTGGGTTGAAATGTTCTATAACCATTTGGAAACAATTATCGCAGTAGAACCCGATTTGCAAATTTAGCCCCCAACCTCTACTTTTGAAAATACATGTGAATAACTTTAGCACCAGAGTTACTAGCAGCACTGATTCCAATGGGACTACTCACCTGCATAAAGTTACACACATGCATAATTGTTTCAAGGACTGTTAGAATTGTTAATTGTTAGAATTAGTAAAAAATGGTGAAAACTTTGAGGAAAAGTGGCTTTTTTTTTAAAAAAGAATAATTTTACAAAATGATTTTGATGAGACTTTCTCCATTTTTCGATGAAAATTTTTATTGATCAGTTTTACTCTTTTTCAGTTTAGTGTTCAGATTCCTTTTTTTTTTTTTTTGTAGATTTCTTTCTCTGTTGTCACCTTTGATTTGTCACTCTAGTCACATGAACCCACATCCTATACAAACATATGCACATATTTATTTTAAGTATGTGAGTAATTATACTCACGTGCTTACGTTTTTTCAGTTAAGGGGCTTAATGCATTAAATATTTAATTAGTCATACATTAATACAAATACTTACTTAAAACATTTGGTGGAGGATTATATTTCCTCATTTTTAGGATGATTTTACTTTGCAATTTCTATAGAACTGCTTCCAGGCAAGTCCCCTTTTTAATTTTTTTCACTTTCCATTTTATTTCTTTATCTTTTTTTCTTTCCTTCTTTACTTCTGGACTTTATGACTCAAGACTCTTTTTATAGTTCAAGCAAAGCACAGTGGTTTTGTCATTCTAGTTCAAGTATTATTAAAATGTATATAAATGCAGAACTGCATGAAATATAACAGTAATGGCAGACCAAACTCAACCAGTCACAAGTGCCACTGCTTTACACTGAAAACTCTGCCACTGTGCACTTAGGAAACATACTGGATAATGCTGGGTGACATAACAGAAACCAACTAACCCGTGTATTTCTTTTATAATTCCAATACAACAAATGTTGTAAAGTTGAAGTTAAGGAATGCTACAGTAAACAGTATAATCCTTATACAAAGTTCATAAGAAGAGCATTATATTTAAAATTGAATTACATTAAAATGCTTAGATCTCAATCCTGCAGACACCTACCTGTGTGTGAAATGTTACACGCTTGAGTAATAATGGGATACTTGCATAAAATTAATCACGTGTGTACATACATGTAGGACCATGGCCTAAAAACATTATAAAGAAAGAAAATGTCCAGGGTAGGTAGTGTGTGTAAATATTCTATCCCATGGAAGTGCATACATTCAGTGAATGATGTTGCAATGTGGAAATTCACCTTACAGATTTTGTTATTCGCCAATACAACTTTCACTGTGAGCCACAAGACTTGCAAAGTCTTTAATTTTTAATTTTCTTTATCTGGAAAACAACTTGTGAATCTCCTGAAATTTTCAGGAAAAGAAATCTACTTGTCATCAAGACTTAACCCTAGCATTTTGAATTTGTAAACATCTTTTTAACTTACAAGACTCTGTGTGTCTCAAAATTGACTCATAATGGGTCCCTGTTTGCAACACTTTCTGCCTCTCCATAATTTTGTTTGTGTGTGAACTGATTATGAAAGATACAAGACTGACAGCTTTGGATACTCTTCATTGTTAGAACAGTTAGAGCATCAACAGGGCAACTGAAAGCTTTCCAACTCTGAGCATCAATATGGCTTAAAGTTTAGGCTTGAAATTAGATGAAGGTTTCTAACCATCAGAGGAGTTAAGTTTTGGAACAGCCCTTCCAGGGAGACGTAGGGGCAAAAAACCTAACTGGCTTCAAGGCAGAGCTTGAAAAGTTTATGGAGGGCATGTTATGACGAGACTGCCTACAATGGCATGTAGCTCATCTGCAACTGCTATCAGCAAAAATCCCTGATGGTTGGAGATAGGGCTCTAGATAGAGAGGCTGTGAGTTACTATAGAGAATTCTTTCCCAGGTGTCTGGCTTGTGGGCCTTGCCCACGTGCTCAGAGTCTAACTGATCACCATATTTGGGGTTATGAAGGAATTTTTCCCCTGATCAGATTGGCAGAGACCCTGGGGTGGGGTTGCCTTCCTCTGAGCATAGGACATGGGTCACTTGCTGATTTAAGCTAATGTAAATAGTGAATTCTCTGTAACTTGAAGTCTTTAAACTATGATGTGAGGACTTCAGTAACTCAACCATATGTTAAGGGTTTATTACAGGAGTAGGAGGGCGAGCTTCTGTGGCCTGCAATGTACAGGAGGTCACACTAGATATTCATGATGGTCCCTTCTGACCTTAAAATCTATGATTCTATGAGCCTATAAATTGGAGAGACCACTTCTTTTCAGTCTGTATGCCCACTCGCATGCCTACTTAACTAAAAGAAATATTACCAAACTTCAGTGTATGTGGGGGGGAGGGAGATACATATAATTATGAACCAAATTCTTAGCTGATGTAAATTGGCATAGCTCCATTGACTGCAGTGGAGCTAATCCAATTTACACCAGCTGAGGATCTGACCATTATATCCATATATTTGTTTTATAATAGCATTCAGAGGCTCTACACAGGATTAGGCTTCCATTATGTTAGGCACTGCACAAATACACATAAATACCTGGGCTTTACCCCAAAGAACTTACAGTTTAACAAATATATTTGGAACAAACATGATTGTAAACTTCAAAAGCAAGTGAATTCCTGATCTGAGACCATATAAATCTCCCTCCTCTTCCCAATCTCTTACCTACTGTCATGTCTCCCTGTTTCATGTCAGGCTGTACATTATCTAGACTATGCATTCTTTGGGGTAGTACTGTACCTTTTATCGTTTGTGGAGTGTTGTGGGTATACATGATGCTGTATGATTGATAAATCATAAGGCATACATTTTTAACAGTGAAGATAATTAATCAGTTGAACAATTTACCAGGGGTCATGGTGGATTCACCATCACTTGGAATTTTTAAATCAAGATTGGATGGTTTTTTAAAAGATATGTTGTCATAACTATAAAGGGAAGGGTGTAACAGCTGTCCTATGTACAGTACTATAAAATCCCTCCTGGCCAGAGACTCCAAAATCCTTTTCCCTGTAAAGGTTTAAGAAGCTCAGGTAACCTGGTTGGCATCTGACCCAAAGGACCAATAAGGGGACAAGATACTTTCAAATCTTGGTGGGGGGGGGGCTTTTGTTTGTGCTCTTTGTTTGGGAGTTCCTTCGCTCTTGGGACTGAGAGGGACCAGACATCAATCCAGGTTCTCCCCGTCTTTCTAAACAAGTCTCTCATATTTCAAACTTGTAAGTAAAAAGCCAGGCAAGGCATCTTAGTTTTACTTTGTTTTCTCAACTTGTAAATGTACCTTTTACTAGAGTGTTTATCTTTGTTTGCTATACTTTGAACCTGAGGCTAGAGGGAGGTCCTCTGAGCTCTTTAAGTTTGATTACCCTGTAAAGTTATTTTCCATACTGATTTTACAGAGATGATTTTTACCTTTTTCTTTAATTAAAAGCCTTCTTTTTAAGAACCTGATTGATTTTTCCTTGTTTTAAGATCCAAGGGGGTTGGATCTGTAGTCACCAGGAGTTGGTGAAAGGAAGGAGGGGGAATGGTAAATTTCTCCTTGTTTTAAGATCCAAGGGGTTTGGATCTGTATTCACCAGGGAATTGGTGAAGGTCTCTCAAGGCTATCCAGGGAAGGGAATTAGCTTTGGGATGGTGGCAGCGGACCAGAACTAAGCTGGTAGTTAAGCTTAGAAGTCTTCATGCAGGCCCCCACATTTGTACTCTAAAGTTCAAAGTGGGGATATAGCCTTGACATATGTGCTGGTTCAAAAGGAATTATTTGAGGGGAGTTCTATGACCAGTGTTACACAGGAGATCATGATAATGATAGTAGCTTTTTCTTTATGGTCTCCTCCCTTTTGGAAACTGGACTCGCCACTAAATATATTGCAGACAGGCCACCAGGCCTTATCTTGCAATTTATTTTGAGATGAAGTATTCACAGATAAATTAATGGGATTACTCATGTGAGTAAGTGATACTCAATCTGATTAAAGGTTGCAGAATCAGGTTCAATAACTTAGTTACCACTGGTCTGGGCTGGATTTGAAGTCGTGCCCTGAAGGTGAGAGGCTTGATAGGCCACTAGAAGTCCTCTAAGAAGTCATCCACATGTGTCCAAACTTTTAAACTTACTTTCTAAACTAAATTTCCTTACTCTTGTCTTGGATCACATATTTCCATACCTTGTAGAAACCTTGTCATCCTAGCTTGTCAAATGTCAGTGTCTAACGTTTTTTAAATTTCTGTCCTATGGGTAGCACTTCATTTTCTAACGGCATGGTGTTCTACATATAAAATCCATCAACCAAACCAGTGCCTGATTTCAGCAGTGACCTTAGAGTCTGCAACTAATAGGATTACCCTCAATGAAACATTTGGAATGTCTTAAACTTGTGAACACTTAATCTCTCACCAATAGTTAAGAGTACTAGTAGGAGATTTTAGAGTTATAAAGCCTATTTGTATCAGTAGCAGATGTAATTAAAGGGACAGCTCTTGGGTTAATGTTCACCTTTGGCACAAATTCTACTGATGCTTAAATGTAGAAGGACATGACTGTGGTATGTGAAGAAAATAGCATCTCTGTTTACAAACTAGTTGGATTAAAAACCACAAACAGTTGGTCCACATGAAAACTATTTCCGGTAGAAGTGAAGACAATATTACATACTGTGGGCCTGATTTTCAAAAACACACAAGCCCACAGTGAATTGCAATAATAAATGTGCAGTTGCATTCCCAGTCTGTGTGTGTAGTTTCTGCTAATGCACATTCAAACTGGGCATTTGGATACCATAAATAGCCAGTTAGATATTTGATGAGGTATTTTGTGCTGAAGAGCAAAACTAAGTGGCAAAGGTGACAGAATGGAAGGTATGCTCTCATTTTTCACAGATTGTAAATGTTTCCAGACCACTTTTTTCCTTTTCTCATCCAGTTGCTCTGAGTTTATGCCTCACAACACCAATCATCACCTGGTATTAATACTTAATAGGAGAGAGAAAAAAACAGGATAGCTCAGCTTCTAATTCCACTGCCAGCTATGTCTATTTATCAGTGCCTCCAAATGAAACAACTAGTTGCAATGGTGCTAAAAGATGTCTTTTTGTCAGAAATCCACAAACTTGCACAGAATACTGAATCATGCTGCTGAACAGCAGAGAATCCAACATCAGTCTAATGTCCAGGCAAACTCTATTAGCTTTGGTACCTGTGTTTTTTTATATATCTCCTGTAAAACCTTACAAATCTTCTCAGCATAGAGATTTTTGTATGATTTAGATGCCAAGAGCCAATTACACTATCTACGATTCACAAACTGGTTTCAGGGAGAAGACAGATTTGGAATGGATGTCTTGAAGACTATTATCTTTTCTAAAATTAGCAGTCAAAACCAAAGTCTTTGCCTAAACAATATTATAAATAATGTCTATCATCAGTTGAATAGAAAACTGATAAACTCTCCAAGTTATGGAACAGAGATCTGATAGCCAAACTAGATCTGAGACTAATACTAATCCAACCACATTAAACTCTGTTTAGACCTTTTTTTTCTCAGACCCTAACTTTTAGTGTTGGTTTGGATAAAGATAAATGATTAATGCTGGAGTTATGGTAGTGAATAAACAGATCTTACTC
This sequence comes from Chrysemys picta bellii, assembly GCF_011386835.1. Classification (NCBI taxonomy): domain Eukaryota; kingdom Metazoa; phylum Chordata; order Testudines; family Emydidae; genus Chrysemys; species Chrysemys picta. Next base: position 20,033,448 of record NC_088795.1, read on the forward strand.
ATAAGACCATATGTATACTAAGTCTGGGAAAAATAGCTAAGAGAATAAACATATTGAATGTAGATGTGCCTTTTGCTCCTAAAATCTTTATCACAGGAGATTTTAGTTCTATTATAAACATTAAGGGCACACAGTATTCCTAGTGCAGAGGGGAACAGAATGGCCTTAAAAATGCAATGAAGGGACAGTGGTCCATGAAAAAATGATTGAGGCTACATGGGAAATGTCTTCTCATTATATAGCTCTTTATAGCCACTCTGTGTCTGTAACTCATGAGCAGAGCTCCACCAGAAAGAGTGGCTGACAGGGGCAAGAAGTCAAGGAGCAGCCCTCTATCAAGCAATTCCCTCATTTAAGGCAACCAAACGCATAATACAAACTGCATTATAAACCACTACTGTCCTGGCAGCTGTAACTCACAGTCCATGGCTTTTGCTTACTCCAAGAGGGAGTATGAACAGGTGGTTGGCAAGGACACTCTGCCAAAGGCGACACCATGAAACAGATTGCTGTGCTACCTGGTCTGTGGGAGACCTGGGGTGGAACACAGATGAACCAAGATGGGTAGAAACTGGCTTAGTTCATCCCATGGGTCCTTTGCAGGAAATAGCTACTGTGACCCCTGCTGTTCTGTTCTGCTGGCAGCCTTCCCTTCAGAGGGGATAATACAGAGGAGCAGGAGCTCAAAATAAGCCACACAGCTGCAAAAGTTAAATGCCACATAGTGTCACGCAAAGAGAAGGGGAGCAAGACCCTAAGAATGAACAAGAAATATTTACTGTAAAAGCAAACCTGGGGCTCCCAGGCACTACAATAATACAAATAATAAATAATTAGAATAATAAGTGCAAGAGAAGTTAATTCTGCAAAAAAGTAAATTGGCTAAAGAACATAGAAGAGCTGATTTGTTCGGTATGTATGTATGGTGGGAGCTAAACTATCCAGAAAATAAAACATTTCAAATACAGAGGGGAAAAATGCTGAAACCTCTTCTGGGTGTATAGCTGTGTATAATTATTATCATGCTAGTACATATTATTATTCTCACTGTTCCAAATAACAAGATTTTGTTGTTTATGAATATACTGTATTGCTGTTTTTCAGCTTGTTGCATCCCCGACACTCTTCCCAGTTGTTCACCTTTGTAACATTAAATACAGTTCTTCATTTTTCTTTTAAAATAGACAAATCTTCCTCCTCCGTTTTTTTTTAAAAAGAGGCAAATGAAAAGCAGAGATGACCTGTGCCTACCGATAGTGTGTGTGTGTGTGGGGGGGGGGACACAGTGAGAGTGGCACAGATTCAGCAGTGTTACTGAGCATGCTCAGTCCGTGTGAGCATGCTCAGTACAAGCCAAGCAGCAAATGTGGGGAGTCACGTGACCTCCCACACACCACATGATGAAAAATCAGCTGCTGCTTCCACACACTCAGACTCACTGGGTTCCTTCTCACGTTAAGCTCTAGTGGGAGGTATCTGGGGCAGTATAGACATAGTAAAGGGTTGCAGGAATGAAGCTTCAAAACTCCACAAGGATTGACAATCCATTGTCAAACCTTGTGGAATTTGGGATCTTCTTGTAATAAACAAGTGCTGCCTACTCCTTCCACCTCACTTCTGCAGGAGACATGCCTCTATTGGCCTCTCTGTCCATTCCTCCATAAAGCCTACCTCTCTATAAGGCCTGCAGGCAAGGAAAGGAAGTTGGTGCTTCCTAGTAGCTAGTAGCACTAGCTCTGTAGTGAATTACTGGTAGGAAATCCAGTGGCTCCCCTGGGGAGCATGTTACAGAATACGTCTGCTTCCACAACATATCCCCTCATTTACCTCCTAACCAAAGAATTGAGATGGAAGAGTCATTACAGGCTCAGAGACAGGAGAGGTTGCTATACACCTTGTCCCAGTTTGACCCATTTTTTTGTACCTCTCTGCCAGCAGGAGGGAAGCACTAGGCACAAAGAACTCTGGTTTGTCCTACCTGTTTTCTTACAGTATGCTCCTATGCCTATATTTGAAAGCCATTTGTTACATCAAAGAGTAGTAATGAATAATGAAAGATATTAGCGTTGTGGAGTTAACACTAGTACCCTATTTTTCATATTAGATGCCATATCGCCTCTCAGAGAAAGTGAGTAAGCCTTGTCTTGGGCCATTATAAAACCAAGATTTTAATCTGCCTTACATCTCATCAGCTTCTTAAAGACCCTGTGGATAGTTTTATTTCTTTAAAAAAATACTGAATATTTTTATGGAGGATAATGTAGAATATTAAGTTTTTATTAATAGATTACCATCATCTAATTTATGAATGCATGTGGTATGAAATGAACTAAGAAATTCAGTGCAAGCTACTTAATAATCCTTGAACATAGATCGACAAAGATTTCTAATAATGGAATGCATTGTGTGCTATCACAGCCAAAGGGCCATCCGTTATAGTCATTTATTTGATATTAGTTTCCAAGGTGTTACTCAAAATTGAAACAATATATATAAAAAGTATAAGCCTTGAATTAAAGATATAATAGACTGGACAGCTGCTGATAACCTCTTGTGCTCCAGAGCAGAAATTACAGACTCTGGGCTGTTGTATTTATGGTAAATGCAGTCTTGCAAATAAAGGGCCTAATCCTGCAAAGCTTTCTGCACAAGTAACTTATATGAATACTCCTAAAGGGCCTGATCTTCAGTGGGGCTTGGGGGAGGAGCAGACCTAAAATAATTAAATTTTACTCAGGATAAAAGTTTCAGTTATAATGTATGCTGTGATATCAGTGAATTGTAGATGATAGGTTTATTTACTTATGGGTGTGCTAATTCTTGGACTGTAAGCTCTTTGAGGCAACAACTGTTTCTTCCTGTGTATTTATACAAGACCTACCACAATAGGATCCTGGATTGGATAAAGTTAATAGTGTTGATGTAATATATTTAGACTTCTGTAAGGCATTTGACTTGGTACCTCATGATATATTGATTAAAAAACTAAAAAGATATAAAATTTACATGGCACACATTAAATGGATTAAAGGCTGTCCAACTGATACGTCTCAAAATGTAATTGTAAATGGGGAATCATCATCAAATGGGTGAGTTTCTAGTAGGAGTAGGGAGGTTATTTTACCTCCGTATTTGGCACTGGTGCAACCTCTGATGGAATAGTGTATCCAGTTCTTTTGTCTACAGTTCATGAACAATGTTGATAAATCAGAGATGGTTCAGAGAAGGGCCACTAAAAATGATTGGAAGATTAGAAAACCTGTTTTACAGTGATAGACTCAAGGAGCTCAATCTAGTTTAACAAAGAGAAGGTTAAAGGGTGACTTAATTACAGTCTGTAAGTATCTAAATGGGGAAAAAATATTAATAATGGGCTCTTCAGACCAATAAAGAAACATATCACATGATCCAATGGCTGGATGTTGAAGCTAGATAAATTCAAACTGGAAATAAACAGAGAGAGTAATTAACCATTGGAACACTTTATCAAATGTGGTGGATTCTCCATCACTGACAGTTTTTAAATCAAAATTGGATATTTTTCTAAAAGATCTGCTCTGGGTACAATTTCAGGGAAATTCTATGGGCTGTGTTATACAGGAGGTCAGACTAGATGATCACAATGGTCCCTTCTGGCCTTAAAATCTATTAATCTGTTTGGATTTACCATTTTTTATTACATATATTATTTTTCAACTCCAGTAGAGATAGTTTGTTTTAGCAGAAATACATGATGTCATCTAATTACTGATAAATTATTGAACTTATTGTTAATTATGTGACCTAAACTAAGAATAATGCTTCACAAAACATAAGGTCTATTATAAAATGATAATGAAATTAATATTATAACTGCCATTATTAAAATAATTGTAGAATACGTTTTAAAGAAATTCCATTTTCCTTTATTATTATTTTATTATTATTATTTTATTATTATTAATAATAATAATATTTATTATTCCTTTATTTATTATTTAGCATAATTTATTATGCTCTAATAAATTTGTTAGTCTCTAAGGTGTCACAAGTACTCCTGTTCTTCTTTTTGCGGATACAGACTAACACGGCTGCTACTCTGAAACCTGTCATTTTCCTTTTGTTTTTACACTTACTTGTTTTACTACTTTTACTCCTTTATCTCTGAATTCATAAGCAGTAGATATACTCATAGCTTGCAGTATTGTACAAAAGCATCTTCTTATTCTAATCAATAAGTTAACAGAGAATTTGTAAATAAACTGTATAATGTTTGCTTTAAGTACAGGGATTTATTTTTGGCTGTGTAATAGAAACACTATTGGTGCTGCCGCCAAGAGATCAAGATAAAAACCCTCCACCTGTGGCTTATGGATAGATTCAGTTAGGCTTGGTCTACACTAGGCACTTATGCTAGTATGGGTCAGGGGTGTGGATATAACTCAGGGCTTGTCTTCACTACAGAGGTAAGTCGACCTAAACTACATCGACTCCAGCTACGTTATGTTATTCACGTAGATGGAGTAGCGTAACTTAGGTCGACTTACCCCAGTGTCTTCACTGCGCTGCGTCGATGGGAGATGCTCTCCAGTCAACTTCCCTTACCGTTCTTAGGGAGCTGAGTACCAGGGTTGACCAGAGAGCACTCTGCCGTCGATTTGGCGGGTCTTCAATATACCCACTAAATCAATCCCTGCTCCATGGATTGTAGCAGCATTGATCTCCCCGTAGTGAAGACCAGCCCTCAGTGACACAGTTATACTAGCCTAACCCCTGGTGTAGACAGCACTATGTCAATGGGAGGGCTTCTCCTGTCAAATAGCTACCACCTCTCAGGGAGGTGGAGTTCTCCTGTTGGTGTAGGTAGCGTCTTCACTGAAGTGCTACAGTGGCATAGCTAAAATTGGTGCAGCTGCATCACTACAAGGTTGTACGTGTAGATAAGCCCTTGGACTCAAGCTTAAAGACATCCACAGGAAATCCACCTGTGCGTAATGACAGCACCACACATTTTGCTGCATAGGAATTTGACTATTTCTCTAATCACTCCTTTTTTTGTCTGAGCAATCAGTCTGGCCTTATGGCACCATGATATCTCATCCATCTCTAGAGTAAATCAGAGCCTACTAATAAAGGGCAAGGAAGCCATCTACTTGATGGCTGGTCAGATTTTTTTTCACATTTTGAACTTTCCATAAAATGAACCATCAATTTTGATTTTTGATTTAAAAAGTGGAGATTTTTTCAATATCTTTTTCCTGGTTTTTTACCTTAGATGGATAGTTTGGAGCCCAGATTGTTAATAACTTTGCTTAATTATTATCTATTTTCTTCAAATAACTGGTGCACAAATTTGCAAAGAAATTTAACTATAAGAAAAGTTTGAAAAGGAAGAAAGAAGATGTTTTTGAACAACAGGGAGACAAATAAATGTTAACCGGGTATGTGTGTGTGTGTGTGTATTTGATCTGTCTGATCTGCACAGCACCATAATATCATTCCAATAGGTTAACTTTCTTTACAATTTCATTTTCTAATAGCATAAACATCTTAGAATCATAGAATCGTAAGACTGGAAGGGACCTCAAGAGGTCATCTAGCCCAGTCCCCTGCACTCAAGGCAGGACTAGGTATTATCTAGACCATCCCTAGCAAGTGTTTGTTCAGTTAGCCAGCCTTTAATCCATAATGTGAGCCATGTAATTTTTATATCTTTTCAGTTTTTTAATCAAGATGTCATGAGGTACCAAGTCAAATGCCTTACAGAAGGCTGAGTATATTACATCAACACTATTAACCATATTCAATCCAGGACCCTATTGTGGTAGCTCTTGTATAAATACACAGGAAGAAACAGTTGCCTGACAGGAAGTTTTTCCTAATGTCCAACCTAAACCTCCCTTGTTGCAATTTAAACCTATTGTTTCTTGTCCTCTATCCTCAGAGATTAACAAGAACAATTTTTCCCTCCTCCTTGAAACCACGTTTTATGTACTTGAAAACTGTTATCATGTCCCGCCGCAGTCTTCTCTTCTCCAGACTAAACAAACCCATTTTTTCAATCATTACTCATAGGTCTTGTTTTCTAGATATGTAATCATTTTTGTTGCTCTCCTCTGGACTGTCTCCAATTTGTCCACATCTTTCCTGAAATGTGGCACCCAGAACTGGACACAATACTCCAATTGAGGCTTTATCATCATGGAGTAGGGCTGAAGCATTACTTCTTGTGTCTTGCTTACAACACCCCTACTAATGCATCCCAGAATGATGTTTATTTTTTTTTTTGCAACAGTGTTATACTGTTGTGTCATATTTAGCTTGTGATCCACTATAACTTCCAGATTCTTTTCTGCAGTACTCCTTCCTAGGCAGTCATTTCCCATTTTCTATTTGTACAGTTGATTGTTCCTTCCTAACTGGAGTACTTTGCATTTGTCCTTCCTGAATTTCATCCTATTTCTCTAGTTTGTCCAGATCATTTTGAATTTTAATCCTATCCTCCAAAGCACTTTCAACCCCTCCCAGATTGGTATTGCCCACAAACTTTATAAGTGTACTCTCTATGCCATTATCTAAATCACTGATGAAGATATTGAACAGAACTGGACCAAGGACCAATCTCTGTGGGACCCCACTAGTTATGCCCTTCCAGCATGACTGTGAACCACTGATAATTACCCTCTTGGAACGGTTTGCCAATCAGTTATGCACCCACCTTTATAGTAGCTCCATCTAGGTTGTATTTCCCTAGTTTATTTATCAGAAAGTCATTTGAGACAGTATCAAAAGCCTTACTAAAGTCAAAATATACTACATCTATCTCTTCCCCCCATCCACTAGGCTTGTTACCTCGTCAAAGAAAGTTATTACATTGTTTTGACACAATTTGTTTTTGACAAATCCATGCTGACTGTTACTTATCACCTTATTATCTTCTATGTGTTTGCAAATTAATTGCTTGATTACACTGCTCTACAGCCAAAATGCTTCTGAAATAAATGTAGTCAAACTTTACTAATTCTGGGTCACTGAGAATGAAAATGATGCTTAAAATTGTTGATTGGCTCTAGTTTTCAAGATATGCTATTGGGTCAGTATATACGACCCTTGAGTTGGGAATGGCGGAGGATAAGTGAGTTATAAAGGGAAGGGATCTCAATTTAAACCAGAAATGACTAAAATACATCTTTGACTGGATCTATGAATAAATCTATGACTGGGTTTGGACAGTACTTGCTTTTTAGGCAAAACAATGAATGATGCAATCTGAAGCTGGCATTGTGTCATACATGATATGAATTGCATCATGTTATTCCTAGAAGTCATGGATGATGCAATCATAACGAAGCTTACATCACTCTGCTGAACAAATTTCCCTATATCAGCTCTAGAAATCATACAGTGTCGTGCTCTCTTATTTGTCAGTGTTTGATTTTGCAAAGGGACACATTTCTGTTTAGCCAAAGTGAGCAGAGATGCCTCGTACTTGTGTGAACAGTGCAGATAACTTCTGCTATGTTTGTGGTGAAGTGACTTTTGCATCACAAAAGCGCGGTATAACCACTATGGTTAAGAAAGCCTATCACCTTTATTTTGGCTGCAAAATTGGAGATCAGGACAAGAGGTGGGCCCCACACATATGCTGCAACACTTGTGCAACAAATCTTCGCCAGTGGTTGAACAGGAAAAGGAAATCTTTGCCTTTTGCAGTGCCAATGATTTGGAGAGAGCCAACAGATCATACCAGCAATTGTTACTTCTGCATGGTGCCTCCAGTTGGGAAAGGTGTGTCAAAGAAGAAAAAGTGGACTGTGCATTATCCAAACATTCCATCAGCTATACACCCAGTACCCCACGGAGAAGGACTGCTGGTTCCTGATGCACCAGAATCATTCTCACTTGAGTCAGACGAGGAAGAGGAAGAGGATGAAACTTCTGGTCCTGAACCATCAATGTCACAGGACCCACATTTTCTCCCATCCTCCTCCTCTGAACCACACCTCATAACACAAGGTGAACTGAATGACCTTGTCAGGGATTTGGAACTACCCAAGAGTAAGGCAGAGCTATTGGGCTCCAGACTACAGCAGTGGAATCTCCTGGCAGGTGATGTTAGGGTTTTCATGTTCCGTGACTGTCAAAAGGATCTTGTCCCATTCTTCTTCATGGAAGGTGATCTTGTAGCCTGCAACAACATCGATGGTGTGATGGCAGCCCTCAACATCGTTCACGATCCAGATGAGTGGAGACTGTTAATTGATTCATCGAAGACGAGTCTTAAAGCTGTTTTACTGCATAATGGCAATGTTTTGCCATCAATTCCAGTTGGTCATGCAGTCCATATGAAGGAAACCTATGACAACATGAAACAACTTTTGAGGTGCATAAACTATGACCAACATCAGTGGCAGCTTTGTGGCGATTTGAAGGTTGTTGCTCTCTTGCTTGGTCTGCAGACTGGATACACAAAGAACTGCTGTTTTCTCTGCGAATGGGATAGTCGTGCAAGAGATTCCCACTACATCAAGAAAGATTGGCCACTCCGACAGTCATTGGAGCCTGGGAGGAAAAGTGTTCAGCATCCACCACTTGTTGAATCAAGGAAGATTTTGTTACCACCCTTACACATCAAGGTGCGTCTGATGAAGAACATTGTCAAGGCCATTGACAAAACACAAGCAGCTTTCAAGTACCTCTGTGGAAAATTTCCAAGGTTAAGTGAAGCTAAGATAAAGGAAGGTGTCTTTGTTGGTCCTCAGATTCATGAACTTCTTTGAGATGATGCATTTGACCGTGCACTGCATGGCAAGGAAAAGACGGCATGGAAAGCCTTCCAGTTAGTGGCAATAAATTTTCTCGGAAACAACAAGGCAGACAACTACAGGTTGTTGGTGGAAAACCTCCTCAAGGCATACAAAAGCCTTGGTTGCAACATGTCACTAAAGATACATTTTTTGCACTCTCATCTAGATTTTTTTCCACCGAACTGCGGAGCAGTGAGCGACGAGCACGGCGAGCGATTTCACCAGGACATTGCAACAGTGGAGAAACGCTATTAGGCCAAATGGAGCCCATCAATGCTTGCAGACTATTGCTGGACAGTGACAAGAGATGCTCCATTTAATGAATACAAGAGACAAGCCAAGAAGCGCCGAGTAGACACTGAATAGGACTAAACTATGTACAGAATAGTTTTTTGCCTTTTGTTTCATAATAAATTTTATTTATATAACCCTTTTGCTGATTTTTAAAGTGTTACATAAACAGGACAGGTGAAATATTATCATGTAAAGCAACCATAAACACATGAAAAGACCTAGGTTTACAATTTATGATTAAAACTCTACTATCTACACAATATACATAGACATAAAATGTAAAAACTTAAATATCTTAGAAACAGTAGCCAATCAGTTGTTTTAATTGTCATATTTGAATTCAGCACATCAAAATACATAATAAATAGCACATTTTATCTCTGAAGCAGACGACTTCTCAAAAATTGTAGACCAGTGTTATTTGCACCATTATCTTTCTGGGTACTGAAGTTAAGATGACTGGTCTGTAATTCCCTGGGTTGTCCTTATTCCCCTTTTTATAGATAGGTATTATATTTGCCCTTATCCAGAGAGTCTTCTGAACTTTCTCCCATCTTCCATGAGTTTTCTGAGATGATCACTAATGGCTCAAATATCTTCACAGTCAGTTCCTTGAGTATTCTAAGATATATTTCATCAGGCCCTGGCAACTTGAAGTCATCTAACTTGTCCAAGTAATCTTTTTAGATATCTTTAGCTGCGTAGTTTTGGGGCTTTTTACCTTTATTTTTATTTCATCTTTCTTGTGCTATATGTTTTCTGCCTCAAAAAGTGGATTTATAAACACTTAAACACTATCATTATAATTCTGTGTGACATCACATTTTAAATGTGTTACAGAAAAGAGAATACACATGGTATTATTGGTCATTCTGACCTCAGTAGCTGAACACACAGGAGAGCATTTGAGAGAAAGCCCCTCCCAAAGCATAATGAAACCATTATCTCCTAGTGAGACAAGTTAGGGAGAAGATATGAGCAATGTGGGCAATGAGGTAGGATTGAAGAGTCAGAGAGAGGATTCTATGACAGCAATAATACCAGGAAGTCCATCCTGGATTGGAAAGCCAGAACTCAATATGGGGTAAACCAAAACCATGTCAATGACACCAACACATGTGAATAGTTGAGTTAAACATTGACTGTGTTTGCCAGCCATGTGGACATCCAGCTCTCAGATAGATCCATATATACATATCTACCAAAAGAGAAAGAAAAAGATAACATAACCAGAAAGCTGAGTCACTTAACACCACACGGAGAAATAACTATATTTTCAAGTTATTCAACATTTGAGCAAAGGTCAGGCTCGAGCCCAAGTAAGCCTCCTGTAGGATGAGATAGTTAACAGGGTCAGACCTTAGCCCTAACAGAAGCTTGTTCCAGGACAAAATGCTTAGATGATGAGAATCCATGGTATTCTGACATCCACCTGAAACATTAATCACTTTGCATTTAAGATGTTTGAATTTGAAATGAACTCTCTCTCTCTCTCTCTCACTGTGTGTGTATGTGTGTGTGTGTGTCTGTCTGTCTTCTGCATTTAAGATGTTTCAATTTGTAATGAACTGACACACATGCGTGGGATAGAGTGTGTGTGATACTGCCATCACCTGGATGGAATCAGAATTACTCAACTGTTTATCATAATAAGAGATGGATGAAAACTTCAAAAACACTTCTGTGAATATTAATCTGAATTTTTAAACAAATTTGTTTTGACAATATTCTTACCCCCTTTTGTGTTGGCTTTCTGTGACTACTCTAGCAAATGAGTTTACAAGCAAAAATAATCAAAACAGGGATTTTAAAGTGAATATTTGTAGAAGGCAGATTTTGATTTCATAATCACAAGTATGTGCACAAGGAACCTGACTCTAATATACCACTTGTCCTCCATAGTAAATAAAAGCAGCTTGAGTTTTAAACTTCAGATACTCACAATGAATTGTCCATGAATGAGCTACATGAATTCACAGAAATTATTCATAAAACAAATTTGAATAGTGAATAAATACAAGAAAAATTTGCCCTGTTCACAGAAAATTTACAAATGGAAAAAGAAACAAAACTCTTCAGATAAATTATTTGTTATGAATTATTTGCTCAGCTCCCGCAGCAGGGTAATATTTAAAAAAGTACAATAGTGACTTAGGAGCCTAAGTCCCACTGACTTTCAATTAGATGTAGGGTTTTAAGTACCTAAGTCTCTTTGACAATGGGACTTAAGTACCTTTGAAGTTTTACCTGTAATCACTAAGGGTCTGATTCTGAGCCTCTTACTCATGCTCGGTAGTACCTTACTCCACAAGTGTTCTCATTGACATCCACAGGACTGTTTGCAGAGCTTTCAACATGAGTGAAGGTTTTAGAATCTATTCCTAACATTGCTTTAGCTAGTGGAAGTGCTCCTTTAGTTCAAGACGCTTGGATATGTGCCTTTGAAGAAGGACCTTGAGTTCTGTCCCTGCTGTCACTGTGAAGCCCTGAAATGTCCAGGTGTTTTGCAGTATAGTGAGTACTGTGAAGTCTTAGGTTGCTATGGATCTGCTATAAAAACCAACCAAAAGCACGTATGAGCCAAAAAAGCACCATTTTTAGCACAGCACACTGCTTATTCCTATCTTACCATCTGAAAACTCCTTAATGTGGTCTGCTTCAAGAGTGTAGTATATATTATTAGGGGAAATACTTCAGTCTTTGAACCCTTCTCTGGCTGGCAACATATATTTTGGTATATAGAGCTGCTAATATAAAGCTCCCAGTGCAAATTTAGCACACTAGAACATTATGTGGGTATGGACATTCTCAGAAGGCGTTTTGTTCCATAAACAAGCAAACAAAATAATGATTTTGGCAGCTTGGGAGATATTATCTCGCTCCCATATGTTTCACTGAGTCTAAAAGAAATTTTCCTCAAACCAAGACTCCAAAATTTCACAATGTAAGTGGTCTCTCTCAGCATGAATTAAAGCGTGGAGATATTTATTGAAAATGATTTTATGTTAACTTTTGAAATGTCGGGCTTCTGGGATGAGAAAAACGGGTAGTTTCTTTTAGCTCATTTACAGTATTGTATGGTATGAGAGAAAATAAAACAGAATGGAGTTACTTATCCAAACTGTGAGAGAGCAGCATTTGGTAGCATGTGGCATGCATGTCAGTAAAGTGAAAGGCTTGACATGCACCTGCTTTTTTTCACTGTGCCATACCCCCCTGTGTTCTACCATAAACTAAGAGTGGCATGGCAGAGCCTACAGGCATGGCACAGTCAAAAAGCAGGTGCACGATATACCTTTCACTGACTTGCATGCCATATGCTACCAAATCTTTCAAGCTCCTGATAAAAAAAATCTTGCAAACCCCCCCAAACCTTATTCAAATACAATGGAAATACACCTCTACCTCGTTATAACACTGTCCTCAGGAGCCAAAAAATCTTACCGTGTTATAGGTGAAACTGCATTATATCGAACTTGCTTTGATCCACCGGAGTGCGCAGCCCCGCCCCCCCGGAGCACTGCTTTACCGTGTTATATCCGAATTTGTGTTATATCGGGTCCCGTTATATCGGGGTAGAGGTGTATGTGCCTGAGGAAGCGATACACGGTGTGAGTAAGGGCTGCAGCATCAGGCCCATAATTATCAACACACTAACAAGGCACCACTCTGTTGTTCAAACTAAGACTGTCCAAGCCTCTCATAATACAAATTTTCTATTTACAAAGCTAAATACATTTACCCCAATGTCATTAACCAGCTGTCAAGATTGCAAGCTTTTGGGGGCAGTGACCATCTCTTTGTTATGTACAGTGCCTAGCCACCATGGAGTCGTGGTGTGTGTTGCCACAATATAAATAAATAAGAAGAAGCAGCATTTCTCAATCTCCTAAATTCTTTAATTAAATTAAGGCTTGTTTAAATTGTTTAAAAAAATCTTGTTGTAAACAACAAAGTATCTTTATCTATATTACCAACACCATAAATTATGAAAACTGAAAGAACTTTTAAAATCCAATTTAAGTCGCAGTATTTTTATTTTTTTTCATTTCCTGTAGGTTGGGCAATTAAAATCATTCAGATCAATGGGCAATATTTCCAAAAACAAGTACCAGGCTTTCAGAATAGCCCAGCAGACACAATTAAGATGGGTAAAATTTTCGAAGGTGCTTAAGTGACTTAGGAATTCAGGTTTCATTGCAAGTCACTTTTGAAAATGGGACTTAGGCTCATAAATCACTTAATTTTACGTAGATTTTCCATTCACTCAATTAGGTACCTGAATAGGAGATGCTGTGTGCTGAGCTCTTCTGAAAATCTGACCCTAGGGCCTGAAATTAAGCTTCTGTATCTATCTTTCAGCACCTGCCTGATTTTCAAAAGTGTATGAAGCCCATAAAAGCTATTTGGTGCTCAACATTTCTGAGAATTAGGCAGGTGTCTAAATAGGGAATTGGGAGCCTAACTTTAGGCTCATATTTTTGAAAATCTTGGCCTCCAGGTTATGTCTGCTGTAATGGTTTCACTGGATTTATTTTTAATTGTGTAATCATTTCTATTAGTCAAATTTGTGAAATGGTTTAGTCAACCCGAATCTACATTTTTTGACTAAAAAAGTTTCAGATGAAAATTTTTGCTCCACTCCTGAGTTCTAAACCTGCCTCTGACCCTAAATCCTTCAATGGTCTTGCCCAACCCACTTCACTTTCCAGTCTGAGTTTCCAAATCTATTAAACTGAAGTAATATTTTGCTTTCTCACGGGGAAAATGTAAGAATAAGTGAGGCACAAATTGTTGCTGGCTCTTGAATAGATGTGCAAGATGGAGGAAGGATGGAAACAGCCTTCTTGTTGAGGACCAGGTACAAATGCAGTCCTTGTTATCAGGAGAGTGCAGGGACTTCTCCCCACTAGTGCCTCCTGGGATGGATGCCATCCCAAAAGAGGAGAGGCCATACTACTTCTCCCCTTGCCTCAACCCACAGGCCAGCAGAGTTGTCTGGGTGCAGAGGAGAGGCAACAATGCATCTGGGGCACAATGTACCTCTTTAAGGGCACCCAGAACTCACCTTACTAAGCACAATATGATCCAAAATGATTTTAAAGTGCTTTTTTAGATGAAAAGCTCTATATATGTGCTGTTAATGAGAATTGCCATTTAAATAATTTTCTCCAATAAATAGCTCTAGTTATAGCAGCTTGAGTTCCATGCTGTGTTTCACACAGTAGCAGAATGTGTTGTCAAGGGGCTGCCATGTAATAGGACACGCTGGGCTACTCCCCAGGGAAAAGCCATTTCATCAGCATTTCCTGTCAGTACGTCAATATCCAGTAGAACAGTGACTACTCTGCATCCCACACTGCATTACTCAGGTCTTGCTCATCCCCGGCTTAGCATCTACCTGACACACATTAGCTAGCAGGGAAACAGAGGAGTCCGGCAGCTACTTTACATCCAGACTCGGAATAACTGTCCTTGTGCAAGTATCCGGGGGGTAGCCGTATTAGTCTGTATCTACAAAAACAACAAGGAGTCTGGTGGCACCTTAAAGACTAACAGATTTATTTGGGCATAAGCTTTCGTGAGTAAAAACCTCACTTCTTTGGATGCATAGAGTGAAGTGAGGTTTTTACTCACGAAAGCTTATGCCCAAATAAATCTGTTAGTCTTTAAGGTGCCACCAGACTCCTTGTTGTCCTTGTGCAGTTACTCCTGTTGTGGGTCCAAAGCAGCTAAGTTCCCATACTTTTCCACTCCTGGTTGAGATAGGCTGCTGGGTTTGTAGCCAGAGGGGATCCCAACAGGGCCGGCTCCAGGGTTTTGGCAGCCCCAAGCAGCCACAAATAAATAAATAAATAAATAAATAAATAAGCAAGCAGCGATTGCGATCTGCGGCGGCAATTCGGCGGAAGGTCCTTTGCTCCAAGCGGGAGTGAGGGACCGTCCGCCGAATTGCCGCCGAACAGCTGAACCTGCCGCCCCTCTCTGGAGTGGCCCCTCCAAGCACCTGCTTGCCAAGCTGGTGCCTGGAGCCGGCCCTGGATCCCAAGACGAGTTGGAGGGATACCTGCTTTGAAAATGGGATGGAGCTATTTCATGAGGTCAGATCACCAACCCCGGACTTCACAGTCAGCCTCAAACAACAAGTACTAACCATGGGAATCCCTGGATCATCAAAAATAAATGAACTCTGTGACGTTGCACTCTATATGATTTTATGAAAGTATGCTGATGAGTGTGAACATAATGTAACTAAAATATGCTTCATGCAAAAGGTCTCTTGTAAGGTATCATTACAAAGCTCATAATCTACTGAGTGTGGTCATCCTATTTGTATAAATGTATCACTCTTGTATCTGAAACTAGAAATATGAAATATAACTCTGAGGGCCTATTGTAATTATGCAAAGTGTGGGCCATTAATGGTGATTTGGAATCTTGATGGCGCCCATCAACCAGGACAATTGACTGTGGATGGCTCTGTTTGCGGGCAGGCCTTCCTGTGAGTCAGGCTGGGAGGAATGAAGGTTTGGGGTCTCACAGGACATGTAACCATGTCACTTGAACTGGAATCCATCTTAAACCTGGTGCTTTTCCATTTAGAAGGGGGAGTGGGGACCCAGAGAGACCCGCCTTGTGCCAAAGCCATATAAGGGGGTGGAACAGAACAAAAGTGGCTGCAATCATGAGAAATCCCCTAACTACCACCTGAGTTGGAACAAGGGCTGTACCAGGGGAAAGGATTGTGCTCAGACTAGGAAGGCGTCCAGTCTGTGAAAGAAACTTATTGAAAAATCTCTGAGGGTGAGATTTTATCTGTATTCAGTTTTATTACTGTACTAGGCTTAGACTTGCATGTTTTATTTTATTTTGCTTGGTAATTCACTTTGTTCTGTCTGTTACTACTTGGAACTACTTAAATCCTACTTTCTGTATTTAATAAAATCACTTTTTACTTATTAATTAACCCGGGGTATGTATTAATACCTGTGGGGGCAAACAGCTGTGCATCTCTCTCTATCAGTGTTATAGAGGGCGAACAATTTATGAGTTTACCCTGTATAAGCTTTATACAGGGTAAAATGGATTTATTTGGGGTTTGGACCCCATTGGGAGTTGTGCATCTGAGTGTTAAAGACAGGAACACTTCTCAAGTTGCTTTCAGTTAAGTCTGCAGCTTTGGGGCACGTGGTTCAGACCCTGGGTCTGTGTTGGAGCAGACTGGAGTGTCTGGCTCAGCAAGACAGGGTGCTGGAGTCCCAAGCTGCCAGGGCAGAAAAGAAGGGGCAGAAGTAGTCTTGGCATATCAGTTGGCAGTTCCCAAGGGGGTTTCTGTGATCCAACCCATCACAGACTCAATTTAATGGAGAATTGTGCCCGTTTTTCTTCCAATGACTTAAGGCCCCAATGATAGCAGACGTGCCAATCATTTTGCCCTGCAGCAGGTATATTTTCTATGTTCTGCATCTTTTAGCGGTTCCCTTTTATTTTCTCTCTTTGCAAAGTTTCCCCTGGAATATTAAACAAATGAGAGAAAACTTCCCAACTTTAACAGATTACACAAAAATGCCTAAGAAATGTCATATGTAGGAAAATTCTTTGTGTACGTGCCACCCACTCGGGCACCAGCTTCAGTCATAAGACTAGGGAGCACCAAATCTGGGGCTGGTGTCTAGAGGGGAAAAAGCACCATAAATAGGCATAGGGCTATTTGCTGTGATTCACATATCAGTACAGTAAATGGTTACAAAGCAGTCCCTTTGCAAAGCAATGTAACGGGTAATCTCTGATATGTACTGCTGGGCTGGGCCTGTTGATGGGGGGACCTACTAGGAGTGATAAAAGATTGTTGGAAGGGAAGGTGAGAACTGATGGGGACCAGCGAGGAGTTAGGTCGCTTTTTTCATCCCCCACATTAGGGGTTAAGCTCCCCAGCCATGACTTGCCCTGCCAGTGTCTACCCAGGAGCAGGGCTGAATAGTTCTGGGAAAGCCTCCTCTCCTCTTGTCTGGGGGATTCCACGGAGAGGATCTCTCTCCCTCCATGCCAGAGTCTCTTTCATTTCCCCTCTTCCACACTCCCACCCTCAGGAGTGGAGCTCCTCCAGCGGGGTTTCCATGGGGTCTGTTTTCTTTGCCTCTCCCAAAATGGGGTTCTCTCCCTCTCCCTGCATTCTTCCACCCCGAGGAAGCAACCCAGCTCCTGGCTACCGCTGTCAGCGCTCTCGACAGCAGCGGCCAGACTCATATAGTTCTCTAGGCCGAGTCCTTTCTGTCCCTCCCCGAATCCCCCCGCTCAGGAAAGCAGGCTCTGCTCTGCCGGACGCAGCAAGGAGATTCCTGTCCAGGAATCCAGCGCAGGTTTTGCTGGTATCTCGGAACACGCAGAGCCCCATTGGATAGAAAAATGTGCCTTAGCTGGGGCTTCTTCGCTCACCGTCCCTGCATGTCAGATCCTCGTAGAGGGCAGAGGAGAGAGGGGCGAACACCCCCACGCAATCTCTCTCTGTCCGCGTCTCTCGCCACACACACCACTCTAAGTGTGTCCTAGATTCGTATATATTAATTTCCGTATTACACAACTGTCACACTCTCCTGGGCAAAGTTTAGGCTGCTGCTCTTTTTCTTCCTCTGAAAGACTGGGCTCCTAGGGATTTCATTTCACCCAGCCAATCCGTGCCCCAGGATTGAGCTCTGAACCCAGTGACAACTATATTGCAATGTGACAAGAGGACCTTGGCAGAGAAAAGAGGTGCAGAGCCCCTTTCCCCCCCCACACACACACTACTCCACGCAGGACCGTCAACATTTTGAATGAGGCAGACTTCAAAACCAATTGTGAGTCTTTCTTTGCAACACCTATTTCGTTGCAACAACTTTCATCACTTTTTTTGTTCTGTTGATGTATTGACAATTACAAAAGACTGAAAAGCCAATATACCCAACATCAGTATTCAAGAGGGAAACCACGAGATAGGTTTATATAACAAAAGCAGGTCTCCTCTGCAACACTGTTGCAACGCTTGTTCTTTCCATAACTTTTCCACACACCTTTGTCTGACATCCATAGCTGTGCTATGTCTACTTTACAGGTAGGACAGATATTTGTTGTGTGCAAAGCAACGTACACACCTGTAAAAATAATAAATAATATTTTCCATTGGGTGTATAGGGCAATGATCTGTTCATATATGGAAATATTGCAAGTATAGCTCAGCATAAAATAATTCTCATTCCCTCTCTCCTCACCTCACCCAACCAAAGTGGCCTGCTGAGCTCTGGAAAAGGAAATTCCTTTTGGAATACCATATTTATTTGTAAGAACTCTCCTACAATGTGCTAGCAGCAGTCAGAGTGTTTCCTCTATGGACTTTGCAGATGTTACAATCAGTAGCAAATTGTAATAGATAAGTATCTGCTAGCTGGCCTGAGCATTCTGCTGTACGTCTGCATACTCAAACAGGTTTTAAAACACTATTTCCTGGAAATTTAATTCAAAATGCGGGAAACTTCCCCCTAATGCGTGAGATTTAAGAGGTCTAACACAGAGAGAAGTGTGTAAGAGAAACAGAGCCCCCCAACTAAGTGACAGTTTCCTCCTAATTCCTTATGGTAAAAAAGGCAGGATGGCTGAGGCCAATATTGGGATTTGAATGATATTCCTATTCAAGCCTCCTAACATTTGGATGATACGTTGCTCCCCGCAATAGAGTCCAAATCTGAATGTAACCCCCTCCCTCCCCATTCCGGGAGCTCATCTTTATGCTCGGGTGGGGAGGGAGGAGAAAGGCCAATCTCCCAGCCCACATCCTGGGATGGAAAAGAAGAAAGATTCGCTGGTAGAGAGAGGGGAGCGGCTGCCCCTTCGCCTGGGGACGTCATCCCCTTGTCAAGTGGGAGGGGTGGGTGGGAGCCAGATCTGTTTGGGGGATGATCCAAAATTCCCAAGGAGGTGACAAATCTGACCCCTTCCCTAGAGCTCAGCTACCCTCAACAGCCTTCCCGGTCCAGGTCTCGGCTCCCGCATAACTTTTCTCTTGTCACCTGGTGGGGGTGGGTGGCCCAGTCACCTGTATGAGGCCGCCTCCTCCTTACATTTTGTGAGTCTGCCCCTGCCTTGGAGACGGGGGCCGGTGTCTCTGCCCTGTACTGTGGAGCTCCTGAACGGACGCGTCAGTGTGCAAGCCCCGTAGCTCTTGATTGACCAGCATCGGACAGCGGGTGCTCAGGACATTCCTCTGTTGCAAGGAAACCCCTAAGCTGCACCGGTGATACTGCGAAGCACGTTGTGGTGCATGTGCACAATTCTTGTAATAAAACGGAAACTGATTGTGGGATCTCAGGCTGGGGGTGCCCTGGCTGGAGGCAGAACCATGTTTCACTTCATGATGTTTATGGTACCTGGCTAGTAGGGAGAGCGGGTGCATGAGAGACAGACAGACCAATCGGTCCCTGGCAGGCAGGGGTTCTCCTTGCTGCATCCCCCAGATGGATGGGTGGGATCTGTAGGGGGGGGTGAGGGAGCCTCTCCCCCTCAATGGTGTCTCCTGGCTCTTTTTCTGCAGTTTTCATCAGGCGGGCTGGCGAAAGAGCCCTTCTCCCTGCGCCTGGGCGGGCAGGAGGGGCAATAGCGGGCCACGTCCAGTCCGGGAATCCAGCGCAGGTTTTGCCGGTGTCTCTGGGAAGGCTGAGCTCCATTGGATGGAGCAATGTGCCTTAGCCAGGGCTGCGCTCTCCTGTATACCATTCAAAGGAGGGAGAGAGGGGCAAACGCGCTCTGTCCCTGGCTCCCCCATGCACGGGGCTAGGTGTGCGCGCAGCTCTCCCGGCGCTAGTTTGCGCGCGCTCTCTGTCGCATATGCAAATCCACGCGCCCCCAGCCGGAGTTAGGATGCTGCTGCCGCTTCTTCCTCCTCTGCAAGACCCAGCTCCCGCAGACTTGTTCTCAAGACTATGAAATGACCAGACCTCTTCACCTAGCAGCAGCAGCCTGGGCACCTGACCTCCTCCGCGCAACCTTGAGCAGACCGGGGGGGAGAAAAGGGCTCCTCTCCTCACCTCTCCTCCTGTGCCTGGGTGCGGTGGCAAAGCCAGGGGGGCCGTGAAAGCAGCGCAGACTCGGGGCACGTTGGTGGCAGCCTTTGGGCTCCCCAGACTGGGCGAGTGGCAGGAGAAGCAGCCACTTGAAGAAGGAAGGGGCTCTCGAAAAGCTGCTGCCCTCTCCTTCCCTTCCTCCCCCCCCCCCCTTGCCCGAAGAAAGTGGCGTGCGGGGCTTGCTTCTTCCCGAGGACTGCTGCTGGTGGTGGTGTGTTTTTTTCCTTTGCTTGCTTCTCTGACCAGCCATGGGGAAAGGTCTGGAAAGCACGGCTGCCCGATGCGGACTGGGACTGGGATACTTACTGCAAACGTTCGTGTTGCCTGCCCTGGCTATCCTGAGTGCCAGCAGCACGGGCTCCGCAGCGCAAGGTAAGCCACTCGGGAGGGGCTCGGCTAGCCACCCAGCCTCTCCTCCCTCAACTTCTCCTGGGGTAGTGACTGTGCACCTGGATTCCCACTTCCCCAGCTATCTATCTATCTATCTATCTATCTATCTATCTATCTATCTATCTATCTATCTACCTATCTATCTATCGAGATTTGCAGATCTATACAAAAAGGGACAGAGAAGACGGAAATTCTCTCTCTTTCTTGCAATGCATCCAACTAACTGAAATGACCAGGGGAGCTTTGGGGGGGGGGGGGCATAAGAAGCTGACACTGTTCTAATATGCGTGTATTCTCTGCAATACAATATGTGTGTATTTAGGCACATAGTGCATATTTGTGATGATTCGTGTGTGTGTGTGTAATACATTCCTCTGCACACATGCACCCTCCCTGCCCATTCTGCAGAGTAACTTGAACAGCAAGGGGGTCGGAGGAATTGGCTGTATGGACGCTCGGATTCTCCCCCTCCGGGAGCAGAGAGAAGGGGAGGCTGGGATCCACTTGTAGTGGAGCCCTGCAGCTTGCGTGTGAGTGTATATTGGTGGAGCCGAAAAGTCCGAAGTCCTGCTGGAGCTGGGGCGGTTCTGGTCTGATCGCATCCCTCTCTCCTCCTTCTCTTGCTGAAATGGCTTTGCCGGATCTTGGAAAGATGGAGAAGGAGACTGACCCAAGATGAGTCTCCAATAAGGGGGCATCTGGGCTCCGCAATCCTGGGTGGTAGGCTGTCATCGGTGGCAAAAGGGAGCGGTGGGCCGGGTAGCAGTGGCCGCTGACTCCCGGGGCAGACACCTGGGGAGGGCATCCCGGAGCTGGTCTGCACTTCCCATATCAACTTGGGCACTCGCACCTCCTTGCCACGGTCCTTTACCTCTTCTGCCTTCCCTTTGAGTGACCGGTGTGTGATGTATGTATTGCCGCAGCTAGTGTCTCTGATGGGTAGCTCGGGTAAACAGGTATTGCGATTTGTTTAATCATAGTCATTTCCTGGGTCATCGACCTGACAAGTTCGTTTAAACAAATAAAATAACCCTCCACCTCTGTAAGGAAGGCTCTTTGCCCTACGCCTTTGCCCACACTTCCATTTCACACTGAAACTCAGCATACCCTTTGAGCTGTTTGCATCAGTTTCTTTGGACTACAGAACTGAAAGCTTAAGGAGAGAAAAGAACTTCAGTGGGAACTTGCGGATGTTAAAACCAGGCACAGTCAGGAGAAAGGTGTATGTCTGTGTGTTGGTGCTGCGGTGGTGTTTTCTTCGTAAGCGTCTGCTTGCTGTTCTAACATCTGTTTGATTGGGTATGCTGGAAAGAGACCCTCTGAACCTGACTAGGACGAATGAGTTAATGAAGGCACCAGATAAAGACACATCATGTTAAAAGGGCGGTGATAGGAAATTTGAGAGCAGAACTCGGCCTAGGTCTTATCAGGTCAAAATAAAGAAAAGAGATCAATGAACAAAGCAAGTTCAATAGAGACAGTCAAACAGGAAGATAAGCTGATTAATACTGGAAAGGTGGGGAGCATGGATTGGGCATCATGAATGGCAAATTGGAAGTGTTGATAGTGTTTCTTTGTATATTCCTTTAGCCATTTCTGTAAATCTCTGATAGGCTGAGGAGACGGGGGAGTTGATCCTTTCTCCTCTCTGTTCTGAGAAGAAGCAGATCTTCCTTTTCTCCTTTTCTTCCCCGCCCAAAATATAGTATGCCCAAAGGGAGTTAAAATGTGTAGAGTGTAATGTAATTCTTTTTTATTTTGTTTGTTCAGTTTTCTGTGAATAAATCTGCAACTGTGTTTTTATTATAGCCTGTATAATAATATAGACTGTAAAATGCCCCTTTCAAAACTATCATTACTTCCAACCCTTCACAGTGAATGTTTAGCTACTTCTTGAGTATACCACAAAGAGCACTGAATCTGTATGTCACTAGACCTGGCTATCGCACTACAGATAATGTCTGTACAATACTATTTCTCTCTCATACTCTGATTGCACATAAAACTTTGCTTGTCCCTTCCTCCTCTCCAACTCCCTCTCATTCCAGTAATGGAAGGAATGGAAATGGGTTGCTTGTGTGACAACGTGGTCAATAGATGGTGGGACTTGGTTGCATCTGTGTGGCAGTGTACTGTACATAATGAAGATCAGGTTCATTAAAGCATTTGAAAGAGCTGTTTGCATGGTTACCAAGTAGAAAAAGAAATATTAGAAGTTGATATATTTTTGTCACAGCCAAGCAATAATATGTTTTAGGGACGTAGATTTTATTGGGGAGTGTTGGCATACTGTACATGAAGGAATTCTTTTTAAAATGATCAAAATGGGGAGGTACTTGAGAGGACTCTGCAGATCTCCCCCTGTATAATGACCCTGTGATTAAAAGCACACTCATTTATGACCTTTTTGACAGTACTATACCAAAGTCCTGCTGATGGCTCTGGGTTCCAGAGGACTCTGGTGCTGCTGGCTGACTGTCACAGATCTGAGAGCTTTCTTGTTTAGGACTGAGTGAAGATATATGTGTTGTATATTATGTTTCTCTGTGTGGCTATTCTGATCAATTTCCTGTCAATACAAGGGATCTCTTATTCTATTCTCAGATTTACCTCATTTTACTGAGACCTGGTTTTAGCCAGCATAAGTAAGGTACATCAGAAACTTGATCATGAAAAAGAGGTTACAGAAAATGTGAATGAAATAAAATTTTTGGAGCATCATGTTGCATTTCTTCTGTGTTTGTTTGTCCCATCATTTTGTATCACTGGTTCAAGTCTGAGCCAGGGCAAGTTACATGTTATGTACATAGAGGTGTTAATAGTACTGTGTGTATGTAAACCTATATATTAGAGAGTATGTAACAATGAATATAGTTGTAGATAGGGGTCATGAGGAAAAAGGATCCTTTTGGAAGAAATTGGACAATGGGTAGAAAGGTATTCAACTACTAAGCAATCAGGAGAACTGTAATTCACATGACAGATGGGATGAGCGGGTGGAGGAGAAACCCAAGAGTTCAGATCTCTCTAACATCACTTCTCATAGACATAGAGAGCTCCTTGCAATTTCAGTTTGTCACTAACATATTACTAAACCTCGTTTCTTTTTTGTTACTTCTTACATTTACTCTTTGTAACAAAACGATGCGTAACAAACAGAAAACACATTGGGCCTGATTCCTCGCACACACCAGAGTAGGTAAGGGGAGGAACAGTCCACTAGACCCGAGGAAGCTATCAATGTAAACTACAAAGAGACTAGTAAATATGGAACCCGACACATAATATAGCTGTGATCATGCAGTGTGAGAAAGGGGAGAGATCACTGGCAACTCTTTCTGTTGTTTGTGATAGAAAGTGTATTATTTGCCAGAGTGGAAGAATCCAGAGAATGTGGCTAGGATACATTGGTTTGGGGTTTTTCAGATTTCTCTTTCTATTTCTTGTTTGTTAGAACTAGATATAAAATTTGGATGCAGATCTGGATTTGTGATCTTTCCCAGAGTTTGGGGATCTTGAGATCCGGTATATTGCTTTGGTGATCTCTATATATGTCAAATTCCATTTTGTAATGGTGCTGTGTGACAAAGGGTGCTACAATTTAACTGCAGCCTTGTTATGAAGTTTTCTTTCCATACAGGGTTGTGTAAGATTTCCCTCCACTTTATTTAATTCTTTACAAAAAAATATTATCGGTTGATTTTTATTCAACCTGCAATCCAAAGTCCTTGTCTAATTTGTCCATTCCCCTCCACCCATGAATACTCATACTTTGCATCTATATTGCTTTGAACTGTTTGTGTGACCAGCAATAGAAAATAGCCAAATTGGAATCCTTTTCTCTGAAGCACACATAGTCTTCTGATCTTTGGAGGACTTGGCTCCAAATCACTGCTGGTTTTGGTTTTGCAAAATCCAGACCCGATTGATGCTATTTTCTAAAAGAATTCTGCCCCCATTTTCCCCCTTCTTTAGTATGTAGCACTGTTTGTCTTTTGACTGAAGGAAAGAGTCAGGGCATTGTTTTAATTTTACTTGGTTCTAATACTATTTCTTCATAACTATCAAGTACTTTTGTCCTCCCCCCTCCACTCCCTTCATCTTTTGAAGTAGGGTAAGGATGCCTTGGGCATTTTTGGAGCCCTCTCTCTCCTTCTCTTTCCAGTGCCTCCTGGAAAATAAATCCACTAATTGAGTAATTGGTGGATTTTTCCCCTCTCTCTAGAGATGGATATCTCTGTGTCTCAGAATGTCAGTATATATGCCATTCAACAGAGCTACTAACCAGCAACAGAAGGACTACACTTTCTACTTTACTAGCTTTTTATTTTATCTGGAGCCATAGAAATATTTTTCTTCAGTTGTCATGAAATCATATGAAAAGCCCACAGTGTTTTAGTTAAATGGTAATATACACCAGAACCCCCAAATCCAAATACCCCTGAACTTTTGAGGATCAAGAGGCTTAGCAAACCAGACACAAACCATGATCTGATATTCAAGATTGGGGCCCATCTCTGTAGTGGGCCAAACCAGAGTAAGATTTTGGACAATGCCCAGGACAAGAATTTGACCAACCCCAAATTTTGAGATAGGGGATGTCCAAATCTCAACCCAGATCTGAATTAATCAACTCAGGCTCATCTCCAGTAAGAGTGTTTGTTATTTCTATATGTCTGTTCTGTGTGAATAAACTGATGGAAATCTGCCTTTGCACTTACCAATTTCTGCCATTGAATTCACTTTAA
This sequence comes from Chrysemys picta bellii, assembly GCF_011386835.1. Taxonomy (NCBI): domain Eukaryota; kingdom Metazoa; phylum Chordata; order Testudines; family Emydidae; genus Chrysemys; species Chrysemys picta. Next base: position 20,058,759 of record NC_088795.1, read on the forward strand.
AGTTTTTCAGAAGTTATACTGCAGCTGCTATCATTTCTTGTAAGGCACTCAGATACCACAGTGATGAGGATGTTACAGACATATTTTTGGGCTAGTAATGATGGTGTGAGCGCTGGGCAAAATGAAAGGCAAAGGTGATGCATATTAGATAGGTTTTGTTTTGATTGTTCCTTAACAAAAACAAAAAACAAAACAAAACAAACCCCAAACAAACAAAAATATACAAAGAGAGAGAGAGAGAAAAAATGTTGTTAATCTTAACCCCCAAAACCTAATTAAATTAAAGTGATAATTTAAAAAGAAAACCATAAAAGAGCCATAAGTGCAGATATTTGTCCTAATTCAGAGTATTCTTTATTAGCAACAGCAGCAGTCTGAAAATGCTTGGTGCGGAAAAAGTGAAATATAACATGTGAATATACTAACCTTTTGGGATGCACTTTTTAATTAAATACCTAAATGCATCTTGTTGCAAAAGGAGTATGTGTGTGTGTGTGTGGGGGGACTTAATTATCTTGATGCATCAGTGGACCATTTTTATTTGATAGTGTTGATGTAACAGTATTTGTATGAGTAAAGAAAGTGCCGAGTAGTATTTCACTGTGAAAATTAATTTATTTTAAGGTCATGCGCCCTTGCAGGTTTCAATGACATTAATCATTTTGGGCCAGATTTTGCTATCCTTTATTCAGATTTTAGTACTGCAAGTAGCCTCATTGAAATCAAAATAGCCCATTAAAGCTACTTGCTGAGTGAGTGGCAATTTAGTCAAATCACAGTAAAATCAATGGGGCCAGCTGTGGAGTCAGGCACTTTTCATTTGGGAATAAGGGATGCAGAATCTGGCCTTTTGTTTATAAGTATTCAGTCACTAGCACCACACTACAAAACTTATGAAAAGTATAAACACTGAGTACAGCACCATTTCTGATGTCTTTCCATCATATTGGTATCCCTCCTTATAATTTGGTTGCCTATATAACCAAAAGACATGGGTTTATTTAATCATCCTGATGATCAGCAGTCACACTTCTCTTGTGTTTAGTTGTATGTGAATCATTGGTCACATGGACTTTTTAAAATCACAGTTTCAAAACTTTGTCTCTTCACTGTATTCTGGGAAAAACTTAGTATGTGACATGAAAACTCTAAAAGAAAACAGCATTCAACATATTAAAATTATTTTCTTAATTTAATTTTAAAAGACAGTATTCTTGAAAGCAGGAGTAAAGCTATGTTTCAAAATGTAGGCAAATCAGTTCCATAGCTGGCCTGCAGACCAAAAAAGAAGGAAATGTGTATTATATTTATATTTAAAAGGCATTTTCACGTGACTATGCCGACACTTGTACATTAGTAAAAGACTTATGTTGTGAGCAGCAGGCTTTTTTGGCTCAATCGTACGAGGTGCAGAGAACCCCCAATTCCCTGTGAAGTCAGGAGGAGTTCAGAGAGCTTAGAACATTAGAGGAGGCTTTCTTCCCAGACTTGATAAGGCCATTTGTGCATGTGTGAACTTCTGGGCAAATCTTTGGCTTGAAAAATGAACCTAAATGGGGAAATTTCATTCAGCATAGCAACACAGTCATCTAATTAGCACTAGCCCATTTTATAATGTATAACATGTTTGTTTCCTGAAGTTTAATTCATTTTGTTATCTTTCCGGAATTCAAATGAACCTAATGAAATTTTTGAAGAATCAGGTCCAATTATCCTTTTGGAAAATGGTACAAACAGTGCTTTTGTGGCCTGCCAGAAAAAGATTTTTTAATTACTGTAAAAAGTGAGTTGTTTCTTTGCAACAGGCCAAATCCTTCTTGCTTTACTCAGAAAGTTGATCGGGCGGCTGGTGTAAGTCAGACCAGAAGGATTTAACCGAATGTAAGGAATCAATTGTTCAAAATCATAGATTTTAACTTTTAATTACAAAAAATGTTTTCTATTCATGACATTTGAGCACATTCTTCTCTAAAATAAAGGTTAATTAAAGCCTGAGTGCTCTTTCATTAGGGTGTAATATGTTTCAGTGTCAGTGTATGACTGTCAGTAAAGAACAGGGGGTATATTTATTTTTTATTTTTATTTTTGGAATTGAGAGAGAAATGTTTTAGTTTGTCAAGTGTACACATTATTAGCCACCCAGTGGAGGTGTTCAAGTTTAGCAGGCAGCAATCTTGGCGTCAGTACTGATAAAACAGTAATTACCTTGCCTGTCATTTTCATTAGCCATTTTTGCCTTCAGAGTCTACTTGCAGTGATGAAACAGTATAAGCTTTTAAAGTGTAAGTCAGGGATCAAATGCAAGGAATAAAAGAGACAGGCAGGGTTTTTCCAGTCTACTACAACCACCACCAACACAGCCACAGAATAGTGTTTTACGAAGGCATAGATCACTGCCAACAGCTTTCAAGCACTGGAGAAGAACAGTGATGTTGTGATTTAGTGCATGTGCTCCGCAGAGTCCAGTCTCAAGATCAGACGTCTTTTGAGCATTCCATCATAATATTGTCTATCCAACAGGCAATCTTAAGGAAATGACATTAAGCCCTTGGGATGCAAATTTCATCCAAACAATGACTTAATTTGCATAATTTGAAATCATTGTTTTGAAAGTTTTAAATAAAAATATATTGAAAATGAAAATAAATGTATGCTGGAATGTGTCAAACCAATAATAACACTATTCTTTCAGTGATCTACTGGTATTGTAAATATCACATTTCCCTCTGCCAAATTTAACTGGGGTTCCATTTTCAATATTTATAAGCAGTGGGTGAAATCCTGAAGGTTTAATAGGACTTCACCCTTTCTTAATTAAACAGAGTCATTTTGCACAATGCCACTTGCATTTTTTTTTAATCTTGTCATCATACAGGAATACACAGGCAATGAGATTTAAGTAATGTAACGTGGCTGATTGTAAGCTGACAGGCAGATACACTATTCGAGGGAAATAAAATAAAGCCCCAAACTCTAGCTCAGTTCAAGTCCCTTTCCTCAGGGCTGGCTCTGTTAATACAAAAAAGATTGAGAAACAAGAGCAAAGCAACTCAGAACACTTGGTAACAACCACCAGAGGCCTTTCCAGTTTTCAGCAAGCTAGGAGGTGAGAGCACGGAACCTTCCCCCCAGGTAGTCACTGCTTCTGAAGCTTGTATAGCCCCACCCCAAATAACCCATTTTATAAGCAGAAAACGTGGGCAATCCTTGTAACTCATTATACACCGGCATTGAAGGAGCTCCTTTTATACGTGTCACACCATTATCTAAAAATCAGAGCTGACTGAAATTTTTAATTAAAATGTTTTTTTCCAATTGGGGGCTTTTCCCTTGGAAATGTCCTTTCTGACTTTTATTGTTGTTGTTGTTCTGATTGAAGAACCAAAAACTCTAACCAAAACCTGAAAAATTTCAGCCAGTCTGATGAAAATTTTCAGTAAAACCAAAAATGTTTGCCCAATTGGCCAAGGCTTTTTGGTTTAAAGTTGCTAAAAACTGAGACTACTTCACTATTTCAACGAAAACAAAAACAAAAAATCTGTGGAAACATTTTTGACAATAACAATTTTTCATTTACGTTAAAATTTTTCATAGCAAAAAACAAAACATTTCCCAATCAGGTCTACTAAAAATAAAACACAGAGTTAGATTTGATTTACAAAACTGGTTAATGACAGTAATACTTTGTATGTCTATAGCACTTCCTGGGCCTGATTCTCCTCTCCATTACACTGTTTTTACATTTGTGGAACTAGAATCAGGCACTATGCCCTAGTAACAGTCAATGGTGCCAGACCTCCACTTGGTGCATACAAGAAGGGGAGGTACTGTTGGCTTTAAAGCCACCACCTTTGCATTCTGCCAAACCCCAGAGTAGGGTATGTCTACACAGCCCACGACAGTGAGTCTCAGAGTCTGGATCAACAGAGACTCAGCTTGTGTTGTGGTGCTAAAAATAGCTATTTAGGCATTGCAGCTCAAGCTGCAGCTTGGGCTCTGAAGCCCACCCCCCTCCCTAAGCATCAGAGCCTGAGCCCAAACACCTACACAGCGAATCTGTTGACCCAGGCTCTGAGAGTTGCTGCCACGGGTTGCAACTCTTTCTGTAGAGGTACTCATAGCTGGCAGTTTGGCCCCTGGTGCAAGTTAGAGCAGTCTCATGGCTAGCCTAACTTGCACCAGTTTGTAATAGCCGCCTGTGGACCATTACAGCAGCAGGGAACACTGGAACACAACAGTGTTCTGGCCATGTTTGCTCCTGCCCGGCATGTCCCCTACACAGCCATGACAAAATGGGTGGTGCACAGATGGCTGTCTGCTCTACATCAGTTGCACATATCCCACACTGGAGGAACCTTTAATTCCTTTTTAGGGAAGTTTTACCCACCTTTGCGTGGTTGTAGCATGGGATAGGAACTCACCTAGTGTACATTAACTATTTAATCCTCAGAATCTCCTGCTCTGGCTATAATTGTTCCGATTCTTGCAGATGGAAACACAGAGGGAGAAATGTAAGAGGATTTGCTCAAAGCCACACAATGATTTTTTAGCAGAACCAAGATTAGAACTCAGGATTCTTGGATGCTGAAGATTGTGCTCATTGCTCCACACAAATTGTCTGACAATTTATAAAACAGATGGCACTAAAGGAATGCTACCTTGATGGATATTAGATTACTTCATGACATTTGAAATTATCCTTGCTCATTTATGGCTTATTTGAATGCACTGGTGGTATCTAGAAAAAATGTAAGTATTAAAGCCTAAGGAAAAAACAGTATTTCAGAACTCAGAAATGGGTACTTACTAATTAATATGACTGCCTAAAAACTGTGCCTGATTCTTATTTCACCTACATCAGTGTAACTCCACTGAAGTCAATGGAGTTACTCAGAATTTGCACAGATCACAATCTGGTCCAATAGAATTACTTTGGTGGAAACACCAGTGTAAGTGAAATTAGAATCACACCCTTCATCTTTACTTTCGATGCACTAACATTTTATCTGACTGTTTTCTGCATTTTCATCAGTCAGTTTACACTCATAAAGACCTGTACAAGTCATAAACATTGAGGTTGCCTAGGCAATTAAATCAGCATCTTTTTCTCTTGTTGAGGTAACAATCAAGTGTAGTGCTGAGGAGCTTGGTAAGTTCAACTGACCTGGCAACAGCTGAGCATTTGCTTATTATCTGGTATCTACCAATCTCCTTTAAGCCATTTTCATGAAGCAAAGTAGCTTTATTGCTTAGTCTCATACTGACTGAAAGGTTGAAATGTTAAGCTATATGGATTAACTGTGTATCCTTTGAGAAAAGGAAAGCTGGAGTTTTTGTTGATCTCCTGGCTGCTAGATGTAATTGTTAGAGAAATCTTGAATTCCATCAGTTATATATACCAGGGAACATGCAACTGACCATTCTGAGATCCTTCAGAGGAAATTGACTCTATCTCAAGCTAGTTTGGAAACTTGTTAAAACTAATAGTCCCAACGATGTTTCTTTGCTTGCATCTGGTACATTTCATGTACAGAAATGAATAGTGGACACTCTGGGAACATACTTAGTACAAAGATTCTTAGAGAAGAATAGCTCTACAATAAATTTGCAGAAATGATTGTGGGTAGATGATTAATTGCACTCTTATGAAGTGTTTCATTTATTTATTAGTTTTAAAATGCGTGGTTTATCTTTGCCCAGTCCCAACATATATGTTTCTGTTGGAAAGTTTACAGTTTGAAAGAAAATAATGTGGTACCACTGAATGAGGTTAATTGCAGTTCAGTCATACAAAATCTGAGGAACAAATAATTAGGACACAGAAATGCCAATATAGCAAATGGGCCTTATTCTGTTCTCAGTTAGACTATTGTAATTACACTTACTACAGTGGAATTACTCCTACTTTACCCCAGTGTAAGTGAGAATTTAATCATGCCCATGGTCTCAGTCTGAATTAGCCTACTTTTTCTTTGTAAATTTAACTTACACTTTTGCCAATTGTGCTCTAAATTGGTACAGACACATTCTTCTATCCCCTCTTAACAACATTAATAGTGATTTTCTGTGTCAGCCTTATTACTGCAATTCTATAAATAATTAGCTACCAGGAATAGCAATAAGTCGCCACAACTTAAGCAAATCACATTGCCACAAAGGTGTCCAAAGTGAATTCTGAGGGTCACATATATTTAGATGAGTACTATTATGAAGCCCACAGTGCCTCTTTCTTGTATTCCAGGGTGAGGGCAAAATTGATTACCTACAGGTTTTTATTGCCAGTTAACTCAAACAAGCTATTTCTATTAATCTGTTAAAGAAGATTCAGGTCCATGTATATATCATGTGTTTGTAGAGTAATTAAAATATATGTAAATGGGCATGGAATGAGGTCTGACCCTCAGGCAAGTTGCCAGTACCATTCTTGGTGTCTCATGATTTGGGAACCATGGCAATAAAACTCTCCCAGTCCCCTTTAATACTAGTATTTCATTACAGCTGGAAGAAGGAACCCTTCTTCTGTTAGCTTAGAGACTACGTCTTCGTGTTGCTCTATAAACCTCCATCACTTCAGTTCAGACTTACCTCTCTGCCCACATATGTGATAGGGATGTGTTAAATGGAGAATGTGATCTTCCATTCATGCAATGGGCTCTATACCTTATTCTGTTGGCTCAGAACCTGCCTGGATAGCTAGTGACCCTCACACTGAGCTTTTTGGACAAATTTGTGCACTAGTTTGTTCCAAGCCATCATTCTTCTGATAAACTTATTTCATGTAGTCATCCTAAACATGGCTTCAGACTGCTGCTTTCTGCCTCTTCACCAGCTTCTGAAGGCTAGAGTAACTTCTTCAGCCTCTAGTTCAACTAAAACTGAGCTCCATAGCTGTACATTGGCATCTTGGTCATGATATTTAGTTTGTACAGAGAGGCAAAAAAACTGTATTATGCAATGAGTTGCTCATATCCTTGATTGCCACTCAAGCAAAAGAGCCATTGAAGTAAATGGTGCTATGCGTCATTGTAGTAGGACTGTAGGATTTTGTCCATGTTGTGGCTCTGTTGTCTCAACATGCATTGATAAATACATTCGATGAATGTGGAGGTTTATTTGTTACAAGAGCTTGCAACAGTACCTCTTAACCCTGTGGCTCTTGAGCGACGTGGGGCTTTGCAACTCCGTATTTTGTTCTCTTTTCCTGGGTTTGAACAAGGTTTCACAGAGCATCCTGCCCTCAGTGGAATGGGACCCCCCAGGGGAAAAAATGGAGACTCAGAGAGACACTTGCTCTTATAGCTTGAGTCTATGACATATAGAACAAGACATCTCAAAGCTGGTGAAAGGCTTTGAAAGGCAGACCTTTCACTGAGTCCTAAACACCCCTGCTCATATTGTAACCTTTATGGATATAATCGTATTTACTGTAAGATACTTGTTGCATATATTTTGGTTTTCTTAATTAGTACAATTCACCCTCGTGCAGAGCATCAACACAAAGTATATGCAGCACTTAAATCTTCAAAATAGGGCAAAAGGGAGGCTGAAGTGGTATATAGGACTTGGGCTGGCCCTCTGTAATGGGTAGTATTTCACCCAATAAGTTGAATGATTTTGTGCCTCTCTCTCTGCCTCTGGTTCATAGGGAAGTGGCTCGTTAGCTGTTAAAAGATTAATTTCATTGTTTTACATTAAAAACTATTGGCTAAATTCCACTGCCAGTGACTCAGCATCTCCTTTCATGTCTATGGAATGACACCAGATTGGCACCCTAATTAGGCTGACCAGATATCCCGATTTTATAGGGACAGTCCAGATATTTGGGGCTTTTTCTTACATAGGTGCCTATTACCCCCCACCCTCTGTCCTGATTTTTCACACTTGCTATCTCGTCACCCTAGCCCTAATATTAGACAGCAGAAACTGGTTGACTATATGTACATATCCACATAAATATATATTACATATAAATGGTGTAATGACTTCCTGCCTGAGCAATCAGCAGTCTTTGAACCCTAGACGTTCAGCATTAAAAGCATAAGCCTCTACAATTTGAGCTAAAAGAAAACCCCCAGTAGCTCATATCAATAGAGGGCTATTATCCTCTATAAGACCATTCACTATCATCAGGGACGGCTCTAGGCACCAGCAAAGCAAGCAGTTGCTTGGGGCGGCACATTTGCAGGGGCGGCAGGGATCCAGCATGGGAGCTGAGAACCAACAGGGGGCCTTGGTTAGCTCCCTGCCTATAGAGCCAGCCCTGGAGCAGGGAAAGAACTGCATTTCCCAGCATTCCCTCGGCCCCTAGTAACAGGAAAGGGAGGGGGAAGGAGTATGGAACTGAAACCTGCAGCTTGCTGTGAATGGTAGGAATAGAGCCAGCTCTAGGTTTTTTGCTGCCCCCCGCCCCAACCCTGGGCTCCCCCTGCATCCCTGTGTTGCCCCAGCCCTGGACTCTCCCCCGCCCACACCCCCTGTTGCCCCAGCTCTGGCCCCCACCTGCACTCCCTTGCTGCCCCAGCCCTGGGCTCTCCCCGCATCCGTACCTCCTGCTGCCCCAGCCCTGGGCTCTCCCCCAAAGAAAGAATTGGGTGGACTAAATGGACAGTGCACCTCTCTATCTGAAGCCTAGCAAGGGAGGTACATGGATCCCACTAGAATTTAAAATGAAAAGTAAGGGGGGGAGGCTCTGGACCTGGGCAGCTTTAGATACAGTACCAGGCATGTAGAAGGATTTCCACTTCTGAGCCATGGAAGCAGAAATTGACTTTTCTTTTCCAGATTTAGCTAATATTCAGAGAGGGAATGTAGCACCTGCCTTCCAGATTTGAACACCTCAAAATTCAGGAGTGCTCAAGCTCAATTTGGGCAGCTGTTACTTCATTTCTCCCAAATCAAATATACTGATCCACTGTAACTTGCGTAGGAAAAAGTAGAATAAATTGAGCAAGAAATGCTTCCCAGTGGTTATTAGGACTGGAATTGCAATTTTCAACGGCCATTGCTTTTTTTTTTTTTAAGTTTTATTTGTTTAAAGGAAGACAGTGATAGTGCATTGGCAAATTCCCCATAGAAACAAAGAATGGAACAAAAGAATAATAAAGGCACCTCAACTTTTCCTCATTTATGGAGGACAGTATTATAACATGCATCCAGATATCCTTCAATCACACAAGCTGAAAATTGTTCCACTTTACTGCAGTTCTGTAGCCATATGGGAACCAATCCTGTCTGTGTTCTGTGCACATCCAAAATTCCTGCTGAATGACCCGCCCTGGGAGCAAGTTACCAGTGGCCCAGGGCTGGGGTAGCAGGAGAGTGCAGTTGAGGGGGGGAGAGTCTAGGGCTGGGGTGGGGGGCAGCCAAAAATTTTTTTGCTTGAGGCAGCAAAAAACCTAGAGCCAGCCCTGACTATCATGCAGAATGACAAACACTTTGCATGTGCACTGTAAAAGACAATAACTATTTTGCTTTGCTAGTATCTGTCCATTCCCTGCCCTACAATATTTCCCTATAGATCTTATTTTCTCTTACATTTATTTTGTGTATTGAATATATCTACTGGATGAAACCTTTCAACTGCAAAAAGCAGTGTTAATTTATTGACTTTCTTCATAAATATTTCTGTGGCTTGTAGTCTCCAAGGGAAAGTCTTACATTTGCATTTATAAGAAATCACAGGATGAAAACTGAATTAAAATGACTGAGTGACACTGCATGGACTAGTCATTTGCTACATCTTGCTGATGAGCTTTGTCTATGAATATTTGCTTTTTATTAAAAAGATTTCTCACTTAGAAAAGCATTTGATATAACATTTGGAACAAATCCTGTTCTCTTTACTCATCCACCTAGCCTCACAGACTTCCATGGAACTTAGTTGCTTAAGTAAGGCAAGCAGGATTTGGTTTTCAAAGACAAAAGTTTCACCACCAGCAGTACAAACGTAGAAAATGTATTTTGCTGGCTGAGGCTGGGCTAAGGTTAATAAATTGGTTTTAAAGATAACAGCAGATTCCAGCATCCTTGGGTTTGTTTTGCATTCGGTGACAGTCACTAAATCAGAGAAAGGAATGTTCAAACAACACACTTGAGGAAAAGTGATTTTTATAGAAAGGGTCCATTCCTGCTAATAGCCAGTAACTGCACATAACCCCACTGACATTAAAAGTCCATTAGCTAAGCCCAGTTTAAACAGCAGCTGATGCTATGTCAGCTAAATGTACATTAGAATTTTTCATGTAATGCAGCAATAGCAGTTCTGTAATTTTTCTAAAACTATGTACATTAAGGAAAGCAAATGTCATCTGATAGTAATAAGATGCAGAGCTCATATTAAAGTGGGGAAGGAGTTGTAATCAAACTAAAGTAACCACCTGGCTACATTAATTAGAAGCATACAATGGTAACAAGAAAAGCCAAGAGTGACAGGTTTGAGAATTAAAGTTAAATCAATATTGTTTGGAAAAGTTTAAGAAATTATGCTTCTGAAATCAGCACAAGTGTGACAAAGGTGCATATTAGTTTGTTTTTTGCTCATTAAACATACTGTGCTCTAGTTCAAGAAAATCCTCCATTGAAGTCAATGGGAGATTTTTCTTGTACAAGGAGTACTGAATCGGATTCCAAGCAAAAAAGGTAGTCTCCTGGTATATATGAAATATGTCTGCTTGCAATAGTTTGAAAGCATTTGAACTTTGCAGTGTTTGTGTTAGAATGGGCTTAAATTGTAGTTAATCATTATTAAAGCAATTAATGTATAGTCCTGCTTAAGCTGCTTCCAAAAGTACATTGAGAAATATTTTGAAGAAATGCTTGATGCATGTTTGCTAAGAGGAAAATAAAAATTATAAATGACAATGTAATGAAAATTAATGTGTTCTTTACAAAGCTTATTACTCATATTTAAAACCAACCATAAGCTGTTAACATAGAGAGATCACAGAGCCCACTAAAGTACAAAGAGTTTAGTGCCCAAATTATATTGGCACCCAACCCGATTTTGATAGGACATTTTAAAGTTTGCTGTGAAATTTTCCTGAGATAATTGCGCTACAACTATAATGCTATTGTGGACTCAGAGTGAGGGTTGTTTAGTACGCTAATGTGAGAGCTGGGAACAGAGCAGTAATTAATCACTTACAGTCACATTCACAACTACTGTGAAGTATTACTATAACCTCCTCCTCCCCCTTTTCTATTATCAGTCCATTAGTGAAACCCTGTACAAGTACCAACAAGTGTAGAGCTGTCCTTCAATGTATGACATACCCTCAGCAAAAGCCCTTGCATATATGTTCACAGTGGTCACTTAAATTCTTAATGCTTTGTGTTAGAATGCAAACTTCTTTACTCTTCCTTTCATGAGCCTAGCTTTCATTTTTGTTTTGCAAATTTGAAGGCATTTTCATCAATATTGTGCCCAGAACAGAGCATGTGTTAGTGAACCACAGAATTTAAGGAGGGTAATTTAATTGCATTTTTTTCCCTTCTGGAAATGAACATGTAAACATATTACTGCTCTAAAGCCTGTTTTTAATTATAAGCAGTGACTTTTTCTTGTTGACAGATTTTCACATGGAAACCTTTATTGAATCTGAGGAGACCTTTTTGCCATCATTAGTTCTTGCTGCTTAGTGCTTTTATCAACTACAGTAAAATACCATTTGTAATTAATTCTGAGCTTACATGGACATATTTAATATAATTACCCAACAAAATCCTGTTTACTAACATATTGCTTGGGAAACCTGTCTGAATAATCTGGTCTCTGGCACACATAAACCAGACACTAATAAGAGCTGCAAATATTTCACAATATAGTTAGGGAGCTTTGATTTTAATTCTAAACCCACTTTAGGGTTTTAGGGATAAAGCATAGGGCAGAAGTGACTTTTCCCATGTTTTGCCTTGTCTCTTGGACAGTTTCTGCCATAAGAGATATATAAAAATCATTACTGTATTTCATTACAAAAATAAATATGTACACATTTATGAGCTGGGAGAATTATGGAATTGAATTATGTTAGTGCTAACAAGATGATGATGTTCAGATTGGATCTGGACAATTGCTGCATTATAGTCATGAATTTTTTTCATAGCAATATGCATTGCAATGTCAATACACTTTGTCTTTCTGAAGGTTTTACTATCTGTGTCTCATTGGCTGGGTATTTGTATATTGTGTGTGGAAGAAGATTTGCCTGAAATGTATACATAAAACTGTTAAGTGAAAGTGACTGTGCAGATAATTCAAGACTCCTGCAAGCTATGCAAACTTTTGATGACCACAAGCCAGATCCTGAGCAAAGTTTACATGGAAATAATGCACACTCAAGACCTATCAAATTGTGCCAACTGCCATATTCTGGACCAACTTGTCTGGGGAAGTTTAGGCCTGATGCTAACTGTGAAGAGGAGGAAAGGACCCATAGCCACTCCACTGTTAAAGTTATGGAGTTGCCTGAGGCCAGCAAACTCACCTTTATGAACTGTCCTCTGCAATACTCATGACCCATTTGCCTCACATTTCCCCTCCATCCCCCAAAACAAATACATTGAACAAACATCTTGTGGAGGATTGGAAGAGGTCAGTAAGGAGGCCTTTGCTTCTCCTGCTCCTCCTCTTTCCCTCTCCCTAAGATTGCTAGGGGATGGGTGTAGATTCTTTGGCCTGTTCAGATCCTGGGATTACAGATCTATGTTGGAAATGTCAGTTTGAGAGTGAGGTCTTTTGGTCAGATGGCCAGTTTTGTCTCTCCATGGCCATTAGTCAGCTGTGGAGAAGCCTGCCCCATGTCAGGACACTAGGAGGTTCTGCACATGTATAATGCATCCTCTGATGTCTTCGCTGTGTGACCAACTGACTTGTAGAGTGGCTTAACTTGGAGAAGTCTGTTATTAGGGTGTGCACTAGTTTCTACAGTTACAGAACCCAAGTGAGCCATGTAAGTCTAAAAACTGTCACTCTGTAGAAGCCACTGGACCTGCAATTTATCCTATTAATAATTAATTATTATTATTAATAATAATTTATAAATGTTTCTTTGTTATTATTCAGCTGATGCAAAATGTGGATTTACACCAATTGAAGATTTGGCCCTATAACTCACTAAGGTTTCAGTGTGATTGTGTTCATAGTGGAAAAATTTGTATCTCATTTTTTTTGCCCAGAAAAATCTCCCTGACTATAAGAATTCTCTCTCTCTCTCTCTCTCTCTCTCTCTCTCTCTTTTTTAAGAGCAGAAGTACCAAAGCATGTTTGATAGGAATCCAGGCAATAATAAACAGAGTCTTTGACACCAAACAATCATGGAAAAACTTCTCTATCTTTGTATGATCTTGTCCAACTTAAAAGGACCAAAAGAAAAGACATGCATCCTGAACAGCAATTATTGGGTAAAATGACTTTTTATGGCTAGTAATTGCTTTTTTATATGTTAAAAATAGTTCAGTTTGCAGAGATTTTCTTTTAAAGTCTTTTTTTAAGCCAACCATCCCCCCAACCACAGCAAATCCTAATAATTAAAATAAAAGACATCAGCATTGGCCCTCACTGCCTAGGGCTGTTTGTTCTTAAGAAAGCATCCTATTTATGATCAAAAAGTGAGATGAACTTTTCCAGGCAGGTCTCCTGTCTCATCATGGCTGTGTTTTTAGCTATGGAAATGATGAATACCTTTTGATCATCTTATAGAAATAATTTATTTAAAAAATAAAGTTATATTCCCTCTCCTGCCCTCCCTTTTCCTGAACTAGACTATGGAAAAAGCAAACAAACAAGCAATACTTTGTCAAGTTAGTGGTTTATTTAGAAATAGTGAAAAAAGTTTTATTTCTCTCATGAACCAGAGATTTCTAAGGTTTTTTTTGTTACCCTCTGAAACAAATTAGACACTGTGTTGTTGGGCATAAAGACAAGAAAGATCTATTTCTGAATACAAAATATAGAGTAAATACAAAATTTTTCCTCATCTAATTAGCTATTGCTTGGGAATTTGGATAGGAACGAGCCTATTTATTGGAGTTCGTTTGTGGAGATTTTGATCCTCAGACTAAATAAAATGTCATCTTGGGAATAGTATAGTATACATTTAATAGATGATCCTAACTCATGAGTCAGACAAAAAAAAGCACATAGGCAGCCTTTTTAAGGTCACCAAAACATGGTATGAATTATGTTATTTTAAGCAACAAAGGGAAGATTATAAAGTAACTGCTCCTCTTTGTCAAGACTCCAGTAAACACAAAGCTAACTTGTCCTGTGTAATTACCAAAGGGAATTGTGCAATGGTCTATTACTGGTAGTTGTTTGTAATCAAGTAGACTGAATCTTGCTGTGAGGGGCCCACCCTCATTCTAGTAGAGAGAAGACTTACAAGCTCTTCTGGGCTCGGCCAGCACTAACCAGGTGTGCCTGTAAAACTTGCTCTGTCTGGAGTGGGGAAGCTTAAAAAGGGAAAGCCGGCCCCAGGAAATGGCGGTGAACAGGAAGACAACTACGCTACCTCAGAGATTGATGGCCATGAGGACCAATCAGCAAAGAGGAAGACAGTCACTGACCTTGCCACCCTTGAGACAGCACAGACCAGTGTAAAGTAGGGTGACCCCAAAGGAGGGGTTGGAGGCACATCCTAACCCTGATTAAAGACACTATACCCACTGATAGGCCAAACCCCCAAAGGGTGACCAAAAAGACTGCCGAAGAGATAGACCATCTTTTTTTTTTTTCTTCTCTGATAACTTCCCTTCCTACTCCCCCCCCTTGGGAAGGAGAGAGAAAGGGAACTTTTTGTTTGTTTTGTTTGGTGAACCCCTTGTGTGCTACAGGATGCAGGGGAGCCCCCAACTCCCCACAAGTGGTGGAGAACTACCCCTGATAGGGGGGATACTTTGCAACTGTATTCTCCCCCCACCCAGGCAGAATGCAGTTAGTCCAACACCACCCTGGGCCTGTTAGGCAGGGAGAACCCTAGACTATTGCCGCAGAGGATGTTGGATGCCCTCTTAGAAGAAGTACAGCGATGCTGGAGATGGCATAATTGTGGAGTCCAAAAGTGAATGGAGGAGCTATGTAGTGCTGGTTCCCAAAACAGATGGTTTGGTTTGGTTTGGTTTTGCATCGATTTCAGGCAGTTTAATTCTATCTCAAAATTTGATTCCTACCCAATGAGTTACTAGACCAGCTGAGACCAGCAAAGTACCTGAGCACTATTGATCTGACAAAAGGTTATTGGCAGATCCTTTTATCCCCATCTTTGCAAGAAAGAAAACACGTTTTTCTTCACTTCCTTTGGGCATTTTCAGTACAAGTCTAGGCCTTTCAGCCTCCCTGGAGCTGCTGAGAGTTTCCAGCAGCTTATGAATAGGATCCTCAGCCCAAACCTTGAATATGCTGTGGCCAACATAGATGGCATTATCTTCTATAGTCCTACCTGGGGAGACCACCTGCAGTACTTAAAGGTAGCATCAAAGGGCCTCCAAGACACAGGTCTTACAGTCAACCCCACAAAATGTAAACTAGCTGTGAATGAAGTAAGTCATTTGGGGTAGGGCGTAGGGGGTGGCCTCATGAAACCAGTGGTCAACAAGGTCCTAACGGTGTGCCCAGTTCCCCAGATGAAGAGGCAAGTGAGGCATTTTCTCGGCCTGGCAGGGTGTTTCCAGAGGTTTATCCCTGGTTTCACTTCAGTCGCAGCCCTCCTTATGGAATTCATAAAAGGTAACAATTCAAAAATATCTGATGGGATGGGAAATGCAAAGAAGATTTTTGAGAACTGAAAGTGTGACTATGCCGGGAGCCTGTGCTCTTCAGCCCCAATTTTTCTCTTGAATTCGTACTGCGCACCGACACCTCGGATATCGGACTTGGCGCTGTCCTCTCACAAGACTTCAGAGGAGAAGAAGGTCCAATCCTGTACCTGAGTAGGAAGCTATTCCCTAGAGAAGAGGCCTACTCAGTTATTGAAAAGGAGGCACTGGAGATCAAATGGGCCATGAATTCCTTTAGATATTACCTGTTGGATAGCCCCTTCTCCTTTATCACAGATCATTCTCCCCTATGCGGCTTCACACCATGAAAGACACGAACCCACATGCAGTGCGATGGTACCTTGAGCTACAAACCTATATATAATTTCAGAGCACAACCCCAGGAGGGAAAGGACCATGCTAAGGTAGATTTCTTTTCACAGGAAATTGGAGATGGAGATGACTTGCCCCAGGACTGCCTTTCCAACTTGAGGGACAGGGGTCTAAGAGAGAGCGAACACTCTCACTCTCGTGGACAGGTGGCTTATGAGCTAATCTGGGCTCAGACAGCACTAACTAGGTGCACCTGTAAGTTTGCTCTGCATGGAAGGAGAAGTTTAAAAAGGGAAAGCCTGCCCCAGGAAGGGGTGGTGAACAGGAAGAAGACTGCTCTACCTCACAGACTGCTGGTACAGGGACAGATCAGCAAAGAGGAAGACAGTCACTGACCTTGCCACCCCTGGGACTGCATGGCCCAGGTATAAAGTGGGCTGACCCAAAAGGAGGGGCTGGAGGGAGATCCTAATCCTGATTAAAAACCTGCTGATAAACCAAACCCCAAAAGGGTAACCAAAAAGACTGCCTAAGGGACACACCCTTTTTCTTTCTTTTTTTTTTAACTCTGATTTCCCCCTCTCTCTGGGGAAGAAGAGCAAAAAGGACCCTTTTGTTTGTTTTGTTTGGAGAACCTCTTGTGTGCTGCAGATGGGGGAAGGACACTGTAAACAACTCAAATCAGGGTCTGGTGTGGCCTCAAGGGAGCCCCCAACCTACTATGCTTGCCTTGACATAAAACAGAGGAAGTGGTTAGGAGATAGGCCTGTAATTATCATCAGCAGGTGCCCATAATGGAATGCCAGAGAGATGTTTGAAGAGACAAATATTGCTTTAGGAAAGACTTCAGGAATGTCAGGCCAGACCACAAGACAGCTAAATAAGAATTGGGTGGATAGAGAAAGGGGGAGAAGAGAGTTCCTTGAAAGCAAAAAGAAAAGGCAAATTAGTTTAAGTAGACTTTTGGAAAGTACTTTATTTTATAGTTTACCTACAGCACTGGAGTTTTTTGCAAGTATTTGAAAACTGATTATGTTATTCTTTAAATTACTACAAAATGATGAGATGTAAAATAAAGATACTTTTTTAAAGACACGAAGAGAAAAGGTTAACGTTGACCACAGATTATTTGTTGATTTACTTTATATGAGCCTGATCCTGCAACATTTTCTCATGTCAGGATTCCTTATTTACATGGATAATCTTGTTGAAGTCAAAGGGGTTCCTGGAGCAAAAAAGTATTACTCTCAGAAGTAAGGATTTGCAGGATTGGAACTGCCTAGATTTCAGGAATTCTTTATTAACTTTGAACACAAGAAGACGATGTAGAACTAAAAGAAAATATATGCAAGCCTTCTGAACAAAGAACTCACAACTGTGAGCTGGGATGGGACTTTGTGTGTGTGTGTGAGAGAGAGAGAGAGATCGATCAGTCAGGGCATTTGTTCAATATTTAACATTGCAGCAGGGGCAGGACCATTTCTTATCAATAATGTTCCTGCTTTGATGCTAAAATATGCATAATTTTGGTAGAGCCAGTGGGTACAAAGAGCTGTATAGTGTATAAATACTAGTGATAAAATAGACGTATGAGCTCATTGGTATCCCACACTGTAAAACTCCAAAAGGTTGAAAACAAACATAAAAGGAGTCAGGGGCTGATCCTGTAAAATCCTTACTTCTGTGAAGCCCTAGTAAAACTTCGAACATGCAAAGACATACCCAAGTGCTCAAGTTTAAGCATGAGAGTAATCCCATTGAACCTCAGCACGACCGCCCTTGTGCTTACAGCTAAGTACACGCATAAATCTTTGCAAGATCAGGGCCCAAGATGAGTGGTCCCATTGAAGTCAATAATAGGTTAAAGACTATTCCCAGGAGTAAGGGATGTCAGGACTGGGATGCAAGTTTTCTCAAGACTATTAAGCTCCCATCATAGATGTTTTTGATGGTCTATTGATTTATATTTTTTCTGTACCTTAAAGAGGAATCAAAGGTCATTTTTATATGGGTGTGCAAGGAATGTTAATGATTCCTTTTTATGAGGCATTAATGAAATCTAAAGAAGCCTAACAAGATGGCATAGTTAGATTTGGCAGAATTGCCAGTGCTTTTCACATGTGCAAAAAATAAAACACAAAGTTTCATTTTGGTTGTTTAAATTGTGTGGGGGTAAGTGAATTTCATGGAATCGAACACCTCTAAGTAGAGAAAGAGGGCATGATATATCTATATGACCCCATTAATTCCAAAGTGTGCTTAGCAGAGATTTTTTTTTTTTAATACTTTGTTTTCCTGCCTAGTGGCACCGTATATATATCATTATGAAAACAAGCAAAGAAGTCAATCACTCATTACTCTTGCCAGAAATGTCCTTCTGCATTCACAAGATTTTGTCCTACTTAAAAAAGAACATGCAGGATTTATTCTGGAAATGTACCAATATGGTCCAATCCTTCGCAAATATATGAAGCTGAGATCAGCCTCACAAAGTTAAAATAAACTGTAGTCACATTTGACCCAGTATACTATGCTAACAGAGGAAGAAATTGAAAGAATTGGTGAGTCTAAAGAGCTGGGTGGGATTCCTGTTTTTGGGTTCCATGACAAACTCAGACCACATTCATCCAAAAGGTTACTAAGCTTTGCCAATCTTTTGAGTGAATATGATCGGATCTATGGTGCATTTTTATCTGCAGAAGTCAAAGCTGTTCACAAAGTTGGGCAAGTATCACCACCCCCATTGGATAGATGGAAAAACAGGGGAGTGGGCAGGCAGGGCCAGGGAGTGGTCAGAGTCTTGGCTCAGTCACTTCAGTGTGCTGGCTAGTATAGCACAAAAGTAAGTTGTGCTAGGGAAAGGGTTGGTGTATCTTACTTCCGATCTAGAGCGAGGAGGAATCCAGGGCCAGATTGTGTCTCTGAGTCACAATCTCGGCTCTTGGATGCTTTTGGAGCAACACAACTGTGTTTCCCTTTATTAAGGGCTCATAGTAACTCCACAGTCCAGCCTATTCTGACCTGCCCAAGGTCATGCAGTGAGTAAGTCCTTGGCATAGTCAGAATAAGTCTCCTGACACCCAATCTTTTGCCTTGTCCATTGGAATGAGAGAGAACACTGGCTGGCACTAGAAACTACAGGGGACGCATGCAGTTTGTACAGCTCTGCCAACCTATCTTAGTATTGATCTGCTACTTTTTTGCCAGTAGTGTGCATCTTTCTCCCAGCAAAGACTTCTGTATTAGTTTGTGTGGTCATTTTAGTGATGAAAAAGCTCGTCACTCGTTTCTCTTGTGACGTCATCTAAATGTTACCCATTATCTAAATAAGAATCTCCTCTCCCCCGCTGCCCCTTTCCCACTGGATTGGAAGCCCCTCTCAGAGCCCTAAAAAGCCCACTTGTTTTTTCTATCTTGAGGCCTTCTCTACACTGGTATTTTTAGCATCAGAATGTCTACAATCCTGTAGACTTGCTGCACTGGTATAAACCATGACTTACACTGCTGCAAAATATTCTGGTTTAAAATCAGGGGAAACTGTACCAGTACAAGTCATGGTTCATACTGGAGCAGTGCATCTACACTAGGGTTTGAACCTGGTTTCAAAGTAGGATAAACTGTATTGGTGCAAGTATAAGTGGGGGAATGGTCCCGCTATTGTGGGGAACTTTCCTGGCTTCTGCACTACCCCGGTGAAGTGGCTAGCGAAAGGATCTGAGTCCTCACTCCCACTCCCTTTACCCAGAGGCCTCCCTGCCCTTGGCGGCTCCCCTTCCACTCTCCTGTCTGGCAGAGTCCTTGTAACCCCAACAAGGCTGGGCCCAGGATTCCTGGGGGGCTCGACCCCCAACCCTGCTGTGGTCACCTAGGACAGGGGCTAGGGTGTCCCCACTCCGGGGTACTCTCTCTGCACTGGGCACCTCCCTGACCCACTGATTATTCCATACAATTTAAAACAAATACAAGTTGTTTAATTAACAATTAATCTAAAGAAAAGAATAAGGAAAAATGGGAGAGGTTAAAGGAAAACACATCACCCCGCTCTGTGTCAGGGAACATTACAAACAGTGTCTCTGGACATCAGGGCACTTCGCAGTCTGTTCCTTGTAGGTCCCAGATTTCCTTCTCAGGCCCTGGCTGTGCTGCAGGGATGCTGCGGGTTGGACACTTGCAATGGTGGTGGCCACACACCTCCGGGCTTTGAGTGGTGGGACCCTTCTTCCCAGCGTCAGCCCCCTGTCAGGTTAAGGTCCCCCTCCAAGTCTGGCCTGCAAGGGCCCTTGTCTGGGGGTGTCTTTCTGTGCTGGGCCCTTTGCCCAAGGTCCCCCCTTGGCTGGCCCCACTTGCTCACCACACCTGGCTCTGTGGCTGCAGCTCTGCTCCCAGCACAGGATCTGCTCTCCCTGGGCTGCGTCTCTGGCTCTGTGGCTGCGCCTCTGGCCCCTCTGGATCTGGCATGGCTCTGCTCCCCAGCTCAGCTTGGGCCCCTGCTTTCTCCTTAGGCTTTCTCCTCGGCCCCACTCCTCGGCCCCACTCAGTCTGACCCAGGCAATTCCAACTCACAGGGAGGACGGGACCCACCCTGGCCTCCTGTCATGCTGATTAGCCTGTCCGCCCTGTCAATCAGGCTGACCTGGAGCATTGGCCTCTCGCCATTGTTCCTGGGGACTGTCAGTCTCAGGGTCCTGATTTCCCATCGACCCCTCCCCTATTAGTGCTGGGCGCTAGCCAACCAAAACACCCCCACTGAATGTTAGTAAGGGGCAACAGTCCCCTTGCACAAGTCATGGTTTACACCAGTGCAGCACTCTGCCCTAAAGGTTTGTACTGCCTTATGCAAGAGATTAAAAACCGCCTATATAAACAAGGCCTTACTCTTCCTAACTTCACTCATGTGTCAGGTCAGCTATCTTTCCAGCTAAAGTTGAGAAAGGCTGAATGGGTTCCCTCTGCAGCTTGTCAGTGTTGCTTTTGACTTACCTAGAGGGGTCACTACATAGCAATGCAAGGCTTTCTATTTGCCCTTTCCTTACTACCCAAAGACTAAAAGGTGCCATTCCTTAGTGCCCCCATGCCCTCCTGGCCCAGGAATGAAGGACAAAACCCACTCCAGTGCGCCAGTCTCTTCTGTCACTAGATTACTTGGCTATGCAGAGATGTGTTCTAACCATACAGAAGTAGTCTCCCACCCAGATCTTACTATTTTTATTAGCTACCATGAAGTTAAGACTAGACATTACTGCTTCTCTCAATTACCAACTTCACATTTGTCAGATGGGCACAAATCAGTTCTCTCCCTCTCTGTGTATGTGTGTGTGTGTTTTAAAGTAGTTTTAAATGCTTTAATATTTGTTTGGATTTTGAGTAATGGTCACGTTGGTGCGCTGGTGTTTATAAAATGATGTCAGGGCTGGAAGGCAGCGGCCTGCAGTGTATTAGACTCTTCCCTCCTCTTCCCCCCGCTTTGAAAGATAAGTCTAGAAAACCCATTGCCTGGATCTCCCTGTGTGGGAAAAGCCGTGGAATCAAGCTGAAGTAATCTTCTGGGCTACTGTAAGTAAACTGTAGGGACCAGCTGAATAATAAATCTAAACCCCTTTACAAGTTCTAAATGAATCAGATAAAAGGATAGGCAGATACATTTGAATGTTCTCCCAACCCTTGATTTTCTGAAGTATAAATAACATAATAAATAGGAGCTGCTGCTGCTTCTTTTTTTTATTATTATTTTAACTGAACATTTTGGTTAGATTTCCTCACAGCTTTGAGATGTAGATGCATTTGTAGGTTTATTTTAACTGAAAAGGAAAGGGATTTTGATGTCCTCTAATACCTAGCAGAAAGGATTAACCCTTGGCTTTCACTTCAGCTGAGCTACTGAAAACAGTTCTTTATTGATCAAACGAGCATGATTATTTTATTTTATTTTATCTTATTCTATTTTGAAGATTAAAGGATGCCAAGAAGAGTTTGTGAAGCTTAACAATCCTGGCATTTTACTGCTTCAGAAATGTAAACAGTAAGCCCAGTATGTGAAAAATATCTTAAAGTATATTCTCAGTGTAATAGCATTCCCAGGAAATCAGACCTAAGACATTTTTGTAAGAAAAAGAATGATAGAAAGAGAGACCAAGGTACAGG
This sequence comes from Chrysemys picta bellii, assembly GCF_011386835.1. Classification (NCBI taxonomy): domain Eukaryota; kingdom Metazoa; phylum Chordata; order Testudines; family Emydidae; genus Chrysemys; species Chrysemys picta. The sequence goes on from NC_088795.1 coordinate 20,080,983, forward strand.
AAGCTAGAGAGATGGATGGATGGATGGACGGACGAATGGATCCACAGAGTTGGAGTTAAATCAACCCCCTTTGAACACAATGTCATGCATCTCCAGAAATTATGATTAATGCCCACCTCAGAAGGTGTGGTAGCAGGGCTCCATTGGCTTTCTGGAGGTGTACCAGAGATCTGTGTGTACAGTAAGCAGACAGGACATTGGGGGAGGGATAGCTCAGTGGTTTGAGCATTGGCCTACTAAACCCAGTGTTCTGAGTTCAATCCTTGAGGGGGCCACTTAGGGATCTGGGGCAAAAATCAGTACTTGGTCCTGCTAGTGAAGGCAGGGGGCTGGACTCGATGACCTTTCAAGGTCCCTTCCAGTTCTAGGAGATACAATATCTCCATTTAAAAAAAAAAAAAAAAGGTTGGTGGTGGGGTGATCAGGGCAGACAATAGGGTGCTGAGCTGTCTCAAAACTGTCCTGAAAATCCAGCTGTTAGGAGAAATCAATGGAAAAAGAGCTGTTTTTATGCATCAAAGACTCAGCTCCAAACAAGGATAGCAGCATATAGCAATCAGAGATGTTTGGCTGCCAGGCATTGACAGCCACATTTACAATTCTGACGACTCAGCTTTCTTTGCCCCTGAACTGCGCATACCATGGTTTATGTGTTTGCAGGTGAGTGCACCTGCCGCACATTTGTACTGAATGCTGATGATGTATGTGGCTAGCAGTGAAACAAAAATTGCAACATGGCTTCTTCCACAGATATTGCTGTGCAGTTGTGGGTCTGGGGACTGGAATGCCATGTACGAGCCAGGTCTTCATGGCAACCTTAAAATCGGAAAGCGGACCAAGATCTTCAAAGGCATCCAGTGATTTTGGGTGCTCAACTTGAGACACCTCCATGGGTCTTAATTTTCAGAGAGTGCTGAGTACCCAGCCTATGAAAATCAGGCCCCTTTTGAGGTGTCTCAAGTTGAACACCCCAAAATGGAGGCACTCAAAAGCATAGGGTGACAGGGGATGGATCACTTCATGATTACCTGTTCTGTTCATTCCCTCTTGGGCACCTGGCATTGGCCACTATCGGAAGACAGGATACTGGGCTAGTTGGACCTTTGGTTTGACCCAGTATACCGTTCTTATGTTCTTAAATTAGTTACTTTTGATTGTCTTGGCCCTATTCTCAAGCCCTTTTATGTATTGAATGTGTGTATTTCCTGTACCCATTGGTTCCTTCTCAACCTCCCATTTTCTCCTTTGAAATCCATTAAGCTGTACCACTAGCACACAGAACCTGAGAGATCCTTTCACTCACTTTAGTATGGCATTTATTCCTGTATCTGAAGTTGAGGATGATTCACACGGTGGGTTGTGGGGCTGTTGCCAAGTCTCCAGGATTGGCCTGGAGTTTCCAGGAATTAAAGATTCATCTTTAATTAAAGATTACATCATATGTCATGTGATTAAATCTCCAGGAATACATCCAACCAAAATTGGCAGCCCTAGTTGTCACTGTGGTCCTGTCTGCTGCTGCTGTGGGCTTCTCTCTGAAGCTGGAGGCTCCCCAGACATGCTGAGTCCCTTCTCCTCTGAGGTGCACTAGAGGAATTACTCTTCCTTGGCAGTACCAGCAATGGGCAGCTGAACTGCTGCTGAACAAGGTTTAGCTGCAGTTGTAGACTATGTTCATCATAGTTTCAGGAACTGGGGTTAAAACCTGGTTAGACAACCTGGTTATATGACATTATATTTGTCTGGCTGGTCCTCAGAAAGGATTAGGGAGTGGCTACAACTGCTGCCTACTTCAGCTCAGGTAGCAAAAACCATTTTGGAAATGAAGGACAAGGGTTCTAGACCCAGCTCTGTAACAGTAAATAATTATTGCCTACCAGATTTGAATTTATTACAATATACTTTAAAGCAGCCCTGGCTGCTTGGCTTTGTGAACAACTTGTGCCTTTTCCATCATGAACACTGATAGCATACGATGCTGTGCAGGTCAGATTTCCTTATACACTCCTCTTTCCATTTCATTATTGACTAACTATGCTTCTTTCACTGAGTCCAGTAGCACTGCAGTACACACACCAAACGAGCAAGCTGTGAACAAAGGGATGGGAGGGACATGCCATGTGTTAACTTTATCACTTTTTGCTCCATGATATTATGCAATCTTCACGGACTCCTGTGCAACTTGCAGCCATTAGGACACCCTGATAAATCAAACCAACAACAAGAATTGTCCTAAATAGTGCAGTGTCACTATTGCGAGATGTAAGCCTCTATATCATTACTGTAAGAAACTGTACTATGTTTTTATAGGAGGACAGCTGAGCCCATGTACCTTTCACACAGCAGAAATAAGGCCACACATCCACAGCAAAATGGTTCCAGACCAGTAAATGTGCTATTCATCTTGCCTAACATATGAATTTGTTTTGTGTTTATACATGGGGAACTTGTTCTCCATGGCATTGTGACTAAATGGTGTTGTTGTGATTCCAAGTGAAAGTATAGCCAATGTTAGTAGTTTCTGAAACTGCATTAGCTGAAGGAATCAAACATGCTGTTGGCAAAGTTACTGCAGGGGTTCTTGGCATGTGGCATGTCCTCACTCGTAGTAGACACAGTACTAGAGAGGTTTTTCTCTTTGCATTTCATATTGTAACCTTTACTGAATACATTTTTGGTTTCAGAAATTGTAAAACAGTGTCTTCAGGAAGCTTTCTAGTTCATCTCATTTATTCTTTTGGTGATACATATCCTTCCTACTATTTTTAATTAACACAAAATGATTTGTGTTTCTTATTTTTCATGAAAAAGCAAAATAAACTGTGGAGGTCTCAGTTTTTCTAATATTCTAGTAACCCCCTGCAAGTGCCACAAAAGAGTCTGAAGTCTGAACGTTTTAGGGAAGTGATGGAGAGAACGTGGATAGATAGAGGTGTATGCACGTGTGGCCTTCACTTCTTGTCTGCAGCTTTCAGTTGGTACAAAGACACAGGTTACAGAATAGCCCTTGAAGAGAACATTTTATTTTTTATTATTTATTATTATTATGTATTTTATTTTTTGTTTTATTATTATTATTAGTTTATTATTATATCATTATTAGAATTAGAATATTTGTGGATCTTTTAGTAAACTTGAAGATTCAAACTAAGATCAGTGTGAAAGTTAAGAAAGTAATAAAGGAGGTGGGGAAAATTAAATTCTAATCTTTGAACTTGTCCTAATGACATTTCATTAAACTTACCCTTCTTCAGAGAGTTAGCAAAGGCCTATGCAACACTTAAGTCCTCCACATAGGCTTTGCGCTGGTCCTCTCTTAGAGGTGAATAGCACCCACGAATATCATTCATTTTAAGAAGGCAGGAAAAAGACTTTGTTTTTTTTGTTTAATTTTAAATAGCTTTAATTATGTAATTTTATACTCTAACTCTCACTTTGATATTGGAATTATTGTATATACCTCCATTGTCTTAAAGGGCTGCTTTAATATCTTTCTCTCTCTTTATCTTTGTCTATTTCATAATAAATCTGGTTCAGTCAGTTAATATATGGTAAAATACTTCATACTACAAATAAAGCTGGTTCAGCTAATTTATATATGGTGTAGTAAATGCATTGACTGGGAAAGTGAAATCCTATTTTTAGTGCTATTGACCACCTTCTGGTGACATGGAGAAACGGTGTGTTATGGACATGCCTTTCTCTTTCTAGGAAGTATTCAAGGTGTTGGATTACTCAGTCAATTTCATATTTAAAATGTATTGACATTCAATTATAGGGACAGAAACGGAGTGAAAAGAAAGTAGCATTTCCTAACTTGGATAACTTACTGTAACGTGTCTTGATTGTCTTGATGGAAAAATGGCGAGTTTATGTTCACTGAAATTGACTTAACTCATTTATATGAGCATTATAATCAGTTGTAGTAAGATAGACTTTGTCTGGATAAGTAGTATGGTCAGAAGCTTCCTAGATGTATGCTGCAATACAAATTAGTGAGAATAAATGTATTTTCCATATTCTTTGTGGGTGTTCAGTGTGCCATAAATACCAGTTCTGCGAATCCTTACTCCCCTGAGTGGCCCTTACCCACCTGAAAGGTTCCATTGAAGTCTAATGGCATAATAGTTACTCACATGAGTAAAAGTTTGAAGTGTGCCTTGGATATCTAGAAAATGCTTGTATTCTGTTCTACAATAACACTGCATAAAGGATGGTAAGAGAAATAATTACTAAAAATCTGTCCAATGAACAGCTTTTTGTTGTTTTAAAAATGAAGTCATGTGGAGATGTAAGAGAACAGCCAGGACTTGTGCTGTGAGGAACGATTGACACAAAGCAGATCTAATTTGCAATGTGAGGTATTAAAAGAGATTGTTGCCTAACTTGACTCTTTAAAAGAACATTTACAGCAATACTGGCAGATGATAAAAGAGTAAACTTTGGGAAAAAACACTTTCTCAGTCACAGAGAACACTCAATAAAAGGCAAAATTGACTGCCTATATATGTGTGTGTGTACATATTAACATGGTGAAAATAATACATACAATGGTTGCAAAACATTTTTCTAACTGATTCCAATAGAACACAATATTAAATAGCTTATTTGGTACATTTATACATATGGCTGTTTAGAAAATTCATAATGTGTATGTGCTGGCGTAAAGGTTCTATTGGCAGGAGTTCGACTTTACCTCCCACACAGATGTCAATAAAGGTGGGATAGGAGCCTTGGGTGCCCAGCCCCTCGGCATTTTTGAAAATCCCCAGCCTAACTGGTTATTCCTCTAGAAACCATCTCTTAATTTCTTCATCAGATATTTTACAGAAAAGCAATTTTAGACCTTTTTAGAATGTTTGTTTTGGTTTGTTTGTTTGTTTTGAATGATGGGCCTGATTCTAATTTCACTCAGACCAGAGGAAATTAAAAGTATCTCCACTGAAGTCAATACAGTTATAGCAGCATAAAAATACTGTAAAATGAGAATTAGACCCAGCATTGGTAGTGTATTTTTTTAATCCTGCACCTGTAAACTCATGTACCTTAGCAGATAACTTAGCACACGTGCAGGTGGTATGAGAGAAATAATAATAATAATAATACATTTTACAACCTTCTCTGTAAATTACATTGTTACAGTTTTAAGGTCCAATATATCTGGTGGTCTTTCAAGACTGAAAACAAATGTTCTGTGGCCTGATTTTGATTTCCTTCCGACCAGTTTTACACCAGTAATTTCTCTGGAGTTGTTCCTGATTTATACTTAGCATAAGTGAGATCAGAATCAGGTCCCAGTCTATACTATTGAAAAGCCGGGTTTTTAGCTCTCCAGTATCTGCAGTGAAATAAGGCCAACAACTTGTGTTGCACAGCTATAGCTGCGGGTGACTGGAACTATGTAGGAAGCTTTGTGGGTATTTTCAATATCATTTTGCATGGAAACTTTAATTACTACAAAAATAATTACTTTTAGAAAATTGGCCCTTTTTGCTTAATTTTTTTCTGCTTCATATTCATGTTCTATAGCTGCCAGTTCCCTCTATTCCCCAAGCAAAAACAAAATGGAAACACAAAACTGAACTGCAAATTAGGTTCACTCAGCATAGCCTCACACTTTCCTTTCAGGGTCTTCCTCTTTCATAACTAGGCTAACCAGTTCTGAAAAATTAACTTCTCCCATCATGCTTTCTCATCCGACACACCCCAAACAAGTCTAGAATTAAACTAGAACTTTTTTGAAACTTCTGAAATTTTCTGTTAATTTATATTTTATTTTATTTTATTATATTTTATTTTGCCTCTGTACACCTAAGCTTTAGAACCTGAAGGGAAATATGGAAATAGCAAGTCTGTTCTCTCAGTATTCTGAAAACAAGGATCATAACCCTTATGAAATCACCTGTTCTCATCAGATTTCCAGCCAAATTTTGCAGACCCGGGATTTTCAGATGCTCTTAGGACACATGTCCAAACTTCTTGTTGCTTATCTGGACCTTTTGAGGTTTCTCTGTCACAGGTTGTAATATTTTCTACCTCTTAGTGCAAATAGAAAAGTGCAAATAGTGATTAATGAACATATTTGTCAATAAGTCACTGAGTTTGGATCGCTATAATTTGTTGGGTCATATTATTCATTATTTATGAATATTGGGCAACAGCCAGGTATTATTCAAAATATTTGTGAAACCTGAAAGTTTTGTGAGTTTTAGAGTAAATGATTATTTGTCTGTAAATTCATATCAGAAGTGTATGATTCATTATTTGCAATTTGTTATTTTCCAGTTCACAATGTTTAAGTCATCCAATCAGAGAGCTGGAACCATACTATGTGACTTATGTGGTTGGCCATGCAACGCAAATATCAAACAGTAAATAGCCAAAGTGAAGAGTTTGTAAACAACTCCCAGTATGAAAATTGTTCATCTAATCAGTTCACTGAATACTTAGAAATAGCAAATATATTTGTATAACATTAGAATCAATTTGCAAATAAATCTAAGAAAGAAGTGCTGCAGTATGTAGCTTGTAAATAAGGACCTACTCACTGTGCTGTTCATTTTTGTTGCTATTTTATCTTCTCATTGTTATTCTCAGCCATTCAAAATCATTGTAGTTATTTTAAAAGGCAGGTTTGGCTTATTGGATTTCAGGAGATGTAAGTTTGAACAGCTCTGTTATCCCCTTTGCATTGTAGTTCACATAAAAGGAAGAACTTTTTATAAAACAAGTCAAAAGAAAAATTAATTTGGCTGGTGTGGAATTAAAACCTTTTGTAAGGTTAAACTGATACAACAGGGATCATGGTATGACATGATAGAAGGATACAGCAGGGGTCAAATCCTGACCCCATTGAAGTCAATAATAAAACTCCCGTTGACTTCAGTGGGTCCAGGATTTCATCTTTGGTGTTTAGTGAATACTAGTTGAAAGTTATAAGTGATTGAGTGTTGTCCTGGACTTCCTTCACTTGTGCACATTTATTTTTTAAAGAGGCACCAGTTCCACTGAAAGGCACTGTTTGCATTCTGAAGCATTATCATGTACGCTTCACTTTCTATTTACCTTGTTGATATATCTACCTCTGAGAGTGCAGTGGAAAGTGAGTCAGTGATACCTAGTGAAAGAGAAAGTGACTACAAAATGTTGGTATACTCTTCAATTTTATTTATTTCTACCATTAGATCCTGGCTATAACATAACATAGGGTAAACTTACCTCAATTTATGGTAAAGGTTGTTACAAAATGAAACATGCTGAACCAGTGTTTGAAGTCTGTCCATGGAAGCAGGAAAGAGTACTTCGCTTTCAAAGGTAATTATAGCTCCTAAATTGCACATGAGCCTACAGGACTGTTGATTTTTTTTGGTTTTTGTCAGTGTGTCCTCAAAAGGAGATCTGGTCTTCTCCTATTCATTGTATTTGAAAAGGGATAAGCAGTGGGGGTTCTGCAGCATATGATTTATTGGGAGTCAGAGTACGAGCCATGTTTCTTGAGACACTGTCACTGGAGACATTCAGGCCAACCTGAAAGAAGATTATGTAGCCTCCATTCTGGGAAAACTGGCAGGACAAGAGATTTCCTCTGGTATTTTATCAGTGCTTGGGTAGGGAGTGCAGGGTTATCTTAAGTAACACATTCACTATCGCTATTGATTCCCCCCCCCCGCTTAAGTAAAAGAAAATCAGCTCTCAGAGTACACATAGTATTCTCGGTGCTTAGAGCAAAGGCAGTTGCTAACATCTTCCAGATGTTTTAAAGTCTCATGCGTCAACCTCAAAATGAGATGTCTCTGTCCATTATCCATTTCTTTTTTGGACTGAATGTTACTGTTTTTATTCAGGAAACACACACCTAAATACTTTGAGTAACACCATTTATAATAGAAGGTTTCAGAGTAGCAGCCGTGTTAGTCTGTATCCGCAAAAAGAAGAACAGGAGGACTTGTGGCACCTTAGAGACTAACAAATTTATTAGAGCATAAGCTTTCGTGGACTACAGCCCACTTCTTCGGATGCATATAGAATGGAACATATATTGAGGAGATATATATACACACATACAGAGAGCATAAACAGGTGGGAGTTGTCTTACCACCTCTGAGAGGCCAATTAATTAAGAGAAAAAAAACTTTTGAAGTGATAATCAAGCTAGCCCAGTACAGACAAAAGTTATTCTACTTTCTCAGTCTCTAACCAAGAGTATTTAGGGCCTGTTCCCATTGACTTCAATAGGACAGGATCAAATCCTTAGTAAACATATACACATACGAACCTAGTCACAGAAAGGACTCCAGGGAAGTGAGGATTTTTAAAATGGGAATGTGTAAGTCAGAACACTTTCTTCCTGAATGCGAAGAATTGCCGTTTCATTCTGGTAAGTAACAAAAAATAAACCACTGAAGAAAAAAAGAAAGAACATATTGTTTTGGCAGGTGTCTTATAATATTCAAAAGTAGACCTGGTTGGATATTTGGTGTAATGGGTGAGGGGAGGAGGAAATACTGAATATTTTGTGAATGCTAGTAGTACTTTAGTTTGATTCAGTCATATTCAAGCCCTTTAGTAGCCATGAATTCACAAAGCTTTGAATCTGGTCTGCATGATGCATTAGAATGAATGCATTTGACATTGAATACAAATATTGTACTTACTAGACCGATTTTGAAGCTTAATATTCTTCTTACCTGACTAGTTTTGAAGCTTAATTACTGAAAACCTATATTGTATAATTCACAAATAATTCCCCACCTGCTTTTAGGAGTATATTTTCATATACCAAATAAATTCTCAGATAACACGACTGGTTTGCAAATACTTCATAATGCCAAAAAATATCAAATTTCACTGAATTTTGTATTCAGAGTGTATTGTATACTAGTCAACTGACTCTATAGAGAGAAGAAATGTTAGCCCACACTTTTGGCTTCCCAAGTTAACATTTTCCAAGCCTATTAATGCTCTACTTTTCATAATATCTTTCATCTCCTAAATCTGAGAAACAGAACAGGTTTCCCTTGTTTTAATTCAAGAAAAGATGTTTTGCCCTTATAGTTCACACATTAGTTATCTGCAAATACATTTTCTTAGTCGGGGGGTGGGAGGAGAGTTGTAAGGGAGACTAAGGGGTTTTAAGTAGCTAATGTAATGTGGACAAATCCAGCCCAAGTGTAAAGAGGTGCAACTCTAGTGACTTGGAGTTACACCCACTTACACAAGTGCAGAATTTGATCCCTGTACTGTAGCTTGAGAAAATTTCTTTTCCTGTTAGTTTTATGGAAAACTTTGCAATGCATGCCGGATCATTTCACTGCCAGATTCAGTTAGCTAAAGCACTATATACCAAAGGACATAAAAGCAATATATCTAGCAATGGAAATTGCTAGTATTGATTTTTGCCCCATAAATTGACCTTATTTTTAGTGATAATGGTATCACATTATTACACATAAAGATTCAGTAGAAGTGCTTTTTCTTTATGAGCAGGAGTGGCTCACAAACCTTTAGAATTCCTTATGATCAATGTACAAATGATACTCAGGGAAGGATCAGGATTTTGCATTGGAAAAAATATATCCCAGCATCAGGCAGTGCCATTCAAATATTTCACTGTTCTAAGGAAAATACGTCAATAACAGAATTGCTACAGTAGTTTGAATGCAATAGGACGTTTCAAACTTTTGCCAGGTAAGCTATAAGTCCTGCTTGTTGTTCAGATCATTTTAATGTTCCTGTAAATTGCCCACATTTCTAGGGAGAGGGTTTCTATGATTATGTGCCTCTGCAGAGATGCAACTCAGACAAACGTAGAAGGAATGTTTGACACGTGAAGTCTCTGCTCCCATTAGTTTACTGATGCTTATACCAGAATTTTGAAGTGAAATCCAGTTTGGTCATGGGTTTCAGATTCCACTGGACATGCAGTATGTTCAGAATAGTTCTCATTGTTTTCTGAATTGTTGGCCCAGATCTATTACTGATGTGGAGTATCTTTAATCCCCTTGAAATATCACACATGGCAACTCCAGGAAAAACAATATAGTGCTGCAAACCAGCCTGACAAAGACTGAGTAATGGGGAACACTTTTTTGTGTATTTCCCCCCCACCAGCTTTTTAGACTGACGCACGTAAAAGGTGACACCAACTTACTGCATTACTCCCAGCACCATCGATCAAACAACAGTAGCAGCTTGAGTTCATCCTTGCTCAAGCTGCTGCTGCATTGAGTGCCAGAGGGGCTGCGTATGCACTGTTATCACATGAAGAGCTGCACACTCTTTTTATGAAAGCTCAAGGATGCTGGGTGGCCAGATACAAGAGAAGCTGTAAATGCAACAGAGTGGTTTGTGTGGGAACCCATGGAAAATGAGAAAAACTGAGAATGGTAGTGCTGAAACTAAGACTGTCTGACCCAGTACAGGTAAATGAAGCTGTGACCTCAACCTTCACTCAGAACACGACTCATACCTGGTTTTCTTTTTTTGTTTTGTTTTAATGTTTAAAACAGCTCAGTTGGGGGACAGAGGGGCCTGAATGGCTTACGGTGAATTGTAGTGGGTTCCAGAGCCTTCCATCTCTAAGGCTATGTTTGCACAGACCAGCCCAGGTCAGCTGACTCGAGCTCTCAGGTCTCATGCTCCCGAGCTAAAAAATCTCTATGTAGACACTTGGTCTCCAGCTGAAGCCTGAGCTGTGTGATCCTGCGAGGATAGAAGGTCCCAGAGCTCAGGCTCCAGCCTGAGCCCCAACATCTACACAGCTATTTTTAGCCCCACAGACCCGAGTCAGCTGACCTTCATCATGTCCGTTTGCTCCCCCATTAGCCTCAGCATCATGTCCTGCCTCCGCTCTTCGTGCTCACTTAATTCTTTCCTGGCCTCTGGCACTGAATGCCTCTATGCATTAAGCTGTACCCTATCACTGCAGGAGGACTGCATGAGCTTGGAAAACATGTCATCGCGAGTGCGTTTTTTTCGCTTTCTAATCTGTGATAATTGCAGGGACGGAGATGATAGGGGGAGCGTAAAAACATTTTACGCTTTATGATTCTGGGGGGACTGCATGGTCACCTGTGCTGCTGAGTGCTGTTTAGTTCACCACACTGACCAAACAGGAAATGAAATCCAAAAGTTCCTGGGCCTTTTGCTGTGTACCTGGCTAGTGCATTGGAGTTCAAAGTGCTGTCCAGAGCGGTCACAATGGAGCACTCTGGAATAGCTCCCGGAGGCCAATACCGTCGATTTGCATCCTCACTACCCCAAATTCAACCCAGCAAGGTCGATTTTAGCGCTACTCCCCTTGCTGGGGAGGAGTACAGAAGTCGATTTTAAGAGCCCTTTATGTCGATGGAACAGGGTTGGTTGTGTGGACGCATTCATTTTAAAATCGACCTAATGCGGCTAAATTCGACCTAATCCCGTAGTGTAGACCAGGGTTTAGGGATTGTCTTCACTGCAATGTTAGGCTAGACTCTTACCCTGGTGTTGCCTCTAACGCCCTCCAGTTCACACACAAAACCATTTCTCCTGAGTTTGGTGGTGCTTTAAACCCAGGCTAGCTGGTCAAGCTGGGGGCATGGGGTAGAACCCAAGTTCCACATTCATTTGGGCTGGTAACCCTTCCACAGGCTAAATCACTCACCTCCTGATAGTCCTCCAGTGCCTTCCCACAATTCCCCCATGTGCTCAGACGAACAGCTGAGTTATCCCACAAGTCACTGGAAAAGATAGTAACTTGGGTATGGCTTTGCAGTGTAAATGCTTATACGCAGTCTAGGCTAACCCAGGTGCTCAGGCCAGAGCTGCTGATCACCTGAGTTAACGCTGCAGTGAAGACAAATGCTTAATGGTGCTTCCTCTAATTTAGAGTTCAGATGCATTAATTGGACAGTGTTGAGAAGATTGTACTACTGCTGACTGTGCTATATCGGTCTGTATATAAACAAAGGACATTAGTTTCCAGGGCCATCTATCTACTGCCTTAGATGAACAAATGGGTGTATAGGAAGAGGGATAGAGGGTATCAGTAAAATAAGATTACATTAAGTAGTCACAGTTCACCTGCCTAGCCATTATCAGCCATTTAACATCAGGAAATGCCAGAAATCTGATAAGCAGCCTGATTTCCTGAAATTATCAGCCCAGTGTTGGGATCAGATGTTTACCAAAGTTTTGGATAAGCCACCTAAATCCACACTGAGCCTCTGAATCATTTGAGGATGGCCCACCACTCAATGGGATATGGCACCAGTCCTGTAGCAATAGCTATGGGTTCTTTTGATCCTGTAATGGCCCCTGGGTCCAGGTGGAGTCCATGACAGGATCGGGGCCATATATATCAGAGTTAGTTAATCACACCGTCAATACCGCACTGAGTAACTGAGACCGCCGACCATGGAAATAACCCACTTCCTTCCCTGAAGGACCAAGGGACGCGCCCCACCCATGTACTTATCCGCTACACCGATACTGACTTGGACTCCTTATTCATTCCATGGGTGGCGTACCCGAGCCCACTTATCCACTGACACTTTAAAAACTCTTGCACCCCAATCTGGGTCTATGCAGGTTATGCGATATGTATGTATATTCTCATCCTTGCAAACGATACCTGTAACCCCCCATAACCGAAGCCTGACCCCAGATGTACAGTACCTTGCCTCTTAACTCGTGTATATTTCATTTTAAACATTCACTTTAATAAAATTTTTAATTCTGATTTGTGAAGTGCAGAGTGGTCTGTCAATATTTTCAAAGGGCTTAGCGATCTGCAGCTGAGAGGTGCTATATAAGTACAACGTGTTATTATTAAAGCTGCACAGCAGTTTGTTATTAATATAACACAGCACCTAGTTTGATCATTATTCTAGTTATATCAAGTTCTGAGAAACAATACTCACATTTAAAGATTTGTAGAGTTTTTTCTTTTATTTATATGAAATACTTCAGTATATTTAATGAGACTGCACATAGGGAGCCAAAAACTTTAGCATCACATCTCCTGCTAATTCAATATGATTGTAATGTGCGCTGCTTTTACAGCTCTTACTATTGTATAACACAATGAGTGACAAACACTACTTAGCATACTGGATGGGGGCAGCGTCTCCAGCTTTAATCTACCTAATGCCCCCACTGCAAGATATAAATAGATTAAGAGAGAAAATCCAATATTTTCTCCATTCTCCCACCAGAGCGATACACATTAGTTGTTTCTTGCCATCTAATTGCATTACATGGCAGGGGATGCGATAAACATTTAATGGGAGTCACAATCATCTGTCACTTCCCTTTAGATGGATAACGTTCAGTATGATTTACATAGGCTGCACTTGTGCAGGGATCATAGTGCTAGCCCATATCCGGGAAGTTGCACTTTTTGCTGATGGATTTTCTTTAATTAGGGTTAAAAAAAAAAAAAAAAAAGGACCATGAGTACACAGGCCCTCTGAGGTACTTTAATTAATCCCTCATGAAGCAAGCCTGGGTCTTTAAAAAAGCCTGAGTATCTTAGGCCTGAATCACCACTATGTTACTCCAGTTTTATGCTGGTGTAACTCCATTGAAATGAAACTGGAAGAACAGCAGTGAATTCAATCATTTATATTAAGCGAAACAAACACTTTTCAGAAACCTTTTTTAATGAACCTCCGCTTTTGTTTGTTATTTAGAGAACTCACATAAATCACTATATTTCAAAGAAAGCATACCCTAAAATATCCACCCCAGTTCTAGTTGGATCTAATCATTGAACTTAATAGCAAATCTATCATTAATTTCAATAGGAGCAGGACTGGTCGATCACTTGTAATCTACTAAAAACACAAAGATCATGAAACATATTTTTAATGTTTAAGCATTCAAGAGAAAAGCTAAGGATCACGGTAGATGAGTTACTGTCAGGTTAGAAAATCTTCTGGTGGGAACACTCGTGTAGAAAGAGATAATGGAGATTACTGAAAAGCTGATGGGTGATGTGTGTGTGTGTGTGTGTTCATTTGCCTATCGAACACTGTTCTAACTGTGCCTGAACCAGAAACCTGAATATGAACTCTCACACAATCAAAGTTCTGATCTGAATCTATTTTCCCAGGTCACCCCCATCTCTAACTCCAACTCAGTTTGACTCCGCTATTGCTAGTGGTTTTCTCTATGATAGAAAATGGTCCAATGAGAGCTGTAATTAAATCCTGTTGTAACTCGGTTTGTAGAAAATGTTCCCTTCCGAGGCACTGTCTATATACACTAGGGACAGAGTTCAAAATCCCCCTCCTCTGCTAGCACCACTTCACCTTCATCAGTAGGTAGCAGCATCGGAAGTTCTAGTTTAAATGGACCACTGGCTGCTGCCACTAATTTAAGCAGTAAATCAATTAAGACCTACTCTGAGCACAGTGTTCAAAGTAGTGGTGGCAGCCAGGGTCCATGTAGTGCTAAATTAGAGTTAGCAACCATGTGGAATTTTTGAAAAATTCTGTAATGTAAACAGGGCACAATAGTGAGACTTAGTATGAGTTGTGGTGATGGCTTTGTCATTTAGATACGTGCCTAAACAGGTGTGGGAGCGAGACCACCAACTCATTTCACACAGACAACCAGAAAGACCTCAGATGGTAACAGCTTTCTTTCGTTATAAATCTGAACTGGATTAGAAACAGCAGCCTCAAGGTGACAGGTTCTGTAGCCCATTAACAGTCCCCTGAGGTCTCATGTCCCCCAGCTGAGCCCATTTCTTACTGCTGTTGTGAGCTTATTTCATATTCCTATTTGCTGTGCTGCACTTCCGGCTCAGGAGTAGTTTGGAGAGAAAGTGCACTCTGACATTCTGCATTAGAGCTCAGAGAGCAGTTTGCCATAGACCTTCACTGACTTGACTTTTCCTATCAGTTTTAAGAAAGATGATGAATATAAAATATTTCTCAATTTAGCTTTTAGGCCTCCTGGGACATTTCATCGAGTGATGAAAGAAACAGGAATCCAGCACTGGGTCTCCCTGCACGGAAAATAACTCCTAGCAATTGTGTTCAATAAGAAAGAAAAACAATCTGACATCAAAAAAGCAAGGGGGAGGGGGAGAGTCATTTATTGATAAAATTGCCTGTGTAGTTTGCCAGTGAGGTAGTATTATAGGATTCTGCTAATTTGACAAGATCAGGTCATGTGGTACTATCTGCATTGCAAACAATTACCAAAGGTTGTAAGGCAGCTTCTCTTATATGAATCACTAAATCATTAACTTCTCTATCACTGAAAAAGTATCCTAGCTACTGTTTGTGTCCTCTTCAATCAATATCCCCAGACCGAGTATCCATGTCCTTTATCTCCCACAGGAATGACTAAACCATTCTACTAGTTCCAAATCATTCAGCTAATGGGCACAGGAGTAGGGACCTTAATTGTCCCTGACACCAACACAACCACTTTTCTTCTTTGCATATCAATACTATACATCTCTGTCAGAGAGGAGGCAAATTGAGTTATGAAAATGCTAAGGCTGGTCTCAGAGTACATTATATCGAATTTGGGGCATACAGACTTGATTCTGTTAACATACCGCAGAATTTTAATATCCAACTGAAAGCAGTTATTTGTCATTCATTGTTGAGGTTGTCTAAATTACTCTTCTACAAACGTGTGTAATACAATTTCTGCAAAATCCACTGTATTTCAAACTCCAGTTATGAATCACTGACAAACCTAATTTTTATGCTAGGAGGAAACAAAAATAGGAAAACACAAAAATTGATGATAGATCCTGCATAAACAAAACACAGTACTATTTTACTATTTTGTGATTTGTCTGCTGAAAAACATCACCTAGTATAAATAAACCAAGAACTTTAGGCAACCTAATGAATTTATCACATGTCAGTCAGATTGCAGTGATGAGGCCCTCTAGTGGTTTGTCCTGCTGAAGTAATTTGAAGTCTGAAAACGGGCTCTGGCCAAAATTCTATTTTGTTGGGGTTTTTTTAGAATTATTGGGTCATTGAGTTTGGGATTTTAGATGTTTGGAGTAGTTCAGAGGAAAAGATGTAATTTTATGCATAAAAGCATTTTACAGTGTGTTTTATTTTGCTAGCATTTAACAATCTTTAACAAATATTATAACTGTTATTATTATTATTGATTTCTTTGCCACACAGCACAAGGAGAAATTTAGAAACCAAAGCACAGGTTAGTAATTATTGAAAACGTGCTTTTTTTTTCCTTCTTGTTTATAGCAAACTCTTTGGATCTGTCTTATGTGAGTGTTTTAATTGCACTGTCTAATCTGTGGTTTTTAAAACAAAAGATTAATTTCCTTATATTTGATATTCAGTGATGCAAAGATTTTGCAAAGGTCTAACCATTCCAACCAGTAAAACAAATCAGCCTACAACACTTATACAACCACAAACAGCAACAAAATCCCCATATTTCTAGGTGGTTGGAGAAATTAAATCTCTGTTCATGACAACAACCACCTCAAATCATGAACACCGCTGTTCATAGAGGCTTCATTGAGTTTTCAAGAGATCAGCTCTAGATGGTCCTTCCTTTTGTAGGGGTGTATATTTTGCTGTGAAAGGGGAATATTCTTATTTAGTTGAAGAGATTGACAAGTGTAACTCCCTAACCATCCATTTGGGAATGTGTGGTTTGACAAATTAGGAGATTCTTTTTCACAAATATCAGGCCTTTGAAAAATCCTCCTGTATCAATTATGTCAAAACAGTATTTTTGGTTGTGTTTACATTGAATAGGATATACATGCATGTCTTCTTCTTCCTCTCTCATATTCCCTGTAAAACTATGTATTCCTGTCAGCATTTATGGGAATGTATTTCCCCTTGAGGTCAGTGGGTGAGTTGTGTGTTCAGTTATGCTAATTCTGGTCCCAGCAATTATCCTAAATCACTGAGATGAGCTCCGAGACTGAGCAGGAAGGAATTATCCCCCCTATGCTGTAGAATGGCAGCAGTGTCACTCGGACGTGGCTACACAGCTTCAGAGCTACACTTGCATCTGTGGTTCTAGTGCAGCCACTTAATGAAGGGGATAGGGACAATTGCCATGGAGAGCTGGATCCACCGGTATTAGCCCTACCATAACCCCTGCCCAACCCCACTAGACCCGTACAATGCTGTCATTCATAGCAGCAAATGGAGCTCCCAAAGCACATCTAGCCTGGCCTCTGAAAATCCTGTTCCTTTCGTCACTGCAGCAAAACCATACTGTCAAGTATCAGGGGGGTAGCCGTGTTACTCTGGATCTGTAAAAAGCGACAAAGTCCTGTGGCACCTTATAGACTAACAGACGTATTGGAGCATAAGCTTTCCTGGGTGAATACACACTTCATCAAACACATGTAGTGGAAATTTCCAGAGGCAGGTATAAATATGCAGGCAAGAATCAGTCTAGAGATAACGAAGTTAGTTCAATCAGGGAGGATGAGGCCCTCTTCTAGCAGTTGAGGTGTGAACACCAAGGGAGGAGAAACTGCTTTTGTAGTTGACTAGCCATTCACAGTCTTTGTTTAATCCTGAGCTGATGGTGACAAATTTGCAAATGAACTGATTCAGCTTGGGCTTGGTCAACACTACAGAGTTAGGTCAAGGTAAGGCAGCTTATGTTGACCTAACTATGTCAGTGTCTACACTACAGCCTTGCTCCCACTGATGTAAGTGCCCTACTACACCGACATGATAACTCCACCTCCAGGAGAGGCGTAAGGCTTATGTAGGTGTAGTTAGAGCGAGCAGTGTCCCTGTATAAACTGTTACTTATATCCACTGTTGGCTAAAATTCTTGTCAATTTCATGGCTCCCTGCTGGAGTCCTGAAATTGACAAGAAAGGCTAATAGGTTCCCTGCTGTGAACCCTGAGCTTGGCTCAGCCTCTCACCCCACGCTGGTAGGGGGCTCCAACTAGAGCCCTGCTGCCACCTAGGGCTCCTGGTTACCTGCTTTAGCGGGCTGCTGCCCATGCCTCTTCCCGCTGGGAGCCCTGCTTCCCTCCAGCTCCCTGTTCCCAGCAGGCTGCTGCCTGGGCTCCCTGCTCTGAGCCCGGCTGCTGGGTGCTTAAAGCCCAGGCTCCCAGCTCCCCCGGGAGCTCCCAGAGCACTCAAGAGTGCTGCTGCTCTAAGCAGAGACAAAAGTAGCGTGAAATTGACAAGAATGTCAATTTCACTCCTGGTAGGCTCTGTACTGAGAAATGGAGCCTATGCAGGGCTCACAGCTGGGGCTGTCACCCCAGGGCAGATGGGGGCTCCAGCTGTGAGCCCCACATGGCTGTCAATGCCCCACAAAACCCCACTTCAGTCGGTGCAAAGGCTCCTGGTGAGGATGCGCTTCATCGGCAGAAAGAGGATAGTGTGGACACTAATCGCTGATTGACTTACTGCGGTGGCTGTAGCTCGACCTAAATTATCTCAACCTAATTGTGTCGTGTACACAAGCACTTAGTCTGAAACCCTCTGAATTGATGGGCATGTGAGAGACAGAGTTCATCCTTGTTCACAGACTTTGTTGCCTGTTGCTTACTGTGCCAGAGGACTTGTTAGAAATGTTGATATCTATATATGCATATAGATCCATTAATACATTTATTGCTCATGCATACAGTCACATCGATCATTAAAAAAACAAATGTGAGCAGCATGCAGCAGTACAACCAAATTGCTTGAAAAACACTTATGGCCTAGATCCGCTCTGGGTGTAAATTAGTGGAACTCCATTGAAGTCAGTGGAGCCATGTGATTTACAGCAGTTCAGAATCTGGCCCATATTCCATATTATTTTGTTTGGAGTTTGGGGGGTTGTGTTGGGTTTTTCTTGTTGTTGTTTGGTTTGATAATTGCTTTTCTGAAGGTCCACCTCCAACAGGTCTATTCAAAAACAAAACAAAGCCCCCTATCATTTTATGATATTTATTACATATCTCAACAGACCAAAAATATGCAATAAACCAGTATAAACAGTCTCACCCCCAGGGGATCTGTTTTTACCAAAAATACATTTTTATACAACATACAAAGCATTTTTTGTATGACTCCACCAGAGGCAATAAAACTTTCTTAAGCTGCTGTTTCATACTATGAGAACAGACAGACATAAAACACAGAGTTAGAGGAGAACAGAATACACTGAGCAGAAATTATTTAACAACTCCTTCAGGAAGAAAGTAAAGCCAGTAAACTGAAAGCAAAAGGCATTGTCTTGGATGTCTTCTAATATGGTAGGGGCATGTTATCATTTTAAAAAGAAATACCCGCTAAGAAAAGCCTAGTGTGAAAGCTTTTTTGTTTTTGGTGTGGTGGGGTGGAGGGTGGCTGAAAGGGGTTTGGTACTGTGAGCAAAGGAACTGTCTCCTGTTATTCTGGTTTCTCCTATATTCAGGGAAACAGAATTTTGTAGATTCTTTGTCAATAAACAAGATTGCATCACAAGTACCCAGACTCCCTCATCAGTTTATTTTCCCTACTGGAAAAACCTACAAGATGCCAAATTTTGCCTAGCCGCTTTTGTATAAAGGGGTAACACCCCAAGCCTCTTTCACTTAGTCTTGGGAACTGTATGCCAGATGACAAAGGATGCCCTAGGTTTCATACCAGAAGGCCAAAGTTAGAATGAAATACAGTAAGCTACAGAGATGTTTTTTACATGTCAAAGATGGTATTTTATTAATAATATACCTAGCACTTTTTGTAAGAACATAATATTAAAAAGTGCTTATGGTTTAAAATTTAAAGTGCTCTATAAAAGTAACTAATTAATTCTCACCATTCTACACAGGACACACACGAACGTTATATGTCTTTACAAGGCCACGCAGACAGCAGTAGAATAAGAATTAGAACTCAGAAGATTTTTGTTCCCATTCCTTTGCTCAGTACATCATTGAGAAGTCTATATGCAAGAATTCACAAACTATATGCGCACTCAGCCACCCAATAGAGACTTCTCTGGGGAGCAAGCAGATATCCAGCCAAATTGCAACACACTGTGTAACAGAATGGAGATGGGAATATTTTGGCTAAAGAAGCTGGGGCAAACATGAAAAGTTCCATGAGAATTGTAATGTCTATGCAGGGCAGACAGGACCCTAGTTTTAAAGATTTTATCTGTAATCATTTGGAAAGAGTGTGTGGGGGGTTGCTAAGTATTTTTCCAATATGTTACCAGACCTACCATGTCTAGCAGTAAAAGTATGCGTGCATTATGGAGCTATCTATCATTACCTATTCATAGGCGGCTGTGGGAGTCAGCTACTCAGTCCTCTGTGTATTCTTACCTTTCTTTAACGTGTTCCTAAAGTGCTTAGAAGTTTATTTGCAGCGGCTGTGTCCTTGTACTTTTCCCATTTTGTCAGTGGTTTGTAAAATTATACTTCAGTGGTCACTGAAGTTTGAAATCGCTGGCAGCATTTCTTATTATATCACTTTGATATTGTTATAGGCTGCTAAGAAAACAACAACAAAAAACCCTTTGCTTAGTGCAATTAAGGTTTCTTCAAGACAGTGCGCCTCTGGTGGTTTATGCAATCATCACTCACTTAATATGACAGAACATTTTATAAGATATTATTGGTTTAATTTACCATTGAACAATGTAAATTAAACATTGCCTTTACATGCCCAAAAAGCTGACTAAAAACTGTTGATTGATGAAACCTCAAAACACTTAATGAATGTTAGAATGTATTCTCATAAAACAATATGATAATTGCAGCGTAGTAGTTTGTTCCCCTTTAGAAAACAACTGACATGTGGCACGTGATATTTCTGAGCATCAGGGTTTAAAAATCAAACTATGGACCAAATTCTTAGAAACATCTGTCTTAGTCCCATGGAAATCAGAACCCAGTTTTGGCTTAATTCATTCATAACTTTATACAAGTTTGACACTTATAAGTTTTTCAAAGCAGATAAAAAAATGTGTTGTAAGGCTGTGTCTACACTGGGGAAAATTTACAAAACAATTCCCAGCTGAACCAGGATTAGCACCAATGGGAGCTCTAGTATCGTCTGTGCTCCCACAGCCAGACCAGTTTTCAGCTCCATGTAACTTAAACCTAGTGAAAGTTAGTCTAGTTAGTACATAGGTAAAAATGTGGTCTGCTGCTGGAGCTTTGTCTGTATAAGGCTCCTACTGGCACTAAGTATGCTAGTGGTGATGGAATTTTGTTTTGTTTGTTTTTTTGTTTTTTGTAAATTCCTCCGCGTAGGCAACACTTTTGAGACTCAGGATCACAGAGGTTTTAATTATAATTATTTGGAATATTTGTGTGAAACCGCCTGTTACAGACCATGGACTAAATGTGAGCCAATTCCTGCAGTTTTCATTCAGGCAAGACTCCCAGTGGTGTTATGTTTATTTTTAAAACTTAGAAGCAAGTAGAAGGCTGTCTTTTTTGTTTGTTTTGTTTGAAAGAATGTAGTGCTAGTGAGTGAAAGATCCCAGGTTGCCATCACTGGACATTGAAGTAATCTCTTTGTCCACATGTAAGCAACTCTGGAGGAGACATCTTTGTAAAGGGTTCCAGGTGCCACCAATCCCTCTATAAAGAATTGAGCTGAGACTACTATAGAACAGCAGACAGTGCAGAGTTGCAGTGGTAGTAGCTTTAAGGCAATAGATAGCGCAGAGCTGAGGTCATTTGGGCAGAAGCTGCAGAGAGAGCAACAGCCTACCTAAGGACTCTGGTGTGGGTCTCCTTACCCAGCAATTAAAGCTGAAATCACCTGAGCTGGGTCAAGTGGAAGAGCCCCTAGAGTAGCCAGGCAGCATTGGCCTGCTAGTATCCTTGGACTTCTTCAGCCCAGGACAGCTAACTGTGAGTGGGGACCTGGGAAGGAGAGAAGTGGCTTGAATGCCCCAACCCCTTTCCCTTTTTAAGAGGACTGAGGTTGGGATTATGGTTAAAACAACCAAGAGGGTGGGAATCTTACTGCATAAAATGTGTTCATTTATTAATTGCTGGTTTTCACAAGTTTATTTTGTTGTCCCCCCTACCCTCCAATAAAGTTATCTTTGTTTTAAATCATTGGACTTGGTATTTGCACATGGGAAAGTATTGTTCATCAGGGGTTCCCAGAGTGGCAGATATAGTTTTCCAGGTCTCGGGGAGGGGGGGAGGAGGGCGGGATATGGATGCTGAGGATCTCAATGCCAGGGGCGGCTCTAGGTTTTTTGCCGCCCCAAGCACGGCAGTTAGGCGGCCTTCGGCGACACGCCTGCGGTCATGTGGATTCAGCGGTATTTCTACGGGTGATCTGCCAGTCCCTCTGCCGCCAAATTACTGCCAAAGCTGTGGAACCGGTGGACCTCCTGCAGGCAGGCCGCTGAAGGCAGCCTGACTGCTGCCCTCACAGCGACTGGTAGGCCGCCCCCCGCGGCTTGCCGCCCCAGGCACATGCTGGTGCCTGGAGCCACCCCTGCTCAATGCGCAAGGAATTGGGCTGAGTTCTGTAACTCACTTCACATGTAGGCCACCACACAACCACCAGATGGTATTAACGCTGAGGTCAGACTTGAACCAGTGACCTAAGGTGAAAAAATTCCATATTCCACTGATAGTCCCCTGAGATATGCATTGCCCTTTCCTCTGCTTGTAGTCATTAACCACAAATCACATTTTTAACCTCTCCAGCTCTTGCATTAACAGCTAGGATGAAGGCTTGAAAAAGAAGAAAGAGCTGACAGTGTAAAATTGTATGAATTTGTTATCATTTTCTGCAATTTCCTACTTGGTTTTTCAGTTTTTTGTTTTTTAACTTTTAATTGGCTTTGCTGAGAAAGGGAGGCATTTTGCTTTTGATCAAAATGGGAGATTACCACCAAAAAGCAATTCATTTTGTTGCTGTTCTTTTGCAAGGCTGAGGGAAAACAAAATTTGCCAGATTCACTGTGTGTGAACCATTTCCATGTTGCTCTTTTAGAGTAGCTGCAGATTGTGCCTGATTTTAACCTCTGAAATCCAGACAGGCACTTTCTCATGTGCTGCTTGACCTGCTCCTGTGCTTATGCAGCACAGAAGGATGACAACAAATACGAAGTCTCAGAATTTCCTCTGTGGTTTTCATGCTCCTTCATTTCCTTCCTGAAACTCCTGTGCTACCTCTGTTTGCTCTTAGGTAGCTGCTGCCTTCCACCCCAGAGGTGGCTGCCCTTCAGTGTTAGGTCAAATAATTCTTAAATAGAAGGTAAGAATTAAGGCTGCCCCTGTACAGATGGAAGGGGAGGGAGAGTGCATGCAATGTGTGGATGGTGCCAATTTCACTCTAGCAACATGGGCAGTGCTAGTTGACTGTGAGTCCCCCCCCCCCCCCGAGTGCACGTTGCTCCCATTTAAAAGATGGCAGAGCTGCCACTGTATTATGCTCTCTTGGAGCCTAAGGAGGGCTTCTGGGTAAATCAGCAGTATGATATGTATCGTGTGTGTGTGTGTGTGTGTGTGTGAGAGAGAGAGAGAGACACGCACGTGCGCACACACACCACCCCAGTGCACAGTTGTGCCTTAAAGGCACAGACCAGTACACATCGTGTACATTGTTTTGAAACTGTAAATTGCTTTGGAATCCTTTGGGATGAAAAGTTCTATATAAATGTATTACTATTCATATCATTAGATGATTATTATTTGTTTATTAAGGTACCAGAGGTACCTATTTATGAAGTGCTGCTTCATTTTTTCTGGAGTGAGGTGAGTAAGCAGTTTTCAGTAATTAATACCAATCATCTAACAAAATCTGAAGAACCAACTAATGGCTTTACCCTAGTCTTAGCCTGACATGCATAAATGGGACTTTTCATAATTGTGTGTGTGCAAATGTTTGCTTTACTTCAAATATTATGTCACAAAATGACCAGAACAAAAGGTGTTTGTGAGGCATACTGTACAATTAGGAAGTGAATTCCTGAGCTATATAGCTAACTCTGCAGCAGGGTTTGAGCAGCCCAATTTCTGGGGCTGAATTGTGGTCTTTGATGAGAGCAGGCTACAACAATGCACTCTTTGAGAACCTTGCTAAATCTCAGTTTAGTCGCTGAAATGTTTCCATAGTTTATTTTTCTAGGATCTCTTCCATGGCTGCTTGCTCATAAAGACCTGGCTGTGGAAGGAAATTAGGCAGGAACTTTTGAATTGGCCTCGTTTGCCCAGCTCTATTGACCTGTATAAGGGGTTGTTGCACTTGTGGGGCCTTGAGTTGTTTGTTCACAACTGCTTAATCGATAAATTGTTCTCAGTTAATGAATAATTAAAATCAGATTCTGATAATGGACCAGCCAGCCCTGCTCAGGAGGTGAAAATCCTCAAGCAGAGCTGCTGGGAGATTGTACTTATAGCTCCCTGCCTTAGTCTTTCGCTATCAATGGGAATTGTTTTGACTGGGAAGTTGATAAACTTAAGGAGCAGTGTAACTCATAAGGTAGAAACCAAGGAAGTTGGACCTAAGTTAAGGAGCTAAGTTTTCTTCTGAGACTTGTTTCATTTTTCTCTTTATTTTTACAGAAGACAGACTGTAGAAACAAAAATGGAAATTTTCTACCTTTTCTCCCACACATATTTGAATTGCAGGCAAATAAAAATGAGACAGAGATTTTTGGATGAAAAGGTCACAGATGTTGGGCCAAATTCTGAGTAGTCCATTGATTAAGTACAATGGAGTTCCTCACTGTTACATTAGAGTAACAAAGAGCACAGTTTGGCCCACTGAATTAAAAAACACACCATGAAGCTTGTGACTGTGAACTTGATTGTGGTCTCATTTACATCAGTGCAAATCAAGGGTCACTTGTCTAAAATCAGTGGAGTTACACTGGAGTCTAACTACTGTGAGACTAGAATCAGGCTTTGTCTTTTACAATGTAAAATGAAATGCATTTGGCTCTGTACAGAGGGTCAGCACAAGTGAGCTGTATTTTGAGGGATTAAGTGATACATAGCTCTTGGTTCTGGCCCTCTGCAGAGGGATGAATTTCACCTATAGTGAACAGTAATCTCTTAAACAACTGAGATGTGACACTAAATTCCATAATCAAGGGCCATACAGAATCCTCTCTTGGCATAGTTTCATAAAGAACAATTAACTAAGTCTCTGGATTTCTGTACCAGGAAGAAATTTGTCTCCTTTGTCAGTCTGAGTTTGTTGTTGCTTTAGAAGAAGAACCAAACATTTTTGTATAATTATTGGTTTACAGAGATGTGCGATTTTTCTCAATCTATTTTTCCTTTCTTGCTGTTGACCTTTAAATATTAAAGAATTCAGTGTGCTGAAAGATACCTTGTATAAGCGAAAGCCATGATGATGCTGAAAATTCATTGCAGTGTTTTTGGATCACTGTTATAAAGTGAACTTCACAAAGGTGCATTTCAACCAACAGTAAAAATGTTTATTCTAAAATATTTGCAGCGAAAGCAATACAAAAGAGGAAACTGCTCCAGAGAATGGGGGAAATGGAGATGTGAGTGGTAAGGAATAGCAGATTTGTTATGTAGGTATTGTCATTCTGTGAAAAAACTTCCAAGATGCTTAACACCAAATTGTCAAGACTAATCTCAAATCCCTTCAACAGTGTCCACAAAATCCTGTTGTTTGTGCAAAACTTGTATTCACCGATCCAGGAAGTGTAAAATAGCACGTGGCCAAGGTGATAGGACTGTCCACATGTGTCCCTCCACCCCCACTCAGACACCCCCTCCCCCCTGTTCCCATGTGGCCCTGCACCCCTCCCCCTGTTCCCATGTGGCCCTGCACCCCCTCCCCCATCCCCATGTGTCTCTGTGCCCCCACCCAGTCACACCCCTGTCCCTATGTAGCTCTGCACCCCCTCCCCACGTGGCCCTGCATCTCCCTTCCCTTTGTGGCCCTGTGCCTCCACTCCCATTTAGCCCCTGCCCCAGTCCTCCCCCACTAGCCATTATGAGCCCCTGTCTGACCCCACCCCCCCGCAACCCACGCTGTCTGTCTCCCCATAGCCCCGTCTCCTGACCTGGCCTGACAGGCGCTGCAAAGAAGACAGGCTCTTTCTCTTCCCTAGCTGGCCGAGAGCTGCTGCTATGTTCTATCGCCACTGTACCCTCTGGTGGGGAAAAAGGCAGAACTGCAGAAGTTATTTTCTGCTGGGAGCTGCTGTTGTTGTTGTGGCACAGCACCCTCTGGTGGGCAAAAGGTGAAACTTCAGCAACATTTTGGCAAAAGCTTTTTTCTGCGCGAAAAAATAAAATGCGCAGCTCATTAATTATGCACAGTAGCACAGAATTCCTCCAGGAGTAATACAAATAATAGTAATAATCCCATAGGCCATTCTGGCTGGGATAAGGTCTATAGGCTATGGCAATTATAGACTGAGTTGCTCAGCGTCAGTCATGGGGGAATTATTATGAACTTTTTGCAGGATTTGATGGAGGGAATTAAACATTGAATAGTGTCATTTATTTAAAGAAGGCTAAATACTGATGAAAGGAAAGTCTTCCTTAACCAAACCCTTGGACTTATCGAAAGGCACAATGACAAGAAGAAAAGAGATGTATATACCTTTTTCCATAAAGATTTTAATTAATTTTCAGATATATAAATGCAGATTTTTTTTTTATTAAACCTGAACAACCCAGTGTTCTTGAATCAGCACATGCAGGGCTAAATCCTGCCTGCTACCATTGCTCATGGTTCTGCACTCACCTACTAGTAGGAAGGGATGTGGTGGGGAAGGTGAAGAAGGTATGGGGAACCTCTTCCACTTATATAAATAGCATGGCAAGAACTTTTCCAGGAGTACACTAAGATGCAAGTTCAGTTAACTTACCAAACTTCCAGACACATCTCTAAAGGGAGGGAATGCAGGTAAGATACCCCCAGGAGAAGTTAGAGACTCTGCTAAGTCTATTTTGAAGTATTTGAGGCATTCACAGAAGCTAGTACTCTTTATCTGGTGCTCACATAAAGTACTCGGGTGATAAACACTTTAGGCAGACAGGCAAGGCCACTCATAAAGTCAATAAGCATGAACATAATCAACATTCCTGCAGTGGCAAGGCTATTTAAAGGAATAAGGCTAACTAAGACAAGATTGCTAGTCATCCACCTCAAAAAAAAAAAAGCAGATAATCTATTTTCAGCTACATTAAGCTGTTCGTTGAATTGGGAGGTAGTTCACTTAGATTGCAGTAGAGGTTTCCTGCACGCAACCCAGTGTCAATTTAAAAGAAAAAGAAAAAAAAGGCAGTGGATAAACTTCCCTAGTGAAGTTATTTGGTTAATGTCAGGCATCACAGTCTAGGGAGGATAATAGCTGATTAGGTAGAAAATTGTCTGGCAAACAGGAAGCAACGTGGGAGGCTGTACATTGTAAGTTGCCTGGTTTGAAAGAGGGTTACCCTGAATGGTTAGTTTTAGGGGGCCTGCTTTGTAGACAGATGTAAATGATCTGGCTTAAGAAGGGCAGATGTAGCGATCATTATTTGTGGATAGTAATAGGAAGCAATACAAACAGAACCAGTGGGATTTCAATCTTAGGGGCAAGATCCTGGTGGTAAACTGGCATAGCTGCTGCATCCACGTCAATGGAGTTACGTCTATTTTCACCAGTTGTGGATCTGGCTGCCCTTTAAAGTGCAATGGGCAAGTGAACAGAACATTCAGTTTAACATAACATACAATGTACTAATAAGAGGAAGGGTAGCAGTAATAAATAAGCCACATATGAAATGCAGCACTTGTGGTATAAAATAACTTAGAACCAAAGCTAGAGGTAATGGCAGAAAAAAACCCTTCAAATCATCATCATAGTGTAAGGTTGCAAGATAAAAAACAAACATGACTGTAAGATTCATCAGTGCAGTGGGGAGAAGACAAATCCGAAGAAATTACGTTATTATTCAAGGCACTAAGATTCAACCTCATCTGGAATATACGGTTCAGGTTTGCTCAAGTTTTCACGGGCAGACTATTATTGCCTTAGAGACAGTGTGACACATGGCAACCAGGATGAGTTTTAAGCCTATTTTTAGAGAAAATCTAGAGAAACAAGAGTTTCTCTCCTTGGAGAGAAGAACAATAGAGTGTGATCTAACAAGAGTATTAAAAAAATAAAAACAGAGGCTGATAAAGTAGAAGCAAGTAATCTGTTCACAGTGGCATTGGGTTTAAAAAAACAGACATAGTCTGTCTAATCATTAGGAAATTATGAGTAAACAGGGGAATTCAGACAGAACTGTTTTTCTCCAAGTGAAGTAAACATATGGACTAAGTTGCTGACCAAAGCCAATAGTGTACATGAGCTCAAGAGAGACAGAGAGAGACATATTGATGGTGAGAGAGGGGATTGAAGGTTACAATGAAAAAAGCAAGGAAGTGGGGATGAGATAAACTTAAAGGGACAGACAGGATTTCGTGGGCCCAGTGTCCTTTTACCATTGGATGACTCCATATGTGTGTTTGTAAGTGGAGATGTGGAATATATTTTTTTAATCAAAGAATTGTGGTTAAAGGAACCGTGTTTAGAAAATGATTGTGAACTTTAAATGTTTGATTTTTCTTTTACTTTGAACTAGCATTTGACTGAATTTCATTTCACATGTTCTCTCTACCAGATACTAATAGTGTCTGATTCTGTAGCCCATGGCACAGATCCTCAGCTGATATACATTGCCATAGCCCCATTGATTTCAATTGAGATAATTTATACCAGCTGAAGATCTGGCTCCTTATGTGCACATAACTTACATTAAGGTCAATGGGCATTCTACCTGTGAAAAGACTACAAGATTCGGTCCTAAGTAAAAAATCTGTAGAACAGTCACACTCAAGTAGGGTCAAGATAAGTCAACAGTAATAGAATGCATGCAAAGTGGGTTTCATCATCAAAGTGCTTTACAAATACTTGGTGAAATTCTGCCCACCTTACAGATGAGTAGTTGCTTGCGCTACACTGAGCAGAAGCAAGTCTCCATTCTCTTGTACACTCGTTGCTTTGCTCTCAAGTGTGCAGGCTGCAAAATAAGGCTGTGTGTGGGTTTAATATTAGCCTGTCAGAGGAAACATGGTTCTAAATAGGATACTTAGTCTGCAAGTGAGTATGTTAGTCACAATACTTGCTTCCCTTTTTGGTTTTGATCCTGTTATGAGGTAGGAGTAATTTTGATGTCCTGCGGAAGCGTTCCCCTTAATTGTGTTTATACACGCAGTGTTCTACCCCTGTGCCATGCAACATTAGGCTTGCGATGAATCAGTTTTACAGCCAGGTCTGGAATGCAGGAATTGGTGACGCCTAGTCCTTTTCTCCAGACACTGGACCCCTACACTCCATAGTAGCCCTCTGTTTCATTTGTACCCACAAATTAGGCTAATACTGTAGACATTTATATGGTCTATGAAATAATAAATATAAATAAATATAAAACAAGATCTGAGTTTTTCAGCTTTCCTGCACCTTGTCAAGAAACTGAGCAAAGCACGAAACACTGCACCAAGTCCTAAACTGGAAAAGTCAGTTTCATAAATATCAACCACCCACACCCTCAAACAAATCAAACTCAATCGTCTGTAGTTTAAAAGAGCCACTGTTGTCCTCTGAAGGCTCAGTCCTGTCATTTTAATCCATATTCTGATTACTTCTAGTTCTCATTTTTCTAATAAATTGAGGGAGTGTACAAGCACCAATTAACTGCTTCAGCTTTAAGGTTTGTACAAATTACTTGGGATGGAAGTAGTTATAGGCTGGTCTTTTGCCAGAAGTTGTTACTCATGTAATAGACATTTCTATCAGTATCAGAAGGCCTTATAATAATGTATTTCAAAATAAAAAAACAGTTAAACGGACATTCATCACTCTGAGAGCATTTTCAAAGGAAGTGTCAGACTTGTAATTCAAGACAGCTTCAAAGCTGAATTCCTGAAAGAGGAATTAACAGGAGAGAAAAACACAGGCAGCACTGTTTGTATCCTTTGGTCTCTCCAGTTAGCTTTTTTTCTGTCACTGAAGATGTATGCTTTGCCTCTTTATTATAAACCAAGGGCCTAACCCTGCAGCCCTTATTCAGGCAAACTTCCAATTAACTTAAATGAGAGTTTTGCTTGAGTAAAGCCAGTAGGATCAGATCCCAAATAAGTAGCCACACTTCTTATTTATTTCAGTGGGCTATGGATAGGGCCCAATATAGGGAAACACCCTTTCACCATATGGCTCTGCCAGTGCATCTCCATCCTGACTTGGAACATGCATGCTGTTTCAGATGCAGGCCTTTCATGACTCTGCCTTTCAATTATGCAGTACCTAATGTCCCTGAGAGAGAAAGATGGGACTAACAGACCCATTTCCATTTGGGAGCCAAGGCAGATTTTGAACACAAGTTTCCACTGGTGTTATACTAGTGCATTAAGTAACCTACTGTACATGCAATGGGATGTTTTCTAACACTCATTTCCTTGTAGCTGTTCATAGTGCAGCATTTTCTGTAATTCTTGTTAGTGTCACGGAAGGAGTGAAAGACTTTGGTTTTAATGTACAACGTGTGGATTGCCATACTGTAAAAATGCATAATGCCTGGAGACAACATGATCAAGGTACTATCAGTGAGACTACATTTTGTTTTTAACTTCAGATAACTGGAAAATGAAAATTGTTCTCTAACATTTCAATGAGAAGTACAAGAAACGATTAGCTAAAGGAGCTTTCTGCCTGACAGCATTAATTTCCTATTCATTTCATTAACAGGATATTTTTGGTGGGGCTTGTAAATTACAGCATGCTCCTAGCAGACTAATAGCTTCAGGAAAAACATGTAATAGCTCTCCTTAATCAAAATAAGGGCAAGAGTCTTGTTTATCCTGCTGAAGAACTGCAGATCACTGGGAGCTTGCTTTCAGTTTTTAATGCTAAAAGATCACACAGTTTTTGAAATGTGTATAAGATAAGCAGGACTATGTTCTAGTAAAACACATATGCAGCCAATTATTTGTTCCTAACATATGTATGCTCTCATTACCTAGTTGCTTTATGCCAACATCCCTTTGATGGGTTTCACCTGCCTTTCTACTCTGGGACACATACCACCAAAAAGGAAGCAACCATTGGCTAAAAAACCCAAAGTTCTGTCCCTATGTGATATTGTGCCAAATACCTATAATTCTTTGATTAAGGCCTGGTCTACACTAGGCGTTTATGTCGAAGTTAGCGCCGTTAAATCGAATTAACCCTGCACCCGTCCACACTGCGATGCTATTTAGTTCGACATAGAGGTCTCTTTAATTCGACTTCTGTACTCCTCCCCGACGAGGGGAGTAGCGCTAAATTCGACATGGCCATGTCGAATTAGGCTAGGTGTGGATGGAAATCGACGCTAATAGCTCCGGGAGCTATCCCACAGTGCACCACTCTGTTGACGCTCTGGACAGCAGTGCGAGCTCGGATGCTCTGACCAGCCACACAGGAAAAGCCCCGGGAAAATTTGAATTTGAATTCCTTTTCCTGTCTGGCCAGTTTGAATCTCATTTCCTGTCTGGACATCGTGGCGAGCACAGCAGCACTGGCAACGATGCAGAGCTCTCCAGCAGTGATGGCCATGCAGTCTGTGAATAGAAAGAGAGCCCCAGCATGGACTGATCGTGAAGTCTTGGATCTCATCGCTGTGTGGGGCGATGAGTCCGTGCTTTCCGAGCTGCGATCCAAAAGAAGGAATGCAAAGATCTACGAGAAGATCTCTAAAGACATGGCAGAGAGAGGATACAGCCGGGATGCAACGCAGTGCCGCGTGAAAATCAAGGAGCTGAGACAAGGCTACCAGAAGACCAAAGAGGCAAACGGACGCTCCGGATCCCATCCCCAGACATCCCGTTTCTACGAGGCACTGCATTCCATCCTCGGTGCTGCCGCCACCACTACCCCACCAGTGACCGTGGACTCTGAGGATGGGATACTGTCCACGGCCGGTTCCTCAGACATGTTAGGGGACGGGGAAGATGAGGAAGGAGATGAGGAGGGCGAGGCAGTTGGCAGCTCTCACAACGCTGATTTCCCCGACAGCCAGGATCTCTTCATCACCCTTACAGAGATCCCCTACGAAGCGTCCCCAGCCATTACCCCGGACACAGAATCTGGTGAAGGATCAGCCAGTAAGTGTTGTAAACATCTAAACATTTATTTTTAACAAAACAGGAATATTAACAATTAAAAGAATGGGTTGTTCATGATTAGTGTGCCCTAGGCGCTTAACGGTTTAGTAAGGGGCAGTGCAAGTTTTGAAAAGAAATCTAGCAATGTCCGGTTTTCAGTGATTGTCCTGCACAAGCCGCTCTACTGTGTATTCCCTGCTACTGCAGCTACAGTAAAATGCGGTCTATATGTGCGGGGATAGAGCAGTAATCCTCCTGGGACATCTCGATGAAGCTCTCCTGGAGGTAACTTGAAAGCCGTTGCATGAGGTTCTTGGGGAGAGCGGCCTTATTGGGTCCTCCGAAGTACGACACGTTGCCGCGCCACGAGATTATCAGGTACTCGGGGATCATTGCTCTGCACAGCAGGGCGGCATACGGCCCTGGTCTTTGGAGGCTTTCCCGGAGCATTCTCTCTTTGTCGCTCTCGGAGATCCTCATCAGGGTGATGTCGGCCATGGTGACCTGCTTTTAATTAGGTAGGGGAATGTTAGTGTTGGGACTGCTTTCCCGTTCCTTTACAGAACTGTAACCGCTGGTTTGCAGCCACGCGGTGGAGGCGGGAGAGGGGCAGCCGAAAGGGATCGTTCCCGGGGACAGCCGCGAGGGGGTGGGACAGGGGCAGAGTTCCCGCTTGCCGGATTGCTGGCAGCAGGGACTGACATTGATTTAAATGTGAAATGAGGCCAGTGGTAATATAAAAGTTTTAAACTGCCACAAGTGTACGGCTTACCATGTCTGCCTGCAACAGAAATTCCGTTGTGCTGCCTCGCTTCTCAAATGTGCTGTTCAAGACCCCAGGCACAGAATGCGAAGGCCGAGAATTCGACCTTGTGCTGAGTGCGCATGTAAAAGGTGCTGTGCATGGTCTTGTTCACAGAGAAAGACTATGTTCTTTGTTCACAACTACATTTATCTTTCAGAGGAATTCACTCCCTTTTTCCCATTTCCACAGCCCCGTCTGCGACTGTCTCACAACCTAGCCTGGAATCACACTCCCAGAGGCTAGCGCGGATTAGGCGTAGGAAGAAGAGGACACGGGAGGACATGTTCTCTGAGCTTATGGCCTCTTCCCAAGCCCAGGCAGCACAGCAGACCCAGTGGCGGGAGAACTTGACCCGAATGCACCAAGCCAACATGGATCGGGAGGAGAGGTGGCGGCAGGAAGACCAGCAGGCGACTCTAACGCTGCTTGGACTACTGAGGGAGCAAACGGACACACTCCGGCGCCTTGTGGATGTTCTGCAGGAACGGAGGCAGGAGGACAGAGCCCCGCTGCAGTCCATCTCTAACCGCCCTCCCCCGCCACCAAGTCCCATACCCACCTCACCCAAAGTGCAAAGAAGGAGAGGCGGCAGAGTCCCTGCTAACTCTCACTCCACCCCTGCAGAGAGCTCTAGTAGCAGAAGGCTCTCATTTCCCAAAATTTGAAAAGTTCTTTCCTTACCGCCTGACACAAGCCCACGTCCAAGTTTCACCTCCCAATGCCATGTGTAGTTGATAATAAAAAATTCGTTTCTGTTAACTACTGTTTCAATCATGTTCTTTTGGAGGAGGAGGGGAAAGGGGGTTGGAAATTGGACAGGACAGTCTCCTTTGGCAGGGTACATAGTCGGGGGCAGGCACAGCAGCAGGGCACATACACAGTGCAGTGATGCAGTGACTAGTTGCCCCGGTTAGTCTGGGAGGTTGTTTTGATGTAATGTTGGGGGGGGTGGGTTGCTCTGTGACTTTGTGGCGGGGGAGGGCAGTTACAGATCTTAAGCGCCGGTCCTTAGACAGGATCACAGAGCCACACAGCATGGGATCTGTAACCGTCCTCCCCCTGCCACAAAGTCAAATAGACCTCCCATACACACAGTCCCGATCAGGAGGGGTGACAGGCTCCGTTGAAACAAGCATCCCACCGCAGCGGAGCCTGTCAATCCTTGAGTTTAGAAGCTGCATTCGCATCACAACACTAGACCCGCCCCGCACCACAGTCTGCGTCCCAGTTTTAAAAAATTCCCGCTAAAACAGTATTAAAGAAAACGGTGTGCTTTAACAAAGTAGAACTATTTTTATTTCGACACGTGTGTTGGAGGGGGGGTGAAGGGGGTATGTAACTGGATAGGATAGTCAACATTACCTGGGTAAAGAAACGGGGGCAGGTTTAGCTTCTCAGTACACAAACTATAAAATCACAGGTTACCCTGCTCACTCAGGAACTTTGCTTTCAAAGCCTCCCGGATGCACAGCGCTTCCCGCTGGTCTCTTCTAATCGCCCGGCTGTCTGGCTGTGAGTAATCACCAGCCAGGCTATTTTCCTCAACCTCCCACCCCGCCATAAAGGTCTCCCCCTTGCTCTCACAGAGATTGTGGAGCACACAGCAAGCTGCTATAACAATGGGGATATTGGTTTCGCTGAGATCACAGCGAGTCAGTAAGCTTCTCCATCTCCCCTTGAGACGGCCAAAAGCACACTCCACCACCATTCTGCACTTGCTCAGCCGGTAGTTGAAGAGTTCTTTTTCAGTGTCCAGGGCGCCAGTATAGGGCTTCATGAGCCAGGGCATTAGCGGGTAGGCTGGGTCCCCGAGGATGACTATAGGCATCTCCACATCCCCAACAGTTATTTTGTGGTCCGGGAAGTAAATACCTTGTTGCAGCCGTCTAAACAGACCAGAGTTCCTGAAAACACGAGCGTCATGAACCTTGCCCGGCCATCCCACGTAGATGTTGGTAAAACGTCCCCTATGGTCCACCAGTGCTTGCAGCACCATGGAAAAGTATCCCTTTCGGTTAATGTACTGGGTGGCCTGGTGGTCCGGTGCCAGGATAGGGATGTGAGTTCCATCTATGGCCCCACCGCAGTTTGGGAATCCCATCGCTGCGAAGCCATCTATGATCGCCTCCACGTTTCCCAGGGTCACTACCTTTGGCAGCAGTACATCAACGATTGCCTTCGCTACTTGCATCACAACAACCCCCACGGTAGATTTGCCCACCCCAAACTGGTTCGCGACTGACCGGTAGCTGTCTGGCGTTGCAAGCTTCCACAGGGCTATGGCCACTCGCTTCTGTACACTCAGTGCAGCTCGCAACCGGGTGTCACTGCGCTTCAGGGCAGGGGACAGCAACTCACAAAGTTCCAGGAAAGTTCCCTTCCGCATGCGAAAGTTTCGCAGCCACTGGGATTCATCCCAGACCTGCAGCACTATGCGGTCCCACCACTCAGTGCTTGTCTCCCGTGCCCAGAATCGCCGTTCCACGGCATCAACATGACCCATTGCCACTGTGATGTCCTCGGCGCTGGGTCGCCTGCTTTCTGACAGGTCTGTGCTACTCTCAGACTTCAGGACATCACCGCGGTGCCGTAGCCTCCTTGCCTGACTTTTCTGCATCTGCCTCAGGGAAACCTTTATGATAAGCTGCGAGACGTTGAGAGCGGCCACAACTGCAGCGATGGTCGCAGCGGGCTCCATGCTCGGAGTACAGTGGCGTCCGCGCTGTCAATGACTGGAAAAGCGCGCTAACTGTTTTCCCGCCGGCGCTTTCAGGGAGGGAGGGCGGGAGTGATGGACGGATGACGACAGTTTCCCAAAAGCACCCTCGACTCATTTTGTTACCCAGAAGGCATTGCCGGCTACACCCAGAATTCCAATGGGCAGAGGGGACTGCGGGAACTGTGGGATAGCTGACCACAGTGCACCGCTTCGAATGTCGACGCTATCACCGTTAGTGTGGACGCACAAAGTCGAATTACTGTCCTTAGTGTGGACACACACGTTCGACTTTGCAATATCGATTACAAAAATTCGATGCAAGTAAAATCGAACTACTCTCGTAGTGTAGACAAGGCCTAAAAGTTGGTCTTAATTCCTCCTTCAAGAGAAAAATTCTATTTGTCTTGCTCCTGGGACTAGTCCAGTTGGAGCTGATTTACTACTGCTTTGTACTCTGCATAGTCATCTACACCTGTCCACAGCGGATGACAATCATGACCATTTTTTACACCCACTTAGCACAAGTGTAAATGATTAGACAAAAGTGCAAGGGAGTGGAGAATCAGGCCTATTGATGCTAGTGGGGCTTTTCAGGGAGGTTTTGTCTACAAATGGGTAAGTCCCTTAAAATAAACCTTTTAAAATTTGTCTTCTTGGTTTGGAACAATAGTCATCTTTAGTTTGACCTGGCTTGGCTCCATCTCTGCTTTTAATCTCAGATTTTAGAGATGTTTGGTATCATGGAGTTGTGATTTCAAATCTTTCTTTTTATATTGTATCTTCTCTGCAGTTCAGAATACTACTGCTTTGCATTTCTATGACGCATGAGTTTAT
Organism: Chrysemys picta bellii; assembly: GCF_011386835.1. Classification (NCBI taxonomy): domain Eukaryota; kingdom Metazoa; phylum Chordata; order Testudines; family Emydidae; genus Chrysemys; species Chrysemys picta. Next base: position 20,117,436 of record NC_088795.1, read on the forward strand.
TATAGCACTTTACAAATATCAATTAAGCCACACAGCATGAATTTATTAGAAAAAGACTATTTTACAGATAGGTAAATTGAAGTTTCAGAGAAGTTAAATAGCTTTCTTAAGATCACAGTTAGTGGCATGGAATCCAGGAATCCTGCCTCCCAGTACCTGACTTTGTCTGTTAATATATAGTACTTATCTGGCCCCTATTAACATTGTATCTGATAATATATCATGTTTAAAGTAGTTATTCTTACAACACCCCTGCAAGATAAGGATTATTTGCACTTTAGAGGGGTAGCTGAGGTACAGAGGCCCAGTTCCACAAAGATATTTAGGCTCCTAATTTCTGTTGAAGTCAATAGGAGTTAGGAGCCTAAGTACTTTTGTGGATCTGGGCCAGAGAGAATAAGGGCCAGATTTTTTTGAAGGTCTTTAGGCATCTAAAGATATAGGTTCTTTGTAGGATTTTTTTAAAAGCACCTAACTCTCTCTTTTTGAGTTCATTTGCCTAAGGTCATACAGGAAATCTTGTGAAAAGAGGCAATTGAACCCAAATCCCAGGCAAGTACCCTAGCTACTGGGCAATCCTGCATCCCTTTTATCTGTTAGTCAATATTGCCACCATGTATACAAAGACTTATTGGAAAAAGCCAAATATAGAAATTCATTCATTGATAAACGAGGACTGCCATTTTGTTTTAAATCCTTTTGGCTCAAATAATGAACCTGCCAAATTTAGCAAAAGCAAGGAGAGAGAGGAGTACTGTCAGTGGGAAGAGCTGTGGGTTCCTACAGCACATATGCTAGAGCAGGGGTAGGCAACCTATGGCACGCACGCTGATTTTCAGTGGCACTCACACTGCCCGGGTCCTGGCCACCGGTCCAGGGGGGCTCTGCATTTTAATTTAATTTTAAATGAAGCTTCTTAAACATTTTAAAAACCTTATTTACTTTACATACAACAATAGTTTAGTTATATATTATAGACTTATAGAAAGAGACCTTCTAAAACTGTTAAAATGTATTACTGAGACGCAAAGCCTTAAATTAGAGTGAATAAATGAAGACTAGGCACACCACTTCTGAAAAAGGTTGCCAACCCCTGTGCTAGAAGTTTGGAAACTCTGCCCAAATTCCATTTGTGATTAGTTTTGTAATGCAATTGTGCTTTTAATGGCTTATTAATTAAATTTAGCAATTTAAATACATATTTTGGGGGGATAATGCAGGGAGAGGGCCATGAAAAGCCATAATATTCCTCAGTAGTACCTTGTATATCAGACATGTGGAATGTAACATGTAGCATACATGTCTATATTGCAGTCTCCATCTGGCTAGTTACTGAAGGCTTAGAATTTTCTGGGCTTCTTTCAGTTATTTACTTTAATCTTCTGCCTTTTATAGAAAAGATTACCTTACAAACTGGATTCTCCATAGTGGATAAGTTTTGTGGTTTAATTCTATGCTTGCTATCTAATTCTCTTAAATGTAATATTTCCCCTGACATACAGAGACATGTACAGGATTTCTTGTCTTCTGGTTCTGGGAATGTCTCAAACAGAAATTCTTTCCCTGTTACACTTGATTTAAGAAAGAGCTCACATGTGATACTGAGGATCATCCAACTCTTTCAACATGGGGAACCAATCTCTATTCCCCAGGAACTCTGTTCCCTTTAGATGGCGCCAGATCCAAAGCCCAGTTAAGTCAATGGGAATTCTTCAGTGGGCTTTGCATCAGGCCCTTTCTCTTAGGTACTTCTATGGCCCTGTTACTGTAGTATTTGAGCACCTCACTTATCAGATTTACCCTTGCCACACCCTTTTTGGGATAGGGAAGTACTATTATCCCCATTTTACTGATAGGGAACCCAGGCACAGAGGGTGGGATCCAGTGAAGGGACTGTAATGCTGAGCATTACAACATCTAGCTTTTTAGGCACCTAGAAAGTCACAGGAACAACACAGCGACCTACTAACCTGAGTTAAGTGCCTAGACTCCCTATTCAATGAATGGGGAAAAATAGGCACTTGCCAATACTATCCGCAAAAGCCAGCATGCTAGGTGAGGAGCTGCCTACGCTAGCCAATGGGAGATGTCAAACACAGGTGGGTGTACTAAGCCCCTCCCCTCCCTCAGAGATAGGTGCCTAAGTCTGGGTTGCAGGGAGGCACCTCACTCTGCTTTGTGATCCATGAATAAGAACCAGCCACCTGCAGTCAGGTGACTTGGATGCCTACCCTGCTTTTTCCAGAATTTGGTGCCTGCCTCGCTCCACACAAACCAGCTGGAGGAGGAGGAGAAGGTGGTGGGGGTGCCCACCTTATAGCCTATAGCCCAATGGTTAGAGCACTCAAATGGGATCTGAGAGACATAGGTTCAGTTCGCCTCTCTCTGTCAGAGGGGGAGAATCCCACTTCTCAGGGGTGTGCTCTAACCACACTCTGATGGGATCCCTCAGTTTTTCCAGTTGAAGTTGGTCCACTGTAGATGAGAGTGACTGGAGAAGGGGGACTAGAGCTGGCATCTCCCCCCACCTCCCAGGCGTGTGCCCTAACCTGCAGACAACAGAATCATTTTCTCTCTCTCTCTCTCTCTCTCTGGTCCAATATCAGTATAAGTATTTATCCACAGTCGAATGGTCATTGGGCCAGAAGGAAAGAGAGAGAGTATAACAATGACTCTGTCCCCCTGGGTCTTGTCCCCCTGCTCCAATCACATTGTCATTATTTCTTCACAGTGCAACAGCTTCAACAGGAGAGACTGACAGAGCCCCACATGAGAATATCTGATAGTTCAGTGGTTCAAGAACTCTCTTCAGAGGTAGAAACCCCCTGTTTAAGTTGTTTCTCCCTCTCAGGCAGAGCAGGGGGAATTGAAACTGGGTCTTCCACAATACAGGGGAGTGCTTTAACCACTTGGCTAAAAAGTTACAGGGGCACCGCACCACCATCACTATCTCCTCCACCTCCTCTGGCCAGATTTTGAATGGGATCCAGTTTGGTAGGCATGCCCAGCAGCAGCCTGCTGGGTCAGGCCCCACATGTGGAATAGGCGGACAAATGCCTAGATTCCCTGGTTTGTGAATCACTCTGGGGCTTATGGAGGAGATAGGTGCCCAGGCAGCAGTGCACATACCCCAATGTCTAAATCTTAGGCACCAAGGGAATTTTTACAGCAGAACATTAGGTATTAGGTTATATGGGCCTGGGCCCCACCAATGTTTGGGCCCAGGGCACAACCAGAAGAGGGCTGCACCAGATTTCAGTGGTGTTTGAGCTTGACACACAGGGTTGCAATATTACTCAAATTTGGCCTGGCTGCCCTAATCAACATGACAGAGACTGTTATACCTGTGCACCAGGTATGACAGAGATATAGCCCGTATGCCAGATATTTCCCCCTGCCTGGGAGGCTTCACTGCCAAGGCTCCCCTGGAGCCCAACTAGTCCCCTGGCCCCAACCAAAAATTTTACAGCCCCAACACCTATGGCGCCTAATGAGTTTAGGTGCTTTCAGGGTTTGGCGGCAGCCAAGCAGGGGTTTCATGGATTACAGTGGGGCCATGCACAGGTCTGAGGCACCTAACTAGAGTTTAGGCTCCTAATTTGCTTTGTGGATTGCACCTAGAGAGACTAAGTGCCTTCCTCGGTGATATTGGGCAACTAACAGCAGAGCAAGAAATTGAACCCAGGTTTGTTTGAGTCCCAGGCAGGCAAGCACTCTAGCCACTGGAGTGTTCTCATTAGTGGGGAGGGAATTTAGGTGGTCTCCATATTGGCTGATACCAATAGGGTTCTGTGGGTTGCACAACAGGAAGTGCTTATGTCACCAGCCCTGTCACATCCCAGGCTATGGGCAAAGTGCATCACCTCTGAAATTTCCCTGAGTGTTACCAGTTTACATCAGTTATGATTTTGAAATTGAACACAACTCCTGCTCCTTCCCTGCACTGCACGTACCAGTGCAGCCCCATGCTCCTTTGTGGAAAAACAAATCCAATCTCTCCTGCAATCTAGAAGCTTAATTTCATGCAGGAAAAAGAATTTTTCTTTTAAAATCAGCTCAATCATCAGTGTAGGGGCCACTTAATGCCTTAAGCAAATCATTGTAAGAGGTTAAAAAGCTTGTGGGAGTACGTTTAGTCTTTCTACTAGGCTGAAAGGGGTTTAGGTTTCCACTGATTGACCACTGAACCCCTCCCCTTCTCCCAACTCCACTCCTCTGGCCCGGATCAATGTCAGTAGTTAAATGGATCAGTTATTTGAAAGCTGTCTGTTGACCTTTCCTTCATGATTGATTGCATAAAAAATGCACAGGAGTGAGGTTTCCAGCTAGGAGAGCAGTCGCTGCTGACTGCTTTCTCTCATCATTCCCAGTAGACCACTAGGATTTCCCACAGAGGAATAGGCTGCTTGCATAGACGGAGGACCTGAGAGTGCTCTCACGTAACAATAAAGAAGCTGAAAGCCACATCTAGTCTTCTTCCTCAATGGTCTAGAGGAATTATTTATGAAGAGAAGACAAGGGTTGAGTGGTTTACTGGCCTTCAAAACACTTCCTGACCTGAGGTCTGCAATTGGAGAGTCACAAGAGCCCTGTGTGACAGTTGCCTCAGGGTGTTGGCCTGTGCACCACAAGCGTGAGGAGAAGCGACTGAAGGGGAAAAACATAGGGCATCTGGCTCGCTCACTCAATCACATACATACACACACACACACACACACACACACACACACACACACACACACACACACACACACACACATATGCCCCTGCTCATTCTCAGACATGTGCCATTGCAGGCCTGAGAAATAATTACATTTTCTATCTTTCAATGTGTATTTAAAATACACATTTTTTTTCTACGCACCTTATAATGTAGGTTATCTTTGTGCAACTCTCTTCCCCATTACGCTTTCTCTGTCTAAAACTAATTTTGTCAGGGCCTTAATTTTCTTTAAATCTCCTGTAACTAGTTCCATGGTAACCGTTTTGATTTGTGGCACATGGAATGTTTGAGCTGCTAGGGATTGTGTTAGCAGTGTGAATAATAAACCCACCTTTTAACTCTTAAAATAAAGTTTGACAGTGCAGTAAGTGACATTCTGTTTGCATGGAGGCAGAGACTATAAATTACCCTAATTCAGGAAACACAAAGCCGATAGAGGGTGATTATGTTATACGCATCACCCTGTTTTAGTCTCTTCTGTTGGATCAGTTATTCAATGCATGATCTCTCTTCTAAATCACTTACTTAATAAACATGTAACAAGACTAGCCTATTGTAGGGCACAGTGTAACAAGGCCTCTATGCTTAATCCATATTTTACAATTTGGCAATGCTCAGCAAGTAGTGAAAAGGTTCATAATGGCATTGCTTGAGTCGTATTATCAGGGACCGCTCTGGGAAGAACACAGTGCTGCATAGATAACTAGAGATGAACCAGAGCAGTGAAGAAAAGTGTGTACTTAGATGGACAAATAAGATTGTTAACTAAATAGGGACGTCAGATATCTTAACAATTGGAGAGCAGGTGTTTTATAACTTGCCAATGACAAATCATCAATGGCCGGTTGCTTGGTCCACTCCCTTTTCCCATGATCTCTCTGTAATTTCTCGGTACTGCCAGCTTCAGGAGGGTCAACCCCAGGATTTACAAAGGCAAGACAGAAATGGAAGTGGAGCTGGAGGAGGGAACCTCAAGCAGACTTCTGTAAATAGTGTGAGAGAGATTTGATGGTGAGAGGAGGTGGAGGAGCATCCGTAGGACTTTGTCATTTTGAGTGGGTCTGTTGCTGAAGAGGTTTTTGATAAAGGCTGGAGGGGGCAGGAATTTGACCTGAGTGCTGGTCAGTAAGACTAGTGGGTTGAGTTTTCAAGTCCAATGAAGACTGGGGAGGAGATCATGATAGGCTAAATCTTAGATGTATGCTGGGACAAAGTGCTGAAAGAGTGAAGCCCCAAAACACATGGGGCTTAGGCACCTGCATGCTCAGCCCGTGCCTAAGGCATGCCCTGCCTTTCAATAGTCTATCCTGGGCAGGTTACATTGATATAAGGGTGTCCACAGAAGTAGTGCCAGCTCCTCAGTTGTTCTGTCGCCCCCTCTGGTCCATGTGAATTGAAGAACAGCTACTGTATTCCAGTGCTTTCTAGCCACCACTCTCCCTGCCCCACCCACTGGCTCACCTGTATCATGCCTTTGATGCCAGCGCTGGTGGTAGAGTGGGCACAGAACTCTTGCACAATCTTACACCACCTGGGGAGGCCCCCTATACAGGGATTATTAATAAGGACCTGTTTGCACTTCCTTTGAGTCCACCTTATGCTGTCAGAGTGACATAACGGGGCCTTAAAGTAACTGAGAATGGGGCCTGAAAAGTGAAATTAGAGAGGGGAAAATAACTTGCTGACCCGTGTGAAAGACACTTATTCCAGGTTGTGTCCACTGATATTCCCCTTTCCCCCAGCCCCTGCACCCACCAAAGTCAACAGCACCATCCTATATATGGGGATTAGGATAGATATTACCATGACCAGTTGCTGTACTTTTCTAATTAACTGTGAGCTGCTGCCAGCTTAGAACTCGCTTTGATACAATTCCATTCTGGTGGCGTTTGTAGATTGCCATGGTTGCTAGTCTGAGTAAAGCGCTGGTGCTGCTAAGCAGTGTCTAGGCCTATTGTCCCTTGCACATCAACCACTAAATGATCTAATAAGAGATCAATAAAAGCTGTTGCAGAGTTAATAAAAAGTAAAGAGCTTGTAGTAGGTGGTAGCCCTTCTTGTCAAATTCCAGCCCAAAGTAACAACTTAGTTGTCCTGTGAAGGGTGAGAATCAAATAGTGACTTACCAAGTTAGAGGAAAGTGAGATTAGTTCAAGCTCTGAAAGTCATATAAGAAGTAATGGACAATTTATTTCAACTGTGGCAACTGGCCTACTTGCTCTCAAATACAGTCTGAACCACCCGTATGCCAAATATGCACAGCTATATGTGACTGTGCTCTGCTGATCCATTTGCATCACATGACAGTTGCTTGACTTGGAGTAGGTTGGCTGAGAGATCCATTAGACAAACCAAGCCCTCAGGACCCTTAAGAAACATTTCCTCAGCCCGTTTTAGCAAGAGTTTGGTGTGCCATAAAAGATGCTGGTACCAACTCTCCACAAATCATGCCACACTGAAGGAGTGATGACAAAAAAACTTCACTGACCGAGAGCTGTTGTTGTTAATACAGCATATTAAATACTGAGGAAACCTATGCAAAGTAATGTTCTATTAACGCTTGATGACTTGATTCATGCTAGAGAATAGCAAAAAATGGCTCTTTGCCATTCTGACAGTGTTTACACAGTACTAACAGAAGAGCGCCTTTAATGTAAATTGGTTTCATAGCCAATAGGAAAAGGACTTCCTCCACTCCCCTATTTTTGTAGTCCCAGGAATTCCTCTCTCATTCTTTTTACTTCCTCTTGCTTAAAAGAAAGAATTAGGGCACTGTTGGCTCAAAAAGAGGGAGCTAGAGAATGAGATGAGATGTTCCATCCACATCCGAGGCTGAGGGCAGTGCCCTAGTAGCTCTGCGAGCTGCTGTCAAGCTGGGAACATGGGACTAAGCTTGGTACCTGAACATAGATATGCACCTGGGACAGCACAGGACACTCTCGTAAAGAAACCAGGTACTGCAGACAAAAAACACGGGGGAGCTGGGACTGCAATCGTAGTCCTTCAGCTTTCAGACCCCAGTGTCTCCAACTAAAAAAGAGCCCTTTTAGGTGATAGCACTAACAGATCCCTTATCCTCTCTGTGAGCCTGCCAAGAGCAGCTATCCCCCATCCTTATGACAAGGCATTCCACTAACACCCATAATATCTTAAATACCAATAAAAAGATAAAAGAAAATATTTAACTGCAGACACTCTATGAACCCCTATCTCGTCTCATGCTGAAACAGTTACCAAGAGCCATATCTAACACAGGTTCAGTACAATGCTACTCAGAATCTCAGTCATATGAGGCTGTGGTCTGGGTAAGCTTGTAGAAATAGGCCCCTCTCTGATATGAGATAGAAATGGATGGATTTGTCATAAACAGACACAAGAGCAGCCTAATCATCTGCCAGTCTTGACCCAATGGTTCGAATTGAAGAAAAGAAAAAATAGCAGGCGGGTCACTTTTTTCTCTTACAAAAGGAGAAACTGAGGACAGTTTCTGTGACTTGCCCAAGATCACACAAGGTGTCTGGCAGAGCCAGGAACTGAACCTTGGTCTGCTGCTGTCCAGTCTTGTAATTTAGCCCCAAGACTGTCGTCCTCCTCCTCAATGAATACAACTATTTTGAACAAACCAACTGTAATTCTTTCTCATTTGGCTTCTTTCATACTGTCTCTGTGCACATAATGACTTTAGAAAATTTGAAAATAAATGCAGGTCGCAGCAGCATGCTTTCTTAATAAAGTTTCCTAGTGAATTTTGAGTGCATAATTTATGTTTTATCATATTGAAATGTAGCACCCGCAGTGAGTTATTTCTTTGCAAATGCCAAATCCGATGTTTTCAAAGGGGGCTGAAGATGAAACAAAAGCAGAGGTTTTACATAGCTGCTGTTAGCCTTGAGATTGTTTATGAATATTAGAGCTGACCTGCAGGTTTAAATGACATTGATTGTTACACTTTAACTTTGAGCTAATGGATTAATGACTTGCAAAGCTCTGAGTAGCCAAAAACAATCGGAATCCATGAAAGATTTTGGTCTGAAGCTATAGTATTCTGCTGACTTTTTCTTTACGTGGGAGCATTGCACAGAAAAATAGAACTTTAAATATGTAATTATTCCAATTTATTGCTTAGAAAAATGCCTTTTTAAAACAGCATAAATTTCTGTGTCTTTAGCAACAGAAATAGAAAACATTAAACTGATTCCTGGTACTTTCAATTATAATCTCTCAATATAAGAGGTAAATCTTGCTGCAGTTTGGCAGAATCTAGCCATCCTTCTAAATTGTTCAACTTAAGGGAAAGGCAGCTCAGTGACTAAAGATCAAAAAAGATATGAGAAACAGCCTGCCTCGCTTCCACAATTGTGTCTGAACTAAATTCTGCCTTCATTTCCCCATTAAAGCCATTAGAATTGTGCAAGATATAAGGAAGGGCAGAATTTGGCCTTGTGTCCAATACATAGGTGATTTTAAAATTGCTGATTGCTGCTTGTTTTTATCATCCTAAGTAAAACGTGCCAATACAGAAATCCTTTCAAGACTTGAAATATGGCTAAAAGGTCACTGTTTAGAACACAGACAATACAGCATATGAGACGCTGATTATCTATCGGTTCCATGATGAATATGTTGACAAGCATTTGAATTTTAATAATTAATCATGATAAAACAAAGGAGTGTTAATAATTTAAAGTCTCCTAATGCAGAGTGGTAAACTACTTGTATACACGGTTTCTGTTAAGTTTTGCCTGCGTTAATTTTAACCAAAAAGAGCACCATCGATTTTAATTATTAAAGAATATAATAACATTACAATAAGAATTGCCATAGTGGGTCAGACCAGTGGTTCTTCTAGCCCAGTATTCGGTCTTCTGACAGTGGCAGGTGCTAGATCTTCAGAGGGAATGAACAGAAAAAGACAATTTATCGAGTGATCCATTCCCTGTCATCCAGTCCCAGCTTCTGGCAGTCAGAGATTTAGCGACACCCAGAGCATTGGGTTGCATTCCTGACCATCTTGGCCAGAGGTGGGCAAACTACGGCCCACGGGACCCTCCTGCCTGGGCCCTGAGCTCCTGCCCCGGGAGGCTAGCCCCAGTCCCCTCCCCCGCTTCCCCCGTCCTCAGCACTCCCCACCGCCGGTGCAATGCTCTGGGCGGTGGGGCTACAAGCTCTTGCTGGGCAGGGCAGCGCAGCTGCAAAGCCCGGCCTGACCCAGTGCTCTGTGCTGCGCTGTGCGACTGTAGCGCCGCAAGCCACCAGTGCTCCACACAGCGCGGTAAGGGGGCAGGGAACTGCGGGGTTGGATGGAGGGCAGGGGAGTTCAGGGTGGTGGTCAGGAGACGGGGGTGTGGATAGGGGTTGGGGCAGTCAGGAAGGAAGGAGGGATTGGATGGGGCAGCGGGAGGCAGTCAGGGGCAGGGTTTCCGGGGGCAGTTGGGACAGAGAAAAGGGGTGGTTGTTTTAGGGTTACCATATTTAACAAATAAAAAAAGAGGACCATCCACCCTGGCCCCGCCCATTTCCCACCCCTCGCCCCGCCCCAACTCCGCCCCTTCCCCGTGCCAACCCCCCTAACTCTGCCCCCTCCTCCCTCCCACTCCCAGCCATGCAAAAAGGGCTGCCCGAGCGCTACCAGGTTCACAGTTTGCCGGGCAGCCCCCAGACCCTGCGCCCCCGGCCGGTGCTTCCCCAGCGCAGCTGGAGCCCAGGACGGGAAGCACCCAGCCGGGAGCGCAGGGTCTGGAGGCTGCCCGGCAAACCGTGAAGCCGGTAGCACTCGGGCTTCGGGCAGCCCCCATGCCTCCAGACCCTGCGCCCCCGGCCGGGCACTTCCCCTCCCGGGCTCCGGCGGCGCAGGGTCCGGAGGGATGGGGGCTGCCCGAAGCCCGTAGCGCTTGGCTCTTAAGCAGAGCCGAAGAGTCGGGGAGGAGCAGAGCTGCCGCGGCCGGAGGCTCTGCTCCTCCCCTGACTCTTCCGCTCTGTTTAAGAGCTGAGCTGCCCGAGCGCTATGGGCTTCAGGCAGCCCTCATGCCTCCGGACCCTGCGCCGCCGGAGCCTGGGAGGGGAAGTGCCCGGCCGGCAGCTGGGGTCCGGAGGCAAGGGGGCTGCTTGAAGCCCATAGCGCTCGGGCAGCCCGGCTCTTAAACAGAGTCGGGGAGGAGCAGAGCCGCCGCGGCTGGAGGCTCTGCTCCTCCCCTGTCTCTTCGGCTCTGTTTAAGAGCTGAGCTGCCCGAGCGCTATGGGCTTCGGGCAGCCCTCATGCCTCCGGACCCTGCGCCGCCGGAGCCTGGGAGGGGAAGTGCCCGGCCGGCAGCTGGGGTCCGGAGGCAAGGGGGCTGCCTGAAGCCCATAGCGCTCGGGCAGCTCGGCTCTTAAACAGAGCTGAAGAGTCAGGGGAGGAGCAGAGCAGCCGCGGGAGGGGACGTGCCCGGCCGGCATTTTCCCGGACATGTTTGGCTTTTTGTCAATTCCCCCCGGACGGGGGTTTGATTGCCAAAAAGCCGGACATGTCCGGGAAAAACCAGACGTATGGTAACCCTAGGTTGTATGGGGCGGGGTCCCGGGGGGCTGTCAGGAATGGGGGGAGGGTTGGATGGGGGGGCAGGGAGCAGTCAGGGGCAGGGATTCCAGGGCGGTCAGGGGACAGGGAGCGGTTTAGGTTGGATGGGACAGGAGCAGTGGAGGGGCCCATCAGGGGCAAGAAGCAGCAGTGGGGCAGACACCCCTCCCCTAACCGGCCCTCCATACAATTTCCGAAACCCAATGCAGCCCTCAGGCCAAAAAGTTTGCCCGTCCCTGATCTTGTCTAATAGCCATTGATGGACTCTATGAACTTATCTAATTCTTTTTTAAATCCAGTTATACTTTTGACCATCACAACATCCTCTGGCAATGAGTTCCACAGGTTGACTGTGCATTGTGTCAAGAAGTATGCTGCCTGTTAATTTAATTGGGTGAGCCCCAGTTCTTGTGTTTATGTGAAGAATAAGGAAGGGCTATTTACATCACTTTCTCCACACCATTCATGATTTTATAGACCTATCATATTCCCCCTTAGACATCTCTCTTCTAAGATGAACAGTCCCAATCTTTTTAATCTCTCCTCATACAGAAGCTGTTCCATACCCCTAATCATTTTTGTTGCCCTGTTCTGAGCCTTTTCCCATTCAAATATATCTTGTTTGAGGAGGAGTGACCCAAACTGCACATAGCATTCAGGCTGTGGGCATACCATGGATTTATATAGTGGCATTATGATATTTTCTGTCTTATTATCTATCCCTTTCCTAATGTTTCTTAACATTTTGTTCATTTTTTTGACTGCCGCTGCACACTGAGCAAATGTTTTTAAGAGAACTATTCAGAATGACTCCAAGATCTTTCTTGTGCGGTGACTGCTTATTTAGATGCCATCATTTTGTACATATAGTTGGGATTATGTTTTCCAATGTGCATTACTTTAAGAAAAGGTCTTGGTGCTGGCACTGCTGGCAAAGAGGAGGCCAGCTCCAGGAAATGTTAACAACTCAAGCAGCAGATTTGGGGAGGAGAAATGAAATGAGTCAAAGGCCAATCACTCAGAGTCATTAGTTCCTCAGGCTACGCATACTATGGGGGTTAAAAAAGGTAAACCTAAAATGTAAAATTATTATGTATAAGTAGAAAATAGACACTTGTGACTTTGGGTCTTTTAATCACAAAAAGACAGCATGAAATCCTGGCCCAAATGAAGTCAATGGTAAAATTCCCATTAACGTCAGTCGGGCCAGGATTTCACTCATAATTTTTTTTACTGGGAGATTGTTATTAGCCGTCCACCTTAACAGACAATATTTTTTCTTGCTGTTCAGCTCATGGCAAGATTGAACAATATTTTCCCTGTCATTTTCCTTATTATTATACTGGTGATGCACATGTAATGTTTTCTCCTAATGTAATCTACATAACTAGGACACTGCTGTGCTCACCCTTTACAAAATGGCTAGCTTGCCATTAGAAAAAGTCACTTCAGTGTCTGCAGTGTTGCCTAGCATTTCCCAGTGCTTACTATAGAAAATTCCTGGAATACTGGACATACAAAAGTAGCTATTCAGTTATCGAAGGCATTTGACAAGTTTTTAAGGGTGACCACTGTAGTCAAATTGTTGTTTTAGTAATTTTACAACGCTCCTTGATAAACGGAGATTGACATTAGTAAAGAGCCCTGTCTATTCACCATTATTGCAGCTAGAGTCTCATGCTAGCTCTCAGGTTACACAAATCAGATCATTTAACAGTCATTCCAATGTTAGCTGTTTAAATAGATGTTGTTGTTCCACTGTTGGCTGACTTTTCAGAAGGGTGCCATTCTCAAATCTCCTACCATTTGCTTGCAAAAGTCCAGCTTTCATACTGAAAAACATTAATACATCAAAATGCTCTTAAAGGAGGAAGAACAATAAGTACTTGAAACATACCATATGCAATAGTCAGGCATATCTGTCTCAGTGCTATATTAACAACAAAACACCCTCCCCCCTCCCAATATTTAACATGTTCAAGAGCACAACAACAAAAAAACATTTGTAAGAGCTCTAAACAATGATCTTTTAACCACTCTGATCTAATAGTGTGTGTAAACTCGTGTGTGTGTGTGTTTGATTTGGCCAGGGTCCAGAGGATTCTTACTAGAGGCTGTTTTGTCACTGTAGTTACCATGTCTCTGTTTTTCTTGACATTTTCCCTTACTACTTTTTATATTTGGCCTACAGCACAAAATAACCACATCATGACATTTGTAGCTTCGCCTTGTTTAATGTCAGTGTGTGATGATGAAGTGTCCTATTATGACTTTACGTCATTGTATGAACAATGCAACTTCATGACACATCGACAAAATGCTACTATGTTGTGTTACCATGTGTCAACGTATGCCATGGTAAATTTGCATCAAAATGTCATGATGGTGAAAGGCCCAGAAGTGATTCAGGACTGTGCTTCATACTAGGCTTCTAGGATGTGAGAGATCCACGAACATTAGGATTGGCCCAGGAATTTCTTTGTTTACCTCCTCTGCGTGATTTTCCAGCCTGATGCTATTGTTATTGCTGCTCTATGAACTGACCAGCCAGCATGGGTATTGAGTTACAGTGTTTGGCATCCACCCCAATAGAGACAAAACATGTAATCGCTGTATCTGATGACCTCCCATCAAACCATCAAGTGAAAATTCTAAATCACCCATCCTGTATCCCACACCACGGCATGGTAATACAACATACCATGGTAGCCGGATAGCCTATTTGAAAGAATGACAGTCCATATAACAGATTGTAGATTGATGGAGTAGAGACACTTACACTGGGGTGGTTTTGTTTTGCCCCCCCCCCCTTTTTTTTTTTTTTTGCAACCTGCTTGAAAAAGCATTACACATATGATGTGAACCGTGCATATTTCCTGGGAGTGAAAAATAAAGTTGTATCTATGTTACAGTAAATGAGTTTTAGATTTGGCCACCTTCTGAATAAAAGACCTCAACGTTCCCTGGGATATATATAAATTATTTTTTGTGTGAAGTGATGAACACATGTGTAAATGAGAATTTTGGATGTGTTTCACATACTCTATGAATTCAAGCTATATTTGAACCAGACTTCTAGAGCTGTGTCTTTATCCCTTGGGTCACCACACCTAACTATCTTATATTAACTGTATCGTCTAATGATTTGGTTTGTTTGTAGGGGTAATTACACATGTCATTACCCTATATCATTGTGGCGTGTGTACTATAATTTATTCATTTATATATAAGGTCAAGGAGAAGTCTGAAACCAGATTAAGCTGTTCAGATAATCTTTTCTACTTGATATGGCTACAAGCAGTGATAGCTTCATAACACTCTTATATACCATAACTCCTGTTAATAATTATTAGCTTCAATTCTTTAAGCTGGAAAGGGAGCAATATTATCTTCAGGAACTGGAGAAGGGTTTCTATCATTTGAAGAACTACATGTTTTTAATAAGATTTCAGCTATGTCTATATAATTCTGTTCAGGTTTTCAGGGTCTTTTGATTTTTGTTGTTGTTGTTTTTGTTTCTCAAAATTTGAGACAATTTTTGAAAGCAATAGAGATTAGTTGAAAGTACAGGGTTTAAGGAAAAACTACAAGTCATTCCTATTGCTAACCATTTATCACTTTTCTGCATATAAAACTCCAGCACTTTTTCTATCCTGCCTTCTAGCTACTACAGAACATCAATAACTCTACATATATCTTCTGTGCAATCTGTGGACTAGAAGAGAAATCAAGTCTAGCTTGTAATGATTTTTTTTTTTTTTTAATAAAGGGGAGTTATGTTTGATTTCTGGCCAACAGAAAGTCCTTATACTTTAAATGTCTCTGCCCAGTCAATAATATTACAAGTATTCTCAAGACAATGCACCATTTAGTATACATAACAGTGAGCTCATTCCTACAAACTTATCTAGTTGTTGGTCCATTAAAATTTCAGCTTTTATCACATTTTAACCATTAATCACTTTTTCTATTTTTAAACAGCAAATCAATTGGGTAACCTACATTATTTAATTTTTTTAAATGATCAAGCAGTCTACTGTTTAAAATTTAGATGAATCACAGCCACCAAGCATATATGATAATTTTACCTGTTTTCCATTTAACTCCATGGGTGGTCTGGGACTTACAGTGAATATTCAGTGATGCAGCATACTGCTTTGTTCCCATCATTCTTGCTCTTCCAGTGGCAATGGGGACCCGCCCTAAAATCTATGACAGTGGACATAACAGTAGGGAAAGGAAAAGAGCCCAATACTGCAAAGTGCTGAGTGCTCCTAGGATTTGAGGACACTGAGCAAATCATATCTAATTATGGATTTTTTTCCCCTATATAGTAGGCAAAGCTCAAGATATACCTTCCCTTTTCATTTGCTTGCACCCCATAATTGTTTCCTACTTGTAGTTTTTATTTCCAGATTGTTTGGTTGCTGTGTGGCAGCTGCACGACTGATGCATAACAGCAAAAAGTAAAACCAATTAAATAAATCAGACAAAGCAAATATCAGTCAATTCCATCTGAGAGTTTATCTATTTTAAATTACTTTCATATAATAACTGAAAATTGTGTGCACAGCTAAAATAGAAAGAGAGCTTCCCCAGCCCTTGTACAGTTTATATTAATAACTAAAGAGAACATATTTCTGTTTGATTTGTGTGAAAGCTCCCACTGACACTGTTGGAAGATGCATATATGGATTGATCATTAACAGCAGAGTAACAAAGTAAAGATCATAAAACACAGTTAGGTGTCCCTAACAAGGACCTCAGGCTGCAACTAGTGTAGCTACCTGCCAGCTTACCAGATTTATCAAAAACACGTCTTGCAGTTAACTGGACTTTAAGTGGTTTAAAGACACATTATCAACATTTTGGTTTCGTGTGAAATAACTCGAGAGGGAGATATAATTTGCAAAGAATGTAGGTGGGTTTGTTTTGGAGGAAGTGAGGGATTGAAAGGGTTGAAATACTCTACAGCACCGGAAATGCAAACATAATATTGTTCTAATGCATTATTATTAATTTGTTCATGATAGCACTCACAATGTGCTATAGGAGATTTCCAGACCTTCAAGAAGGAACCAGTTCTGCCCCACAAGTTCACAATCTAAGGGGGAAGGTGCCAAGGAAAGGGGCACAACAAATAGGGATCTTTAAAGTACAAGTTAAGTACATTCACTGTAGGCAGCATGGCAGAATTGGTTCTTAATGGGGCACGACTGGTTAGTTTCACACACTGTGTAGTTTCACTGCCCAAGCTGAGGGAAATACTTAAATGCCCCATTTAATCAAAGCACTTAAACATGTGCTCAACTCATGATTATTCAGCAAAGTACTTAAGTACCTCAATGGAACTTAGCACATGCTTAAAGCCTCTATTCAGGTGAGCACTTACGCACATAACTTAAGTACTTTAAGCACATGCTTAAATGCTTTCCTAAATAGGGTTATTTTCCTGCATCGGGGCATATGTGCTTTTCTGAATAGACCTGAGCTTGAGCATGAGTTTTAACATCAAGTATGTTCTTATGTGCTTTAATGAGTTGGGGCATAATTAAACAACAGTATAAATGATGTAAAGCAAATCAGATTTTTAAAATTAGTTGAGCTTTAATAATTGAAGGGCGAAGAAAAACAGGTAAGAAATTGAAAATACAGATAGTGGGCCAGGTTCTTAGCTGGTTTAAATCTGCCTAACGCCATTGACTTCCTTAGTTGAGGATTCAGCCCATTATTTTTATCTTGACAATGTCTCTTGAATGTGGGTATTATAAACTATTCAAGCTGGATAATGCTTTCCAAAGGATCACTTCTGCTTCATCCTGTTCTCTCCTTGTGCGCAGCGATTAAGGAATTTAATGGGTATGGGCCAATACTGCTCCCATAGAATTCAATGACAAAACACTCATTGACATAAATGGAAGCAGGATTGGGTCCAAGGTGGCTTCACAGGTTTTCATTATCCAGAAAGTAGAATCTTCTATTTTGAATTATTTGATAATCCTATGCTTTAAGTGCTCGTTGCTTGAAGGACAATCTAATGCTTAGCAATGTGTACATAGTATCAGCTGTCCTCGTTGTCCGAGATCAATAGATATCAAAGGCAAACATAGGGCTATCTATGTATAGCTCATTTGCCCTCGTGTGCCCTTCTCTGAGTTCTGGAATCTGCTGCAATTTCATTCTCTACACTTGTGCTCCATAGGAGAACCATAACACTCGTAGGATAAATATGATGTGTGTGTGGTACATTAAGTAACTGATGATGTTAAGAAATGTACTGATATGATACTTATGTTTTGTAACTGCCTGGTCCAGTCTTAGTTCTCATGAGCCTCTTTAATACAGGAACACCATGATTTAAATAATACAGGACTGTAGAACAGTCCTCATTAAATAGTTTGTTTATTTTCTATGAGGAGAAGCCTGATTATATATTCTCTCTTTCTCTCGTGTGTGTGTGTGTAATATAAAATTTTTAAAAGAGAATTTTAAAATTCTGCTCTCTTAGAAATTCTTATAAAAAAACAGAAATTCATTAACTTACTGCCACTAACCCACATTAAAAATGACTAGATGTCTTCTGGGAACAGAGAATTTTCATCAGAGACATTTCAACTAATAAGATATAGTACTGAATTTAAATTGGAATATAAATTTTATACAGTAAAATGTCTGTACTGATGGAAGAGGGGCAGAATTACATATGCTAAATATTCCAAACTGCCTCTATTTTAAGACTACTGGAGTGCATTTGAAATGTTACATCAGCACAGAGAAACTGCTTAGAGTGGGAATGATCTTGTTTACTTGTTTGTTTACTGATCTTGTTTACTGGTTGATACATTCTTTGCATATTTGTCTGTCAACACTGAACCTTGAATAGGCAGGTCAAACCTGCTGCAGTCCTTTTCAAGTGACTTAGATCAATACTTAAAAACCCTGCATCAGCATAGCTGCACCAGTGCAGCTGCCCCACTGTGGCATTTAAGTGAAGATGCTCTTACGCTGACAGGCATGGTTAATCCACGTGTGTGAGCTGTGGTAGCTGTGTTGACAGGAGAAGCCCTCCCATTGACATAACACTGTCTAAATGGGGGGTTAGGACGGTATATCCCTGAATGACATTGTTATATCAACATATATCTGTAGTGAAGACCTGGCCTTACTTAAGTTCCTGTGCTATTAATAAAGCTAGGAAGTGTTACATCACTACTCAATTTGCTAAAACATGTTGTTTAACCCCTTCACAAGTTTGATGGACATTGCTCCTAATTCTGAGGTGTTTACTCAAGATCCCATTCTCCTTTTCATGGGAATAACTTGCACAGGGAAGAGGAAATTCCTCCCACATAATATAGAAGAAATAAGAAAGTCAGTCCATTAACCCTTTTATCCCTTAAAATCTATTGGAATCTTGAGGAGTTTACAACATCACTACTTCCTGGACAGCATTTCCTACTACAGCCCCTATAGAAGCAGAGAGCCTGAGACATAAGCCCTTGCATTAGAGGCCTGGTACGAGGCGGGACCTGCTCACAGAATCTAGCAAGAACAGGGCTGATATTGCAGAAATACACATTGCTAAGAACAGTGGCATAGCCAGTTGGAGGGAACCGGGGGAGCAATTAAAAAAAAAAGTGCCACCCACTGCAGCGCTTTTACTCACCCAGCGGTGCTCCAGATCTTTGGCGGTGGGCCCTTCACTCGCTCTGGGTGTCTTCGGCGGCACTGAAGGTCCCGCCGCTGAAGACCAGGAGCGCCGCCAGGTGAGTAAAATAAAAGCGCTGCAGCAGGTGGCGCCTTTTTTTATTATTATTATTTTATTACTCCCCCGGGTGAGTACAAAGGCGCCAGCAAATTGACAAGGTGCCAATAGGGGAGCGGCCGCTCCCTCCCTGGCTACGCTACTGGCTAAGAAATGCTAAGTACAGAGTACTCACACAAACACATCCCAATATCAAGTGGTACCAGAACCAGTGTTCCCTCTAATTTTTCCCACCCATGTGCAGAATGAATTTTGTTATGTGCACCAATGTGGAGGCAATGTGTGACACATCACCTTCATATTGGTGCACATAACAAAATTCATGTGGTGGGGGTGGAGCCAAGGGGTTTGCAGTGTGGGAGGGGGCTCAGGGCTGGGGCAGATGGTTGCAGTGCAGGGGTGTGAGAGCTCCGGCTGGAGGTGAGGGCTCTGGGGTGGGGCCAGGGATGAGGGGCCCAGAGCTGCAGAAGAGGGCTGGGGTGCTGGGGGTGCAGGCTCTGGGGTGGGGCTGGGGATTAGGGGCTGGAGCAGAGGGTTCGGGTGCAGGGGTGTGAGGGCTCTGGCTGGGGGTGAGGCCTCTGGGATGGGGCCAGGGATGAGGGGCCCAGAGCTGGGGAAGAGGGATGGGCTCTGGGGTGGGGCAGGGGATGATGGGTTTGGGGTGAAGGAGGGTGCTCAGGGACTATGGCAGGGAGACAGAACTCCTCCCAGCTCTCGGTCCCCGCAGCAGCAGTACCTGGGCTGGGGGTCGGGGAGAGGCATCTCTCCCCGCCACGGAAGCTCTGGGGCTGCAGGATAGATGCCCCTACTCTGGCACCAGCAGGTCTGGGCCGGGGAAGAGCCACCCCTGCCATGGCTGGGTCTGGGCCGCACCACCCCAATGATGGCTGGGCCCTGGCTGCTTTGGCTGCGGCTGGGCCCAGGCAGCCACGCTTGGGACCAGCCCTGACCGTGCCGCAGCATAATTGGGGATGGTGGAGGGGATTCCTTGCACCCTGACCATGGCAGGTTGGGGGCTGGGCAAAGTGGGGGCCAGGAGAAGGGCACTCCAGTCCTGGCAGGTCCCCAGGCAGGTTCCTTGAGACCTGCACAGCACTAAATAGGTTGCTGCATGGCCACACAGCTTACAGGGAACTTGGAGCAGAACATCTCAATATCAAGGATGGTACAAAAACATTACCCAAAGATAACAGGAACACAGTGACCCCTCCTAAAAGATAAGGTCAGGAAGACAGTTTGTAACTTGTTTATATTAGGGTATAAAGATGTATTTTAAAGGGAGTATTTTTGGCCAGCCTAGGGGGCAGTGGAAAGTTCTGCCACTGACTGAGCTGTGGCATACATGTCTTAGTATCCTCGTAGCATCTGCCAGGTGCTATTACTGTGCTTCATCCACAGTAAACTTGACCCGGGGCCTTCATACCTTAACAAATCTTGTGGTCATTGAGCGGTTCGCTTGAGGTCTGCTGTGTCAACTGTCTGCGCAGAGCTGGGACAGCACACAGTGCAAACACACACATGCAGCCAAACATCTTTACCACAGGGGCTATGGTTACTTTTAAAATGGGGTTTCTATAACCTGGGAGAGAGAGCATGCAAATTAATGCAGCTTCACATTGTATTAACTTGGGGGGCTTTTCCACGTGGGATTTATGGGTTGTGGGCTAGGGTGGGAAGAAGAACATGCAGGAATCTCACTCACCCCACAGAGGGCCTTCTATGAGTAGGGAGAAGCTAGCCTGGAGCTCTCTCCTTGTACAAGCAGTCTCCTTGCCACACATGGGCCTGGAGAAGATTATGGGACATCTACTTTTACTCAGATTTTACTCAGTCCTTAGCTAGGCAAACTCCCACTGATGTTGAGATTGAGGAATAACCTCAAGATTTGTCTTAGGCTTTGTAACATTTTGGCACTAGTCTATCTTTCTGAAGAAAAAAATCCTATTTTTCATTTATGATGCTGGCTGACCTGGTGCCAGTTCACACCAAGGCCCTTAGGCCTAACTGAACACTGACAAATACAGAGCTGGAAACCAGTCTGGCTCACCTGTGTGTTAATATTGTTAAAATAGAACAAAAGGAAAGGAACAAAAATGCTGGCTCCCTACAGAGGTGTTAGGTCCTGCCCACCAAGAAGGCCCATTGAAACCAAACGAGGCATTGTGAAACATCAAAGAACAAAGACTTTGTTGATTGGTCCCTCCTCCCCCCATGTAGAGGAGACATGTAAGTGGACTCCTCCCATCAGCTTGAATTCTGGGGGAAGGGAATAAACGTCCTGACAAGAAGGAACTGTCTCTCTATGCTCCTTGGATTTGGAGAGGTCAAGATTTCCAAGCATAAGCAAGGGATCCCTAGTTGCTTAGCCTGGACTAGCCCTAAAGGTCATATAGCACTTGCTTATTATAGAAGCTTCTACCGCCTTTTAGAACCTAATACTGCCAACTTGTCTGTGTGTGTATATTTACCTATTTTAATCTTATAAATAAGTCTCATTTCTTTTTCTTAGTTAATGCATCTTTAGATAGTTTATTGTGGATTGGCTACAAGCATTATCTTTGGTGTAGGATCTAGTGTGCAATTGACCTGGAGGTAAGTGACTGGTTCTTTGTGCTGGGAGTAACCTGAATATGGTTTCAAGTATCAGAGAGGTAGCCATGTTAGTCTGGATCTGTAAAAAGTGACAAAGAATCCTGTGGCACCTGGTAGACTAACAGATGTATTGGAGCATAAGCTTTCATGGGTGACGAAGTGGGTATTCACCCACAAAAGCTTATGCTCCACTACGTCTGTTAGTCTATAAGGTGCCACAGGACTCTTTGTCGCTGAATATGGTTGTGATTTTTGACGTAAGGGACCATTTATCACAAAGGCCAGGCTTGCCTAAGTGGCAGCATGGACCGGAGTACCAAAAGGGGCTGTCTGTGACTCCATGTTAAGGATGTTATAGTGCTTAAGGAATTACTTTTCCTCTATTTTTCTAGTCCTGCAAAGGAAAGGCAAAGAGTTCTTTTTGAGGCCTTTAGCGTCTCTCTCCCTTCTGGAAATGCTATATTGTTGTTTATGTTTTCAGGGTAACAAAGCTGTTGCATTTGGCAATAACACACCAGAAGGGAACTCCTTAAAATGATTATTTTTGCTTATAGCTCCCATAGAGCAGCTGCCTTATGAACCCAGTGATAAATCACAGTCAAAAGTCCACAGTGGTGATGAGGCAAGGTACAAAAAAACCTGGAAAGTAGAAGGTGAAGACAGTGGAGGGAGCGTTGATTTGATTTTGATAGCTGCTAAACAAAGTGGTCTGACAAAAAGCATTAATGCCCCTTTCAGTTCGCTCGACAGGAGGTCAACTGCCAAACAAGAGAGAAAAGGGCTGGGGTGAGTTATTTGCTGGCTATAAGACTGATGACTTCTTATGTCTGAATGGAACCAGAGTTGCCTGCTAGTGGATGTCCTAGTGTACCAAAACAGAGGCCTGGGCATTTACTCTCAGTGGGAGATCATGAAAGAAAGGCAGCAAAGGACTGTTGTCTGCAGTGGGCTGGCAACAGTTGGCATGTGGGAACTGCTACAGCTCCCTGCTGATGTTCCGGTAGATTCCATTGTGGTCATCTGAAAACACACTATTCTTGTCTGAGGCACGGCAAGGGGGCACTTACAGCTGCTGTGTGTGATAGCAGAGAAGCGGTGGAGGGTTGAGTGAATGTAGTTTTGACATGGCCTTTTGAGCAGATATTTAGCACAACAATGTCTCCACGCCACAATTGCATTTTTATGATGATGTCTTGTGTCTATGAAGGGGAAAAGAAGCCTCTTTCTAAGAAACTGGTTAATGGTTTTGTTGACTGATCATCATTGTCTTTCTGACACAATGAAAGTGAAAGATGGTCAATATATTGTTTTTGTCTCATGTAATAGTGTTAATAATCAAGGGGGCATAGGGTGAAGGGAAGGGAGAAGTAGTAGTTAACAGGTGGTAGGCCTGGGGAAGGAATAGCTTTCAGTTGATGGTACTTGCATCAAGTGTGTGTGTGTGTGTGTGTGTGTGTGTGTCCGTATTATTTTCACCCCTTACTCAGAGACAAAATATTCCTGATCAGATCTGTGTGCTTTTGTAAACCTGTATAGTTTTGTAGAGCTTAAGGCCAGAAGGAACCACTAGGCCATCTAGTCTGGTGTCCTGTATATCACAAGACAACAGCACCACCCAGCATCTGCACACTAAATCCAGCAACTGATATTAGTCAAAAGCATTACAGTCTACAGGAGACTAGACTATTTGTGCCACTGGCAGAGAAAGGAACAAAGGTGCACCAATGCCTGAGGCCCCTGCAATGGCAGGAAAATGATTGTGAGGTACACCCAGATAATCCTGGCAAGTGACCCACAGCCACATGATGCAGAGGAAGGCAAACCTACCCCCCAAGTTCACTACCAGACTAACCTGGGGGAAAATTCCTTCCGGACCCACATATTGTGATCAGTTAGACCTGAGCATATGAGCAAGAGCCAGCCAGCCAAGCACCTGAGACAGAGAATACTCAGTGCCACCTCAGAGCCCTGGCCCACCTCATGTATCAGGAACTCAGCTGGCTCTAGGCATGGTTGCCTAGTAACCTAATGAGTTTGGCTGGGCCCAATAAGCTCTCACTAAGTGACTGTGCTTCCTGATTGGACAGAAATGCCAGGAGATCATCATTGTAGTAAGCACAGAAGCTGCTCAATGTGTCCTATACCCACAGGTGCTCCAGACCTGCTTCTTCCTGTACCTGGTCCTTGCTCCAACCCATGCCTGTTCCCGCTCCAGTCCTAGTCTCTACCTTCCTCCAAACCTCCTGGCTCCAAGTGTTGGTTTGTCTCCTGGTCATGGCTCTGATTCCACCTTCCAATTGTGCTCTGACCACTATGACTGACTGACTCCTGTTCTGACCACTAGTTCACATCACTTACACCCCCAGTGTGTGACAGTTTGATCAGCCACAAAGAAGATAGGTTGCCCTCTGGGGAAGTCAATGGGCAGATTTTCTTCAAGATACACCCTGAGGATCTTCAGCTGTGGTTCGGATAGGGCATAAATATATCTGGAAGGAACCTCCATTCTCTGTTGGAGGTTGATGGGGTAATCATAACTGCAGTGAGGTGGTAGAACGTCAGCCTTCTGTTTGTCAAATACCTTGGCATGTTCCTGGTCTTTGGTAGGAATTCTGGGCACTGCTGATGAACCTACAGTTTGCCACTCTGGATCGCTCGGGGACTACAGTGACCCCAGATCTTGACCAGTCATTAGTTGGGACTAGGAAGTCATGCATGTGCACTGTGGGTAAAAGAAGAGTATAAACTGATCACCCGTGGATTCAGAGGGTCTGAGTGATGGGACGGGGTGAAAGTGAGCCGGTACAGGTGTACCGGTAAGAACCCGCACCAGCCCGTACGCAGCCCACATTAAAGCATTACCGGCTCTGGCCCCCGGAAGGGGTGGGGCCTTGGGCAGAAGGGGCGGGGTTGGGGTCAGCAGGGCCGCCGACGGGGGAAGCAAAAGGAGCAGGGACATTAAAGTGCTGCCGCAGCAAAGGACACAGCAGCACTTTAATGTCCCTGCTCCTTTTGCCCCCCCTCGGCCGCCAACGTGCGGTGGGGGGGGGGGCAAAGGGAGCAGCTGCCCCAGGGCTGGCGATTTAAAAGGGCTCCGGACTCCGCTGCCGCGGTCCAGAGCCCCTGGCCCTTTAAATCACCACTGAAGCCCCAGGCGGCGTAAGCCGGGCTGGCTGGGGGATGCCAACGCCCCTGCCCCGCTCCTTCCACTGGTGGCCCCACCCCTTCTGGGGGCCAGAGCCGGCCCCAGCCCCATACTGGTAAGTGTCTGGAGTTACTTTCTCCCCTGGCCAGAGGACACCAAGGACAACTGGAAAATGCAGAGCATGGATAAGCCCCAACAACAAGATCTCTTGGTGACCACCAAAGGTAATGACCTCCAGGGGGGTTGTCCGATGTGTGGTGGGGCAACCCTAACTGCAGTGAAATAGAATGTCTGCCTTCTGTTTGTGAAATGCCTTTGGCACGTTCCTTGTATTTGACAGGAATTCCAGGTACTGCTGAGGAACATATAGTTTGCAACCCTGGATCCCTCAGGGGTTGGAGCAGGGCCGGTGCAAACCATTAGGTTACCTAGGCGGTCGCCTAGGGCATTAGCATTTGGGGGGCGGCATTTCTGGTCCTTCGGTGGCGACCGTGGCGGCCGGATCTTCGGCTGCCCTGGTCGTCGTCGGCATTTAGGTGGAGGGAGCTGGGGCAGGGGGGCACGGGGAGGGCTGCCTGCAGCAAGTACGGGGGGGGTGGGGCGGCACGCAGGGGAACTACCTGCTCCAGCTCACCTCTTCTCCGCCTCCTCCCTGAGCACACCGCCCCGCTCTGCTTCTCTCCCTCCCAGGCTTGTGGCACCAAACAGCTGATTGGCGCCGCAAGGCTGGGAGGTGGGAGAAGTGGAGCAGTGATGGCATGCTCGGGGAGGAGGAGGAGCAGAGGTGAGCTTGGGCGGGGAGCTGCCGCACGGCTCCCCGGGCCGGGGGGAGCTGCTGCAGCGGAGGGTGGATGCCTCAGGGCGGAGGGGGGGTGGGGAGCTGCCGGGGCGGGGAGCTGCCACAGGGCTCGGGGAGGGGTGGGCACAAGGTGGAAGTTTTGCCTAGGGCACGAAACATCCTTGCACCCACCCTGGGTTGGAGCTCACCTGGTGATTGGCTGGGGCTGGGAGGTGTGCTTCATATAGAAAAGAAGAGTGTTGACCGCTTGAAAATGGCATTCACTTCAGCCCCCACAATTTGACCCATGTGGCCCCCACAAAAGTCTTTATAGGGAAGACCGATGCCTTGGACTTCACAAGAGGCATGGTCCTCTTGAAGTTCAGAGGTCCTCACCAGCTGCGTCACCGCTGAGCCACCTTCTCTCAGAAAGTGACCCCTGCAGAGAGAAATTATGACATACAGGTGCTCCTGGCCATCAGGGCCACCTTTAGGAATGGCCTTGCCTCCTTGAGGGGGGCTGCACCCCTGTCCAAGTCTGGACAGACCACAGAATTTGAAATATCTACAGACAACATGACTCGGCCGATGTTGGATTTTCTGGGCCTTTTCCTTTCTTGATTTGAATTTACAGTTACTCATCATCCAGGCACTAAGACCGGGAAGGTGGACACCTTGTCTTGCAAGGACGAGTACCATGGAGTGGAGCAGGAGGCTCTCACTGCCATCCATAAACCCTCACATTTTGTCTGCAGGACCATCGATGGTCATCTGATGACAGCTGCCCATTCTCTGCTCCCAGGTGAGCTGTCTGTGGCCCCACTATGCTAGTCTCCAAGAACTATTGATTTCTCCCCATATTCCAGGTTCTGCCTGCAAAAAGACCACCTCTGTGTGGGGATCACCCATTCCCAAGGGCAGTTCTCGGCTTCAGGTACTAAGGCTATGCCATGACTCACCCAATATGTGGCATTTTGGCAAATTTAAAAACTGGAACCTGATCACTAGGTACTTCTGGCGGTCAACCCTGTGAACTAATGTTAAATACTTTGTCATGGGCCTTCTGCACCCCCATGAAGAAATCATGAGCCAGGCCAGTGGCCTCCTTCAGTCCCTCTCCATACCTCCACGTTCTTAGTCCACCCTCTCTCTATGGACTTCATTGTGGGGTTACTATGCTATAAAAGAGCCTCAGCCATCCTGACTGCAGTGGACCTCTTGACAACGATGGGCCATTTTATTCCCTGCCACACTGTTCTGTCTGCCTGTGAAACTGCACAGGTCTCCCGGGATCACAGCATGCTGACGTGGATCATTTTGGATCAAGGTACCCAAATCATTTCTCAATTTTGGCAGGAATTTCTCCACTTTCTTGGCACCAAGCACCTCATCTCAACAGCCTACCACCTACAGACAGAGAGCCAAATGGAAAGAGTCAATTAGTACCTCTGCTGTTTTCTGAACTTCCATCAGGATAATTGGTTTCCACTGCTGTGTTTGGCTGAGTGCACACACAGCAATTTGGCCCATGCCTCGACTCAACAGATTCCATTTGTAGCTAATTTTGGTTTTCACTTCCAGTTTCTTTCAAACTTATCAGAAGGCTCTGTTGTCCCGGCAGTCATGGACCTGGTCCTCCTCATTCAACAAATATACCAAGAACTCAGAAATCAATTACTTGACTCTAAAGAGTTTTAAAAGCATTATGCTGACCAAAAGCGTCATACTGCTCCTAATCTTGCCATAGGGGATAAAGTTTGGCTGTAGATACAGAACTTGAGAATGGACTGCCCTTCCATCAAGATCAACCACCGATACCCGGATCACTGGACAAATAAATCTAATGACCTTTAAGCTTCAACTCCCAGAATCCTTAAAAATTAACCCCATCTTTCATGTTTCCTTCTTCAAGCTGTTCATTGACAACCCTTCCCTGCATGGGTCGACCCACCTCCACCCCCAGTAATAGTACAAAGGCAGGAGAAATATGAAATCCCTCAGGTTCTAGATTCCCAAAAGGTCATGGGGAATCTCCATTATCTGATAGACTGGGCCAGAGGCGTGATCCTGGGAACCAGAAGCAAATGTTCATACTCCTGACCTCCTGGAAAAATTTCACCAAAGATGCCCTGACAAGCCAGGGCCAAGAGCCCATAGGAGGAGCCTTCAAGCAGGGGGGAACTGTCAGGAATGCAGCTGGCTCTGGGGACGGTTGCCTAGCAACCCAATGAGCTTAGCAAGACCTAATGAGCTCTCACTAAGTGATTGTGTTCCTTGATTGGACAGAAGAGCCAAAGAGAGATTATTATTTAAGCCTCATAGCAACAGCTGCCCAGTGGCTGCTCAATGCATTCTGTGCCTTCAGGTGCCCCAGATCTGCTTCCTGAACCAGTCCTTCCGCCGAACTGCCTGATTCTTGTCTCTGACCACTGGCTTGTCTCCTGACCATGAGTCCAGTTCTGCTCTGACTGTAACCATTAGGCCACAGTGACATAATATACCTCTGTGTTCACACCCAACACATGATTGTAATAATGTTTGTACAAGATATGCCTTGTGAGGTATTATTTAAAAACTCATAATTTACTGATCAATAATATCATGGAAAAATGCACGTAGCAGCGTTATATGTGAAGTTATAAACATAAGTTGAAATCATGACTAAAAAGTATGTTTTCCAGATGAGTCTGGGAAGTGGCCAAACCAGTTCCTTAGAGACGATGGGTAAGCTGATAACTCAGCAGGTGTAAACAAGCCTGATGGACCAAAACCTGCTAACTGGCCATTCTTTGGAGGAAAGTGGGCAGGGGCAAAAAAAATCTACATCTTAGCAAAGAAACAGCATGGACTGCCTGTTGCCTTGCTCACAGCTGGAAATGCTTTTCCAAGAGGGGACGGGATTATAAGAAGGGGCAGACACCCAAGCCACCCATCTCTCTTGCTCTCTCCCCCACCCATCATATTCTATGTACCTGAAAAGATGAAGGAAGCAGCCATTGGACTCTGGGGAAGGAGTCCTGATCTAATGAGTTTGGTCAGTAAGACAGCTGAAAGCATGTGGTAAGTGAACTTTTCTTTGAATCTAACATAGTTTGTTAAGTTGGGCACCAGTAAGTATTTTAATCTTTATTTTTCCTGTAACCAAGATAGGTTACTCACTTTGAACCTATCTCTTTGTAATTCATTAAAACTTGTTTTATTGTTGTATCTAATCCAGTGTGTTCAAATTGAAGTGTCTGAGTAACACCATTTGGGGTAGCAAGTCGTGTGCATATTATTCTCTTTAAGGAATAAAGGGCTTAATATATTTGTACTGTCCAGGAGAAGGCTGAGCAATACAGGACATTCATTTCCGGGGGAAGATCTGGGACTTGGGGGCGGAGGGTGTTGGGGTCACCCTGCAGCATAACCCAGGCTGGTAAAAGCCACGGTGTAGCTGACTGGCTGCAGCACCCGCAGACATAACTGGGAGTGATTTACATGCTGGAAGCTGTTCGTGAGCAGTCCAGATTGGAGGCTACAGCAGCAAGGCATTGTAAAGGACACCCCAATGTGTCAAGGGTGACACAGCTACTGATTAGTCTGGATTGTATCCTGGTATGTCACAGTCACACCACCTATGCCTCAGTGTGTGACATCGTCCAGTGTCCCATCTCGAGCCATGCCCAGACCTGATGATTCAGAAGAAGGAGATTTAAAAAAAAAAACACCCCAGAATACCTGGGATGGGGACTATATCTGAGCCCACTTTCTCCAAAAATAGTTTCCATGTTGCCTGAAAATAAACCATGCATACCATCCTTGATCTATAAAGATTCTGCCAAATCAATAGGAAGATATTGCCTAAGAATCATGGTGCCATTCTGAGCAAGGCATACGGTTTCTATGAACAAGAGCGAGCAAGCTATGTATTGAGCATTTGTTGATCAGTAACAGCCATCTGACAGCACTAAAATAGGATTCTCTCTGTATTTTTGTTCTTTTGTGCTTTAGGATTTCTATAGCCTTTCACCATCTGAGGAGTGAGGTTCTGGAACAGCCTCCCAATAGGAGTTGTGGGGGCAAACAACTTAATTAGTTGTAAGAGAGAGCTGGACAAATCCGAGTGCAGTTGTATGACAGGGTTACTTGTGATGGTGGGGGCACGGGCTCGAGCCCTGGGGCTCACTTCCAGTTGATGTCGTGTGTTCCTGAAGCTCATACTAAAGCTGGCCACCAGCAGGGGTCAGGAAGGCAGTTTTCACCCCAGTGTACTATGGGAGTGTTTTTATTGCCTTCTTCTGAGGCATCAGGGATGCCGATGGCTGGAGATGGGATCCTGGGCAGGGTGGGCCAGGGCTTTGAGGTGGCACCAAGCATTCTGTCTCTCGGGTGCTTGGCTGCTTGGTTCTCCATCACATAAGAACTGCCATACTGGGTCAGACCAAAGGTCCGTCTAGCCTGGTAACTTGTCTTCCGACCGTGGCCAATGCCAGGTGCTTCAGAGGGAAGCTCAGGGTCAAACTGATCTGTGGGGTTGGGAAGGAATTTTCCCTCAAGTCAGATTGGCAACGACCTTGAGTATTTTTTTGCCTTCCTCTGCAGCATGTGGGTGAAGGTCTCTTGCTAAGAAATCTGGGTATATCTCATTTAATCATTTCTCTGCCGTTCCAGGGGACTTGAGCACCAGCATACCTTGGTCCTTCCTATTCTCTTCCTGTGGCTTGTAATAGCCTGGTCTTCTGTGGGCTGTAATACTTGAGTCTCATTTCCGTTGTTGAGTTTAGTGTGTAGGTGATGTTGGTGGCCTGTGATGTACAGGAGTCAGACTAGATGCTTTAGTGCAGTGTTTTTCAATCCGTGGGTCGCAACCCAGTACTGGGTTGTGGCATGTAAGGTGCTGGGTCGCCTCGCTCTGGTCAGCACCGCCGCCCGGGACGTTAAAAGTCCCGTTGGCAGTGCTGCCCAACTAAGGCAGGCTAGTGCTTACTTTGTCTGACACCGCGATGCGCCCCGGAAGCGGCCAGTAGCGGTCCAGCTTCTAGACAGGGGTGTCACGAGGCTCCGTTCGCTGCCTCCGCCCTGAGCACTGGTTCCGCACTCCCATAGGCCAGCAACCTGACAATGGGAACTGGGGGGAGAGGGGAGGGTGGTGCCTGCAGGTGAGAGTCACACGGAGCTGCTTGCGTGCCAGACCTGCTGCTGGCCGCTTCCGGGGTGCAACATGGTCTGCGGTGCACCCCGGCTGTGCCGCTGACCGGGAGTCGCCAGAGGTAAGTCTGTGCCCATGCCCCAATCCCCTGCCCCAGCCTTGAGCCCCCCCAATCCTGGAACCCCTTCCTGCACCCCAAACACCTCATCCCTGGCCCTACCCCAGAGCCTGCACCTCCAGCCCACAGCCCTAATCCCTTCCCACACCCCAACCCCCTGCCCTAGCCCAGAGCCCCCTCCCACACCTGAACCCCTCATTCCCAGCCCCACCCCACAGTCCTCACTCCTGCACCCCAACCCTCTGCCCTAGCCCTGAGCTCCTCCCACACTCCAAACCCCTCATCCCCAGCTCTGTTGGGTCACAGGTATCAACAATTTTCTTCAACTGGGTCCCCAGAAAAAAAGTTTGAAAACCATTTCTTTAGTAGTCCCTTCTGGCCTTAAAAATCTATAACTATGACTCTGTGACGTGGTGACATGGCAGCTGTGTCCAAATTTTGCAGTAACTAACACCTATGAAGCTTAATTACTATGCATTAAGCAACCTTAGCTAAGGTTAAATGGCACTCAACCAATGGGCAGAGGAAAATCTAAAAGAAGAAAGGCATTTCCTTTGTATTTTTTCATTTCACTGCCTCCTTGGATGCTTTTATGTTATCCACTATGGAAAATTATTGGCAAGCTGTTACATATATGAGCCACAACATATCTCAGGAAAAACAGTAAGGATTTCAACAGTGAGCCTGTTTACTCAAATATTACAGGGGTCAGTTTAGATTCAAATCATTTTGGCACCAAAGGAAAGTTTGTCTTTGAAACTTTGCTTCTCAGGGGACAGTCTGGGGAATGGAAGGCAATGTGTAATTATAGTATACAGCTGTTATTTGTGCACTGACGGCATGTATCCCCTCTGGGGGTCCATAGATTGTAAGTGAAAGAAAACGTAGTGTGAGAGGATTGTATGTTTTCCCCAGGGTTGCCACCAAGTTACACGCCACCCTCTCTTCCCACTCTCTCTTTCTCAGGCCCTCACATATCCCTACTCCTCATCACTCTGATACCACAGTAATGAGCACCAATATAAGAACCTGGGTGGACGGATCACACCTACCCACTTGTACCAACTCATACAGCACTCATACAGGTGCTTTTATTTTGGGCCAAATGATTACCAACCAGAAAACGTTACTCAGGCTTTGAGTGAACCCTGAAAATATATATGGTGCCTGTCCTGACTCCCTCTTTTAATCTTTTAGAACCATTTTTTATAGAGTTACCTTCCAGTCTCCTCCACCTTTTTTAGGAGCATGATAACTAAACAGCCTCTACGTATGTGCAGAATTGCTGGCTCCCAAGACATATTTCCATTACTTGTGTCAGGACAGCACTAATGAGGTATGAAATCATCCTGACCATGAGACATTTTCTAAGCAAAGTCTCCTCCAAAACAAGCAGGCATTGTGGGCCTGATGGAGAAGTGAAAGCTGCATAGCATGAGGAGGGCCTTGGAGAGCCATATATTTGAAGGCCCTGAGTGGCATTTCTGCATTTCTTCCCACATTTGGTCCATTTCTGTTTGTTTTTGGCTTATAATGGAAGAGGACAGCGAGGCTTTCCACATACTCTAATGTAAGCAAAATAGCAATGAATATAGTTCAAGGAAAAGCAAGGGTGTGTTTGGTTTGTTACACTTGTAAAATATGTGAAATGTTCTAGCTGAATACATAGGTTTAAGGAACCATTTTCTGAATATGCTGTAGAAAAATGCTGGATTATATCTCATTACTCAGAATTGAACCAAGTCCGGAAACTTTCTAACTTCATTCCATTATTATTTGTATCCCTTATTATTTCTATTACAGTAGCACCTACAGGACTCGGCTAAGATCAGGGCCTAATTGTGCTAGGCACTGCGCATACACCTCTCTGAAGAGTTTACAGTCTCATCAGATGGCACAGACAAAGACTGGGAGGAAGGAAGTATTATTACCTGTATTCTATAGGTGGGGAACCTGAGACACAAAGAGATTAAGTGACCTGCCCAAAGTCACACAGGAATTTTGTGAGAGAGCTGGGAGCTTGAATCTCTCAAGTCCCAGCTGACTGCCTTAACCCCAACTTCTCAAAAATAAAGTATTGCTGGCCCAGAGGGCCCTAGGGGACAACAGGGGGTTCGTTGCCCTGTGTGCGTCGCACCAATAGACACACCAGGGTGGAGAAGCAAACCAAGTTTATTCGAGATCTCGAAAAGGCACTCAGGAGACCAGCATGTCTCAATTCAGAAGCGCAACAAATACAAGCAAGTTTCCCATTTTATATTCCAAGCCGTTTTGTGTAAGCCTTTTGTTCTGTTTCCCCTCCACCCCTCCCTTCCCAACAGCAGTTATAGTAGGCACTACATTGTGGCGTGTTAGAAAAGTTCCCGTCAGCATATTTATCTTTGGCCTTGTAGGCCTATACGTAGTAGACTTCCCCCTCCCCTTCTCCCACTTCCTTAACACTACTGCTATTGCTAGTTTGAATGAAACTGCAGCTCTCTGCTAAAAAAGCTGACTGTTACATATTCTGCTTTTAGGCTGTTAGCTAGCATTGAGGCTGGTTAAAGTTCACAAGATGGAGTTACTTTGGCTCACTTAGACCCAGAGCAGGGGGGTTTCATCGGCACTTATGGCCTTCCACCCTCCCGAGTTACCTGGTAGCTATGCCTAGTGACACCAACAAAAGCATTAACAGCAGATGTATCTGTCATTCCAGAACTGGGGCAGTATTTTTGCAAACTACCCCGTAGTGCTGTTAAAAGCTAGGATATTTAACACCTGCCAGCAAAACCGTAGCCTGAGAGGTTTCTAAAAGAAGTAAGTGCTAGAGCAGGAGGACAAAAAGAACGAGACTATCCACCAGCTCAGAATGGGAATCATTATTGTGGCAATCTGGGTGGAGCCCAAAAGGCTCTCTTCATTTTCTGGAGGAAAGAGTTTAGGAAAACTGGAGGAACTAATGGATTCCTGAGCATGTGTAACTGCACATGGATTAAAATTAGTGACAGGGAAACTCCAAAGCGGGTCAGCAACTTGGATAAGCACCTAAAAATATTACCTGAAATAGCTCAGTGCTTTGGGTTTGCAAAACTGGGCTGGAAATCTTCAGAGAATGGGGCTCCCTGTGAGATTTCTGGTACTTCCTATTTTTTGTTAGACAGGAAACATGCCGAGAACAGGCTCTCACATTGTATTTTGGCATTTCTGTTTCCAGCTGGACTTGGGAAGAAAAGGGGCACATAAAACTGAAATAATAAGGATGGGGAAAGGGTATCTGAAATGTTTTGAACCTTTGTTCAGGTTAGGGTTGGTTTTATCACTTTTTTCTTTTTCTTTTTTTTTCTCCACATTTAAAAATCTAGTACCTGATTCTTCTTGTATGTGATTTGGCAAATCAGGAGCAACTTCACTAAGTCAATGGAATTACCCCAGTATAAAATGAGTAATTAATTAGAAGAATCAGGTGCATAATCTACTTATTAACCATGACAAATAGGCTCAAAATGAAAAATACAAAATAATACAATAAAATTATGGAATTTAATCATCTAGCATTTAATCATTGAATCTGGGGGTAGAAAAATATAACAGATGACGTCCTTATTGAGCGGGAAGGATATGCCAGGGAAGAGGCAACTCAGGATGGTCCATGATATGAAACCACGACTGCTCTTAAATAAGTGCCAGAAGCAAAGCATTAAACTGAGTTCAAACTACAGCTGGTCAGTTCTGTGGTCCTGTACACTAGACAGCCGCTGACATGATAATAAATAAATAAATAAGCCCTCATGCCACCAAAGGGAGTCTAGTAGTTTCTGTGGAAAACGAAGGTCTTTTCCCAAATTTTTACAAGACTTATCACTTAACTGTGATTCTGTGTGCCCCAGAGGCCATCACCCTAGGACACGATAAAGGAATTGCCATAAGTCTAGAAACAGGATATTGAGATTACATCAGAACAATGAGAGAATGTGCTACTGCCTAGGAAAATTACAACAGGTGGCCAATACAATAAACAGGCCATACCTAAAGGGATCAGCACAAAGGGCTCAGTGGAACAGGAAATCAAGTCCATTGTTGTGTAAAGATTCCAAAAAGCAGTGGATACGATGTGGTGTGGTGTATTATGAAATGTAGTAGATCATATTCTAGGATTGACTAGACATATATGCAGGTAGGCAACACTGTACTGCTGAGACCTAGAGTATGTCCATATTGAAATCCAAGGTGTGATTCCAACTTGGGCAGACATACCCATGGTAGCATACCTAAAAATAGCAGTTTAGATGCGGTAGTGCAGGTTTCAGTGTGGGCTGTACAAGCACTCTGGGGACCTACTCACTCTGCTAGCCTGCTCTGAAGTCCATGCCACCACATCTATGTTGCGATTTTTAGCCATGCTAGTGCAGGTATGTCTACCAAGCTGCAGTCAGACTTTGGATTTCAGTGTACACATACCCTTAGACTGTCACAGCTGTTAGTTGGTCTTGCAGAGGAATAACGTGGACTAAGGCCCCATTTTTACTCCCCAGTTCAGCACTGCCCAGCGATGGTGGAGGGAGCAGGACTACTCACGTGATACTCCTTGCTGTGAGCAAGTGGGAGAGGAAGGATTGGGAGGAATCCTGGTTCCGCTCCACACCCCACACACTCATTGACTAGAGCAGCTGGCCAGGTGTCTGGGGGGAGGGGGAGTGGCTCCACACAAAAAGTTGGGAGGGGTGACCTATTGCCCCTTCCCAACTCCAGAATAAGGGTGGATCGAGGAGGAAGTAAGTCCTCCACTTGGAATGGGAGGGAACTAAGTGATTGTTTTTCCTAGTCATAATTCATTGTTCGGTCTGTTCCTGGGATGGTGCAGCTATGCACTACCCCTTACTCAGGGCTGAATGTAAATTTGCAATCTCGCTCTGAGAAAGGAATTGTATGTGCAAGGTAGGTTCTCATTAAAATGTGACCAGTCTCTGAAGATTTAAAATCAGATATCATAAACCAAGTACTTTCACACACACCCAGAACCAGAGGCATGTGTGAGGTGTACCAGAGCATACATTTGCTATCTTGACATAAACGCTTAGGTGAGAGCATATATGGAACAATATGAGACATGCAGGGAGTACAGTGGCTGACCAAAAAAAGAAGGAACTACTGCCCCAAGAAATTAATCTTATTCATGTTTAATGAGATGAACAACCTGATCACAAGAGACTACCTCTCTAATTTCTTGCAAGTGGATTACCTCAAGGGCATCTAGGTAGAACTAGTATTAATAAACTCTGTCATGCATATTCTGCCAGATGTGACATAGCAGATAGGTTATGATCAGACAATAGATCCCAGTACACCTCAGAAAGATTCAAGAAAATCTGTGAAAAATGGAAACCCTAGCACAAGGCGTATCCCGATGCATGCAAAGTAAAAGGAAATCATCCCTAGCTGATCGTGATGGGCAGCCATAATGTATCTTCGCAGAGTGGGGGGAAGAAGATCATAAAGGCTGATCTGCCAAAGAATCAAGATAGTCATCCGAGCAATGAATAGCCTTTTACAACAAAATGGAGGAGCATGGGGCAAATCCCCCAAACTATCAATTGTTCTAATTTTATTTATTAAATGAGTGCAAAACAACACTACTGGACTAAGAGCCAAAGAACCAAATTCATTAAGCATGGGAAAGGAAGTCTGAATCGAACCACTGACCAGTGATATAAGGAAATGAAAATAGGCATCCCTCCAAATTCCAGTTGTTCAAAATGTGAATATTTTGATTTGACACACAGATCACAGGGTGTTGTTTCTGTTCCCGGATTGGTTCAGAATAACTCTCAGAATCGAGTTTGCAGTGAAGATACTCTCAATTATAAATTTGAAATTTGCTTTCTATATACCTTTTGCAATAGTCTTGTGAAATTCCTGCAGGTAAAACTATTTATTAGAGTATTTTTTGGAAATCAAATACATAAAGGGAATGAAGAGGTTGAAGCAAATTTATGTTTAAAATTTTGAAATAATGCTTTTTTGGAATCTTTATTCTCCTCTGTATTCATCCAGCAGTTATCAATATACTGGTGATAAAAAGCTGTGATTCAACAGCTAGTCCTGTGCTAACAATCTCTGGCCACAGTAAGCACTCAGCTCCTGTAACGCTGACCTTTCACATGCTCAGATAACCTCTATAAAAGGAAAGATGTAACAAGTGACATGAAGACCAGGAGGCAGCACAACAGTTTCACCAGGGAAATATTTAAGGGAATCCCAAGGAATTGGAATGAGATCAGAGGGCAGATTGTGAGGTGGGAACTTGAAGGACTAACCTGAATTATTTGAGTTGCTGTAACATTACACTGAATGAAAACACCCTTTAGTTATAAACCAACGTCTTTATTGCAGCCCTACGCTAGGTATATGAAGCAATTAGTACAAATAAACTACAACATTACTGAACACAAGCATATATATATATTTCTTTAATTTTACAGCAATAGAACAGGCCAAATATCCATATATATTATATTTAATGAGAGAGATTCTACTTTTAATGAAGTCTCTGTGCTCTGCAGTGCAGTGAATGCAGATTTGCTAGTTAATAAAGCCCTAACAGTGTTTCTGTTCATGGAAAATGAATCTGAAACGATTGTCAGATTATCTGTTTGGCATGCCTGACTGGTGTCTGGAGTGGCTTTGCTAATGTGCTATTACTCAATGTCATTAACCCATAGAAGTGATTGAAAGGTGAATTTATATTTGCATCATGCTGTTCAGAATAGGCGGTGCGCTGGATTAATAGTGTCCTGTGAAATGATGCTGCACAGGATAAAATGAACCATTCATTTCAGAAAGCACATGTCCCTACTCTGTGTAGGTCCCCTTAAGATGTGTGTAGTATTCAGACTGTGAAACGACAGCAACAAAAAGTTGCCTATAAAAGAGATGTATTTGTTTGCTAGTTTGTTTGACATTAGAAATCTGAAGTTTTTACAGTTCCTAAGAGAAGCCTCCTATTTCGCTCCTCAGCAGCAAAAGCCACATTAAATACTTTGGAAATATACTGTGTAGAGCATCTGTAATAATGTTCCATTAAAAACGGGGGGGACGGTTAGAGAGAAATGCAGATTGAAGACTTTTAGATTCCTTCACCATGACTTTAAACATGAATGGATTCATTAAGAGTCTTAAACATTTTCCCCCCTTCCTAAATATGTGTACTCTTTTTTTTTTTTCTCTTCATAAGATAAAGCATCAGTATTAAATTGCTAGTTTGAGGCTACTTAATGCTTTCAGTCCCAGGCTATTTTTTTAAATAACATTCCTCCCCTCCCCCCCAGCACTATTTGCACAGGATAAATTAGCATCCACACCATTCCATTTGGAAAGTTTCTTTCAATTGAAAGGGGTCTGCAAGGATTTGTCCAGGCTTGTAAGGAAAAGGGAATGTTCTTTTGCCTATTAAAACAAATAAAATAGGAGGAAAAATGAGCTATGACTGTATTTTGTGGGTTTTTTTGGAGATCAGCTTCTACCATTTGAGTTTACAATCATGTTTGAGGCCTGATGTGATTAACATTCTGCCTGTTCTGTTTGTTTAAATAATTTGAGTATTTTAAGAAAAGAAAAGAACGTGTAGCTTTTTTGTGCCACACTTCACATAGGACAGAAGAGTATGAAAAAACACGATAATCTCACTTGACATACGGTATTTCAAATGCTTTCAAGGACCCAGAGAATGGACCTTGACTTTACGACATTAGGAGCCTACACCTCTAGGGTTTACCCAATCAAAACTCTCATTGCCTTTAGGAAGAGGTTTGCCAGCATGATCATGTAGTAGGAGTCCACGCCCAAATGTTACAGAAGAAAAGTTTAAAGATCTGGCGTGCAAGTGAAAATTGTGTGACATTAACAAATTATAGAAAAGGAAATTGCAGGGGGAGAAAACTTGATCTTAAATGAGAGGTGTCATGGTAATAAATGACATCTGAGAGTTATGTTGACAGGCTAGTGAGTCTTGGATGAGGATGTGGAAAACTGCATGTCAGCAGTATGAAGACACTTCTGTGTTATGCACTTGATTTGGATACTTTTCAGGCACAAATACTTTTTATTTTATTTTTTTTATTTTTTTTTTAGGAAATATCTTATTAGAAAATGTTTTCTTAAATACCTTAGATTAGTGCTGATGATTTGTTTTATAAAGTATAATCCGATAAATGATGGCAATATTCTGTAGACACAAAAAATAATAGATCATAACTACTATTCTTATTAATTACTGTTGTATTTATTCTGTTTAATCAGATGGAGACCAGTTTTCTATTGTCATGTCTCATAATAATAATTGTACTAATGAGTGTAATTGTTACAATAATGAGAACTGAAACCTAACAGCAGTAACCCCTAAATTATCTTGCATAAAAACAGATGCATGCAGAGCAATCTTTAATTTCCTTGCTTGTGCTGCTTAGTGTTACAGCTTAAATATACAGACTCTTGTGTGCATTAATTTGTGTTTTATTTGATGGTAAAATAAAAAGAAAAGAATCCCAAGTTCATCCACATGGACATGATAGATTGCAACAGCTTCTCCAGGGGCATTCATTCATCACATACATTTAATACATATATTTAATCTCCTGGTTTTTTTAAACAGAGAGTCCATTGCTATGTACAAAGTTAATTAGCACAGCTTCTTAGGAAAAGCGTTATGCTGGAGGCAGTTTCAAAATCTTGTGTATTTTAATTTTTTTTAAATCTAAACATTGAAATCAAAAGAACTGTGTACACTTACCTGCACAAAGTGGACTTAGCCCATATTTCTAGAACCAAAACTGCTCTTTCACTATCACTCTGGAAAACATTTTTTATGCCAAATGGATTTTTATTTTTGTTAACCAACAAAACGCTGTCTGAGCTTTGTCCAAGCGCACCCAATGACAAGCAAAAAGTGACACATTCTATCGCTTCATGGCACCAAGATGAAAGCAGCAGAGATGGCATACAAAAGTACAATAAATGATTATCTAGTTCTGGAAATCATTAAGTAAGCCCAGAATTGTAGCGTTTGTCCTTTCGTTGAATCGTTATGCCACTGAAAAACCAACTTTGTGTAGCATTAGTATATATGAAGTGTAGACAAAAGCCTTGAAAATTCAAGCAGTTAATTTTTTAAAGGGCAAGAAATGAATCAGTATTAAAATGCATTTCTTGTTTGTATTACTATAACTTAGACTACGAAAACAGAAAAACCACTGCTGATGTTGTTAGTGTAGTCTTGCATTTCACTCCAAAAGGAAAACAAAATGATTGACCCTTTCCTCTTCCCACTGAAGTCTCTGACATCGATTTAAATCCGAGCAGGATCAGACCCCAGACTGTTCAGTTTCATTGTTGTCTCTAGTCTGTTATGCTTCCTGCTTCTCTTTCATTAACAAAATACTATTGTTTGCATTCCCAATTCCCTGAAAATGGAAGAAAAAAAATCACATATGCATGTTAATTATGAAAATAAAAAAATAAAACCCCATAAAGTATATTTAATGTTGGCTGTTGGTGGTGGAATAATAAATTATTCCTGGTTTAATCAATTTTTTTAAATGTCTCTGTAAAATCTGTTCAGAATCTAAATGTTTGTGCCTACGCCAAACTGACAATGTTCCCTTGACTTTAATAGCTTATTTTCACTAAACATATACATATATTGTAAAATAACTCTGTCAAGAATTCTTCCAAAATAAATTTTGTGACATTTCTAAATAGGCTAAACTACACTAAATCCTTGCCAGGTTTCTATTGCTGGTGGGGGAGATTGATTTTGATGCTCATAACCCCAATCTAAATGTATTCCTTTCTCCTACTGTGTGCTCTTGTATTCATGCAATTCATTAATAGACCAAACTTAAAATGTATAAAGAAAAACAAACAAACTGCTGTCTGGGATGGCGATGCCTTTTATAGTTCATTTCAGAATAAATTTATATTCACTTTATAATCTCTAGAAAAGAAAGACATTAACCTACTTAGGGCAAGACCAGTGTACACCTGGACTATCTAATTATAGATACATTCCCTGCAGTTAGCCTGGGTGCCTTCAAATGAAATATGAAATTTTGTTTGAGAGGGTCCCCTCAGTATGAGTGGAGATGTTTGGATGAATTAAGAAACCCCTGCCCACAATAGACTCTTTACCCAAAACTTGAACTAGAACTTCTGGAAAATTCAGAACTGTTCAAGTTAATGGTCCATTCCGCTCTCCCCACAACTGCTATTTCTTTGCTACAGTGGCAGATCATCTGTGGCACTGCAGCCTGCTTCCTTAGGTCCTCTCTTTAGAGAGAACAGGAGTACTTGTGGCACCTTAGAGACTAACATTTATTTGAGCATAAGCTTTTGTGGGCTACATCCCACTTCTTCGGATGTAGCCCACGAAAGCTTATACTCAAATAAATTTGTTAGTCTCTAAGGTGCCACAAGTACTCCTGTTCTTTTTGCGGATACAGACTAACACGGCTGCTATTCTGAAACCTCTTTAGAGAGGTAGCCTGCTGCGCACCCCGTCCCCTCTCTCTGACCACATCTTCTCCTCACAGTACAGCTAGGTAAGTGATCCACTTACCTAGCTGGGTAGTGTCCTCCTGCAGGGGCCTTCTTCAAGGATATCACTTGCTCAGAAATGTACAACAGAGAGAGAGCTATTCTAGGATATAAATAGTGCCAAAGCCTTCAAAGTCCTTTTACATATGAAAATAGTAGGAAAAATGAGAACCTCTGTGAGGAAGGCTTACTTGGTTGGCTGCTGGATGCCATGGTGCTGGAAGGGGCAGAGATGTGGGCTCAACAGTGGCTCTTTGAAGAGGAA
The DNA here is from genome assembly GCF_011386835.1 of Chrysemys picta bellii. Classification (NCBI taxonomy): domain Eukaryota; kingdom Metazoa; phylum Chordata; order Testudines; family Emydidae; genus Chrysemys; species Chrysemys picta. The sequence goes on from NC_088795.1 coordinate 20,159,075, forward strand.
ACCTGCATAAATGGAAGAGCAGACCTTCCCTCCCTATATCACTTAAATCTGAAAAATGGAACTCCGGCTTGTTGGGGAGGGTGTGTATGCAAGGAGGGGCCCATGCGTATGTGGTGGAGTGGTATTGAGAAACCAATGCACAGTGGTAGGAGCTTGTCAGAGGTTCACATTATTCAGATAAGTATTGGGTAATCACCGGAACTTCAGGGTGCTTGTGTGAACGGTGCTTCAGAAAAAGAAAACCTCTCTCACTCATAAAAAGCAACAGAGGGTCCTGTGGCACCTTTAAGACTAACAGATGTATTGGAGCATAAGCTTTCGTGGGTGAATGCCCACTTCTTCAGACATACTTGCATCTGAAGAAGTGGACATTCACCCACGAAAGCTTATGCTCCAATACATCTGTTAGTCTTAAAGGTGCCACAGGACCCTCTGTTGCTTTTTACAGATCCAGTCTAACACGGCTACCCCTCTGATACTCTCTCACTCATGTAATTCAGGATCTCTGACAATTGTGAAGGCAGCCAGTGTGGTAGAACCCTCCGAGGGGCTGTGTTTCACTCTCACTTGGATACATTTTACTTTACGGTTTAAAAGACCAGCTGTGGGGAGGGGCTGGCACTGATCCTCTTGTCCACATGAGAAACCAACCCCCCATCACTCTTTCTCCTGAGTGCCCCTGGGGACTTTGTGATTGTTCGATTTTAATTTTTTATTGTTGTGTTAGCTTAACCTGCAGCTGACCCATACCGATTTCATTTGGAGTAGCGCCACTTAGTAGTAATGCTTTTTCTGACACCCTGTAGAAATTATGCTGCCAGTCTTGTGGTTTCAGCCGTCAGCGCTGGCGTAAGTTCTTTCCGGCGCATCCCCTTGTGAGGAGCCTTGTACTGGATTTCTTTTTTCATTATTTAGCACCTCGCTCTTGGCATTACATTTGAACTCTAGAACTTTTCAAGTCCACTTACTTTCCTCGAGTTTGATAGGTGGTTGCTAGCCCTTGGAGTGCCACTCTGATGAAGCCGAACATGTTCTTGGAACATCTACATACATGGTTGAAATATGCAAGGGATTCAGCTCTTGGCAGACATCTTTAAAAGGAGGAGGATGGGATGATTTTTCACTCCCCCCTCCTCCTCTTCCTCCCCCTCCCCCGAACACACATGCACACACGCCCCTCTCATACACGCCCAGGAGAGAAAAGGAGAGAAAGCTCTTTGTCCTAGAGTGGATGAACATGGTTGATAATGACAGTATTGCACATGTGCGGAGTTGTGATTACACTCTGCTTCCAGTGACTATGAATGTGTGAAATGTCCCAGTAATTTTAAGTTGCCGTGAGGAGGAAGCCATTACTTTTTGGGTACATGCATGAATTTTAAAACCATTCAAGATGTGTTCCCACAAAGCAGTTTAAATGTGATTTATACAAGCACATGTAAGTCTATACTCAAGACTGGCCACCTCAAAACTATGCACAATAATCCTAATCTTGCATGAAGAACTATGCAGGTGGACCCCCTACGTCAGCCTGGAGCCTCATTGAATTAAGTGGGGTTCTGTGCGCGTTCAAAGGCCTGCCCAGAGTGGAATCCGAGCCTTATATCTATCTCCACTGCATACAGCTTACTTGTGTTTCATCCTTCACACTGGAAAGGCTGGGTGAATTCCTGGCTTTATTAAAGTCAATGGCAAAGTTCCCATTGACATCAGTGGCTCCAGGATTTTATCCACTGTGTCCAACATAATTTCCAGAGGTATATGCTGCCCCTAGAAAGCAGTATTTAAAGGTGTTATTTCACAATGCCTGCTGATATACATCATTAGTTTCTTCAAGTAGGATTTGTAAGAATGACTTAGTAAAATATAGGTGCGGTAATGTAATTAATGCTAACAAAACAGGCTGATTAACATGCTGATTGCTGATTATACTGAATGCTCCGCTCCTCCCAGCAAACATGATCCTTCAGGAAATCAATTTTAATTTTACAAGAAAAAAGCAGAAAACTTAAATAAATGTGCCTGTTTCAATTGAGCCTCTGGCATAGCCTCGGGAGCTCAGAAATCCGGCGGACTTGGGCTATTTTTCCGTTTTAATATGTTTTAGAAATAGCAACAGTATGTCTAATTAAATGGCAAGAAAAACAAGTACATCATTAAAATTTCAATGTTGGTGTTGGGTTTCAATTTGGAAAGAATTCTCTTGATTGATTATAAACCCTGCAAAAACACAGGAACAAACTCCTGAAAGAGGTGGGTGGCTGTGTGTGTGCATACTGACTGATCCATTGGAAGGGCTGTGTGAGGCTGTAGTGTGCCTGCTGTGTAGCCAGTGTTTTCATTCTCCAGTGCTAGCAATTAGGCAGCGCTCACAAGCATTAAAAATCTCACATGAAAGGGGAGGGGTATTAATATAATTGCCAATACATACTTATTGGAATTTATGCCCTGATTGCCAGGGTAAAATTTGTTTGAGGGGACCATGGATGGAAGAAGCTCCATGAGGAGTTCCGCTTCCAGCAGGGCCCGTGCTACCATTTAGGCCAAGTAGGCGGTTGCCTAGAGCGCCAATTTTTTTTTTTTTTTTTTTTTACAGCGGCCGCTGCGCTGGGAGGGAGAGGGAGTTTGAGCCCCGCCGGCAGGCAGCCCAGGGGAATCCCTGGGTCAGCGTGCCGCCGGCAGCCCAGGGGTTCCCCTGGGTCAGAGCTGCAGCACGGATCCCTGGGCTGGGGGGTGGGAAGCTGCCGCGGGGGGGGGGGGGGGGGGCCTCAGGGCAGGGGGGGAGCTGCCGCGGGGGGGCGCCTCAGGGTGGAGGTGGGGCGGGGAGCTGCCGCAGGGCTGGGGGGGGGGCGCAAAGTGGAAATTTCGCCTAGGGCGCAAAACTTCCTTGCACCGGCCCTGGCTTCCAGAGGTTATCCCTCCTACTCTCCTGTCCTCCCCCTCTCCCTCCACCCCCCCAGTTTATCCAGTTCAGATTTATCCATTGTGGAATAAATGGGGGGAGGGGGGTGTTGGCAGCAGAACTTGTGGATCTTCTAAAATCCACATTGATTCAAGGAGCTGGGCTTCTGCACCAGAACTAGCCCTTCTCCACCTGGCTTCCCAGTGTCCTGGCTTCACTGAAGCTGTGATAACATGGCAGTTGCTCCTGGAACCTTCTGAGAGGAGAGGAGAGGATTGGTTTCTCAAACACAGGAGAAAGGTGCTTTAGAGGCAGTGTCACACACATGGGATGGGAGAAATCAGGGTATAGATTACTCTCTCCACATGCAGGTCTTAGGGAGATGACTCCCTCTCTTACTTAACTGTAATCATGTCAGGTAGAGAAACAACATCTAGAACCAGGCTGAGAGATGGTTGTCTGAGTAAGGACTGCGGCATTGGACCTTAGGCAATGACACCCTTAACACCTAAGTCTCGTGTAAGGAATGGCAACTGCAGCAGAAAAGATTTAATATTTATGGTAAATAAATAAAGGACAGGCTGAGATATCAAACAAGAACATCTCTTGTTTGGTGATTGATGGAATATTAACCCAACAGATTGCGTTTCAGGTAAGCAGAGACTCTTCCTATTACACATATTACGTTCTACATACTACATGGCTCCAAATGGAGCTGTATAAGTGTGTAAAAAAAAAATTCATTGCTTGATTAAAAAAATTGAATTTGCTTCACCTGTGTTTACACTTCTTGGGCCCGTATACAAGATGGAGAAATGTTCTCTTTTAAATCAAGTGAGATTAATATGATTGGATATTCCCCTTAGCCTCGCTGTAGACACAAAATGATATCTTTACATGGTTTTAGTCGTTTGTGTTTGTAGCCTAGGCTCTCGCATAGGACAGCAAATAACAGCAGGGGGCTGATGTGACACTTGTTCTCCAAGGCACATGTGATCTAGAAATTCATGTGTGCATCTGCTAAAGCAGGACTTAAATGGGGTGGAGGCCTCATGAATTTCATGCTCCCTGGAGGTGCTCCTCTGCTACTTCTGTATTGGTGAGCAGTGAGTTAAAATGTTGTAAATAATTATGCAAAAACAGTAGCAATAAGGTTTTGTTTAACAAAGTGAATTTATGATAGATCTCTGCAAATGGACAAATGCCTGTGCCCGTGTGGCACTCTAAAGACTTCCGGGGGGGTCTGTATAGGCAGAGTGGCCGGCACAGCCCCACACAGTGAATTCCAGGATCAAGACCATAGTATTATGAAATATATATAGTAAATCACTGAAGTTTTAAATTTTGATACAAAGTTACAGTGTGGAATGACTTTATATAGTCAGGCTATAAATGTTTCAGAGACAGGTATGTACATGAACACATGAAATGATTGCAGCTCCTTAGTTGCAGTGCAGAGGTATTAGGTTAGATTAAATTCACAGCCATCACAACCTATCTATCTACAATGTTAGATAATGCACTATCACTGGTAATTATTGAACATTACTGCTTTCACTACTTGTATTTTCTAAATTAGGCTTTATCATTTTAAATAGGTGGAACACGTTTTTTTTTCCCCTGGCAATATTATAGGTACACTGATCATACTTTCCTAACCCTGAGACCACTAGAAATATCACAATTAATTGTGGTTTTGAATTCCAATGGAAATAGGTTTTTGGTTTTATTTGGTTTTTAATAAAAACAAATAAACAGTATTTGCAATCCAGGTAGGAGACTGTGAAACTGAAATTGACTAGAAAATGACTCCAGACAAAACTGAAACTGACTAGTAGTCTATTTTTGTGGTCCAAATTGAGAGAAATTTAAACATAAGTAAAAAATATTAAGCAGTGAAAAATAAATATTTAAAAAATATGTTCATATTTTCATAAAATGTAAGTATTCACTACATGGGTATAGACTTTTTGTTTTAAATGTTTTTAACTCATTCTTTTAACATGAGGAAATGCTTTTTGTTTCTGGCAGTCTGATAATTTCTGAACCATCTAATCCGCATCATAAAACCCACTAGCAAATTGTGGGGAATCAGTTGGGAAAGTGAAAATCAATATTTAGCCCACTGAAAGTCACACAACCACAACAATGGATAAAAGAGAATCAGAAGTCATTCCTTTCTGAGGATTTTTTTGTTGAATTTACACATTAGCCATTCAAGTGGAAACACTAAATAGCTCGCTGATCATACCTGCTGTGCCATTCCATGGAGTTTCTCAGAGTCAAGGGACAGGAGCAATTTGCACTTTTGATTTAGCACATGGTTTGCAGTGCAATCTCTCAGACACTTTTGAACCAGTTTAGGGTGAGTGTCTGATCAAGATGATCCTAGCCTTGGAAAAGGGAGGGAAAACCTCTTAACTTGCCCACCAGATCATTTTATTCTCCACACTTGCCTCTTTTCCATTTCAAAAGGTAATCTCCCACCTTGCAAACTGGAAATCAAATCTGGAATGTCTGAAAAAGAGAAGCGAGGTGGGTAATGTAATATCTTTTATTGGACCAACTTCCATTGGTGAGGCAAGCTTTTGAGTTTGTCTCTCAAGCTTTTCTCTCTCACTAACAGAAGTTGGTCCAATAAAAGATGTTGCCCAACGCACCTTGTCTCTCTAATATCCTGGGACCAACATGGCTACAACACCACTGCATATAACAGTGTAAAATAGGACACACTTTGTCCATAATTTGCAATAAAAGGTCAACTTCTCCAACCAACCTCCATGTTGTTCTATTTTATATAAAATAAGATACCAGAGTTCAAGTTGTTTACCTCACAGGAGTGTTTTGGGAATATGATTAATAGTATTGATTCACTTTTCATTATTTTACTTTTTAAATTTGTGTATATATAATGCCTTAGGCATACTTGATACTATATGGAGAATAAGGACAAGATCCCCACTCTGAGGAGGTTATAACCTAAATTGAATTCAGAGCTAGTCTGTGCCCATGAGTCACTCTGATTTGGAAGAACTAGAGGTCTCATTTACCACTGCTTTGTCCTTTGTGTAATCATCTGCACTTGTGCTAAGTGGGTGTTGAATGGTAACATTTCACGCTAACTTAGCACAGGTGTCAATGATTACACAAGGGGCAACGCAATGGTGGATCAGCCCCCATGAATGTCAAGGTCACCCAGTAGGCATAGTCCGCTGCAGCTTGTTGAAGAAATTCTAGTAGTTTGCTTGCTACTCAAAATTCTTTCAATCTAGGTATCCCATTTCTCTTGCATCTCTTACCCAGGATGTTGATGGGACCAATCTTGGAAAAACTGTCTTATTGGTGCTTACTACCAGGCCTAGTCCTGTTGAAGGTGTGAATACTACACATTATACAAAGGCCAACATTTTCAAACTTTTATGTGTGCTTGACGTTAATTCCAAGAGCATTCTGTTAAGTTTATGTCTGCATTTCCATTATAAAGCCCTCATTTTCAGGGGAAATACAGTGTCTGAGTACTGACCATGCAAGTTTTCTCCACATTAAATGCAAAATTTCCTCTGAGCATCTTTTGTAAAATCATTTGACTGCTTTCATAAGACACATAGGCTGGAAACATGAACAACAGAATTTGTGAATTGATTTTTGTGGGGGCGGGGGGAAGGGAGGTAGGTTGGCATTCCTGAATCTGAAAAATGGGTCCCACCCCCATGTTTGGCAATGACTTTCAGAACTTTAATGTTAACTACCTCATTTAGAAAATGTTTAAAACAAATAATAGTGATAACTCCTTTTTTCAGAGAAATATTATTTGCTTGTTCATAGTTTTTTCAGAAAAAAAAATCATAGATCTTTGACAGTTTTCAGAGGGGTAGCCATGTTAGTCTGTATCAGCAAAAACAATGAGGCATCCTTGTGGCACCTTAGAGACTAACAAATTTATTTGGGCATAAGCTTTCATGGGCTAGAACCCACTTCATCAGATGCATGAAGTGAAAAATACAGGAGCAGGTATAAATACATGAAAGGATGGGGGTTGCTTTACCAAGTGTGAGGTCAGTCTAATGAGATAAATCAATTAAAAACAGGCTACCAAGGGAAGAAAAATAACTTTTGACATGGTAAGAGAATGGCCCATTATAGACAGTTGACAAGAAGGTGTGAGGAACAGTAGAGGAAATTAGTATTGGGGAAATTAAGTTTAGGTTTTGTAATGACCCAACCATTCCCAGTCTTTATTCAGGCCTAATCTGATGGTATCCAGTTTGCAAATTAATTCCAGTTCTGCAGCTTCACGTTGGAGTCTGTTTTTGAAGTTTTTTTGTTAAAGAATTGTCACTTTTAGGTCTGTTATTGAGTGACCAGAGAGATTGAAGTGTTCTCCTACTGGTTTTTGAATGTTATGATTCCTGATGTCAGATTTGTGTCCATTTATTCTTTGGCATAGAGACTGTCCGGTTTGGCCAATGTACATGGCAGAGGGGCATTGCTGGCACATGATGGCATATATCACATTGGTAGATGTGCAGGTGAACGAGCCCCGGATGGTATGGCTGATGTGATTAGGTTCTATGTGAACAGAGTTGGCACCGGGGTTTGTAGCAGGGTTTGGTTCCTGGGTTGGTGTTTTTGTTGTGTGGTGTGTAGTTGCTGGTGAGTATTTGCTTCAGGTTGGGGGGCTGTCTGTAGGCGAGGACTGGCCTGTCTCCCAAGGTCTGTGAGAGTGAGGGATCGTCCTTCAGGATAGGTTGTAGATCCTTGATGACGCGCTGGAGAGGTTTTAGTTGGGGGCTGTAGGTGATGGCTAGTGGCGTTCTCTGACATTGTATCATGGCAATGATGTGCATGCTACAGATTGCTCAAGTTCCTGTTAACTCTATATCCTGGAATGGCTCTAGACCTGCTGTTGTCTTTTGCAGATCTAAAAGAAGATAGTTGCTCAGGCTTTTGGGGAGTGAGTAGATGGCTGAGCCTTGGTTTGTTAAGGGGAAGCAGAGGCATTAATACAATCAATAAGAGAAATTGTATGGCTGGTTGACCTCTACTTCAGTATGTGAGTGAAATGATACTGCTAGATTTGTTATTTTGTATTAATCGTGTTTTTCAAAATGTGTCAACGATGTCATTTATTTATATTTATTTATTGTATATATACAAAAAAAGTAAAAGTGCTTTTTCCATGTTCTAAGTATCAAAGGGGTAGCCGTGTTAGTCTGGAGCTGTAAAAGCAGCAAAGAGTCCTGTGGCACCTTATAGACTAACAGACATATTGGAGCATAAGCTTTCGTGGGTGCATGCATCCGAAAAAGTGGGTATCCACCCACGAAAGCTTATGCTCCTATACGTCTGTTAGTCTATAAGGTGCCACAGGACTTTTTGCTGCTTTTACAGATCCTGACTAACATGGCTACCCCTTTGATACTTAGAACCTGGAAAAAGCACTTTTACTTTTTTTGTGTATATGTATATATGTGTGTGTATATGTATATATGTGTGTGTATATGTGTATATACATAAATGACATTACCATAGACCAAAAGGTATCAGGTCTCTCAAGTGAATGACTTGTATTAGAGAAATCCCAAACACGGGGTAGCCTGAAAAGGGAACTCATAATTCGCCATTCAGTTCAGTCAGATTCATTTAGAACCTCCTTACTAGGGGACATGCATTTTACTGAAATCTGAGGGATTTTATTCTTTATAATCATTACTGTTCTATAAAGATAAATTAATTAAAAAGATTAAACTTGTGCACACAAAATTATCATGTGTTAGAAATAATTGTATGTATTTATGAGTATATGCTATAGATGTATGAGTTATTCTTATATAGATATAGATATATAACTCACACATTGAAAAACACTAATTGAAAGCCTTGCTTAAATTATTAGCTTAAAGGATAACGATTGAATGGACATAGAACTTCCTTCTCAATCCTGGATGCGGTCTTCGTAGGTCACGTTTCAGGATCTTTGACCCTGATCCAGCACTCATTGAAGTTGGTGGAAAGAAAACTAGCATAAATACCCAGGGCCTGACATTGCAATCTGATACTGTCCTACATGGACACTTGCCTGCATTAAGAGTTTAGGATTGAGTCCACATTTGGCCTATTTATGCAAACACCGAGCTCTGTGGAAGACTCATATGTGTGAATAATTTAATCACATAGGTGTTTCCAGGATTAGGCCCTTGGTCTGAGGAACCTCTGCATACTGACACTCTAGTTTCGGTGAAGTACACACAAAATTAATACAAAGTAACATAGGGATAATAGTCCAAATTAATTACAAGTGAAACTTTGTTGACTTCAGTGAAGTTACAGCTGGGATGCTTTTGACTCAGAATTCAGAACCTTCTGTTTGCTGACCTTTTATGTAAGTCACAGAGAAGATAGTTCTGCCCCCCATTCACACACACAGCTGGAGTGAAATTCACCAGTCTTTGGGCTGGATTCTCTACTGCTACCCTCAGTGCATTCAGCACAAGGAGGTGCTGCTCAGGAGGGGAGAAGTTAAGCCTTTTTTGTGCCTCCTGGATTCTAGGATGCTCCAGGGGCTGCTTTATCCCACAGCAACTTCCCCAAGGCTGCACATGGGCTGCTCCACAGCCCGGAATAGCTGGAGCAATGCCCCATCCACTACCCTTGAGGCCTTTCCCAGGCTTTACCAGCCCTGCACATCACTGGAGTGAGGCACAGGGGTCAGCATCTGGCCCTAAATGTTGATTTTTTTTATTTTAAATGGGAAACGAAGTGGGAGTTGGATGATGGATTTCCCCTCATTTCTACTCTCACAACTTCTGGGCAGGCAATTGTGGCCTCTCTGGCATTTCTCTAGCCTGTCCTTAATCTGATCTAGCTCAGAGTCCGTGTCGGCAGCGTGCAGGGGCTCTGGTGGTTCCCCTTATGCAGCTGTTCTATTTATGGGTCTTACTGTGGGTCTTCAGCAGCACATAGGGTCTTGTACTTGCCCCTTTGCAATAGGGTGAAATTCATCTGTGAAGAGGAGACTTGATGTAAACGAGGCCTGATTCTACAGCTGTGCCATTCACAGGACTTCTGTTGAAGCGAATTGGAATCTCGTATGCTGAAAGATGGTAAGATCAAGTCCTGTGTTTAGTGTGCTTAGCAAGATTTAAATTGCAGGCCACAAAAGCGTGGACGGTGACCTTTTTTGTAAGCCTTTTCAGACCTTTTTTTAATTTTTTTTATTCTTGTTTCACTATTGTTTAAAAAAAAACTTCAACAGAAGGTCTGTGACTGACATTTCAGAGTGTAACCGGGAGAACAAAATTTCAATTTGACCCTGGCACCACAGCTGCTAAAATATTAACAGCATTAAATGCAGGTGAATCGGAAATGTGTGTGCAGGCCAAAGATTCCTCTAGGCGGTTTTATTCTGGCTTGCTTGTTCCTTCACTCATTGCCACGAGACTGGAATCTCATCTGCCTCCCTCACCCAAATGAAGAGTGACAGGGGTGATGAGGATGGTGGATATTGCAACAGCATTTCTTTGATAGTAAAAGCTGCCTGTCTGATAAGATTTAACAGGCAATATGGGTATTTCAGGAAATACAAAGCCACCTTTGAAAAGTGCAGAGAAACTCCAGGGAGAGATGTTTGTACAGTTTCTGGCTGAGTCTCTCTCTCTCTCTCTCTCTCTCTGTTTTCATAACATATGTGTAATTAATGCTCAGATTCACTTTTACGTTAAAATATCCCACTGAAGCAGTGTTTTCGAATGATCCTACTTTTCAGAAGGTTTTCTGAAAAAGAACAAATCTTAATCCCTTGAGAATGCAGAAGCCCAATGGGCCAAATTTGTCTTTGGTGTAACTCCATTCACCAGGGATGTATTTGACCCCCAGTAGGTTGTATTGTCCTGTTCTTTAAGGTTACATTTTTCATTATCACCCTTTCTGTGCATACATACCATTACTATACTTGCAAGTGGAAATATAGTTCTTGAGTACATAACAGCACAGATTGACCAAGCAAATGCTCAGTTTCTCTAAAAATGGCACTAGCTGGCTGTCTGTAAAGGAGGGCTTATACACATGAGAAATTTTACTCACTGGAGTAAAGTTACTCTGTGTCCAAAAGTCTTTTGCAAATCAGGACCTTTGTGCCCTAAATGTGCTTGTTCACAAATTTTGTTCATAGCTTTGTTTTTGCAGGGTAGATGTTGAGGTTCACGTGCAAGGTGCTGGCAGATAGTGACAGATGTTTCTGTGGGCATAAGAATCTACAGAAGGATTTTCCTTTTAATTGATTTCTTTGGAAAAAACTGTCTCGGCCATCAGTCTAGAAAAGCAAATATTGGGATTAATTGTGTTATCTGATTTAGAAATATGTTCAGCTGCATACTGTGAAAAGCAATGTGAAGTATTCTCACTACACTAATATGAGGCACTAGGTATTTGTAAGTGGTCTATTTTAATTAATCTGTGAGGATTAATATTTCAAAATGGGGAGACACACCCTTTTTGCAACCATTAGGATTGTTAATTTCCATGAATGTCATACAGGCTCTCTTGCAGAACTAGTTAATGAGGTGAAGCAATCATTTTGGCATGACCACATTTAGATCATTGGAAAATCTGCTGTGTACATAAACGGAGTTTTTTTTTTTACAAATTTATTTAATTAGCCTGTTTTTTTTAAACGTAAAATGCTAAAATTAGCACTTAAATAATTAGATCTATGTCCAAGGCACGAATTTCAGTACTGATTATCATTAGGGAATTAATAAAAAGCCAAAATCAAGCTGTTTTCTACAAAGTTAGCCATATAATAGGTTTTTTCCCCAATTTCTGACTTTCTCTCTACTACTTTATCCCAGCCTTCTTTCCTCCCCCCACTCACCGCTGCACATGAACAACTCCTGCTAGCATTCTTGCAAAGCTGCCAAGAAACTGTGAACAAATTTAATGTCTGAATAACTGCTTGGTCTCCCAGTGACCTTGAAAAAATTAGTTTGCATCATTAAAAATTCATAGAAATGAAATTTTTGTGAGGAGACTGGCACATGCAAAATTAGTACTTGTTGAAATGCAGCTGGAGTAATTCAACCTAGTGAACTTTCAAAATGGTAATTCTTCTGAGAGCTAATTGCACCCACCTTACAACTTGGATTGAGTGTTGCTATTTGACTTTATAAAATAATATCATCCTGTGTCTGTATATATATGTGTGTGTGTGTGTGTGTGTGTGTGTGTGTGTGTGTGTATATATATATATATATATATATAAGCACAGGTAAAATGTATATGCAATTTCATAGAAGCAGAGTGTTTAAAGATTTAAGCATTGGCAAGAGGATATGTACTGTAACAGGATGCAGTGACTGAGGAGGGTTGTTGGGAGAAAAATAAATTATAATGCTTTGCTATTATCAATAAATTGTATAGTGATCTTTGCTGTATATCCTTTGGGAATTCTGTATACATGGTTAGCAATGTGTCTGAGTTGTGAAGTTAGGATCTGGAACCAAATACAGTCTTTTCCAAAGTCTGGGGCTGTTCAGATTGGGTCTCAGGCCTGGTCTACACTTAAAAATTAGATTGACCTACTTATATCACTGAGGGTTATTAAAATTTTCGCAAGCTGAACACCATAGTTAGGTTGACCTAACCCCTGGTGTAGGCACATCTAGCTCGACAGAAGGATTTTTCTACCTCTCTCACAGAGGTGGATTAATTTACTTCACTGGAAAAACTCTTTCTATTGAGATAGGGAGCATCTATAATATGGTGCTACAGTGACACAGCTGCAGCGCTACGGTAGTGTCATTGTAGTGTAGACATGCCCTCATTCTAGAGGAGGTCCAAAGCCACAAAATTCAGATCTGGATTTAAATCCAAGGTTTATTTCAGATTTCAGGTGCGTTTGGATTGGAGACTCCAGCACAGACCAGTGTCTGCTGTGACATATGGATATCTATCTGTCTTCATACTACAGGTTCATTGCATGCTATCTTATAAATAATGCTTGTTCCTCTTAAATACTAATCATCATCAGGGAAAAGCTAACAGAAGCAGAACTGAATATGTACTACTAAAACCACAGCATTTAGCAGTAAGGTACCCTGCCCTCCCATCCAGCGAATGGCAAGATACAATTTTGGAAAAGTCCCATTTGTAACCAGTTCAGGGCACAGCAAAGCACAAAACCCATAGAAACTGGGCAGTTAGAATGCTGTCCATGTGCACAGAGAGTTCTGATTTTCATTTGGTCCTTACTCAGGCAAAACTCCCACTGAAGTCATTGGTTTCATATGCATTGAATAGGACCTGATGATTTGGCCTTCTGTTTTTAACGTACGTTTGTTGCTTTTGGAATGTTTTTAAATCCACAAGTACATTGATGCACACTGGGCTTGATCCAAAGCCCATTAAAATCAATGGGAGTCTGTCCATTGGATAAATTGGCTTTTGATCAGGCTCCAAGTGAGCACTGGGAATAGAAAAATATTCCTTTTTATGATTAAAATTCATGGAGGCTAAATCGTGCTGTCATTAACGCCAGTGTAAATTGGAAGCAAGACTACTGACTTCAGTAGAGTTACTGTGGATTTACACTGGGATAACTGAGAGCAGAATGTTGCCTTGAACAGAACGGAACTGTGATCATTTTCATTCCGATACTTGACTCTCACTTGGAGAAGGAAAGCACGTGTCAGGATAATGCCGTTCCACCAATTTCCTCACTTATCTCTCCAGTAACGCTGGAAATTTCTCGAAGGGTGCAGTCAGAAGTGTGAATATTTCTCTCTAATTAGCATTTGTGCCACCAGCCTTGAGATCTGCCCTTGAACTCGGCTTAATTGTTGAATGCCAGCTCAGACTCTGTCAACGCGTGCACAGTGGACCATTTTGCTGTCACATCCTAATTAAAAAAAGTCATTGCTCTCAGTAACATTTACCACCATGGCAGAACTGAAGTGGTAGGCAGTTTAGACTGGATACAATAGAATGAAAATAAGTTTGGCTTCTTGATGTTTTCATGTTAGGATGATCATACAAGCATACATTTGGGGAACCAATTTCAATCCCTATTGATTTTGTTTTGCTCCCGTGTTTTTTTTTTTTTTTTTTAAACACAACATGTCAACTTGTATGGCTGCCTCTGCTGCTTGATGACATTAACATATATCAGGCCACCCCTTGTGCAGAACTGTCCTGAGGTGAAACCTCTAGTGGTCTGGAATGGAAAGAGGCTGCAATTTACTGAGTCCATTATCACCTCTGGACGTGTAGAATGATAATGGAAGTGACAGAGGTGCAGCTGAAAATTGGCTCTTAATATTTTATGTGTTAAAGCTGAGAATTGGAAATCTCACACTGCTCTTCAGGGAAAATGAAGTGTGTGTGTCTTTTTTTCCCCTCCTCCCTCAGAAACACAAATTCAACTACTGGGCAAATCAAGTGTCCTATTTCGGAGGGCAAGATATTCTTATTATTTGAAATACGCTTCATCAGTGGTTTTAAACAAATAATAATTGCATGAAATATTAAGAGGACTGAATACATTTATTCAGCATTTATAGGATGGTGGCATCACTATAATTACTGCAGTAAAGCTTTTTCAAAATGTACAGACAGTGTTGTTTTCTTTTTGCCAGTGTGTTCAATTGAGGGACAAGCTAAAGTGTTTGCCCTGAAGCAGCATCTTAAAATTGCTTTCTTTAAAACCTTTTTTTTTTGCTGCTTGTAGCTTTGTAACCTGTTCTATTTCATCACTGCTGTATAATGCTTGCAAATTGTGCTCTTCGATCAAGGCAAAAATATTCTCACCAAACTATTAAACAAGATTACCATGCATCCATTCATATGTAATGGGAAATGGATACAACAATTTAAAAATAAAATAGTTTCTTCTTTTAAGCGACTTCTTATGAAAATAGCAAATTAGCTCCCTGGCCCTCCACCAACCCTTGCCCACAGACTTACTGCATCTTCTTGGTCCTGATTACAAGCAATATCCAATTATGTCAGTTCTTGCAGATTGGATTTATAAATTTCTCATGTTTTCATATAAGATGGATATTTAGGATTGAATGCAGCTGCTGAGGGCGTGTGCGCTGACTCCCATGGAAGGAGAGATTGCTTGAATGAGTTGGGAGACTTTTCCCTTTCTGCTTAGTCTCTGTGTGTGCAAACACTAAGGGTAGGTCTGCTCTGCCAAAAATAAAAAGGTGTATTCTTAATTTGAGTTTGCTAACTTGGGATGAAATAGCAATGAAGACAAGACACCTTGGGTGAGCAGCTCCAGTTAAAGCATATGGGGGAGCCTGGGACTGTGACTCGAGCTGCTAAACAGAGTTAAACGCAGAGTTGCCATAAAGAACATACCTTTTATTAGCAACATAGATATGTTTTAACATAGGGAATCAGGCCACTCAGCGGATAAGAATATTTCCAAGATTACCAAGGTGATTGTCAAGTTTCCAGTGATCTGTACCTTCCTCGGTAAAAGTGTCATTAACTTTTCATAATAAAGTCTTGTTTTGTACAGAATTGCTTCCCTTGAAGGGAAGGTTCACTCTGGCCAGAATTGTGACTTGCACACGGCAATGCACTGACCTACTTTAAGGCTTGCAGCTGGCTTTGTTATAGAACAGACCAGTGTTACACTGTGTCCGATACAGTCACATGTAACTTTTCATGGTGGGTTTCCTGCCTGTCTGTTCACCAAGCCCTAGCTTTGAGATTGCGTTTCCTGCTCTCTGGTCTGCATCAGAGAGAGGCTCAAACCAAAACCCTGAATGCAAACCACCCCTTTAAAGTTGTTATTGCTTTAAAGGGATGCGGGGCTTCTAGTTAATACACTTGGACTAGGATACAGGAGTCCTGGGTTCTATTCCTG
Organism: Chrysemys picta bellii; assembly: GCF_011386835.1. Taxonomy (NCBI): domain Eukaryota; kingdom Metazoa; phylum Chordata; order Testudines; family Emydidae; genus Chrysemys; species Chrysemys picta. The sequence continues at coordinate 20,174,851 of NC_088795.1, forward strand.
GCTCTACCACAGACTTCCTGTGTGACCTTGGGCAGATTGCATAGTCTCTTAGTGCCTCCGTTCCCCATCTGTGAATGAGGAATAAAAATACAGCCTCAGAGGGCTTTTGTGGGCTACATTCATTTAAAATGTGTGCAGTGCTCACATACTACAGTAATGAGATGATACAAGTACATAGACAGATTTCTTATTGCACAACTTGTGTGCATCATGCTTTACGAACATATATGAACAGGAGCGCCGCCAGCTTTTCTGCCGCCCTAGGTGGCGGAAGGTCCTGCCCCGAAAGGCCGCCCCCCCACAGAGGCGGCGGAATGTCCCGCCCTAGAAATACTGCCGCGGTCGCCGCTCCCCACATCGCAGCGCCCTAGGCGATCACCTAGGTCACCTAATGGGTTGCACCGGCCCTGCATATGAAGCTATGGGCTTTAAGAACTTAGTCTATAAAGGGGTGAAGCTCTGAAACTGAACCCAGATGCAGGCATTCTGGCTGATCCAATCTCTGTAAAGGGTTGAGCTAAAGCCACAGAATCATCTCCACCTTAGCTCTCTGTTTCTATTCTGTGTATAGCTAGTCTCAGTTTACTAGGATCACCATTTGTTGTAGCTGGCTCCAACAGGATCACAGTGATAGGACTGCCAGTTTGAGAAACAGGGAAAATTGCCAGCATAATACACATCTTTTCTTCAGTGGCTCCCAACTGACTGTTACAAAAGTTAGAGAGGTTTTTTTAATTAAAATTTGTTGTTATTGAAGTGAACAGCCCTGCATGCCGTATGGGGACAAATAAAATACAAAATCAACACCTTCCACACCATTCACAACTGTTTTTGAGCTTGCTCTGTTTTAGATGCAGAACTGAACGCCACCCTATTAAGGTTTTAATTGACTTAATTGGAGAAAAAAATCAACAAAGAAAAATGAGCAAATAACAACTGCTTTAATCCCAGAGGGATCTTACTCAGTGTACAAATAAACCACTCAGTTCAGACTGTATTATATTTAATGGGTATGCACATGCTTAATTTGTATGTCCCACTCTAAATCCATTGCAAGTGAGCAGTCAGTTTTTCTAAAAGGAAGATAGATGATGAAAGATGCAAAAAATATGTGCGGGACATTTCAAGGAGCTTTGGGGCAAAGGAATAAGGGAAACAGTAGAGGGAACAAGGGGAGGAGGTGTTACATGGGTGGGGAATGGGAGTGAGTATGGAAAACTAGGCTCTCAAATTCATATTCCACGTCACCATAAAAGTGGTTAGCAGGAAATAAGTTTCCCAGAGAAGAACATAGGTGATTTCCCCCCAGCCTTTTAGAGTTTAACATATGAACCAGAGCCTTAACATTTGAATCCAGATTGAGATTTTGAACCCCTCAAACATTGGGAACATTTGGGTCTGGGTTTTGGATCTGGGTCCATCTCTTATGTTTACGGCTGATAATAAAACAGTTCAGGATATTTTGCTTTTACCAAATGTGTATTTTGGAGATTTTTTTTAAAAAACCTTTCATTTAATAGATTCAGTTCTGGTTTCTCAGAATCAAAATGTAAACATGTACGTGGTGACACTGGTGAAGGAGTTAAGACTCGCCTGGGCAGCTTGCAGAGCTAGGAGGTTCAATGTAAGCTAAAAAAGCCTTGGCTATTGATACTTTCTGCTGTTTGACATTGGGTCACTTAACCCCCCTATTTTCCTCTTCGATAAAATGGGAATATTAACACGTATCTGTCTCAGAGCAGGGCTGTGAGCAGAGATGATTGAAGATTTTAAAAATAATCATCATAACTGCAGATACAAGTGTTAGGTTCTGTTTGGTGCAGGTCATGGGGTCAAATTTGTTACTTATATATTTTTGGAGAACCTCAGAGAATTCATTAAACTGTTTCTAAATCCACCAAATTTCCTGAACTTTAGCATCAAAAATGTGCTATTCTCTACTTGCTATTAGTTAGTTATTATTCTCCTGTTTTAAAATATTTGTCATTCAATCAGAGAAGAAAAACAATACTATGTGACCTCAGTGACCAGGAAACAGAGGAAGTAAACAGTTTGCAAACAAACCATCATCTAAAAATGATTTTTCCCAAACTGTCTGGCAAGCACTTACAACTAACAAACACGTTAAAATAATTTCAAGGTGAATTCACAAATAAGTCTCTCTTAAAAAAGTGGTGTGTGTGAGTTGGGGGGGGGGGAGAGATGGGAAGGCTAAATTCATAAAAAATAATGTGACAAACAGGGGCAGCTCTAGCTTTTTTGCCGGCCCAAGCCTTCAGCAGCATGTCTGCGGGAGGTCCCCGGTCCCGCGGATTCGGCGGCATGCCTGCGGGATGTTCGCCGGTCCCGCGGCTTCAGCGTATCCACCGCCGAATCCACGGGACCGGCAGACCTCCCGCAGGCATGCCGTCGAAGGCAGCCTGACTGCCGCCCTCGCAGGGACCGGCAGGGTGCCCCCCACGGCTTGCCGCCCCAGGCACGCGCTTGGAGCACTGGTGCCAGGAGCCGCCGCTGGTGACAAAGGTCTGTGCACAGATTAACTGGGATATTCGTATAGTCTTCTGAAAACACACAGCTCTAAATAAGTAATTATTATCTGCCCCCTACAGCTTGGAGGAACAGAGAGCACTGCGTGGTAGAAATCAAACAACATTCCCTCTATCCTACGCCTGCCACTTTTCTCAGGGGTGGGAGATACTCAGGATTTAGAAACAGAGAAGGAGTTGGAATGGGAAGAAATTCAGTATAAAGATTTTGTGTAAAGAGAATTATTGATTTAAGAATAAAACAAGAGAGGAAGAAGGTACTTGTTGTAGCAACTGAGTTTTCACACTCTTCAAGAGCAGATGGCTTAATGGTCTAAACATCTGGTTTGAAATGTTTATTTTCCTTAGAACCATCCGCTCAAATTTAGGCAAGCTTGGTTCATACCTTCATTATCAAGCTAGAAATACTGTGCCTGATTCTTCACTTGGTTACACCAGTTTACATTGCAACTGGTGTATCAAGCTGAGTTTCATACAGTTTACAGTGTGGATTTTTCAGACCAGGCCTTAAATCTGAAGTTCAGTGGCCATGCTGTGGGTTTTAAAGAGCCCATGAAGCTTTCTAGAAGAAAAGAGATTTGGTCTGGTGCCACTGTATAACATTTCCCTCACCTCCCCATTGATGTGCAACATTTTGTACATCGATAGATGTTGCTGCAGCTTTTTCTGGGTGCTCTACGTTTATAATCTGTAAAGTGCTTTGTCATGGTAACTGTATCTGAACTCGGACTGCAGGCTTATGCATGGGGCAAGGTAGCTGTGGTCAGAGTGCCCACTGTGGGTGAAATTCACCCCACACAGAGAGCCAGCATAAGCCATATGCCTCCCTTACGTCCCACTTAACGTCTCACAGTAGGGCTTAAGTGGGATTGAAGGGATGCATAAGCCTTGTGTTGACCCTCAGTACAGGGTTGAATTTCACCTTGTGGACGCACGGTACATGATCGCTACCCCATGGTTACTAACAAATGCTAGGCTTAATTTTTTCTTCTAATCAAGAGACCAAAACCCAGATAGTAATGTTATTAGAGGGCCAGTTTTGTTTAATGTTAGACACTATGTATTCTGCTGTATATTTCTCATTGCTGAATTTGTCATATTTGTGGGTTTCCTGCCGAGTTTATATTTATTACATAGCAGTACAGCTTGGGTACAAGCATGTTGTCACCTGCATGTATGGTTGTATAAGAAATTGGAGTGTGGTATTTTTTCTGTTATTTATTAATAGAATGTATTTATTTAACAAACGAGATAAAATGAGTAACATAGAGATTATGTGCCAAATTCTGAGAGCATCACTTAGTCCACTAAATAATATTGCAGAGTGATGAAACCAGAGAAGAGATTGAAAAGAGATTTAAAGAATTAACCACAAATACAGACAAGGCTCCTTGCTTGGACAATACTTCGAACAGCCCAGGACACGTTCCAGACAGATTTAATCCCTCCAATTTACTAAGAAACTTTGGGATTTCAAGATATAACACAGAGTGTTTCTGTTTGTAAGTTGTTGCAATCAGGGCATCAGTTTGTGTCATGTTTTGTTTGTTTTGTAAGTGAAAAAAGCACAGTTCATACATTTTCTAATCAAATCTTTGTCATCCAGATCAGTTTAAGCAGTCAGATCCTCAACTGTGTCGAGCACTTCCTTAGGCCACTTTTGTACTCCTCTGTTCTTGGGCCCATTCTGTGCCAGGCAGTCCCCAAATCCCACTTCAGAAAGTAGAGTAGTCTGATGGCTGCTCTAACTTGTACTGGCTGGCTGTGATCTAAAGATACCACTCTGACAATTGAACGTTTCAATGGCATAGGGAGGGTATGGTCACCTTTCTTTTCCCACCTCCTGTGATGGCCACAGAGGCAGTGGTGTAGGCACCACTAGGGTGGCTTTATGTTACCCAAGGATTTACCTGTTCTAGGAGGGGGATCCTTCAGTAGCCAGCTTAGCTATCTTTAGGCCAGGTTTTGCACCAGCAGAGTGCCAAAGATCTTCCCTAGTGCAGGAGAGGATCTGTCTGTTGTGTTACATCTTGGATTTCAGAGAAGTTAGATAAGTTCTTGTCTAGTTCTATAGGCAGTACCGCTGCTTGGATTCCCAAGTATAACTTTGCAAACCTTGGCTCACCATCTAGTAAGGAGGGTCATCTGTTGACAGAATAGGTTTCCAGGGTCTTTCCACTGCAATATTTATCATGAAGAATTTCTGTTTTGGTCATACCTAAAAACAGTCTGTTTCCCACCATTGGATTCCTCCTGGGTATCACCATGGGTTCTCTGCAATGGAAGAAATAAAGAAAGGATTTTTTAAAAATGACTTCAAAAGGAAAATGGAAATCCTGCACAATTCATTTCAGAAAGAATCTTCACCTCAGGGGCTTTCATATTGCAAGGGAAAAAGAAGCAATGGAAGAACAAATGATTTTTGGAAACTTCAGTAAAATTTGATGTGGTGGTCATCTTCAGGCTCTCTCCACTGCTGGAATAAGAAGTCAGAGAGAGAAGGTGGGTGAGGTAATATCTTTTATTGGACCAACTCTATCTGACCAACTTTAAAAGTTGATCCTATAAAAGATATTACCTCACCCACCTTGTCTCTCTCATATCCCAGGACCAACATGGCTACTACAACACTGCAAACAGAAATAAGAAGTGAGTTAAAATTGCAGCAGACTGGGAACAAGATGAGAGAGGTGACAGCTTTGTCATTATTTTTAATTGGATTTGCTCTTTACCTCACAACTGACATACTCAATGCTTTTCTTTCAGAGCTGTTAGCTCTCCTACCACAAATACCCTCACATACTGTAAAGTTCCCATTAAGGAAAAAAAACTGTTCCAAGTGTATAGACATAGGTACTGTTATAGGGATCCATATAGGGACCCTGGATCTGGAGAAATCTCCCCATCCTGGAATTTTGAGAAAATTTGGCCCTTGAACTGGATCTGAAGTTTTACAGTTTGAGCCTAACTCTGTAATGGGCCTGAACCAGTACCCCAAGTCCAACAGACTGAACAGAAGGAACTTTTCATCTGGAATATGATCTGAACTTTGCACTAGTCCCCTCCACATCCTGAGCTATACAAAGAGGGTGTAGTAGTGTTGGCCTATCTTTAGTGCATGTGCACAGGGGCAGATTTAGATTCCATGTACAACCTTAACTGTGTCATTTCTTGACTTTGTTTCTCTTAGCTTAGGGGTTTTGATGAAATCTGATAGAACTTGATGGATAATGTATGTTTAAGGTTAGTTAGCAAGTGCCCGTTAGTTTAAATACTCTTTTCCCTCTTTCCATCATTGAAATTCCTGTTCTGTATCAGCTTCTGGTGTAGTGTTAAATATCCGCAACTTAATAGGATGTGTGAATAAGTGAAGCATTGGGTGGTTAAAAGGCTAGAAGACAAGCTTCATTATGATTACATCTAACTGGTGCATATATTCTCTTCAAAAGAGAAACTAGTAAACCAGAATTTTTTTTTTTTTTTAAATCTGTTGGCACCTACAAGCTCCTTCAAAATATTTACTCATGCATCGTAAAATGTCATTCTGTCTTTCTGGCTGGCTCAGTTGCTGGATCCATTCAAAGTGATGAGCAACAAAAAAAAAATAATCATCATTAAACACTCTAACTGATATGGTTAGATGAATCCTTATTTTACAAAACTGTTTTCCTTATAAAATAATCAGCAAATGTTTTTAATTGCATCTCCGAAACTTTGGGGCCAAAATTAATATTGAATAAACAATTAAAGAGTTGAACAGCCATGAGTGAAGTCCTGTTGCTCTGCGTGGAAGAGATTTGAATGACTAATAAACGAGTAAGAACCACACATACGGTTCAGGTCTGGTTCTGTTACGTTTGCTGGGTTCCCATGTGGAGTGCACTGCTTTTTGCTTTTAACATAGTCTAGATTTGATCTCCCCTCAGGCTTTGGGTGGACTTGAGACAGCCTTACTTAAACTTGATTTACCCCTCTTGGATCCAAGACACAGAGCTTTCACTTTTCTTAAAAAGGATGTTATCCTTACAAGAAGTAGTTAATTATACTTAACATATACCCTCAATTTTTCCTGGTAATCGAGTCAGTGCCGCTCTCTGTAGCTTGTAGTAGAAGTAGTGTTTTATTTCCCCTTCCACAAAAGTAAAGCAGAGAGAAGTTTTATTTGTCTGTGTTATTTTGATGCAGGTCTTGATTAGGGTTGCCAACTTTGGTTGGACAAATTCCTGGAGATTTCATCACATGACATAATCTTTAGATAAAGATTAATCTTTAATTCCTGGAGACTCCAGGACAATCCTGGAGGTTTGGCAACACTAGTCTTAATGAAGAATGCTCTGCATAATGGATTGTTTACAGTAAGGACTTAAATGATGGAAATGGGGCTTAGCTTGATATGTGAACATTTAGCTTCTGGGAGTGTTCTTTGTCTCATCACATGGCAGTACATAAGGGAACCTCAGTCATTTGTAGGGTTTTTAGAGCTTGGGGTGTATTATTGAATGCCTACTGAAGAAAAGGTGGCTAAAAAAATGTCCGTAACCACAGGCGTGGATACTGGAGGGAGAGGATCTAAGCCTGCTGTGGGCTGCAGTGTTTCATCAGCTTGCTGAGCAAAAACTACGTGCAGATAGTAAGAGGAGAGCAGCTGCTGGGGGGTGGGGTTATGTTTGTAACAATCTTCACCCTGTAGTCCTTGAGCAAGTAAAATATAACTAAGAACCTGTCAAGTGGTAATATGCACCCCCCCGCCCCCAAACATAGAGCTACAAGCTGATCTTAGCTATGCAGGTGTCAGGGCCGGCTCTGGCTTTTTTGCCTTGGGCGGCAAAAAAGCCTCCTGCCACCCCGCCCCCCTCCCCCCCAGTCCCCAGCGCGGCAGGGGAGGGCGCCAAGCCCGGCCGTGGGCCACTCTCCCTGACCGGCCAGAGTGCTGGGGGGAGGGCGGCGAGCCCGGCCAGAGCGCCGGGGGAGGGCGGCAAGCCCACTGTGGCTCCGCTCTCCCCGGCAGCCGGAGCACCGCACCGCCCCCCTCCAGGTGCCACCCCAAGCACAAGCTTAGTGGGCTGGTGCCTGGAGCTGGCCCTGGCAGGTGTGAACCTAGAGCAGTTCCTTTCGCTTCAATGGACTTAATCCTGGATTTGCAGCAATATTTGTAAGAACAGAAGTTGGCCCATACACTCGGGTATTATGCGGTTCTGTATTTCTCATTGTCTGGATGGGTCATGCCTGAAGGCAACAGTAAATCAAAGTAACATCCAGCAATGAAAATAGAAGAAAAAGAGACAAGGCCACATCCTTGGAACCAGATTTCCTACACAATTTATCTGCAAATGTGACAAAATGGGGACCAGAATCTGTCCCATATACTTTTTCCATTTCAGAGATTCTAAGGCCAGAAGGGACCACTGTAATTATGTAATCGACCTCCTGGATCACACGGGCCAGAGACCTTCCCAAATAATTCCTACAGTGTATCTTTTAGAAAAACATCCAAACTTGATTTTAAAATTATCAGAGATGGAGAATCCACCATGACTCTTAGTAGATGTTCCCATAATTAATTATTCTCACTGCTGAAAATGTACACCATATTTCCAGTCTGAATTTGTCTAGCTTTCACTTCCACCCATCGTATCATGTTATATCTTTCTCTGCTAAATTGAAGAGCCCATTATTAAACCCATGGGTGGTGGGTATAATAGGCCAGGGAAGGCTAAGCCTTCTCTGGCGCAGCTGCCGCCGACCAGACACCTGGGCCATGGTGGCCCTTCCCCTTCCCCGAGGCCCCCACTGTCTGCTGGTGCCTGCCTGCCACTGCTTGCCATGTCCCTCCTCCTTGGGGGCTGGGGAGTCAGGAGGGAATGCAGCAAGCCAGCGGTGAGCAGTAGGGTCTGATGGGGAAGTGAGGTGGCTCGCTCGGCCATGCACTGGGGCTGGCTGGGCACGGAGGGGCCGGCAGCTCGGCCCTTCCAGGGGGCAGCTCGGCCCGGCGCATGACCCGGCATCCCAGCTCAGGGAGCTGGCAGCTCAGCCCGGAGGGGCAGGCTCGGCGGGGCCAGCGGCTCGGTCCGGCATGGCTGGTACTGGACTGGTGCTTGGGAGGGAGACGGCCTGCCGTGGCTGGGGTGGGCAGGCTGTGGGGCTCCTCCAGTCGTGGGAGGGGGCCCTCAGGGCTCCTCATGTTACAGTGGGAGAGAGGGTTGGGGCTCTGGTGTGCAAGGGGGGCAGGGACTCGGCTGGAAGGGGCGTGGCCAGTGGGCTAGCCTCCCCAAAGCGGGGGTTGACCCATTGCCCATGTTGGTATCCCATGTAGGTGCTTGTAGACAGTAATCAAGTCACCACTTAACCTTCTCTTTATTAAGCTGAATAGATTGAGCTCCCTGATTCTATCACTATAATGTTTTCTAATCTTTTAATCGCTCTCGTGGCTCTTCTCTGAACCCTCTCCAATTTATCAACACCCTTTTTTACTTGCCTCAGCTGCATATTTTGTTACGGCTCACTGACAACCTGACCTTTGTAAACACCTGCAATTTTGTCTGTTGGCAAATTCACCGCTAGTACCCCAAGTTTGCCAAATGGGAGGAAGTAGATCTTCTGTTTCCTCCCTTTGGCGGAGCAAGCTAGACAGGTTAGTCTCACTGCTGGGCAGCAGAAGGGTTAATGTGGCACTGGTGACGAGAGGGTACTTGCCCCATTTTCATCATGAGATTTCATATGGAATGCCAGGTAAAGTCCTAGAGATCTGCCATATAGGCAGAGGAAAATAGAAATATACTATGTAAAATTAGTAACATACTGTTTTCCTCTATGTCCCTAAGTAGAGGAGAGCAAAGCCACAGATCTAGGCAAGGAGGTGTGGAAGAGTCGACTATCAGCCCCGCACATCTGGTTCAATTTAGCTATAAAAGTCTTTGGGACAGGGACTGTCTCTCATTAAGAATAAATGTAGTGCCAAGCACAGTGCGGTCCCCATCTCGACTGAGGCATGTTGGGGCTGCTGTAATACAAGTAGTTGTTTGTTATTAATTATAATACAAATAATAATACTGCAAAATGGTGTTACCAGAACTGATAAATACCAGAACAAATATTGAGATTACATTTGGTTTCTACAAAGATAAATGTTGGGATTTAATGTAGGGGTGCAGAGGGATATTGTGTTATGGACATGAAGCATTCATGTTCCTTTAGTATCTTTTCTATTATTTTACATTTCTGAGCTGTCCCTTTCTAAAACTGAAGGGAGCAAAGTGGGACTGGCTGGCAGGATAAATTTGATTTTTCTGCAGTGCTGACAGAATTGCGGCAGAGCTGTTCTCTGGTAAGAAAAAGGGCAACAGCAGTAAATGCCGTTTCCATGTAGCAAAGCTCCTGTATTATATTTTTTTGTTTGATTTTGTTTCAGTGAATGAATAAGGTCTGCACGGATTATTAATGGAGTCAAGGGCACAAGTGAGCTGGCTCTTACCCTGCCATTATCTCTAACGGGCAAATAAACTACAACTAATTGGCAGAATTAATCACACTAAAGTCCTGGGCCCTGATAAGGATCCTGCCACTCTATTTTTATTTATTTTGAGCCTGGAAAACAATTTAGCTCTGTTCCCCTGGATGTGCCTTTTGCAGTATCATATGGCATTATGTTCGATCTTATCATTATGGCTACATTAGTGTGACAGAGCAGCATTCCAGTGATTATATCCACCTTATTCAACTCCACTGCTAAATGAAGTGGGACAGGAAAGCTAATTTGCTGTGGAGGAAGGTTCTTGTTATCTAATCTACCCATTGTGCAAGAGAAATGTATTCTGTGTGCTACAACCCTTGATTTAAAAAAAATGTACAGCTGGTTCTGTGATGCTAAACAGAACATAGTTTTTTGCTTTACTGGTGATTTCAGACCTCTGAAGACTCTCTGGGTCTTGAGGATGATAGAACTGATTGGCAAAATGTTCAGAACCTTTTATCTGAACCTTGCTGAAATTGGAAAGGGCCTGTATTCCAATTTGTGGTTCAGGTGTAACTAAGATTTCATAGAAGCAGCTTATCTTTTGAGAATGCCACCATTCAAGGTGGAGCTCTGGGCTGCATTTATTGTCTGCCTTCACCTTTCCAGGGTTGGTGGAGGGATAATACTTACGTCCCCTGGCTGGCCCTGGCCTGCTTAGTGACTCCGCCTCCCCAACATGGATCTCTGAACTGCAGATTGCCCTGTCTAGATCTTGAGAAGGGGGAGGCGTGTCTGTCATTATGGCAACTGAGCCTTCAGGGCGTGGGGTGGATCCATGTGCAGAGGGTCCCTTCCATGTTAGTCATGACTGGGAAAATGTCCGAGTCAGGACTGAATAAAAGCCGAAAAATACTTTACAATAGAACCTCAGAGTTACAAACACCTCAGGAATGGAGGTTGTTCATAACGCTGAAACATTCATAACTCTGAACAAAGCATTACGATTGTTCTTTCAAAAGTTTACAACTGCACATTGACTTAATGCAACTTTGAAACTTTATTATGCAGAAGGAAAATGCTGCTTTCAACCATCTAAATTAAAATGAAACAAGCACAGAAACAGTTTCCTTACCGTGTCAAATCTTTGTTTTAAACTTTCCCTTTATTATTTTAGTAGTTAATGTTTAACACAGTACTGTGTTGTACAGTACTTGCTTTTTTTTTTCTTTTTTTCTTTTTGTCTCTGCTGCCTGATTGTGTACATCTAGTTCCAAATGAGGTGTTTGGTTGACCGATGAATTCGTAACTCTGGTGTTCGTATCTCTGAGGTTCTACTGTAACTAGATCTGGGAGATAAATGCAAACAGTTCTGTGTATTCAACTGAATTTTTGTTCAGTGAATTTCTTCAGCCACATTCAGCCGTTTGTGATGCTGTTGGTGAACATTTAAGCAATTTATTTTTTAGTTGGAACTGTGTTCAGAGAGGGTCAGTTTCAAGGCTGCAGGCACAAGTCATCAAGAAGCACTTGCATGGTCATCCTGTCGGGGAACATAGGGTTACCATATTTTAATTTTTAAAAAGGAGGACACTCCATGGGGCCCTGGCCCCGCCCCGACTCCGCCCCTTCCCCGCCCCCAACCCCACCCCAACTCTGCCCCCTCCCCTGAACGCTCCGCCCCCTGCTCCTCCCCCTCCCCTGCTTCCCGCGAATCAAATGTTCGCGGGAAGCCTGAAATAGGGAGGCAGCAGGTAGGCTGGGGCGGGATGCGGCACAGCTCAGTCCAGCCCCCCTGGCCGAGCGGTTCCCTCCGGCGGCCGGCCGGCCCAGGCCAAGAGGCTATGGCCCCGGCGTCTCCGGCCCAGCTCGGGCCCTGGGGCGCCGGCCCCCGGCCAAGTGCCCGCACTCCCGGCCCCGGCTCCAGCCGAGCACCGCGCCGGCCCCCGGCCAAGTGCCTGCGCCCCCGGTCCGGCTCCCAGCCCAGCACCGCGCCAGCCCCCGGCCAAGTGCCCCCGGCCCCAGCCCCTGCCGAGCACCGTGCCGGCCCCCGGCCAAGTGCCCGCGCCCCCAGCCCCGGCTCTGGCCGAGCACCGCGCCGGCCCGGCCCCCGGCCCAGCACCACGCCGGCCCCGCGCCCCTGGCCCCAGCCCCTGCCGAGCACCGCGCCGGCCCCCGGCCCCGCACCGCCAGGCCCTCCCTCCCTATTTTCCCGGACATGTCCAGGTTTTTGGGATTTCCCCCCGGACGGGGATTTGAGGCCCAAAAAGCCGGACATGTCCGGGAAAATCCAGACGTATGGTCACGCTAGGGGAACAGAGACATGACTATGGGCCTTGTTCTGATTTCACTTACACTGGTGTAAATCAAAGTGACTCCACTGAAGCAAACAGATCAACACTGATATAAAACCAGTAAGATATCAGAATCAGGCCCCCTGCAACCATTCGCAGCACAGCTCAAATTTTAAATATGTACGATCATTCCATACATTGCCTAGCACAGTGGGATCCTGGTCCATGACAGGGGCTCTTATAGGCACTACAATAATACAAATAAGAAACAATAATAAAGGGGGAAAATTTAAAATATTGTTGTACCACCTCATGCCCTCCTTCTTCGTGGGTTAGCACAAGCACGCAGAGTCCCATGAATGCTAACCTTGCCACAAGCTCAATAAATAACAGAACATGAATTAATTATTTGTAAGAGGGTCCTCTCCTCCTGGTGCTGACTCCAAAAAACAGTTTTGCTTTCCCTCCAAGCAGGAAGTATACCCATACTCCATTTCCCCTCTAGAAGAAGCCACGGCCTCTAACGGGTGTCTGTGGATACGCCACATACAGACCCAGGCAGCACCGTAAATCTGTTACAATATATTTGTAGTAGTCAGAGAATCATGATCTGAGTGTGAAAAACCTGCCAAATTAACTATTTCCTGAAAATTATTCCCTCAGCTATAGTAAAAACTGATTTAAAAACCTCAGAGTTTGAGCCCCTGGAGTTACTCCCAAGAGTCAAGATTTCAGGATTGGGCCCATTTAACTTCTTGTATTAGAAAATACACTTTCCCCACTCATCTGCATGCTGTTGATTTAGAAGGTTTGCATTCAGATAGATTTATTTCTTGGATTTCAGCTGAAGTAGAGAAAACCCTGCTAGTGTGAGCAAACTTTGAGACTATTTCACGCTAAAAATAAGCAAGATAAGGTATCAAACTTAAATCCTTCAGATGTATGCAGTATTGTGCCAGTCGTTCTGGGATTACTTTATGGTCTGACTAAACCTAAAAAAGCAGGACAATCTGTTTGACTGTTAGTCCATTCTTAATGCATACTGTTGTACCTAAATAGGGTGGCTGCTAAGGGATACGGGCCCACTCACTGATGTAATACAGCATGAGAGAGGAACATATGAACTGCAGTATCTTGTCACAACATGGTATACTAAGAACAGAACGCAGGACTTAACTCTGCATTTCCCTGCCTTTGTCGATTTAAGTCTGACCACAGATGTTGTCATTTTAATGAAATTTTAAAATTTAATTATATTTTAAAATTTTAATAGTCTGACTTCCCATTAAAGGGAATAGGGAGTTTGCGTAATATGTTAGTACTGTAGCAAAGATAGTAGATATGGCTAAAACCAAAACATCAGATCACAACAAACCTGAACTTTGGACAGTTCAAATTCAGATCTGCATCAAGCCTAAAATTATGCTCTTAAATCTACATCTGTGCATTGGTTTTGAATGAGTCTTATACTGCTAAGTAACAGGCCTGATTTAGGGAGTCTAAATAAGGATTATGGGGCATAACTTTAGGCTGTTTTAACTCCAAACTTTGTATCTTGGCCTATTTCTATTATGTAACATGTGGGGGGGACACACACATACTTAAATGCACTCAGCAGAGATTGCATATTCAAAAACATTCAGATACACACACACACACACACACACACACACACACACAAATGCACTCAGCAGAGATTGCATATTCAAAAGCATTCGGATACTATCACACATCAAAACTTTAGGGACAGTGCTCTTAGGATTTGGCTCTGATGGTGTACAGTGTCTTTCATACAAATTGTATTTCAAAACACTTCACAGAGTTTCATAATAGTTACAGAATGATGTGCAGCATCTGCTTAGGGTGACACTGTCATGGTTAATAAGCTCAAAACAGACTTTTTTCTTCTTCTTATACTTGTAAATGTCCACTACGTTCTTTCCCACGTTTAAAAAACCCCCTACCAATACTGTAAAGAAATGAATACAATAAAGTTTTGGAGTCAATGTATCCTCAATGAACCCAATAACAAAGAAGTGTATGTATAAATGTCAGGGGGCAAATACATTCAAGAAAGGAACAGATACATGTTTCCAAATGGTTACTGCTGACAGCAGTGGGGGGAAAAAATCTATGTTTAAATTACCAGAAATACATATCTTGACAGTGGGCTTTCAGACACTACAACTATCTGCATGCAGTCTATAGAAATAGCATACTATTGGTCATACTCAAACTCCCACGGACATCTTTGAGAGCTTAATTACTAAATAATAGTTCTTTGTATAATGCATATAATTGTTCTAAATATACCGATCTCCACACAGTGATAAAAAGGATCTGTAACGTAGGCTTCTCCATAACTAGTTTGGAAATACAAATATCTCTCTACCAAGAACAAAAAGGGTGTCGTACACATTATGGACTAAAATCCAGATCCTGCCAAGACTTATGAACATGTTTAACTTTACACACTGTGAGTAGTCACATTGAAATACATGAAATTATTCAGAGGGAAAAATCCTGTCCACAATGAAGTCAGTGGCAAAACTTATGTGGGTTTGAATGGGGCCAGCGAAGATTTCACCCCCATTGTATTAAGTGAAGTATGTATTTAAATTTTGCCAGTTTGGGGCCTTAAAGCCAAATTGTACCCTCAGATACCCCGTATGACTCTTCTGAAGTCAGTGAAATTGCATAAGTACAACCGAGGAACTAGCTGTCTGAAATATTTGTTGTGTGTTTGTTTGTTTTTTAAACTGGTGATATGAGAACCTCCTAAGGGCTGGTTCGAGATAAGCTCCCAGAAGGTGGTTTAAACAAGACAGCTGCTGCAGCTGTGGCCAATAAATCAATCAATCCTTATTTGATATTTTCTGACAAGTTGACTTCTGCACAAGGTAACAAAAGCAGATTAGGCCAAGATTTTCAAACTTGGTGTCCATAGTCAGAAACATATATCCATTTCAAGGCACCAAACAAAGTGGACTTTTTGCAGAGGTACTGAGGACCCACAAGTCCCAGTGAAGTCAATGGGAGCTCCAGGTGCTCTTCATACCTCCAAGAATCTAGACATGGTTATTTAGGACTAGGAGTGCCTGACTTTAGGCACCCAAGTTAGAAAATTTTGGCATATACTGTTGTTTAAGCTAATGCTGTGCAGAAGTAGAATGTCAGAGGCTTTACCGCTCTGTACATGTGAATAAAGTTGTGCATGTGAGTAAGTCTTCCCAGAATCAGGGGTTAAGTCAAGATTTTAACCCCAGTCTCAAGAGGTCAGTGGCTCATGCACTAGTCCGTTGTACGTTTTAAGCTAACACCATGCAGAAGCTGAACATTAGAAACTATCAAATAGAGGTTTTCTTCTGCACCAGTTTGGCAGTAAATGTCTAATTTTAAAACATAATTTAAATAATTTTATTAAAACCAAATTTGCATTTGGACTGATATAACTTTTGTACCAAGTTCCGGCATGATGCTATGCAGTATGACTAAGTTACGTGCTCCTGGAAGAAAGGGATTTATAATGGAAAAGTTGACGGACCCTTAATTCCAACTGTCTTAAAACTGCAGATGAATTTCATTGAAAGTAAAGATCTCATGCTTTCATGAGTACTGTTGAAAATTCTGCCACTCCTTTATATCTAAATATCAATGAGATGTAAGAGTTAATTCTGTTTTCAGTGCACTTTTAATTATGTTTCATGTTTTATTTTATGATGCCATCCACCTTCCTGTGAAGAGTTAGGGACTTCTGTTACCCTTGATCTTTGCACAAGACTCACATTGACAACAGTGGGAATTCTGCATGTGGAATGAGCAGAATATGACCCACAGCGTATTGCTAAAACAACACGTTCTTTTGTTGTTTATCTTTTTTTTCCTCTTCACTTCTGCAGCCTATACAATAATTTTAAAGAGGGAGACTCTTTAATTTCTGAGTTTTCAGTTTTGCAAATACTGATCCTGTTTTGTTAATAACCACCGTCCTGTTTCTTTGATCACCCTCTGCTTTTGTTCTTTGCCAATTTTCAATTGATAATATTCATTAAACAAGGGAAGATCATGCTGCATCTGGTACATTTAACAGCAGTAATTAAAGAGTTCACAATTTCAAAGAAAAATATATCATCCTCTGTTGAAGTCCTATAAACAACCAGTTATGAAACCTTGAAATCTAGTGCAGTATCAAAAAGTCTGTGTACTGGGCAAGACCATGATGGGTGGACAGTCTATGAGGGAGAAGGGAGAGTGCACAGCTTGCTATGCGATACTCGTAGGGCCAGATTTTGCTCTTATTTACTTATAGCAGTGTAAATCCAGAGTAATTTCATTGATGTCTGGATTTAGACCGGTGGCCCTGAGACCTTTACATGGAACAAGATTGCCTTTTTTACTTTCCCTACAGCAGGGCTAACACAATAATCCAAGTGGGCAGGCAAGTGAAAAAATATAGGACCAGCAGTGGGTCTGGCCTACTACGTCCTGTTACTGCACCTAAGGGAAAGGAAAGACTCATTTCTAAGATGCTGGTCCTGTTCCTTCAAAACCTTGCTCAAATGAGTAATTTTTATTGATGCTAGCCTTCCTGTTGAAATCAATGGGAATACATTTGACAGCAGCTAATTGGTTTAATACAGTCAAAATGCGTAATGAAAGAGTATACAGTTTCAAAGAAAGATACACAGTCCTCTTTTGAAGTCATACAAACAACCACTTGTGAAATCTTGAAATCTAGAGTGGTATCAAAATCCCATTGAAATCAGTGGGAATACTCACATGAGTCAGATTTCACCAGACTATGCCCTCCATGTTCGACATGATAGACATGGCCAGTTCCCAATGTGTGTTCTCCTTTTTACTTGTACACAGAGTTACATACAAATTGCCAGAAAAATCATGTTACAGGTGTAGAGCATAACATGGAGACACCATTGAAAAAAATGCCAGGAACTCTCCATTTTTCTGCAGTGCATAGTTTAGTAAATGTTTAATAAACAAAAATCTAGCTCTCTGAGATACTGTGTCTTGTGAGCCACCAGGAATGCTAAATTGCATACTGAGATGAACTTCAGTACAGTGGTAAAAAGCTTCAGTACAAGTGTTCGGCGCTGAAACTCAGTTTGCATTTTTAATAGGCTTGTTTATTATCATACAATAAACCCATTATAGTTATCAGCATGGTACATTTATGGAAACATAACAATTACAGCTGCATAATTTATTTTCAATAATAGAAATTGGTGATAAGTGAAGGAATTATACAAAACCTTCAGTTGAGGTTACATTAACTCTAGAATGTGCTTTTCTTAACATAATGTCTGATTGGTTTGGATTTTTATCTCTTTCCCCTTTTTATTTTTTTAGTGACAGTACTGCCGACCTGTTGTCTTGGTATTGAATTTCTAAACTAATCTAAAGAAAGAGGAAGGGAAAATCTAAGCAAATGACCTATGAAGATTAGGGGCAGTTTATACAGAGTTTACAGACATTTCAAAGAAAGCACATTTTGCTCAAAATGGTATTTGGAAATTTTCCCATGTGACTTTTGCTTCAGAGATGAACTAAAAGATGTACTGGAAAATAAGTTTAAAAAAATTAAAATTGGTATAACTAAGTTTATGGCTGGCACAATGACAATCTTGTGTAAAAAGTAGCTGTGTGTGTGTGTATATATATGTGTGTGTGTGTGTGTGTGTATATATATATATATATATATATATATACACCGCTACCCAATATAACACGACCCGATATAACACTAATTCGGATATAACGCGGTAAAGCAGTGCTCCAGGGGGGCAGGGCTGCGCAGTCCAGTGGATCAAAGCAAGTTTGATATAATGCGGTTTCACCTATAACGCGGTAAGATTTTTGGCTCCCGAGGACAGCGTTATATCGAGGTAGAGGTGTATATCCATTCTGCTTTAATACTGGTTTCACATGTATCTATCAATCGATCAATAGATTGCTTTTGTGAAAAGATGGGCCTGAAGCTAAACCCCTGATTTGAAGATACTGAGATTCTGATAAAGTTTGGATCCAAATCCACACTTGCATTTGGGATCTATGTAACTCTACAATGGGCCAAAGCAAAAATGTGGACCACTTTCAACCTTTGCTCATGCCCAAGGCTAATATCTAGTTGGTTTTTTTTAAATAGAGTAGGGACCTGCTGTTACAGCATTATTCAAGCAGGTGATTTACAGAGTGTTACGATGAGCTTTCAAGCTGCTGTGTTCTAAAAACTGTGTGTGAAATCCTGACCCCATTTAGGTCAATGGGAGTTGTGCCATTGACTTCCACAGGGCTAGGGTTTCGCCCTGTGATTTTCTCTCACTTGCTTGCAGACATAGATTTGGTGAAGTGGTCTGAGCATAAACCTGAGGACTGGGACTTATTGGGTTGTAGTTCTAGCTCGGAGAGTGAGGCCCTTTGTGGCCTTGAGCAAGTCAATAAAATTGTCTCCCTCAATTTTCCCCTGTCTGTTAAATAAGATAAAAATACTCACCTTTCTCACAGGGACTTTAAGAAGATTAGCTAGTTAATGGTTGTAAAATGGTTTGAGGAGGGGAAAAAACTACTCCATAGAAAAACACTCTGTGAAGTATTATTACTTTTCATCAAGATGGCCACCACCAGCTGCAGTCTCCGAGATGCCAGTTTTAATAATTAAAAGGTTTATTCCCTGACACAACTCCCAGTTTTATATCCTCTGCCCACAGAAACTTTAGGATTTCTCTGCTGCTGAGTAAATGGCTGCATCTTTGTTTTAATGCAATAGCTTGCAGCCCATCCGGCAGTACTGTGGAATGCGATGCTGGCAGGTGGGAATGCGAACTTCACTGAAAGGCCTAGAGAGCGTAGGGGACAAGCAAATACTGCTCTGCCTGCTGAGGCCTGTCCCTGTACATTTCTTGGCAAGTGGGCAAATCTGCTGTGATGTGTTCAGACAGCCTGGCAGAATGTTGCCCAGAGTCGATGGGAACAGGAGTTCCTGCAGGGCCCAGCACAAAGCCCCAGCCGCAAAACCAGCACTGACAGTTACGCTGGCTTTTGTGCTGTAGAAATAGATTGTGCAGGATTGAGCATAAACGGGTGGGAGAGATAAATAAATAGCTTCTTTGAACTGAAACTTCATAGTCACAGTTGGGGGACACATATGCGGCCGCTGCTTTCAACTTTGTTGCACTCCACAGCACTGCAGTTTGAAATCATCAAGTGGGAGTCAGTTTGACATCTCAGTACAACTAACTCACCCGCCATGTAAGGAAACACTTCCCATGACATGGTGGGAAAGTGAAAGGCAGGAGGTGGAGGGGGTAGGGAAATAAGGTTTGGATTCTGGAATGAAGGAGATGCTATAGCTTCAGAGTAGTATTGTTGACAAAGCTATCGTAATTCTTCTTCACCACTTTCATATTGCCAGTTGCGCCTTTATGATTTATTCGATTTCTTTTAAAGATTTATAGAGCGCCTAGTGCCTCGGTGCTTACTTACAAAGTTAAACAAAACAATCAATTACGTAAGCCCACCCACAATGGACAGCATTAAAGAAACTGCCATGTTGTCAGGAAATAAAAATAGATCATCAGACTGAAGCTAAGCAAAAGATAAATGCCTTATACTGTGGTACCTGATTTGGGCTCTGATGGACCACCAGGAGGAGAGAGTTCTAAAGGAAGGAGCCCTCATCCGAGAGAACCATGCTGCCCATCCCAGAGTGTTTAATCCTAGGAGCCAACAGCCAGAGCCTCCAGGCTGATAAATAGTAACAATGTTGTCGCTGATTTTCTTATTACTGAAAATCAGGGGCATGGTTGGTATCTGCTAGTACTTGTGGTGTTAGCATCTCATTGTAGGTTCTTCCTGTCTGCATCTGACCCCTATCAAAGATTGGCCCAGTGGGATTCTGAGGATTCTCTCCCCTCCCCCCCCCATTCATTCTGGGGTCCACTGTTTCCTCCATTTGTCTATTAGTTGACTGTGAAAATGCAGCATATTCTCTGAGCAGTGTCATTGGTAAACACCTTACTCCAGAAATAGAGTTGAAGAGCAGTCTCATCCCCAATGTAATGCTACAGTAGACAAAGGAGTTACAATGGGGATTAATTTTCCCATTTGAATCTGCATCATGACTCAGACTGGATGATTGCACAATTAGCCCTTCTCCACTGAGCCCATTACTGCTGATTAAGCTGCCATGCTCCAGGAGATTATTTTATTCTATCCATGTTATTTCCCTTAAAGCATCGTGGCTAGTGTGGGATTAAATTATAGAAATGAAGGTGGATTTACTGGGAGCCTGTTAAAGGTCATGTGAGTGCTGGTCCATTTCATAGCTTAGCTTTTAAAGTGCCTCTGCTAACATTTGAGTAATGCATGTTGATTGTTACAGAAGAGGCTGAGATTGTTTGTTCCTTGGATAAGTTGCTTTCTACCAGGAGCAACACAGTAATGCGTTTAGATGAGTGTCGCATAAACATGCTAGGATGGAGGCATTTGGTTGTTTACAATCCCCATACATTTTCAGTGGAAATATTTTCCCTTTTCTCTTTGTTCTTCCTGGCCCTCTCCCATCAGGAAGACATGGTTCCTATATTAATCTGTAAATCAGGAGTGGTTAGCTGGCTCCTGCCACAGGATTTGGTTGCGTTCCAGTTGAAATATGCAGTTTTGACCAACCACTGTGGGGACTGCTTTTCCAAGTGTCTGACACAGAAGAAAAATATAGATAGGATAGTCCCAAGCAGAAATAACCGCTTTGTAATTTCAAAATGCATTCTCTTCTGGTGTTGGCAAAAGGCCAGATTCAATGTGCGACAAATAACAATATATGTAGGATATAATAATATGTATGTAACGTTAGAGAAACAATGGGCCCTTGAAGTGTCCCAATTAGAGAGAGAGAGAGGGCACAGAGTTTTAAAATAAAACATAAATTAGGTTTTTAAAAGGGAGATGGAAAAAAAGTCTCTCTCCCTGCTCCCCTTAAATTAAATTTAAACTCAGAAGGAAGTTAGATTACTGTTTACGTTCATAAGTATGCTCCGATCAATGATACTTCAAGACTGATGAAGGCAGGCACCTGCAATAATATTAAATGGCCTGATGTCTATCAGAAATTGCTGAGAACCTTCCTAGGGTGCACTGCTGCTAATTAAAAACAAGGAATCAACAGAACAATTGTGCAGGAAGTGCAAGTACAGATTGCAGCAGTAACCTAAAGGGTCATTCCAATTTCTAAACTGTCTTCAGTGGCATCACATTTTTAAAAAGTCTCCGTAGCTGCACAATTTCATACATTTTCATTCGCTTGATATTTCTTTCACTTATGCAATGCTGGTTTCTCAAGCTCTGTGTGCTTGGCATTCTGAGGGCCTGGCACCGAGGCTTGAGAGCTGATACGTGAGAGCCCAGTAATTTCACAGTGTTGTGTATTCCATTCCTTCTCCTCCAGCACCTGCTCCTGGCTGTGCCTTTGAACCCCCTCAATGCTTGTGAATCTGGGTTTTCTTTTCTTCTTTGCTTGTAAGCAACTCTTCCATATTGTTCTTGCCAGTCTCCATTCTCCTTCCAGAAGCTTCTTGACAGGCAGGGCCAGCTCCAGGCACCAGCTTCTCAAGCAGGTGCTTGGGGCGGCCGCTCCGGAGAGGGGCGGCATGTCCAGGTATTCGGCGGCAATTCGGTGGACGGTCCCTCACTCTGCCTGGAGTGGACGGTGGACGGTCCCTCACTCCGAATTGCCGCCGCAGATCGCGATTACAGCTTTTTTTGTTTTGTTTTGTTTTGGCTGCTTGGGGCGGCCAAAACCCTGGAGCCTGCCCTGCTGACAGGCTAGACAAAGTATTCAAAGTCAGACACCTACATCTATATTTAGGCAGCTACACTAAGTGGCTGGTTTTCCATGGCGCAAAGCATGAACCCTCTCTGAGCTTTCCAATAAGCAGAGGGACTCGGACTCAGCAGACTACACCAGACTTTAGCACAGAACAGCCTGCTCTCAAAAATGTGCTGAGCTCACTCTGCAGGTTGGTGCAGAGCATGGGCCCACCTTTTCCCAATCTCCTTCGGGACAGTGCATGGCTCTGTGAGTTCATGGAGGGAACACAGTCCCAGGCACAAAGACTACCGTTGTGACAGGTCCCTGTGCAAGATGGGAGACTCCCTTGGCACCTGTATGCCTGTCACAATCTCTATTTAACCTCTGTTAGGTGCCATTTTTTGCAACAAGCTTGGAGAGGGAAGAGCCTTGAGACCTCCCACTAGATTCCTGGGTCCCTCATGGAACAAGGCCACATGCCACCAGTACCATGTCCCAGTACTCGAGAGAGACTGATTTTCCTCATAAGACTTCCTTAGCATAAAAAAACAACAGCAGAATGAGGCATGTAGTATGGAAAACTTGGGGAACCTTCTGCACTAGTGTCTGACTGCTGCTTAACAATTCCCCACTTCATTAGTGATTGAGTGTTCATTAGAAAAGCCAAAGAGAGGAGGAGAGCTCATTTGGAGAAATGGCAGTGTGAGACAAATAAAATTAAAAGGTCAGCAACAAACCCCAATGCCCCTAGACCCACACACAGCCCGAGTGCAGCTTGCATTCCCTGGATGAAGTCTTTATCCTTTCAGGTGCATATTAAAACAGAAAGGTTTCAGAGTAGCAGCCGTGTTAGTCTGTATCCGCAAAAAGAAGAACAGGAGGACTTGTGGCACCTAATAAATTTGTTAGTCTCTAAGGTGCCACAAGTCCTCCTGTTCTTCTTTTTATTAAAACAGAAGTTTGCTTTCACCATCCATAACACACTTCCTCAAAGAGAACAGACAGAATGAACAAACCAGGGTGTATGTTAACCTTCAGGTCAAAGAACTGACAATATGGTATTGCATGTAGGGTGACCAGACAGCAAATGTGAAAAATCGGGACAGGGGGTGGAGGGTAATAGGAGCCTATATAAGAAAAAGACCAAAAATCGGGACTGTCCCTATAAAATTGGGACATCTGATCACTCTAATTGCATGTCTTGTTCAAGAGTTCCCCACTTTTAATCACCATTTCAGTCTTCCTGTTGGCTTGTGTGTGTCTGCACTAATGGCAGGCCAAACATACAGCAGAAGCCTATAAATGCAGCTAACCTGAGTTTTTATATGAGGAATATATTGACTCTACTACAGAAAGCTGAGTGCTGGGCCTTGCTCTGATTCATATCCGTGTACAAACAACCACCTAATCATTAAGCACAGAACCTGTCAGAAGTGGAGTGGGAGGGATGGAATCTTTATTTTTTTTAACTTTGAAAGTGGGTGGGTTTGATATTGATCAGCACTAAAGAGCTGTCACCTCAGTGAGCAACTGGATTTCATTTCTTTTTTGTTTGACTTCTCGATCTGGATTAACTCGCAAACAAGGGAATCACTGCCACTCAAAGCAGGTAATGGACAGGAAATGGCTTTTCACTGTTCAAGTACTTGATATAATCCAGACAGTCCACACAAAATGATTAAACAATAAACCCCACTTCTGTTGTTAAGGAATCAGTAACATTTGTTATCTGAATGGAAAGATAAAACCAGGCTGCTTCAAGGAGAAAAAGGCTTATTTGAGACTCTTCAAAGGAAAAATTTTGAGAAATGTTAATGAAATGCTATCAGTAATATAGCACCTAATGAACTATGAGAAGATAACTTAGCTGGCAAATTTGCTTTCAGTGTGTTTCTGCCTCCAGTTTGAAAGGCTTGCTTGGGGCCCCCTGACCATCCCTGCTTAAATAAACAGAGCAAGGGAGAAAGCTTTTAGATCTCTTACAAGATGCCATTACAAGAGGCTGAAAGTACAGCCCATGAAAGAAAGGAACTGTTATGGTGTGGTTTAGGGCTAAGGCTCAGGGTGGTGCTGACACCGAATGGTGGATAATAGACTTCTAGTGGTCAGGCTTTACAGGAGACTGCGGCAAACTGTAGCAGCTTTGTCAGAAAATAGAATTGCTGGGTTTTCCCACTTGACCTTTAGTCCGAATAGATGGGCTTAAGGAGATCACAAAAAGCTTTGCAGAAAAGTGGTCTGCTCGGTTCCATTGGTGCCTGAAGCACTTTTGTGAGACTGGGAAGCTGTGGGCATCTGCTCTTGTAGACCTTTACTGTTTGTTTGCCTTTTTGGATTCTTTGAAATCTTTATATCTAAATGTAAATATAAAGAAATAAACATCTTGATGGAAGAATCAGGAAATGTCTGTGTGCCTGTAACTGCTGTGTTTGTTTCCCTTCAAGGAATATGTTACTTTAAGTAATAAATAAAATGGATTTAAAGAAGATTCAAGTGCAGGACAATACAGTATGTATTGAATACAAAAGACCCCTGGCTTCATCCTGCAGATTTGTATTCAGACAAATTTCCATTACAGCCAATGGGAGCTTTGGCTGAGTATAAGGATTGCAGGATCAGGTCCCCTCAGATGTTGAAGCAGCATAGAGGGTGTTTCGCAAACCAACAAAAAGATTGTAATGGGCAGATTACTGCAGATTCGGGGGGCAGATTCTGCCCTCAGTAACGCTTGTACAAACCCTTTTAATTGAGATCAGAAGTTGGCTCTCCGAGTAAACTCAATAGGCCATGAAGTTTAAAAACAACCACCACCACCACACACACACAAACGGTAGTGATACAGCTAGTTCAAACTTTGCCTGAAACATTTTTTCCGTGAAAATGGCATTTTTTTTTCAAAACTGAAAACTTGAGTGGAAAGCTTTCATTTTTAAACAAGCTTCAGTTTTTTTAAATAAAAGTATCACACTATCTTTTAAAAACAATTTAAATTGTTCTGTTTTGAGTCCTCTGAAATGAAAATGAATTTTTAGGATTTTTTTTTCCAACTTTTCAACCAGCTCTAACTCGTGAGCCAAGCTAGATCTTTCATTTGCTCTTTTTCTTGGATCTTTAATATCTTATTTTTTTCTCTTTAATTCACAGCATGCTTCCAAACATGCAAGGATTCTGTTCTCCCTCTACCTGTGTGAATACACTTCTCACTAACACTAATGAGAGTCATGAACACATAGGAAAGACAGAAGAGACGCATCTATTATTTTCCCTCTTGAAAGAGGACTTATTTTTATTTCTAATACTAACATGGGTCCTGGAAAGGAGCGCATATGGGGTATGTCCCCCATTATGGGCAGGTTGAGTTTCTCCCTAAAATGTCACCTTTCCTTAAAAAGTTGTAAATTTCTAGCTCTTTTTGTTGTGGAGGAAATGTCGGTTTTGTGATGTCACAGGTAATTCAGTCACAACCACAGCCATCCCAAGACTGGCCTTTGAAGCACATGAACCCCACAGCTGTGGCTGCGCTGATGTATTTTGAAAAGCGCCCCAACCAACTTGCAGATGAGGAACTGCTGTCCCTGGCACTAAAGCTTTTGTGAGCTTCTTCTGGCCAGAAACCAGTTGCTTGCAGCTCATTAGCTGCTCCACTGAGCTACTAGTTTGGTCTCTTGCCGCAAGGACATGGGGGGGCGGGCAACTCCTTTTTTCCATTGGGAGCCGTTTGTGTGTGTGGAGGGGAAGACAACAGAGTACAGTTCAGTGAGTAAAAGAGAGTGTTGTGAACTCTCACAATTTTATCATGAGTCTTGAGATATTTGGTGGTTTTGCTAGAGCCCACACTGCTGGAATCGGGTTGTTATCTGAGAACCTCAGCATTCATTTTAAAAAGAAAAAGTCAGTTATTAGCCCTCGTGGTGTCCCAGAAAAATATTAAAAATGTGATCCCTAAGCATTTCCAAAGCAGGCAGCAAATAAAACAAACCCCAAATTTATTATTTTTAAATCTGCTGATTTTTAATCGTCTGATTTTTTTTTTTAGGACAATGACTCATGTTGTTTGAATACTGGGGTTGGCAGAGCAAGACTTGATCCATGAGGAGCTAGCAGGGGCAGGAGCAAGTAGGTCCATGAGAAACAAGAGAAGACATTGGACTCAGTATTTCAAAATTTCCCCATATTTTAATGTTGTGTCTCCTCCCCATTGTTGACTGGGGCCCATGGGCCCAGTGAATTGGAGAAGGGGAGAGCAGCCAAAAGTTCTGTCCAGTTTTGTTGCCTCCTAGGGGGCACTTGCCCTTCAGACTTTCTGCTGGGGTGACTCCACCTTTGTGGACCCCAATGTTGTCCTGATAACCTATGGACTACTTTTCTCCCTTCTTAATAATCTTGGTGTTCCTGTGTTTGGTGCTTTTGAATTTCACTGGGAGCGTGTGTGTATGTAAGAGGCAGGGCCGGCTCCAGGCACCAGCCCACCAAACTTGTGCTTGGGGCGGCACCTGGAGGGGGGCGGCGTGGCGCTCCAGCCGCCGGGGAGAGCGGAGCCCCGGCCGGGGCTCGCTGCCCTCTCCCCGGGGCTCCAGCCGCCCTCCCCTGCCGTGCTGGGCAGAGCCGGCCCTGGTAAGAGGGAGAGATTTTTGCTGCAGATTGGTAGTACCAAGGTTGAACTCTGCAGTCCATGGACATTTATTTCTTCTAGTTCTATTTGTCTTCTAAGAAAAATAAATAAGACACTCATTGTGCTACTCTGTAGTGCTTTTGTTTTTTACAGATTATGGTGAATTCTCACTTAGGGTTATTAGATCTTGGTTCTTAATCCCATGAAACCCCATTATGAATACTCTTATTATAACACGTATCTCACTGTCATGTATGCAAATATCTTATCTCCTGAGAACAGCCGGGCACCGAGGGTGCCTTTATTGAACACTTAAAGGTATGTGCTGAGATCACTTGTTTCTTTTAGTGCCAGTCCATCACTAGAAAAATCAATAACACTTCTATATTTGCAAAAAGAACAGGAGTACTTGTGGCACCATAGAGACTAACAAATTTATTAGAGCATAAGCTTTCGTGGGCTACTGCCCACTTCTTCAAGTACTCCTGTTCTTTTTGCGGATACAGACTAACACAGCTGCTACTCTGAAACTTCTATATTTGTCTGTGACTTTTCTGTTTTGTTAGTTTCGTCTCAGCGTCAAAAAATCTAAATAGTTAAGTTACTGAAAAAGGAAGATACATTTCTACTTCCTACTACAAAGAAGCATCTGATTACTCAACATTTTGAGGATCCACAAAGGGAACAGAGGGAATTGTCCCTTTCTTTCAATCTGCCTTGTTTGCGATTATCAGCAATAATAGTCTATGTCCTTGTTTTAAAAATTACTAATTCCCCATGTTGTTGGTTTTTTTTAAATTACTCAAATGCTTCATATTACTATCATACATTTAACTTGTCAGGAGAATGCAGTAAGCATGCGGGACTCAGGCCTGTGTTCTGCTAAAGAAAATCTTTGTTCCTTTCCAGCAGTGGCAACTTAAACATTTGAATTTTTTATAATATGCCTCTCAGACCCATGTTGGGCTTGATTTGCTAGATCCTGCTCCTAGGTATCCTTTTATTCATCTGTTGGTAGCCTTTTATTTTCTTTCTCAAACTGGTGAGAAAAGCAGTGAACCCAATAAACCATCAGAGGCCCTCACTATAAAACTAAACGAGGAGACTAATGTACTAACATGTGCAATGTGAAGCCAGTCTGTGTCCTCTCCTGAGGTCTCTTTGAGAGAGATACTAAGACTTCATTAGGCACACTGTGTCTGACTTTGGACTAATTGAGCTGTCATAAAGAGTAAATCCATTAAGAAGGTCAGATCTGTCTCTGTTGTCACAAAATTCACAATTTGCAAAGCAGCGGTCTTCAGAGAAAATTTTGTCCTCAGTTGCTAGACCTTTGGCTGATGGGGTGAGGGGAGAAGGGAAAAGGTTAAGAAGAAGAACAAAAGAAAAGGGGAAAAAAGAGCAAGAAA
The DNA here is from genome assembly GCF_011386835.1 of Chrysemys picta bellii. NCBI lineage: Eukaryota > Metazoa > Chordata > Testudines > Emydidae > Chrysemys > Chrysemys picta. The sequence goes on from NC_088795.1 coordinate 20,202,985, forward strand.
ATCTCAGGTCTAATTGGCATTAATAGGGCACTCATCTTAGAAAATGTTTTCTTAACAGATTGCTGCAGCCCTGTGCCTCAAGGTTTTTGATTAAATTAATGATGGTAGAGATAAGCTCCATTAGTGATGCTGTTTCTGGAGGGAAATTTTCCATAGCCTCTCTCCTCCTCTTCTCCCCTAAATCTCAGGTACAATGATAGAATCATTAATTGGGGCCAGAGTATGCCAAGAGGATGAACTTTTTGTATTACTATGCAAATGTAGACAATCTAGGAAATTAATATTTCATGTGTTCCTATTTTAACAAGGAGTGTTTCGATTACAGGCTGCTTGTCACTCAGCTGGGAAGCTGGTTGAGAGGGTTGTTGTCATAAGCAAGGTCTTGAACTTATTTTTGTTGCATGCTGGCTGCTATCTCAGGACCAGTCAGTGAGTCCAACATGTTGTGTTATGTTGACTGCTGCTGGAGCCCTATGAACAGTGCAATGAGGAAAGTGTCAGGAGGTACGCAGTGCCTTTATGAACACCATCCTCTCTTCCAGTAGTAGAGTATGGTACAGAGCAGCAGCAGCACATCTTATCAAAGTTGTCAGTCAAGGAAAGGGAAAAAAAAGGAAAGGAAAGGCCTCCAATAATTGTGAGAGCTGTCGAAATATTTTCTCCACATCCCTCCTAAGAGATATATAGGCAATGATACATATGGACATAGCTTTTAATTTGTCTGATCCATATTCTGGATTATCATCCAGCATGATAAAACATGATTACAAGTACTTTGTATTTATGTTGCAACTGACATTGAAGGATCACAAGTCAGTACACGAATATAGGGACAGGTAGTTGCTTTACTCTGAAATGGTGGGGTGGTAGTTGGGGGTGTCTGGAGCTGTTGTTGTGTTCTGAGTTAAGGTCCTCCAGACATTCTGTCTGCAGCAGTCGAGGGCAGAGGAAGAACCAGATTGGCTCAGGGGATAGTGTGCTGTACAGGGTTCCTTACAAGTGCCTTTGAAAGGAGGACCATGCAGTCCACAGGCATCTGCTGCCCGACGCTAGTTGGTGCACAAAGGGAAGGAGAACCTAGGGTGACCAGAGAGCAAATGTGAAAAATCAGGACAGGGGGTGGGGGGTACTAGGAGCCTATATAAGAAAAAAGACCCAAAAATCGGGACTGTCCCTATAAAATCGGGACATCTGGTCACCCTAGGGGACTCTGGCCACCCTAGGGGACTCTGGCCACACCCACAGTGTGGCTTGACATGGTCCCTTAGGACCATAGATTGCCAGTAGCCAGGGTAGGCTGGCCCCACAGCCTAGTGTTCCAGGAAATAGTAAATCTATTATGGCTGGGTCCTGCGCATTTTTCCTTCAACCTTGAACAAGACAGCTGTAATTTTGCCCTAATTAACTAAACCTCATAACCTATCTGTGAGGTAGGTAAACACTGTTTTACCAGTTGTTCAGAAGGCAGAGTTGTTAAATAACTTGTTCAAGGTCACACAAGTGCCAATAGCACTCGGGGACAGAACGGAGGAATCAAGTGTTGAGTTGTTGCTTTTTTGGCAATATTTTTTAAAGAATATGCATTATATAACATCAGACAATAGGAACCAATACATAACGCATCCTAAGAACACATTGGCCAGATTCTGCCAAAGACACATCACACACGAGTGAGGAGAAGCCTTTTAATGCGTTCACAGCATGATTCAGCTTTGGGGTGATTTGAAGAAAAGACAAGAGGACAGTTAGTTAGATATCGATCCTGATATTTCATTGTTAAATCACAGACATTAAATTGCTCATGGATTATTCTGTCCTAGAACTATAGCAGTTAGAGATGGAAAAGCCGTTCAGTTATCCCATTCATCTTCTTACCAATGGAAGAGTATTCCCAATGGCACATTCTCTTAGTGGTTGATGTTGATTACTTCATACCAATTACTGACTGTCTACTAATTTCATAGATTCATAGATTCATAGACTTTAAGGTCAGAAGGGACCATTATGATCATCTGGTCTGACCCCCTGCACGCTGCAGGCCATAAAACCGTCCCCGCCCCTTCCCTGGACTCTGCTGCTGAAGTCCCCAATCCTGTTATTAGTGACCTCAATCGGCAGAGACCCTCCTGCTAGAGATCCCTGCCCCATGCTGCGGAGGAAGGCGAAAAACCTCCAGAGGCTCAGCCAATCTGCCCTGGAGGAAAATTCCTTCCCGACCCCAAATATGGCGATCAGTAAGACCCCGAGCATATAGGCAAGAGTCTCCATCCTGACCCCTTTAGGCCTAATTCCAATTTCCGTCATCCCTCCCTATCAAGAGGTCTGTCCTGCCACCTATAGGTGAATAATTTGAGTGTTCTTGAGTAGAAAAATTAAAAATAAACCTAAGACTTTTAAAAAATATTATTTCCTCTGTTTAAGTCTTGGATAGTCATTGTTCCTTTTGTCTCTTAGCTTTTCTCTGATTGTTTGAGTCTGTGTTCTATTTTTTTATTCACCTTCGCTTTTTAACAAATGCCTGACTCAATCAATGCAATAAAACAGATATGTGTGAAAATCCCCAGCGATGATTACTTTCCATCCCATTTGCCCAGCTCATGTCCCCTTGACAAACAGATTTTTCAGTTTTCTAAATAAATTAACCTAAAATCTCTACCAAAATCTCTAGCATCTGTCCCCAGAGCCCAACTCATTTGTTTTTCAAACCAGTCAGTTAATTCCACACCAATCTTTGTTTTTTTAGAACTTAGTCTTGATTAAAATAAAACAATAATAATTTTCTCTTACTCATTGGCAAACCTGCTCCCTAGTACCCACCCTCCTCTCTCTCTTTAGAACTCACTTAACCGAATCTCTGTTTTAATATCAGTGTGAAAGCTTAGACGTGCATTGGCAAGCGATCCAGGGCAATTGCTGTTTTCTGCCTTCCCTAAATCCTTTTTATCATGTATTTATTCACTCATGTATTTGGCTAAAGAGTGCATGAAACAAGGGTTCCTGATGGGATTGGGCAACTAGATAAGTAACAGATGGAAAAGACAGTGGCTGGCGGAGACATAGATCACAGAATAGTAAGAACGAGTCTGAACTTTATTTTAAAAGGAAGAGCTAGTAGTGGGGCCTATGGGGAAAGACTGGCATGGATCCATGCAGAAGATAAAATGGTTGATGATATAAAAGGACTATCCTTTCTAGGGTAGTTTGATAGTTACTGAGGTTTGCAACCAAAGGAAAATAAGATGGAAGAAGAATATAGATGGCCAACAGCCACATGAAAACAAATCTGTTGGACCTCCCAGCACAAAAAACTAAAGAATTCTGCTCAGTCACTAGATGACACAGAGAGATGTCAAGCTTTTCATTGAAGAGTTTATAAAATAGCCTGAACTCTTGGCTTGAGTTTGACTTTAAACATCCTAACTGAGTGCTAAAAGAAAGAACAGCTATGGAGAAAACAGGCTAAAAATAAACAAACTTGGCAGAGCCTTTGCATGGGGGTCCATGTCCTTTCACCAATCTTCAGCTTTATCATCTAACACCTTCTCAACTGGAACGTTTATCTTATAAGAGAAACTGTATGCACGAAAAAATGTGTGATAGGCTGAGGGGACAATATTCAGGTAAGTGAAGCACAAAAGAGTTTAGAGAATGAATCAAGGATAGGGCTCAGGATCTTATTATTTATTTAATATTTATATTATGGTAGTCCTCAGATGCTCCAGTCAAGACTGGGGCCCCATTATGCTAGACACTGTACTGAACAGCTTACCATCTAGACTACAGAATAAAATGGATCTAGCATGAAATCTTGTTATGGAAAAAATTGGCTGTTACCTCAGTTATACCATGTAAATCTCAACTCAAGGTTTTTTTTTTTTTTTTTATAGCATGTAGATTCCCCCCCTCCCCCCCCCCGCAACACTCTCAGAAGGTGAATTCAGTTCTGAGACAGCCATCCCTTATGGGAGCAGGACACCTTCTCTTCATAGAATCTCAATCCATGATTTTACATGTTTCAGCCTTAATTTACTGGTATATCACACTATTGCTACACCGTGGACCATGACATCCCTTAATTAAGAACTTCATATTAGGGAAACTTTCAAACCTATTTATCGTGAATTTTCTTGCCATGTGTTTTATTGAGATATTTGTGTTTAAACGGGAGTTTACTGCGTCCACCGTGCTTAATCATTAAGGACTCAATCACGAGCCCTGCTGTGTGCCTGAGCATGGGAGTAAAGGGTGTCAGAGCACCTGCCACCATGCAGGTGGGCAGGGTGGGGAATGGTAGAGCTTTGGCTTGTCCCCCACTCACTACAATGCATTGGCCCATGCACCAGAACAGGCAGAGAAGGGGAAATAATCTGCACCAACGAAAGGTCTGGCACAGGTTACTTCCACCATACTGCAAGGAGGAAGCAAGGACCAGATTGTGACTGAGTCATAAGCTGGTTCCTGCCCTGCTTCTGAAGGGGTGTGCTGCCTCTCACACAGCTGGATTGTAGGGTTACAATCTAACCCGTAGCGATAATGCTACATTTGTGGCATCCCATTAATTCTGAGAACATATTAAGTAGTCACAAAGAAAAGATTAGGAGTTGAGTACAGGATTAAGCAGAAAGAAAAGATGGCAGGGGGTGGTGGTGGCAGAGCGAATTCAGGTAAACGTGGATTTTTAAAACACTCTCTTCTTTCAAGTGCGCTCCAATTGACCTTTAAGCAACTGTGAGCAGAAGTTACAGAATGTTGCTACCAATTAAACAATGTATCTGAAGTGTCTTTAAAAATAGTAATAATAAAAACCCTATACTGGCTTGCACATTGTGATGGAGGGTTTGTGGTGAAGAATGGGGGCTCAATCGATCCCTGAATCTCTTTTTCACACAAGCAGTGCCATTGAAGCTGCTACAACTACTAGCATGCAGATGGGTTGCAGGTTTGGACTCTACATTATTTGTTTGATTCACAAACTCAGAGTCTGGTCCCTCAGCCCTTTCTATGGGAAGTAGTTCTACTGGAGACAAAGAGCAATTAATTTCTAGGCTTTTTGGCTGGCAATGTTTAGTTACATTGTTGTGAAATATTTGGTGACAAGTCGGCTCTCTGTTCATGCTGCCTTTGATAAGAACTAGTTTAGCTGCAGCCAAATTGTCTGATGGGAAGGGCTATTGGCAGTCTCAGTTGCCCCAGATGCAGTAATACCATGGCTTCTGCTTGCTGGAACATTGACTTTTGAACTACTCTGAGAGTGTATCCACTTTAATGCATGCCCCAGACGAACCTGGTACACAAAATGAATATCTTCAGGTGGAAATGGAAAATCCAAGCAGGCAGCAGTGTCTTTTCAAATTAACTGAACATTTTTTCTCAGACTTTGACTTAGAAGCAAAGCTCTTCAGGAGGCAGGGAGAGATGGTTGGAATGCTGAGTAAGATGTGTGTGCATGTATTTATTCTAGAAATGACAGTACTTGTTTCTAGTGTTGTTTCATAGGTGAAACAGGAGAAGTCTTCCAATCCCTGCTGCACACCAGCTCTGATGGATTGATGTGCTGTGCACAGGAAAGGGGGGAAGGGGAAGGCATGTCTAAAAATTATTTCCCATAGCCTCGAGAAGAACAGAACGTATTATTTTCCCCCTTTTTATTAACACTGAAAGCTTTACTTTTACTCCTAATAGATGGCTGTGTTTGATTAAGCTTTTTGAACTGCCTAAATTGTCAGGTGTCAGAGATATATGGGTAGCTGGTGTTTGTTTAGTAAATGATGTTCATGTTATTGTAGTAAAAGACAGGCCTCAGTAGGTTATAAATACACTCTGTCCCCATACATCATACTGCTGTCTGAAGGTTCATTTCAGACCTTTGGTTGTTTGCTTTCTTATGTGTTTCCTTTTCATTTTAGTTCTTCCCTCTCTCCCCCTCCCAATTATTTTGCTGATATGGGACCAAAGTCAAACACTCTGGAGACAATACTACTTGCAGAATTTAGTAGACATGAACATACATAGTGATTTCCATTAAAACTTTTACAGTTGTCATTTGCAAGTAATTGATATTTCTGTGTTATTTGAATATCATGAGTCCAGGGTTATGTTAATTAGGCAAAAGGTAAAACAGTACAAATTATAATGGGGATCTCTATTCCATGCACACTCTCCAGCCTAAAATGATGTTAAATAGCAATGTCAGGTTTTTAATCCACTTTCCAATGTTGCTTAAATGTCTATATTTTGAGGATGGGAAGGGAAACCCATCTATTCAGGGAGTTGTGGGGTTTCATCAGATGGGCAATTGAAGCTGAAGCAGCATGATGTGGATTATTTATCTGTCTACCCATCTAGAGTTTTATACCATGCTGGTCACAATGACACCGAAGGACCGCTTTATGAAATTCAAATAATTCATTCAGGTTCAGTTCAGAGAAGCTCCCAAGAAATTTGTATGCTTATCTAAGCCTCCTCTGAAATATCCAAACCTCCAAGCTCTAAAAAATTGTGTTGGAAATCAAAGAACACTCTCTCTTACATGAGATTCTCCATTCTTCCTGTTTATAGGTAGACCAGAAATCCTCTAAGAACAGCTTTTCTTATGGTGGCTTGGCACTATTCTCTCTGGGACTCGGAAGTGTGTGAAAATAGGCAGGTACACAGATGAGATTTTCGAGGACACAGTCTTGTGTTCTGTATTTGTACCATGCTTAACATAGTGGGGTCCTGGTCCACAACTAGGACTCCTAGGTGCTACAGTGATTCAAATAATAATAATAAAAAATGTGATTGGCTGTAGGTGGGTGTGAAGGATAAAATTTGGGATGAAGATGTGGAGTCAAGGTGCGTGTTTGTGTTTGGGGGGTTATTTTATCCAAACCCTTGGAAGTTCCTCACAGTAGACAGTGAAGGTTCTGTCTTCCTTCTGTTGATTCAGATACCACATGATTTTTACCCACTGCTGTTAATTGTCTCTGAGCCTATTTTTTGTCTTGTCACTCATGCCTACCCACTTTCGGATGTCAATAACCTGTGCTGATTTGAACCAGTTTGCCCACAGCTTGTGTGCATGTTGGAAATGTGAGAATGAGTCCAGCGGGGGAAACATTTTTACCTGAGATGGTCCTGAACTGGAACCCCAGATCTGAATCTCTCCTGAAATTTTGGGAAATTTGAATCCAAAACAAGATTTCGATTTGAATTTTTACTACTTAGGTCGGTCCGTGTAATGGGTAAAAGAGGAGCCCAAAATCTGGAAAACCCTGAACCTGGATCTGAACTTCATTACTTGGAACGATCTCTGCTTTCAACTCTAGTGACGGTAGCTCTGAGAGAGTGACATTTCACCGTGGGCCACCACACAGCCCGTGGAGCATGTAAATTCGACTTAAACCATTTCCCACGGAAGCATGGAAATTCAATGCTCCTGTACAGACCCTGTGCACAGAGGTGAATTTCACTAGGAATTAACAATGTGTAAACTTTAGTTTTAGAATATTTTAAAAGATATTGAAGATTTGAAAGTCAGAAACAATTTTGACTTTAGGGGGATGGAAAACTGAGTCTTGCAAGAGCTGAAGATGTGAGGACCAAGAAGAACCATGGATCCCCATGGTTTGAAAAAAGAAGGTGATCTTAAGCAGGGATTTTTGGATACTATTTTGAGTACATGACAATAGAAAAAACTGACAGGCTAAAAAGGGAAGGGGATATCCATTTTTAAAAAAAGTTATAAATGTTTTCCCTTCCAATGTCCATGCCAGTTTTAGATCTGTAATAAAATTATCCCAAGATATGTGCAAATCTGCTGTGATTACAGATCTCTTCCAACAGCTTTTGCATTTCTTTGTTTTGCTTCTTTTTTCAGTTTTCATTTCTTAAAGCTGCTGTGCTCAAACCCCCAAAAGCACCAGTTCACGTTTGCTCTTTTTTTTTTTCTCGGTTAGGTTTGCAGCCTTCTCACTGATGTTGCAAATTAAAATCTTTGAGGTAACCAAATAATTTGGATCTTCAGGAGTACTGATTGCTCGTTTTCCACAAAATATGGAAGTCATCGTGCCGAACCATGAATACAGCAGGACTCATTTAAGGGGTGTATAAAAATGGAAATAAAAGGCCACTTATTTTTTTTAAAGGCAAACATCATGAAAGTGACATTTCCCCACCTTATCCTAAAAATATAAAACTATTTTAACAGCTTTCATAACAGATACCACGTAAAGAGACCCAATTAATTTTATCTTCATGCCACTATGCTATCGGTATAATTCTTTTGGTTACTAAAATGTCTTTTACTACATTGTTATTCATACAGATTTCACTCCTTAGAAAAGAAATCATATTTAATCTCTCTCTATCGGTGGACTGATCTATGAACAACACCAAATCTTAGCCATAGAAAAGTTCAGGTGGTAATAACCTGATAAGTTCTGGAATAAAATCATAAAGAGATAGCAAGTTCATGTCAGACACAGACTGACATATAAATAGAGAAGTACATACAGTATGAAGATAACCATGTTATAAAGAGAATGTGCCCTAACTATTACTACATTGACAAGATGAAATTTATCAGCATGGCATTGCAGTGACCTTACAATTCACATGTGGGTAATAAAGGCAACACTAATAATAGCAGATAACGTTTACATTCTGTGCATATTTATGACATATTCAGCATAATCAAACTCTACAGGCAAGATTCACTCTCCGATTCCATTGGTGGAAAGCAGCGCACCTGCTAGCATAGTGTTCCCAGAGGGGACGGGTACAGAGCGCTCTAACAGAGGACCTAGAGCTGATCGGCAACCCCAAAAATGTATGTAGTGTTGATCAGGGAGAGCATATGGCCAGGGCCCCCAAGGGATGTGCAGTTCAGCTCATCACCTGAGCAGCCTGCATTAGCAGAGCTTGTCTGGAACCTTTTCTAGTAGAAAGCTTGGGACAATGGCGGTAAATTGCCCTTAGGGTGCAGGGATATGCAGCCTGTCTTCTCTTTGCCACTTAGGGTGAGTCAAGCATCTCATCTTCAGAACTGTTTCTTGGTTTTAGGCCCATTTGCTGCAGTTATCTACTCAAATCTTGAGTAGAATTCTGTGCACATTATATACTTACCATGCTCATAAAGAATGACAAGCAAGCAGAGCTTCCAAGAATGAGAATCCACTAGGGAGTCTGCTATGGAGAACACATGTGAATCTAATTTAGTGTGTTTAGCAGTTAGTCTGTGATTGGTGCTCTGAAAATGCTTATGAGGGTGGGAGGATGGATAGATTTAATAATTAAATCTGAAACTGCCTAATTTTAGGATTTCATTACCAACCCAGAACTCAGCCCCAGTTTGGCAAAGAGTTTGCTCAGGTTGGAAACCTTTCAGCAAACTTGGGTTGAGTTTCAAGCAAGGCTGGGCTGAAGGTCAAGTGGATATGGGCTGGGTTTTGAGCAAATTTGTGTTAATGTACGATTTCAGGTATTAAAGTCTTATAGAATGTCAACTAGAGATGCATCTAAACCAGAACACTAGATCTGAGCATCCCTGAACTTCTGGCTGGACTCTGAACCCAGATCGTGATACAAATGTCACAGCTGGCCCCTTTTTCTGTATTGGGTCTAACTAAAACCCTAGATCCAAACATGCCCAAACTTTGGGGAAATCAGACTTTGGATCCAAATTTTGGTAATTGGGCCCCTATTAGCTTTTAATCCCAAATCAGGCAAAGCAGATTTGCTTTGTTTCAGTCATTTGAACACAAATACCAGGGTGAAATTCTGTGGTGGTCAACCCACCCAAACAGAAGCCATTAAAAATGTTCGTACAACACACTGTGAATTGAACCCGAGGAGTTTCTCTATCTGGTGCCAAGCTGCAATGAACTGACTCTTTAGGGGCCAGTCCATAGTGTATCCCTGGCCATTGGGCCCTAGAAGCACATTATGGAAGAGGAGGGTGAGGCTGGGACATAATTATACAAAAGCTGATAACAGAAGAAAGAGTGTTTCTTTATTTAAACTTTCAGAGACTGCAAGTTTCTAAGAGCCTCATGATATTCAGGTATCTGAATGTTTTCCATATTAATATGCAGTGCCAACCTGTTTAGAAATGGTGAACTTGGTGGGTGACACATGCCCTACACTACAGACTACAGACTGGGGCACCCAGAATAAGATTGTCATAGTCTTACTTGGCTATGCAGATAAGTAAGGAGGAGTAATCCCCACCCCCTTTGTCCCCAGCTCAAATTATGATTCCAGCTATGGTGAAGAGCCAGAGCAACTCTCTCATTGCTCCCAGCCATTGCAAGTGGTTGGGAGGGCAAGAAGTGGGAGGAACCCTACCTCTGCTCCCCTTACTCATTGGCCAGGTGCAGAGGAAGGAGTAATCTGCTCCCCGTAAAAGTAGGGTTACCGTACGTCCGGATTTTCCCGGACATGACCGGCTTTTTGGGCCTCAAATCCCCGTCCGGGCGGAAATCCCAAAAAGCCGGACATGTCCGGGAAAATAGGGAGGGAGGACCCGGCTGTTCTCGGCTGGGGCCGCTGGGGCTGGGGCCGGCGGTGCGGGGCCGTGCCGGGGCCAGCGGTGCTCGGCCGGGGGCCGGTGCGGTGCTCGGGCCGGGGCCAGCGCCGGCGCGGTGCTCGGTCGCGGGTGGCGGGGCCAGGGGTGCTCGGCTGGGGGCTGGGCCGGGAGCCAGCACGGTGCTGGGCCGGGGGTGCGGGTGCTTGGCCGGGGGCGCGGTGCTCGGCCGGAGCCGGGGGCGCGGGCACTTGGCTGGGGCCGGCGCGGTGCTTGGCCGGGGGGCCGGGGGCCGGCACCCCAGGGCCTGAGCCGAGCCGGGCGGGAGATGCCGGGACCAGAGCCTCTTGGCCTGGGCCGGCCGGCCAGCCGGCCGCCGGAGGGAGTCACTCGGCCACGGGGGCTGGACTGGGCCGCGCTGCCCCCAGCCCCAGTTTACCTGCTGCCTCCCTGTTTCAGGCTTCCCGGGAACATTTGATTCACGGGAAGCAGGGGAGGGGAAGGAGCAGGGGGCAGAGCGTTGAGGGGAGGGGGCAGAGTTGAGGCGGAGTTGGGGATGGGAAAGGGGCAGAGTTGGGGCGGGGCCGGTGCCCCATGGAGTGTCCTCCTTTTTAAAAATTAAAATATGATAACCCTAATAAAAGGGAAGTATTTTATTCCCCATGCAAAAGAGGAATTGTGACTTTCTAAATTATAGTTCTTTCTCTGGTCTGCTGCTGGCACAGTGCAGCTAAGTATTGCCCCTTTCTCAGATTATGAAGTTACGATCCAGTCCACTGTTTGTTTGTTTGTTTGTTTAAAGCAATGTCTCCAATCAGCCCTATTGTCAAGGTGGGTGGGGAAGCATGTTGGAATATAGGTCAGAGACTGTCCTATATTTTGATTTTTTTCTCTTCTTTTTAACAAACACTTCTATACCATGCTGCTGATAGAAAGAAGGGCTATCTTGAACAATGCTCCATTTCTGAATGTGCGTCTGCTAGCATTTAAAAAATATTTGTAAAGAAAACGAGCAAGCAAAAATCAATGGATTTAAACATGTGTACAAGTCACACACAGGTTTTCATAAATGTAAGTAATACTTGGCTCTTTCCTCACTGAAATTTAATTATCTTTAAAATGCAGTTTTAAAATGTTTTACTCTAACAGTTTGGTCAGTACAGCCAACCAATTTTTTGGTTATTACTTTTCTTTTTTTCCTTTGTAAATCCCGGATTAGTAGAACTCAAGTTAGCAGACCCTAGGTTTGTTAACCTAGGGATTGTGCATCTAAAATCATTTGTAGCCATAGGTTAGGAATTATTGAACCCTGGGTTCCAATCTATGACTCCAGCATCTACACTGCATTATGTGGGCCTGAGTCCAGTCATTCATATCCCAGACTTCCTAGTGCCCTCCCAAAATGTGGCCGCTCTAGCCCTGTGTTGGTGGTGCAGTGTGGGAAAACTTGACTTTCCACCAAACTTGACTGTCCAGAGTGAAAAGAAAGTCAGCCCATGGGATTGTGGAATACGTTTGGTGAATTCCTAAAGCACAAGTCCAGTGGGGCTGTGTCTACACTGTAAAACTTGAACCCTGGGTCCTGGCTTGACTCAGGCTTGGACCCTCCATGCCCATGGGGTCCTGGGACCCTTGGTCCAAGCCCTGGGTTAGCACGATTTGTGCATAGACTGAAGGGGGGTTAGGCTTGAGCCTGAATTTGAACCCTGGGCATACATTGGAGTGTAGACATATCCTTTGATTTTCTCTTTTGTGCACATGCAAAGAACTACCCTTCATAATAACATGTACTCTACATATCTGCTGCATGCACACGATATAAATATAAAAAAGGCAAGTATGGTTACTCCTTGAGGATGCATCTTACGTCATGCGAAATTGAATCGTGTTTTGTATTGCTTTAGAGGTTCTGAAGAGAACTAAACTCATGTAAACTGCAAAACAGCTGAGAAGTTCTTGCTACCCGAAGGTAGAGGACTTTATCTTTAATAGCCTTGCCCTCTTGGCACCTGATTCGAAAGCTGGGTGTGATAGACACAGACGCCCACACATACATACACACACTTGTACAGTTCAAGGTTTTTCTTGCCCCCTCTCCCCAGAACCTGAAACATAAATCTTGTTTCTCTAATAAAGACATTTAAAGCAGAAAGTTATGATAATATTCCCTATATTTCTAAGTTAGGTCTGTCACTGGCAGTAGGAGGCATTTGTCTTTCCTGTCACTCGGCCTCCTTACTTGGGCCCCTGGGGACAGGAACATTTGGTTTTCCTGAAATTTTCAATAAAGGACAGGCAAATAATGTCTTTCTCTACTCTACTTTCCCAAGCTGAACTCCAGCAAGGGTGTCTTGCAGGGACAATTAAACCGAGCTGTTGCCTCAGTTTAGGTGGACATTGTTATTGCAGCATTTGTCCCCTTCCTGACAAATCACATTATTCCTGTGCCCTCAGACCATTAGTGGGTCCACAGGGAGCCAGGTGGTGATCATGAGTGGCTGATCTTGCATTCCTCAGCCCTGAGGCAGATGAAGTCTGACTTAGAGAGGTCCTTTGATTCTGTGTATTAGTTAAATGGGGGGATGGAAGAAGGACAAAAAGAAACTCTGTTGAGTGTTGTCCTATGCCTCTGAACAGACGGCTGTCATCTACTTAGTGCTTGGAGTGTATCTGGTGCTGTCAGACACGTTCAATAAGTGCCCCACTTTTGTGCCTCAGGCTTGACTTTTTTCTAGCCAAAGGTTGCCATGACCCCTCCTCCTTCCATCAGCGAAGTATCCTTTTTCCTTCGCTCTTCATTCTCCACAGTAGCAGTTTGCGCTACAGGGTTGTTTCAACATGAACAACATCTTACGAACCTCTCCATTTGTGCTGAAATGTCTTTTTTTTTTTAACTTAGCAAATGTATTGCATGTGAATTGACAGCCCTGGGAGACAGATATGCTCCAGATTTCCAGAGAATAGCACAGGCGGCAGCAGCACGAACTTCCTTACATTGCCCCACCCACCATGTCTCAACATTTTTCTGAAGGTGCCACTTTTTAGAGAGAGGATGGATAAGTCTCCATTTAGTCCTTGGCCTCTGCAGCAAGACTGCCAGAAAAGGTGCCAAGTATAGTGGTGTGTTTGTTGGGTGGGCACTTGTCCAAGAAGAACTGGACTAAGACGATCAAGCTCAGTGCAAAGACTACAAAAGCAGCCATCAGATAGCAAACTGTCTGGGATGCTATTGAGCTTAGTCACCGAGGGAAATGCATTCTTGGTGCAACTGTATTAAACTGAATGGAGTTACCCTAGAGATTTATTTCACTTGCAGAGAGTCCAGTGATAAGGGCCATAAAAATATCAATACAGGTCTGTCTCATCTTACGCGGGGGTTCAGTTCCGCGGTTAGCGCGTAAAGCGAAAACCGCGTATAGTCAAAATTACATTGAGTTCAATGGCAAGCAGAATCACCCGCACTACAGGTACAGTATTAAAATTGTTATTTTTCTTTTTTGTTTTTGTTTTTGCCGACCGCGTAAAGCTGAAATCGCGCGTAAGATGTGACAAACCTGTAGATAGATAGCAAACCACTGATCTCAAGGTGAAAATCTCTCTCTCTAATTACTAACCCTGAGATAACTTTTAACTCTAATCCTGCAATACTCCACTAGTACATGTATAACCCACTGGTCAATGTGTGTTATCTGTCCCCCTCTGAGCTCAGTCCACAGAGCAGGTGAGCCTGTGGCAGACCAGGGCTGCAGAGTCTGGGTCTTTTGCTCAAGCTACTTGAGTCTCTTGCTTTTAGCTCTGCAAGCCCCTGGTTCACTCCCTGGTGTATTGGCCAAAGTGGCAGATATCATAGGTGCCTTTCTTTTATTTATCTAAAATAGCTGAATAGGGAGTGAACCATCATAGAAATGTAGGGCTGGAAAGGACCTTGAAAAATCAAGTCCAGCCCTCTGTGCAGTGGCAGGACCAAGTAAACCTAAAATACCATCTCTGACAAAAACAACAAGGAGTCCGGTGGCACCTTAAAGATTTATTTGGGCATAAGCTTTCATGGATAAAAAACCCACTTCTTCAGATGCATGTTTGTCCAGCTTGTTTTAAAAAGCTTCCAATGACGGGGATTTCACAACCTCCCTTGGAAGCCTATTCCAGAGCTTAACTACCCTTATAGTTAGAAAGGTTTTCCCAATAGCTCCCTTGCTGCCGATTAAGCCCATTACTTCTTGTCCTACCTTCAGTGGACATGGAGAACAATTGATCACCATCCTCTTTCTAACAGCCCTTAACATTTTGGAAGATTGTCATCAGGTCCCCCCTCAGTCTTCTTTTCTCAAGACTAAACATGCCCAGTTTTTTTAACCTTTCCTCATAGGTCAGGGTATCTAAACCTTTTGTCATTTTTGCTGCTTTCCTCTGCACTCTTTCCACTTTGTCTGCATCTTTCCTAAATTGTGGTGCTCAGTACACAGTACTCTAGCTGGGGCCTCACTAGTGCTAAATAGAGCAGGTCAATTACCTCCTGTGTCTTACATAGAATGCTTCTGTTAATACACCGCAGAATCACATTAGCCTTTTTTGCAGCTGCATCACATTGACAACTTATATTCAGTTGTGATCCATTATAACCACCAGATCCTTTTCAGCAGTACTACCAGCTAGACAGTTATTCCCCATTTTGTAGTGGTGCATTTGATTTTTTCCTTCCTAAGTGAAGTATTTTGCATTTGTCTTTATTGACTTTCATCTTGTTGAATCCAGACCAATTCTCCGATTTCTCAAGGTCATTTTGAATGTTAAGCCTATCCTCCAAAGTGCTTGCAACCCCTCCCAGTTGATGTCATCTACAAATTTTATAAGCACACTCTCTACTCCATTATCCAAGTCATTGATGAAAATATTGAATAGTACCGGGCCTACGACTGACCTCTGGGGGATCTCACTAGATATGACCTCCCAGTGTAACAGCCGGCCATTGATAACTACTCTTTGAGTATGGTTTCAACCAATTGTGCACCCACCTTAAACTAATTTCATCTAGACAATATTTTCTAAGTTTGTTTATGAGAATGTCATGTGAGACTATGTCAAAAGCCCTACTAAAATCAAGGTAGATTGTGTCTATTGTTTCCTCTCTATCCACTAGGTCAGTAATGCTATCAGAGAAGGAAATTAAGTTGGTTTGGAATGATCTGTTCTTGACAAATCCATGCTGACTCTTCCTTATAACCCTATAATCCTCCAGGTGTTTCCAAACTGATTGTTTAATAAAATGGGTCTAGTATCTTTCCAAGCAAGTTAGACTGACTGGTCTTTTCTCTACTCCACTTTCCCAAGCTTAACTCCAGCAAGCATGTCACGGGGGAAACAACATACAGCAACCTATGGCTTGTTTTGTGGCTTCATCATTTTGAATGCTTAGAAAATATTTGAGAAGCGCAGTATTTTGTCACGTGTAAGGATTCTGTCTTCTTTTCTGTTTGTTCTACTTGCCCTAGGCACACCATGTACCTTCAGACAGAGATCTCTTCACTCATATCATGTCAGTAAGTGTCAGTGATATAATTCTACCATTCTGTTGGGTTAAATAGGCAGATGGATCTCTGTCTGTCTATATAATACATTTTCTTACTAAGCACTCCAGTCTAATGTCTAGACTTCCAAATGCAGTGACGCTATTGATTTTTGCATTTGGTAAACATCGTACTTGTCACAAAGAGGCAGGCTCTCTTCTTTAATAACTTTCTAGGGATAACCAATCAGGTGGAGTGTTTACCATTCATTAGTATTTTTCATATTTGCATTCATAGATGAGAGACTTTGTGGAGAAGATTTGTATGTTAATTGAACTATGTTGGATGAATTTGTGTTCTAAAGGAGAATTACTGCAGTGCCTGTGTGGAAACATGGGTCAGAGTGCTCAGAGATCTCCTAGATTTCCACCACCTATAGCTCTTTATGCTAAGCACCCAATCCTGGCCACGTATATGCATATGTGTAAGTGAATTCACGTGAGTACATCATTGAACAGGAATGACTGCAATGAGGCAAGTTAGACATGTCCAGAAGCCTGGGCATGTTCTGACCCTAAATAAATAGTAAAAATGCTTAATTATTTCAAGGAGAATTGTGATAGATTAATTAGTTATTAAATTAGAACGTGAGAAGTGCTATGTTAGAGCTAAGTATTACTATTGGAATGAACGTCTGATCCAAGCCCCAAATGCTTGATGTTCTGAGGACCTGACCCTGAAAGTGACTCCCTGTGGGGAGACCTCTGAACCTGTGTGGCGCTCCATTGATTTCTGCCCATGCGGAGTCACCTGCAGGATATAATTCTCCCCCAGGCAAAACTCTTTTTGATTGGCAGAGTGAGGGCCTCAAAAATCCATCTAGCAGTTAGTACTTTTAGTAGAGGTTCTTTTCAGTGTCCATTCTAGGGTTATTATAGTTTATGCCCATAGAAAAAATAAAAGGGAATTTTAAAAAAATGCAGCTTTCCCCCCCATGTTGGACCCAATAGACTGAAATAATGCAGCTTTTCAGTGGATTAAACATTCTCTTTAGCTTAATCCTGTTTACTGGACACATTGGTAGCAGGAAACAGAGTAACTTTCTGCTTCTGTTAGTAGTGGCTAGAAAATGATCTCTCTGTTCATCTCCCAGCTCCATGGGTGAGGGCTGCTACTTAAAATAAAGGCATTTCCAAGAGTTTTTTATATATATACTGCAGAAGCTGATGAACTTTTTCCCTGCTTTACTTAAATATTTTAAACCATAGGGAAAAAACTTGGTAATTTTAAGAGCGATTTTGGTGGATTGAGGCATTGTTGACAATGAGCTAAACAGATAGATAGACCCCAATTTAAGAAAAACTTAAGCATGTGTTTAAGTCCATTCATATTCAGTAGAGGGGTAAGCACATGCTTTCATGGAACGTAGGCTCCTAAAACACATAGCTGCTTCTAAAAAATGTTCCCTGAGCCACTAAGTGATAGTGACCATAGCATAATTAAGTCTGACATTCTCATAAAGTAGATCTTACAAAGATTTAGTACTGTGACATCAAACTTCAAGAAGGTTGTTTTTTTAAATATGGAAGTGAAGATGGAAGCTGCTGTGGAATACCTTACTCAGAGTCACCAAGCATAAGTAAGCATGTCCCAGAAAAAAACTAAGCAAAGTTGAGAATCAAGTTACAGAATGTACTTGGGCCCCAAAAGCATCTTTTAAAAATGGAAATCCAGCGCAAGTGATAATTATAGAACAGAATAAAAAGTATTGGGAGGCAAGATGCAACACAGAGATTGAGGGCTATGAGGAAACATGAAGACCCAAATAGCCAAAAGTATAAAGAGAAACATCAGGAAAATATGTAAGTCTGTCGGGAGTTGGAAGCTCTCAGAAATCAGCAGGTCCGCCAACATATTAAGGGATAATCAAAGGGGATAAGGAGATTAGAGTCATCGGTGCATGATTTCTTTTCATTGGTCTTCACCACAGAGAACGATGAGAACATACTCAGCATGAGTTCACGCTTTACAGATAGTGACAGTGAGAGAGTTTGATTGACAGAGGCATCAAAAAAGATGGAATAGATCAACTTGGGACATTTAATCTCAATAAATCAGTAGGACCAGATGGCATTCAACTGAGAGTTCAGAAAGAACTGAAGACCAAAGTAGCAGAACTACAAACAAAAAATATGTAACATATAATTGACAACAACGTTGTATGCTGCATATCAACACGGTAGCCATTTTTTAAAGACAGGTGTGGTCTAAGGAATTGTATGTAGACCAATAAATTTTGCTTCAATTCCTGGAAAATTGTTGAAAAAGGGTAGATTTATAAAGTGTTTAGATGACTAAATTTAAGCTAGTGTGGCTTGTATAATCTACTAGAATTGTTGGACAGAATTAATTAAAAAAAAGTAGCTAGGAGAACAGGGAATATAATTTATTTATTCCTTCAAAATACTTTTTATAAAGTTTTTCACCAAAGTCTGTTAAGGAAATTTGTAACTAGAAGGTGAGAGGTAAAATCAATTCCTGTCATAGATCCACAGCTGGTTGAGAGAGAGGAATAAATACCCAAGTGTCAGAATGGAAGGAGGTTGTTAATAATATGTTGCAGCAGGGATCAGTACTAGAACAGGTGATGTTAAATACACATAATGTCTTTAGTAATGATTTAGAAGAGGGGGAGAGTAGGGAGGTGGCTCCTGACACTATATTCGTCTGCTTAGTTAATAGTGGGAGTTGTGAGGTGCATTTAAATGCCTAACAAAACTAGGTAATTGGGCAATATAATTCAGTACAGATAGGTGCAAAGTAGCACACATTGGAAGAAATGATTTAACACTGTTATTACATACAGATAGGTTCCAAATTAACTATAGGGATAGATAAAGGGACAGATTATAGCTGCTCTATTGCAGGTGCACAAGGGAGTGTCCCTTTGAATGGAATAGATGAGATCAGTGATGCATAGAACCCTTTCTTCCAGAGCACACTCAGCGTGGGCCAATCATAATGTGGCTGGAGGTCGGGACAGCACCTGGAGGGGAAGGGCAGCAAGCACTCCAGGCAGTGGCAGGGGCCCCAGTGCGGGGGCAGCAAGCACTCCAGGCAGTGGCAGGGGCCCCAGTGGGGGGTATGCCTGGATGGGGTGAGGGTGAAGTCATAGCAGGATTGCGCCAGGGGAGTATTGGCTTACCCTATTCTACAGAGGTAATAAGGGGCACATGAGACTGTGTCCCGCCTTTTAATTTTATTGGGGTCACCAAGGCTGGTGTTGGCCCTGGGCTCCAGCAAGTCTAAAGCTCAAGCCCCATCACCCAGGGCTAAGGTTACATGCCCCCCTTCAGCTTTGGCCTCCTCATCCCAGGCAGTAGTGTTTGATGTATCGGGGATCGATTTATTGCATCTCGTCTGGACGCGATAAATCGATCCGCGAATCGACGCCCGTACTCCACCTTGGCAGGAGGAGTAAGCGGAGTCAATGGGGGAGCCGCGGCAGTCGACTCACCGCCGTGAGGACGGCCAGGTAAGTCGAACTAAAATACTTCGAGTTGCGTATCTTAGTTCAACCCCCTCCCCCCCCCCCCCCGCTAGTGTAGCCCAGGCCTAAGAAGTATAAATGAGCCCAAGATCTAAGCATCGATATAGATAGCTGATTGAAGATGTCTGCTCAGCATGAAGTGGTGGTTGTCAGAAAGCTGATGTTAGACTGAATTCAGAAGGAAATAGCATTATAATGCCATTGTATAAATCTATAGTATGTCCTCACCTTGAATATTTATTCATGTTCGCTCGTTTCATCCCAAAATGACACACACTCACACTTTTTAAGTAAAATGGGTCAGTTAAGTTTGTAGAGGATGCTGAAGTGTTGTCTTACGAACCCTTCTTATATATATAACCTTACTAACCTTCCCTATATATAAAACCTTCTCTGGATCCTTTCTTTTTTCTAACATAGATCCAGAGAAGGTTAACCACAAATGAGAGGTATGGATTGAAGAGGGAAAGAGGCTCCATAATACAAAAATAAGGGGGCACTCTGTGAAATTGATTGCTGTCTAGTGTTATCGCACCCCTATGCATGGGTCTAGCCTAAGGATTTTGGGGAGGGTTAGTGAGGCAACACTTTGGCATCCTCACCAAACTTAATTGACCTATTTTACTTAAAAAATGTGTGAGAGGGTGGAGGAAAGGAAGGTATATTTGCGTTCCCCACTCTAAGCAGAAATGGAGCCCAGCTGCGTATTCCTTTCACTCCTAACAATCAGTCTGCATCATTTATATTTTCACGGTTAGCTTCACAAAGAAAAGGACTAGAGACTATTTTTTTTACGTGAAAGCTGAGATTTCCCCCCAGGGGATCAAAAGTCTAGCCTTTTAACAAGGGGCTCATAGGAACCTCTTCCAAATCATCAGAGCTTGGTTGAATAGGAAAACTGCCTCCTTGGGAGGGTTGGATTGGCAAATTATTGCAGTAGATAGGAAGCGTTGGCTTTGTTTTGTTGCTTTTTATGCTTTTTGTTGTTGTTGTTGTTGCTACAGGAATATGAACACAGCTTCCCTGCCTAGGTTTACAAAGCACATATCTAAAGTGAATGTTTTATGTTTTGGAATTTCATGGAGAGACAATATTTTCTTCTATATGGTTCAGAAAATTTGAGATGTCAGCAAAATGCTTTTTCAAAAAATCTTCCATGTTATAGACTGGATTTTTTTCTACTGTGACTTCCTCTAGTTAGATAAAAACCTACTTCCCATCAGAAGGGCTGTGCCTTCTGCAGCTCCCTCATTCCCACTTAGAATGTACTGTTGGCAGAAAGAGGACATTGCTGAAATTGTTGCTACCAATTATATAGTAAAAAATCATTCCACTGAGAAAGCATTGACCAAACTTTATCTCATTAAGACAAAGTCCAGATGTTTTGTTTATGTGTGGTTTAAAATCAATGCTGTAAATTTCCCCAGCTACATATAATTTGCAACAGAAACAGAGTACAAATGGGTATGACTCCCCTCTTTTGTTTTAATTCATAAGTGAAATACTAGTTTCTCTTCCAAATACAAACTTTAAGAAGGAAATCAATGAGATGGCATGTCAAAGAGACTTCACAGAGAGAAGTTGCAGGAAAGATTGTGAAGTAGGTAGGAGGAATTATGAAGAATGTGTTTCGGACTAGATAATGGTGGATAAGAGGCCAGATAGCAAAAAATTAAGGAATTATGTTAAATTCTAGACTTGATTGTTTCCTGTTTTAGGGCTATCGTGGGGGGTGGGGAGAGCGGGAGAGAAACCAAATACTTTCAGGTCTTCAACAGGGGAATATTTCTCCCTGTGGGTTGGGATGGAAAATAGCTTCTTCTGATTAGCCAAATTGTCTGAGAGAGCCAAGTAGAGGGTTTGATTATAGACACAGAATCCTTTGTCTCAATTTACACAGGAAGTGAAAAAAAACTGCATTTAGACAATTCTTGTTGGAAAATTGTAGCTCAAGGGTATAATAAAGATGCCAATTCTATGAAACTGAAACTGGCCTTGGACACATTGAATTATGAAGTATTGGAAGAACACAGACAATTAATAGCAAAACTGCTCTTAAATATAAATGAGAATTTAGGATAATGTTTTTGATGATAATCTTTGTAATAGTACAATAAAGTGATCTGTACTCCTTGCCTTGCACATAAGAGCTTATTGAAATGTCCTCTATTCCCTCAAGACTAGGCTTAGCTATTTGAAGTACACCATTATGTCAGTCATTATTTCCTGAGCACATTGACAAAGTTTAACTCCATTTCACCTAAGTGCTGAATTTAGCTGGGGGCTTTATCAGCACCATATTGTACCAGCATGCCTAGGAATGTAATGTAAAATGATATGAGATATCTAAATGCTGTTGCTGCAGAAGCCTCTGCTTCCACTGGCAGTGGATGTCATATGCTCTGTTTTGGCCTGGAAGACACCCTTAGCGTATATTAATCAAAAGCACACCTCACCTCTCCATGGAATGAGAGAGAGAGCTCTCAGCAAAAAGTAGTTGTTCAAAAGGGATGTGTTTGCAAGGCAAGCTATGGACAAAATCCTCTAGGTCTCTTTGTCCTGAGTAAATCACGTAAGCTCTCTAAAGTTGTTACCATTTTGGAGGCTTGAAGTCATAGACTGCAAAACTGTGTGTAACATAGTGTGACTAGATAGCAACTGTGAAAAATCAGGACACTTTTTTGGGGGGCGGAAGGAGAGAAGGGGTATTGTCGTGTATATAAGACAGAGCCTCTAATATTGGGATGTCTGGTCTTCCTAGTGAAACAACAGTGCTGGAGAACACCCAATATTACTCCTGTTCCTGTAAATATTGGATTCAGAAGACACTACAGCAAAAACTAAGGCTCCAGTCCTTCTCTCATTGGAATAGTGCCATTGACTTCCAGGAGCATGATCCTGCTCCCACTGTGTTTATAATCACTGTTTTCTTCCCATGCGACCAGATCAAAAGCCCACTTAAATCAATGGCAAAACTCCCATTGATATCAGTGGAACTATTATGATTTAAGTGATGTAGAAGGATGAGCTTTCTCCTTTAAAAAGAGAGCCTATATCTTTTGTAAATCTCTCTGAATTCATCTTTAATGTAATCCAGTATAGACATGATATGCATCTAGTCTCCATAAGTGTCCAACTTCATGTATTTCTTCTGCCTGCTTACATATGTTTCCTATGGGTGTTGAAAAAAACTGGTTATGTTTTCAGTTCAATTTCTGCATTGTGAGTCTACACATTAGGAATCTGGGCAGAGCTTAGATGCTAGTCTCCACTCTGCGTATTCCATAATTGGCCATGTAGGGAAAATGGCACATCTTTATTATACTAGCAGGATGTGCTTTTTCTAAGGATAGGGTTAATTAGCTTGGTTAGGACAGTGGGAGAGAAAAGACTTAAACTACAACAGCTGTTACATTGGACAGGGCTTGGAAGAAAGCTGTTGAGACAGTGCACCCTCCAGAGTTAACCTCTCCTGCTTGAATTTCACAAGCTCACTTTAAAACTTATGTTTGAAAAGGTAGTTTTTTATTTTTAATAACGTTTTATTAGCGTCTGTGCAGAAAAAAAGATACAATAACTTTACTTTGATGGTGACCTGCATTTTCTCCCTTCATATAAATGAGAGAATGGCTCACCCGGGAAAAGAGAGAGGGGATTTAAAACAAAATAATTTATAAAACACATCACTGCAAAATAAATACGTTTCTAAGCACATCTAGTAATCTGCCAGCCTTGCAGTGTATAAAAAGCTTATAGCTGAAAGCCATTAAGGGAATTAGGACTATACAATACCTCAGCGCTACTTCATATTGACAGAAGGACTGACCAATGCGAATGACCTCCCAAGCAGACCGATTTACTCTGTCTGAGAAACCACCTTCGTCCTAATGCACTGCTACAGCAACTGAAGTCAGGTGGATGTGCTCTTGCTGGACACTGCTGGATGGGCTTTTTTGTTTGAAATCTATCTACTGGCATTTCCTTTCCATATTGACCTGACAGAGTTCACGTTTTTTAGCCTTCGGGCCTGGTGCCAAGGTTTTTTGCTTTGTGAATGGGGTAGGGTGCATTTAAGCCCTAGTTTATTAGATAGGGATTCTAATTTGTTTTAGTTACATTATAGTTGGTCCTGTTTGAATGTGTACCTGTTTGAGAGACATATCTCCAGATTCTGATCCAGGTTTCACTGGTGTAAGTCCAGAGTAACTCCCTTGACTGAATTTATATTTGAGAACAGAAAGTAGCCCATTTTGACGAGTGCATTGTTCAAAATTAGGTAGTCAGTCCCGCTCTCTCCACTTGGGCTTGTCAAAGGGTGGGGAGAGGGACATGCAAAGGGGTGGCTGCAGTGAGGTGTGGGGGTGGGGGACGGCAGGCTCAGTTTGAATGTTTGCCCTTTGAATTAATTCTAGCTGACCTACTTGAGCAATGATTGAAGAATTTTTTATTCGGTTTGCCCCGATCTATCCCCTGGTGAGGATGTGCTTGTTATTTTTTAATGAAACCATTTTCAGAGCCTGTTGTTTTAGGTGTTGAGAATGTAGGAGAGTGAGGTTATTTTTTTGGTTCAGATTCTATTTTCTATTTCTTCAAGGTTGCCAGCACCACTAAGTTGCTTTTAACTGTATCCTCACAGCAAACTTCACCTTCCTTTCTATCAAAACAGCAGGATTGTTTTCACAGCAAATAAAAATAGATAGTGTTTTTTTTTTAACAATTGATTTTTTTAACTCTTTCTCAGATAGGAAAAACAACTGTATGCTTCTATCTTTTCCTGTAATTCGTATAAAAGTTTGTTTGAGGAACAGCATCTTCCAGCAGTAAACCTTGCTGGCCTAACTCAGTTTAAGTCTCTAGATAAAATGTATGTTAAGCATTATATGCTGTGGTAACTGTGATAAATATTATAAATTTATGTCTTGCGTTCTAAGGTCGGACATAAAAGGAGTTGCCGTACTGGTTGAGAACATCTATCCAACTAGTCTTCTTTCCTGCCTGTGATCAAAATCCTGCCCCTCAGTCCTTCCCCACACTCCAAATATATATGTAGGCCCCAAACCCAGCAGGACTAGTCTGATATAATTGTGTATGGAACTCAGAGAATTCAGAGAGTCCATGATCCTTGTGTATCAGGAAGCTTTACTTCACAAGAGTGAATTGACTCCACCATGGTGGAGAGTTTGTGGGCAAGGTGGCATGAAGCAGAGTTGAGTACGTGGCTAGTAACTCAATGATTATATGGATTCATAGGTAAAAACCCCTCATGGTATGTGCAGTGGCCATGAAGTAACAGATGTTACCTCCCCTCCTCCCCCAAAAAAGTGTATTTGGCAGTATGGCAGTAACCAGTACCCCCAGATGAAGGTGAAAACTTCCCAAAGCACAGTAGCTCATTGGTAAAAAGCTCCATCAAGGATGAAATTCCTTTCTGACCCCTCACAGATGACCAGTTTATGACCCCATTCTTAGGAAAATCTCAGCCTTCATTAAAAAAAAGAAACGTTTCTAGCCCTCATGGTTGCAGAGAAAAGCTGGAAAATGTGAACTCTAAAGGTTCCAAAAAAAACCCAGAAGGCAAATAAAAACGTCAGAGTATTATTTTTTAAAAATTCATGTTTTTTAATTCAATCTGCATTGACCTCAGTTAGCAAAAGCCTATGATTAGAATCCGGAGAGGAAATTGATAAAATGCAGATAACATTTTTCTTATAAAAGAAAAGAAACCAAACACACTCTAGAAAAGATCAACATCATGCAGTGTTATTTATTCCATCATATTAGTATGGTCCACCAAGGCTGTTAAATGTGTGAATTAATGGCCATATTGTGTATTTAATGCAAGTTTAAAGATGCAAAAATAAGTCCTTATAACAAACAAATGACGATGTACTGCTTTATTCCAGCTTCTCACTTATAACTAGCCTGGAACAGATTTCATAATGGGACACCATTATCATAACTTTAATCTTGTTTAAATTCAAAACTCTGTCTGCAAGCCTTGAGGCCTAGAGAAAAGACTTTTAGTAAGTTATCTTAAGAAAGCAGATTGCATGGGAATCACTTCCTATAGTCTATAAAATCCTTTGTAATTTACAGAACAGCTGTCCATAATAAAACATCGGAAAAGCTCCTATTTGAGTCTTTAAATTGCAATAAATAAACAAGTGCTATAGAAAAAGTACCAGTGCACCATATACAGTTAGAAATATGCTCGTGCCAGTTACCAGCTTTTCACCCTGCCCCTGATGTACGGACCCACTTTGGGAAAGGGGATGTCAGATCAAATAACTGACAACAGAAATCAGGTCAGAGGTATGCCGCCCAAAACAATTACCCAAAGACAATGCACCAGGGTTGTCAGAAAGAAGCTCAGCAGTAATGCGTTGGTGGGGGAAATTATTGTTTCTAAATACAGGTTTTGTTGGGTCATCGAACCTTATAATTTTCTGTTATTCTTCCTGTTATTTAGACAAACAAGTGCCGGGGCATTTTCAAGATAATGCAAGAGGTTGTGTAACATTCCAAAGTAATGGGTATTTACTTAGTATTTGTTGGCTGTGATGCATGATCAGAATAAGCAGAGTATTTGTTACATCATGGCGGTTTGTAGAACATGCATAGTATATTTATCTCAGGCAAATATCTTCATTAATGTATAGTTAAGTTGCTCAAGTGAAATTTCCGATCAAAGCAATCATTAAAAATACCAGATAAGGCCCCACTGATATCCGCATCAAGCTCAGTTCACGCGCCGTAACAGCCAAACACACTCACGTACTCTTCATTTCTAAAACAAGCCTCTTTACACTTGCAACATACAGCTATCCATTATCCACTGACTGGGCTTAGGATTGAAGGGGCAGTCAGAGGAGATTGTCTGGCAAACCTTCGTGCGAAGCAGAGCTTGGACTTCCACTATTGAGGGAGATGAACCCTCTGTAGTTGGCCTGAGCAAAGCTCTGTTTTGATGAACATTACTGGGTCCATTGGACTGGAGTTCCCTCTGCCCAATTAATGGTAGTGTGGGAGCTAGGAGGCTTGCATGAGTGGGGGGCTGTTTACATGACTTGTCTGAGGGCAGATTTGCCAGCCCGCTGGAGAGAGAGGCTGAGCTGGGGTGGGATAGGGACAGAGGCTGGGAGTCAGAATGACAGAGGTATAGCAGCTGGGGAGCAGGGCACTCTTCTGCTTAGCCTACCTCCCTTCCTCCCCAGGGTCAGAGATCAGAGTTAGGAGGCAAGTTGAGCAGCATTGGGAATGGACGTATGGAGTGGATTCAGAGAGATCCATTGGCTTGTACAATAACAAAGATTATTATAACTTTGTTTAATTTTACAGTTGCCAAGCTGGCCTACACCCAAGATGTGGTGGTGGTAGGCAGTGGTGTTTGAATGCATGTGCAAGCATACAGGCATGTGGAGTTTTGAACGCGTGATCATTTTGGTTGATAACACATCAGAAGCCACCCAAAAAAAAAGGAGACTGTCAGGGCCAAATTTCCAAACTAGCAGTTTAATTGTTTTCTCTTGAAACAATAGCCGCTCTAAAATCCAAATAATGTTGCTGAAAATTCAGTTGTCCTCTGAACAACTGAACTGTGAGGAATTTGAAGACTAAATTTTCTCATTGAACTGTGCAAAAAAGAATTTATTTTTCTGTGAGAGAAATCTTGACACAACTATGGAGCCACTACCAATGCTTCCAAAATCTAGGACTCAGCTGGTAAACAGGCTGGGAGTGAGTGCCGGTAAATGATACCTTCTCCACTGCACAAACAACAGGAGTCTAGATGGGGGGAGAATTCTAACAAAGCAACACACTCTCTATTCAACAAGCACAAATATATTTTTCCCAAGTAAATGGCTATAATAAATTTTAATTATTGAATTTTTTCCCTTCTGTTGCCATTTGTCACTCTCTTCTTCTCTCTTTTCCCTCCCCTCCCCACAACCTAGCTCAAATCCACACATATGTACTAACCGCAGTCTAGACCTTCCCAAGTGAAGACTGCTTCCTGGAAGGGCTGTAAGCTATTTAGAATGGTTGGACCAAGCATTTTCCAAAAAAATTACAGGTATTTCAAAAAGCTGGGATATTTGGACTCTGGTGGATAGAGCTACAGTCACTGATATGGGTTGTTACATCATGTGTCAGAGTATCTCCCTAAAGATGGTTCTGCCAGGAAAGATTAAGCTATGCTTGAGATGATTGGCTCAGGTGTGGTGTATGCCTTTTATCATAGAGTACATCCCAGTGTCTCTCTTCTTTACTTTCATTACATTTCTCTCCACTTTGACAGTGATGAGGGTGTTGGGTGTTTGCTGTTGGTAAGTACCGGCAAAAAGAGAAGGTTGAATCAGGTGAATTGCAAGCAGCCCCCATACCAATAAGAAGTCCTGGGATTTGTCTAGGTATCAGAAACTGCTTTGATTGTATTGCCATTTTGTAAAAAACAATGGTTGCTGAATTCACTATTAATTTGGGAGAATTGCAATAAATACAGCACCTACACATATACATATACATACACACCGTCACCCTCACCCTCTGATTCCCTCAGGATTGCTGTGATAATGAATCAATGTTGTGTTCATGACTCCAGCTGTCACTCTTCAGCATAGGTGGGGAATGAGCTAAGCAGTTATTCTTACCTTCTAAACTAAAAGCTCTATAATTTGTTATTGTTTTAAAGATATGTCATTAGTCAAGCTGGATGAAATTTTTCGCATTTTTAAATTTTGATGAGATTTCAAGTTCAGAAGGGGAAAGGCTTATCTGCATTTTCCCCCTTTTCTCCTCCCTCCCCCACTGGATCAGCTTTGCTAATTAGAACCCTTTGTAGATGCACAAGTTCTATGTGACATCTAATAGTGATAGGTGGGCATTTGTGAGTCTAGGATGGTAGAAGCCAGCAAAGACTGTGGAACAGGAAACTCAGTGGCAGAAAGTCCACAAGAAGAAAGCCATTACTTCTCCTGTGCTGTGGACATGCAGTTGGTCAGTGCAGCTTACAAGTGGGCAATGGTGGAGCAAATAAGGCATATGCTGATTCTGAGAGTCCCCTCAGCACTCTGCCCCCACCCCCCAAACTCCCAAGGGAGTGTAAAGCAGTGGCAAATCTGGAGGGAGGAAATAACAACTGACCTCCACTCTACCATGGATGAAATCCCATGCAACACAGAGGACAGGCTAGCATGCTGGGTGTGATTTACAATTCCCTGAAATAGCTAGGGTGAACCTGGCCTAATAATGTCAAGGTAACCGTGTATTTATTGTTCCCAGTTCCCTCTGAAATTCTGTAGTCTTAGCAGTCACATTTTGCTTGCTCTATAGAAAGAAAGAAAGAAAGCAACCCCTGCTTCTCCTTTAGCCACAGCAACATCTGTTTCATTTTATCAAATTATTTCCTAATAAGGTTTTAGTATGCTTTAAATGAAGTTTCTTCAATGAACAGGTGAAAATAGAACAAGTTGTCTTGGTATGTTTCACACCTTTATGAACAAATTACTTGGTCTTTTTTTTTATTCATCCTATCTGAATCTAGAGGCTGCACAGAACATATGGGACAAAAGCAAAACTCGTGTCAAAAGTGATAGGAAGACAAAGCTTGAGAATTGTTTCAGCCACAGCTAAAGTTCTGATTTTCCCCAGGAGGACTTTGCCAAGTTTCAGCCTTCTAATATGCTCCTTATGCTTTCTTGGCTCATGCCATCAGCTCAGCCATGCATTGGAGCTTCCTTCATCTTTAACAACCTGCTCTTTCAAAGTGACTGCTCAAGCGTGGCAAAGTTGAAGTGTTTAGGTGTAATAGCATTCCACTGGAAATGGATCAAATAACTGTTTATGAAGCCTCAAGAATCCACTCATGGTGATTTTTAGCAACTTTTGCTGGGGTTGGTAATGGACTGCTGAGAGAAAATAAAACTGCTGTGCTGCCCCAGGTATAGACTGAAGCGATCTGAGCTTAGAAAAATCCACTGGGTGTGAGCAGCATCTCTGTCTCGTATTTCTTTCTTTAAAAAAAAAGGAAAAAAACCTCCAAGCTCATGAGCTTGAGGAGGACAACATTAAATTTCTTTGCAGCTGTTAGTTTAAAATATTTCCACTCGTGCTTTGATGCATTCTAAAGTGACAGGTTTAAAATATACTATTCTTCTTGTGTCCTCCCTTCCCAACTGCAAAATTTCATCTTATCCGTGTTTTGAACTCCAGTAAAAGTGTATATAGAATAAAATACTGGTCTCTCTTTGCCCTCCCATCTGCAGACTACTGCCCATATGTTACATTTTGAGACATAATTTAATAACTAAAAGAAATTAATATGTTAAAATATTTTTGGAAGTGCATTTTAAGTGCTTGTAGAAGGTGCCAGATGGACAAGCAGTGGAAAGTGAAGACTTCTTTTTATCTAAAAGAGGGTCTAAAACATAGGTAGAAGCAGTTCAAATCTCCCCACATGGCTTGTTAATGTGTCTTAAGGTTGCCAACAGTCCTTATTTTTTCATCTCTGTACAAGATCGGAATTGCTGAATGCTGCAAAGAGCAGCAAGAAATAACCCTAGCTAATGTATAATAATAATAATATTGGGAGGTTGGATGGGGCGGGGGTGCTAAGAAAACAGTCCCTTATTTTTAAATACATAGTTCGCAACCCTATGTTAACATTGACCCAGAAGGACCATCTTCTAGGAGTAAAAAGGTAGTGCTGTTTCAATGCCAATTATTTGTATGGCCCCTATGTTGAGACTTCCATCAAGGGTAGACTCAACAGTGCTGTGGAATGTGGAAATAAGATTTAACCCTCAATGAAATTAATATAGAGCCATATTGCATCCAGTCCTTATGCCCAAAGAAGATGGAAGGGAGGGTGCAAAACCCTTCTTCTCTGACCAGGCAATGGGCTGGGCACAGTCTAATGACTTCTTCTGGGGACTCCTCCTGGTTAGTGCTGTTAGCCACCTCAGTAATGGCAGGGAGCAGTCAGGGCATTGGCCCTGTCATTGTTTCAAAGGCTGGCTGGTAGAACTGGCCCACTGTGAACTGGAGTGTACAATGTACCCTTCAAAGGGCATAGCTGTGGAAATGCTCTCCAGCTATGCTGGGAGTTCCTCATCAGACCAGTATAGGCTAGTGTCTTCATGATACAGCTGAGCCCATAGTTCCCATGTAAAAGTACCTAACTTGATATCCTCCACTATCCCTGTTCTCCGCTGCAGATTCTTCTTCCTTAGAATCATTTTGACCTTCAAGTCATACATTTATTTCACAGAAAATTTCAGCCTTTCTCTCCGTCCTTTCCAAACTGACCAGCACTCCTTTGAGCTTGTTCTCAGTCTTCGCTCCAGACCCAAATCCTCTCTGTCACTCTGTTGGAAGCAGTGAGGTCAGTTTTACAGCAAGTGCAAAAGAAATTCAGACTAACGGAGGAGCTGTACTAGTACTTTGCTAAATAGTCTGAGAGTTTGTTAAAATGGGTGAAGGAGACTGGCAACCCTATTAATGTTTGCTTTTTTCCGTGTGACTGTACAAGGGTAAATATAAACAGGGCCGGCTCCAGGGTTTTGGCCGCCCAAAGCAGCCAAAAAAAAAAAAAAGCCGTGATCGTGATCTGCGGCGGCAATTCGGCGGGAGGTCCTTTGCTCCCAGCGGTACTGAGGGACCGTCCGCCAAATTGCCGCTGAATACCTGGACGTGCCGCTCCTCTCCGGAGCAGCCGCCCCAAGCACCTGCTTGCCAGGCTGGAGCCTGGAGCCGGCCCTGAATGTAGACACAATGGCAGAGTCGGTTTTCTAAGCAGTGTGCACTGACACTGGCTGTGGTTGTCACATTCACCAGAACGGTATATAGCAGTAGTGTGTTTCAACCCTCGGTTTATAAACTAATCCACTAAAACACTACAGGTTGGGCTTTTAATCAAGGAGTTGTCTTGATGTCCAGAAAATTATTGCAAAAATGTTAGTATTACATGATCAAATTGTATGCTTAAAAATCAGCAGCTCAATCTGTTGTTTTAATTTTTTCTTTCTTACTGTTTTTTTTCACCTTTTTAAATCTATATTATCCTCTGGTCCGCTTGGAATGATATTTCTCATTACATTCAATTAAATAATGGCTGGCATGAGGTTTCTGGTGTTTGTTTAAAAATAGGTCACCAACTGTAGGTGGTTTCCGTTGTAAAAGTAATTCTGCTTACTCACTGAATGATTTTTTATTTGCACTAGGACAAATGTGTAACCTTGCTGTACTGAAGCTGAATTCTTCTGGGTTCTATTTATCTGCTTAACTGTCTTGTAAGCATTGCCTGCAGTAACTCATGTATTTTTGATAGCAGCCAGCCACTTACCTTAAAAGGTCCTATGATCTACAAGGTTCTTTGAGATAATCCATCTGTTAAAAAACAAAATTATCTCCAGGAAGAGTGTATCATGTGAATGCATGTAAAATCCTGCCCCACCTGGCTTTCAGGTGCCACAAGCATTGGACCCCCAGCTCAGTCCCTGAAGTTCTGATAGTCGAAAACTGTGGCTGGAAGCATGTGTACTTCATGTGCAGGCTAGGGCTCACAGCCACCTCAGCTATGGATGAACTATATGTCTAGGCATGACTTTTAAATCTTTTGGACTGAGCTTTCAACCAAGGCTTAATTTGTGCCAGGGCTTGCCAGGGTTGAGCCCCAGCAGCTCTGGGCTTTGCAGTTCCTAGCCCCGGCATCTCCGGGCTTGCTGCATCAGTTATGAATGTAAAAACAATTGCGTGAGTCCCGGCACCTAATTGTTTGAGCACCGGCACCTCTTTCATTACAAATTAAGCATTGCTTTCAACAATTCCGTAGAAGCGAAAGGAGCATTGTAGCACTCTTTCTGATCTTGAGAATGGGCTGAGGTATTGTCAAAAGAGGATAGGAATGAATATGTAGGGTTCGGGAGGGTTTTTTCTATCTTCATGTAGCACTTCTGCTTGATGATAAAAATCATAATTCATGTTGGTGAGATAGAGAGCAAGAGAACACATATGGAACATTTTATATAAACAATATGAAAATAAGAAATGAACAAAACAATCAATGGAAGTAGGAACAATTGCAACTGATGTAACGCAGCACACTTTTTCATCTTGTATGTTTAAGAAAGTCATCTTTTATCTTCAGGATTCAAATACATAGTTTCGGTCACTTGGATTGTGTTGCTACCTCATGGGAACTTTGTGTTGCTGCCACGGTGTCCTAAGATTGTCAGAGGGCTACAAATGTGAAGTTCAAACAAGTCCATCCTTGCCCTTAACTTCTAAGTCTGGATGCATGCATCAGGTGTAACCTTGACGCTTTTGGCCTAAGATTCTACTGTAATAGAAAAGGGGAAATAGTGCTCAGCTAAGTAATGATAACATTTTCTAAGGCTCTATATGCTTTATAAAAATTAATTAAGCCTCAGAACACTCCAGTGAAGTAGGCACATTTGTTATACCTATTTTGAAGATGGGCAAACGGACGTCCAGAGAGCTTAAGGCTGAGGTATCCCATTGACTTCACTAGTAGTGGGTTAGGCCAACACGAAGCACTTTTGAAAATCCCACTCCTAATCATTTACCCAGAGTTATTCAGCAAGGCCTGATTCTGCAACTGGCTCTGCACAGATGGACCTCTGTGCTTGAGTAAGGGCTCAGTGAAGTCAGTGGGAGATTCTAGATGTTCAGTGGAACCCACTGGTCAATGTGTGTCTCATAGACTCATAGACTTTAAGGTCAGAAGGGACCATTATGATCATCTAGTCTGACCTCCCGCATGATGCAGGCCACAAAAGCTGACCCACCCCCTTTCCCTTGACTCAGCTGTTGAAGTCCCCAAATCCTGTGATTTAAAGACTTCAAGTCGCAGAGACTCCTCCAGCTAGCGACCCCCGCCCCATGCTACGGAGGAAGGCGAAAAACCTCCAGGGCCTCTGCCAATCTACCCTGGAGGAAAATTCCTTCCCGACCCCAAATATGGCGATCAGTAGAACCCCGAGCATGCAGGCAAGATTCTCCAGCCAGACCCTCATTGACCATTGATACTATTTACCAGCGATTGCACGTTGTTCACTAATTAACTAAAATCACGTTATCCCATCAAACCATTCCCTCCATAAACTTATCTAACTTAATCTTAAAGCCAGAGAGGTCTCTATGATCTATCCACAGAGGATACAAGTCTGTTACAGCTGTCAGCTAGAGAAACTGGCTGTTCAGCTCAAGCTGTAGAAACTCATCATTTTACCTCTAGAGGTTCCTGGCTCAATCCTCAGTGTCTTGGCCAAGAGAGAGAGATTCACACATATGCATTTATAAAAATCAGAGCACTTATTTAGACACCTAAATAAGTCCATAACTTTAGGCAGCCATTTTTTCTAAATCTTGGCTAGTATGTAGGCTGTTTTGAATCTTACCCCAATAAATAAATATATTGGCACGTTAAAGTGCTATTATTCTTAGAATCGCAGCACTGATGGTGTACCCTTTGTCTAGGGAAGAAACGCATGAGAGAAAGTTGTAGGTTTTCAATTCGCTTTTTCTAATTGTCATACTGTCTTCACTCCAGCTGTGAAGTTGTGTCGTATTTTAGATGTGTTGCTTACTGCATGCTAAGTTTGGTTCATATCATATGCTCCCATTATCCTATCCTGCTGACAACACAGTAAATGGAAATTTTGGCAAATATGTGACAGCAGCGTCGAGAAAGTGCTCGTATGTCTCCAGTAAGTTAATCAGCTTTTGATACCTGAAAACTAACTGTAACATGGCCCACAAGACTGATGGCACAATGCTGCAGTAAATTGTTTCTTAGCAGGAAATCTACAGTAGCAGTGTAATTTGGACAATGGAGCATTTGACAGCTCACCCATCAAGAGCTGTGCACCCGAGGGAAGCAGCTCACTTTCAGTTTTACATTCAGCCAAGCATTGATGAAGCAGTGGCTAAATAGGAGAATCATTTTCCAATCAAATAACAGAGAGGCTATTTATTCCATCGCCAAAAGGGTCTCTGTCAAATACTACTCTGTCAGAGGGCCATGCATTTGGCATGCTTATCCAAGAAAGCCCTGTGCTTGACTGGTTATTCTTTATGCATCAGGTACTGTAGACTTTTATTAAAGCCAAGGAATTAGTGAAGATGATAAAAAGCTTTTCTGTTATATGGTCCCATCAGATTCATTAATGCAAGATGGCATAATGACAGACACAGAGGAAACTGTCTATGGTCTGTGTGTCTATGAGAAGAAGATCTTGCCTGTATTTAATAGACAGAGAGAGTGATCAGACAAAAACTATACATATACAGACTGACCTGGTTAATCAGTGTTTAGTTCATCCAGATGTCTGACTGAGTATCCAAATGGCTTAAATGATGATCTGTAAGCAGGGTAAACAATATTATGCATGTACTATTGACTGGTTAATCAGAATTTGTGGAGGGTTTTTAAATCCAAAATACAACTGTGGTTTAACAAGTGATCGGGATTATCCATGTTTTAATATAGATATTTCTTTTACATAAAATGCATGATCCCTACCCAGCTTCATCCTGCAGTACAGTTTGTGTATATGATGAATGTTGGGCATCTCTCTTACAGGTGGGATCCTGCAGCCAATACAAATTTGTACCATTTTATTTTACAGGGGGAGAAACGTTATGATTTTTAATACTATTTAAACTATGTGTAAAATGGACTGTAGTTGAAATCCATGTGTCACTTTACATCCCTTTGCATGAATCCCACAACCTTTCCCTCTAGCTACATGTATTGTTCTTTCCATCACTACAACACCATATTGGACAGACCAGGAATTTTTTTTTAAAATCTGTTACTTACAAAATAAAGATAATACTCAGTTTGAAAAGTGGTAGTATAGGAACTCAAGAGCATTCAGAGCAATTTATATTTCCAATGTTCAGTTACCCCTTTTGCAGGGTTTTGAGTCTTTCCTTGGAATCTGTAGTGGTAACATTCTGAAAGCAGCTACTTATTCTGTTATCGAATCTTACAATTTCTTCTCCAGATATAAATCTTTTAGATTAATTGGGTTAAAATTCTTCTCTTACTGACTGTGACGTATATACAGAATATTTCTACTGATGAACGCTAATGGCACTAATTTGGATAAATATTAGTGCAAATAAGATGAAATTTAGGCTATTATGTACGTACATACACACATACACTGTTTTTGAAATCCTTAATTAGATGGACAGAAATTATTGACATCTCTGAAACCTGGTTCAGGCGTGATGAGGATACATACTTAGCAGTGAAATACCCATCCAAACCACAGTCCTTCAAACAGAATTTCCCTCTTTTTCCTGTTCATTACTATAGCTATGTCACCTTGCACTTAAACTCAGTTCTTGTCCATCATCATTAGGTGTTTCCTGTATGTCATTGGGAACACAGCCATAACAGCAAAAACCTCTTATGGGAAGTGAACAGGCTTAGGGTTTGCATAGTACATTCTCTAGCTTGGGTAGTCAGCCTGAATCCAGCTCACTGTCTGCATGTGAAAAATCAAGGCATGTCATTTTCTTATAACTCCCTCTTAAGTTTATTCCATTCCAGATCAGATATGAACTACTAACAGATTAATGTTGACATGTCACAAAATAATGGATTTTTTTTTAAATTGTAAAATCAGGGGGATCTTTCCCAGCTAAAATTTGGAAATCTCTTATCAACTTCTTAATGAGCAGTTTTCTAACCTGTACAACTACTTAGCAAGTCTATTGACATTTATATGATAATATCAGATCCCCTGAGAGGTCCTGTATGCCAGGACCTGACTTCTTTGCTCGACAATGACATCACTCATCGCTTGGTCTTTGGAGACAAGTATTTTCTAGAGATGACGGCTCAAACCAAAATCTTTAGATCTAACATTTGCATCCAGATGTGGGTACAGATCTGAGATCATAGCTCAAATATTTCTCTATAATGTGCTGAATCCAAACACCAATCCTGAAGATGCCAACATTTAAGGAAATTCAGATTTGGATACAGATTTTTAAATCCCAGTTTGGGAATGATTGGATCTGGGGGTGGGGTTGGGTTGCTTTTGCCTATTGAGTTATTGCACCTTGTGTAAGCATTTACACATGTGCATTCTGATTTGGTAGAACTTTACATTGGTGTAAATCAGGGGTAGACAACCTATGGCACGCGTGCCAAAGGCGGCACGCAAGCTGATTTTCAATGGCACTCACACTGCCCGGGTCCTGGCCACCGGTCTGGGGGGCTCTGCATTTTAATTTAATTTTAAATGAAGCTTCTTAAACATTTTAACAACCTTATTTACTTTACATACAATAATAGTTTAGTTATATATTATAGACTTATAGAAAGAGACCTTCTAAAAATGTTAACATGTATTACTGGCACGCAAAACCTTAAATTAGAGTGAATAAATGAAGACTCAGCACACCACTTCTGAAAGGTTGCCGACCCGTGGTGTAAATGGTGACACAACGTGACAACCAATGGAGAATCAAGACTATGAAATTCATTTCCAGGGTTTTGGTTCATGATCATCTCAAGTATTTTCTTTAACAAGTTTAATTAGTTTAATATGACTTAGTGCTATTAGCTACAATGGAGTTCAAAAACTGCAAATTTCAGAATAGGTACTAGAGATGATAAATTCTCAATGATAAATACTGCTCCCTGTTTCCTTAAATCCCATGCAGCTTGCTGGTTGCTGTCTGCACAGTGATACTGACCTTGAAAAGCACAGTTATCTAACACGGGGCGGGGAAATCAAACTTGTAACCCGTATGGAAAACCAGGCTTTAGGACTGTTCTGCACTATAAAACCATAGAATAGTCCAGTGTTATGATTGTGAATTATTCTAATATGAAAGTAAGGCATCCGTTTGCTCCCTCTCCTTACCACTCCAGCTCAAGACTCTGTGCTTTGGGGACTTCTCATTGTAGCTAAGTGTACAGTATCGTAGAGTGACAGTATCTCTGGCTTATCTGCTATTGAGTCAGCTTCACTTCTCATCGTGGGGAAAAAAACAAAATCTTAGTTTTCATAAGGAATCAGGAAGCTGACTTGAGACTGAGTGAAGTAACAATCTTTTACTGAACATAATGATCCATCTTAGTATTATTGTTTGACTTTGATTCGGGGGCTTACCAAAAGTCTGCTGGGATATACTGCATAAATCTCTCTGCAAGCTTGCATGTCTATGCAGTGATTTTAGAAAGCAAGCACACTGTGACGGGTTCAATCACAGAAACCCCCTTGGGAACTGCCAACTGATGTGCCAAGACTACTTTTGCCCCTGCTTTCATGCCCTGGCAGCTTAGGACTCCAGCACCCTGTCTTGTTGAGCCAGACATGCCCGTCTGCTCCAACACAGACCCGGGGTCTGAACCACATGCCCCAAAGCTGCAGACTTAACTGAAAACAACTCACAGAAGTGTTTCTGTCTTTAACACTCAGATGCCCAACTCCCAATGGGGTCCAAACCCCAAATAAATCCTTTTTACCCTATATAAAGCTTATACAGGGTAAACTCATAAATTGTTCACCCTCTGTAACAGTGATAGAGAGATATGCACAGCTGTTCCCTCCCCCCGTATTAATATATACTCTGAGTTAATTAATAAGTAAAAAGTGATTTTATTAAATACAGAAAGTAGGATTTAGATGGTTCCAAGTAGTAACAGACAGAACAAAGTGAATTACCAAGTAAAATAAAATAGAACACGCAACTCTATGTCTAAGAAAACTGAATACAGATAAAACCTCACTAGTTCCTCCAGTAAGCTTCCTTTTACAGACTAGTCTCCTTTTAGTCTGGGTCCAGCAATCACTCACACCCCCCGTAGTTACTGTTCTTTGTTCCAGTTTCTTTCAGGTATCTTTGGGGGAGAGGCTATCACTTTAGCCAGCTGAAGACAAAATGGAGGGGTCTCCCACAGACTTAAATAGACTTTCCCTTGTGGGGGGAGACCCTCTCCTCTCTCCTATGCAAAGTCCAGCTCCAAGATGTGAGTTTTGGAGTCACATGGGCAAGTCACATGTCCATGCATGACTGAGTTTCTTACCAGCCAAGCCACATTCCTGGGAAAGCTCCGATGTGGATTGGTGTCTCCAAGTTCATTGTTGGTTTAAGTGGTTCTTGATTGGGCACTTAATCTGCTGACCAAATGCTTTACTAAGACTATCAAGCAAGTAGACAGCCAATATTCCGAACATAAAGTACAAAAGTGATACATGCATACAAATAGGAGGAATGTATTCAGAAGATCATAACCTTTACATAGATATGTTACATGGCATATGTAGCATAAAACATATTCTAATTATGTCATATATACATTCATAAGCATATTCCATAAAGCCTTATGGGGTGCACCATCACACACACCTAATCAGAATATCCAAGTTGTCTGGCAACAATGGCTAGTGCAGGTTTTCTAGCAACCTGTAAAAGAAAGGTCATCTGTTTGAATAATCTTCACATTCTTTCACAGGCATTTGTGTTTTTCAGATGATGTGAAATTTGTTGGTTTTGTTTTTTTAAAGATATGGACTGGTTTATCTAAACTGTTGCTGCATGCTATTTACTATATGTCATAACCTTATCTTTTTAGTGGATTTTCCAATAGTGCACAGTGTGCATCTGTGACTGAGACAAAATCAATACTTATAGATTTGGCTGTGTAATCCTATCACTTGTCCTGTTAGATATGATTTGAAATGTAAAGTTCGTTAAGGTTTAAATGAACTTGAAGGCTCAAGTCTCTAGAGGAGTTTTTAGTTTCTTAGAGAATAATCCATTTCTTTCCTTATCTTTTTCCCCTCTTGTCACTCTATCTGTCTCTGTCTCCGTCTCCCTCCTTAGTTAACATCCAGAAACACTTAGCCATGCTCAAAGTATTTATTAATACCCTTCTTAAATAAAAAGAGCATTCTTGTTGCTAATCGTGTTCCCAATAGTTGTAAAAGCAAGTGGAGCACTCTTGGATCCCTCCACTGGGGTCCAGGTTAGTATTGTACAAGGGAAAGAAAACACTTTGCTGCTTTTATCATAAAATCAGTTACAAATCAATTGTAAGCTTCCTGAAGGATCGCATGTTATATCCTTCAATCATTTCTCTCCCCAAAAATAACCCAACCCGCCTCCAAATTAGTGCTGTCCTAAAGTACCTTACATGACATATCTTGGCACTAAGTCTTTTGAATGCAGGCTTTTTTAAAGAAGCATTTAGAAATTTTATTTTTATCAGATGTTTATATTAATATTAATACATCTTTTGATTAATTTCTGGTAGAACATGCACATCATACAATTTTAAATGATGGTGTTAATAAAGCCAGAATTATTGTATAACTCCTTAGAGGAAGCAACATAAACCTGATATGTTTGCAAATGTTGCTAGTCCCCCATTTGTAACCAACTGTTACTTACTGGGATTGCATTGGCAAGAAGCCACTCATATTTGCATAAGTAGCGAAATAGAATACTATGCTTTGGGTCTTTTAAAAAAGGTCACCTGTTTTTGGCCTTTGGATATTAAGAGCAATAACTAATTATTCTTTCATGTTTCGGTCCCTTAACGTTGAGCCTAATACTGAGATGAAGTGCTGTCTCATTTTACTAATGCTTTATCCTTTTATGGATAAAGATCTGGACTGGGCCCTGAATTCTCATGTCTGTCCTGCAAACTAAATCTCACCTTGAACTTATCGTATATTTGCTGCAGCCAGAGAGTGATTCTTTTTGTTGTGAGAGATTCTTCACTGTCCAACAAGCACTGTGCCTAAGATTCACATCAAACTGCAACTCCATTCACACTGAACCTAGGTTTTGCATTTTATGTATTTGTGAACTTCAGCTGTGCTTGGGAAAGTTTGGTGAATGTGGACCAAGTTAGTTCCCATCACTTTCTTCCCTTGCTCTCCTCCAACAGCTGACCCTGCCCACAACTAGGTCACCTTTGAAGATGTCTAAAGAAGAGAGGATTTAATGGCTTGTTGAGGAATGGGCAGCTGCAGGTCTGCATGATGGTGGTGAGGAAACTGTGAAGGGGCCAGCTGTGGAAGAATCCCGTTTGGGTTTCTTAAACTTGAATCTCCAAATGAACCTACAAAGGTCAATACACTTCAGTCTCTGGGGAATTAACAGGTGTCAGTCCCCAAATTCCTTTGTGAACTCAACCCTCAGAGGTTGCACATCCTTAATTCCCACACCCCACAAAAAGTCTGAGCCATGAAAAACATAATCCTTATTTCCCCACAGGGTCAGCATACAAGGCAGACTTGTCATGGAATCCCAAACTAAAGTTTAAACTAGGAAACTGAGAGTGATTAGAAATTTCACTTTAATTTCCTTGAGAATCCAAATCCCTTGCCAAAAATCAGGGCTAATTCTAATGTTGTTTGGGGTATTTCTGTTTACTTGACAGGAAGGAAGGCTTAACAAGTAACTTTAGAGGAGATGACTTTACCTTGTTGAGGGGTGCCCTGTTCAGGAGATGTCCAACAAGTAGGGTTAATATAATCTGTCTTTACAGAGGGTCTCAGGATTCTTCCAGCTAGTTTGGTTTTATAATCCAACTAGACAAGAGCAGTGGAGGAAGAGATAAGTGGAGGAAGAGATAAGTAAGTGTCTCAGATCATTTATATAACACTCCCATTCGGTTCCCAGATACGATAGCAATTGCAAGATTACGAATACGGTAATTTTTATGTCTCAGAGTGTACTGTTAGCTAAGTAGAAAATCTTACTTTGAAAATCATTATCGGTGTGGGCAGATGCCTGTTTACATATATACAGCCGATGGGCTGAGCTTTGATATAAACCTTTTCACAGTGGCAAGAATAATCCCCGGAATGACCTTCCCATAATTCACCAGTTTAAACACACAGCCTGTGTATCAAACACATCTGCCACCATGTAGTAAAGGTTCCCCTCTGCATGAAATCATGATGTTTGGGGAGATCAGCATGTGTGGGGAGAGGGCTTTCTCTGCTGCTGGGAGAGGTAATTCTCTCCAACAAATCATTAAGACCCATGTGGTGTGCATATTTGTAGGAAGGCAGTGAGTTCTGCTGCTGATTTATTGATAGGGATACATCCAAGCTATACATTCAGATTGTAGATCTTGATATTGAAGCCATCAGAGTTCAGAAGGGGGAGTTTCTAATTCAGGACATGAGTTTGATGCGTTTGTGGCCAGCTAAACAATATGGAACTGGGTGTGAATTTCAAATTCCAAAGCTTAGGCGTTTTCAAAAATGGATTTCTGACTCGGATCCACATGCAGTTAATAACAACAATTAGCACCTACACAGAGCTTTACAACTTAACTTAATCATCTTTACAACATACTTGTGAGGCAGGTGAATATTATCATTCCCATTTTACAGATGGGGAAACTGAGGCTTAGTGGGGTTACGTGATTTGCCGAAGGCTGATCAGCATGTCAGTGGCAGAGCCAGAAGTAGAACTGA
Organism: Chrysemys picta bellii; assembly: GCF_011386835.1. Taxonomy (NCBI): domain Eukaryota; kingdom Metazoa; phylum Chordata; order Testudines; family Emydidae; genus Chrysemys; species Chrysemys picta. The sequence continues at coordinate 20,245,033 of NC_088795.1, forward strand.
GGAGCTTCTGTCTCCTGCTCTTATGTTCAGTTGAGAGCACGTGCTGTCTCCCCTAAACAGTATTTACAAGAGGATGAGCATACCCTGTTTCCCCGAAAATAAGACATCCTCCGAAAATAAGGCCTACTTACAGTTTTGCCTCTCGTTGTAATATAAGGCATCCCCCCGATAATAAGACCTCCCCGATAATAAGGCATCCACCGATAATAAGGCATTTTTCATTTCTGAAAAATAAGACATCCCCTGAAAATAAGACCTAGCGCATCTTTGGGAGCAAAAATTAATATAAGACACTGTCTTATTTTCGGGGAAACAGGGTAGCTGCAACTGCAATTAGTGGAAATCCAGGCCATCCAGGCTATGTCTACACTTCAGGGTAAACCTGGGTCTGCCAGACACAGACTTGTGGACTCAGTGTTTCTAAGTCCGTGCTTGAGCATCCACACCTGGGCTTACAATTGCTAGACCCAGCTCTGCCATGCTAAAACGTCCATGCTGCACTATGCAGACCTTCTGACATAGTTCTAAGGCTTGAACTGCGTCCACACTGCAAAATGACATGGCTTGGACCCAAGTCACAGTGGGACTTGGGCTCTAATCCCCACCACCTCCATCAGGCCCTAGTTCCCAGGTCCTGAGTGCTTGCTTACCTGAATCAGAGTGATTTGTGTGTGGACAGAAAGGGGGGTTGGGCTCAAACCTGATTCAGAGCCCAGACTGAGGCCTTGTCTTCACTTACCGGAGGGTCCGGCGGCACGCAATCGATGTTCTGGGATCGATTTATCGCGTCTGGTTAAGACGCGATAAATCGATCCCGGATCGATCCCGGAAGTGCTCGCAGTCGGCGCCGGTACTCCAGCTCGCCGAGAGGAGTACGCGGCATCGACGGGGGGAGCCTTCCTGCCGCGTCTGGACCGCGGTAAGTTCGGACTAAGGTACTTCGAATTCAGCTACGTTATTAACGTAGCTGAATTTGAGTACCTTAGTCCGAAGTAGGGACTTAGTGGGGACCAGGCCTTAGTGTACACTATAGACATACCCATAGAGGCTTGAGGGCCTAAAACAGGGGCGAGCAAACTTTTTGGCCTGAGGGCCGCATCAGGTTTCATAAATTGTATGGAGGGCCGATTAGGGGAGGGGGTTGTGGCCCGGCCCCCATCTCCTATCTGCCCCCCCAGGGACTCCTGCCCCATCCAAACCCCCCATTCCCTGACAGCCCCTCTGGGACTCCTGCCTCATCCACACACCCCGCTCCCTGTCCCCTGACTGCCCCCGGACCTCCACTGCCCCATCCAACCCCTCCTCTCATTCCTGATGGCCCCCCTGGGACCCCTGCCCCATCCAACCACCCTTTCTCCCATCCCCTGACTGCCCCCGGAACCCCTGCCCCTGACTGCCCCCTGCCGCCCCATCTGTCCCCCGGAACCACTGCCCCCATTCAACACCCTGTTTCCTCCCTGACCCACCATCCATACCCCCGCCCCCTGACCACCACCCCGAACTCCCCTGCCCTCTATCCAACCCCCCCCTGCTCCCTACCCCTTACTGCGCTGCCTGGAGCACCAGTGGCTGGCGGCACTTGAGTCACGCCACCACCACCACCACCAGCACTGGGTCCGGCCAGGCTCTGCAACTGCGCTGTACCAGGAGCTCACAGCCCTGCTGCTCAGAGCATTGCGCCGGCGGCGGAGTGAGCGAGCTGAGGCTGCGGGGGAGGGGGGACAGCAGGGGAGGGGCCGGGGGCAAACCTCCCGGGCCAGGAGCTCGGGGGCCGGGCAGGACGGTCCCGCGGGCCGGATGTGGCCCACGGGCTGTAGTAAACCCCTGGTCTAAAACCTGTACCTCAGCTTCCCTCTGAAATCAAACTACATTCTACATTCTTCTGGAAATTTTCTTCTGGACATTTCTCTGAAAAAATAAAATAGTTGATGTTGCTGCAGCCAGATGTAGCAGGAGTGGCGTCTGGGATTTAAGTGCTGTTTAAGACTGTGAAAATCATCTATTTTAATAATTGATTGTTCAATTAGTAAAGCAAATGTTAAAAAGTTAGACAGCTCTTTTTATCAGTGGCGGCATGGAACAGTTGGCTGCAATTCATTATCAGTCTGAGGCTGAAAAACAGAATTAAAAATCTTATTTGTTATTCCTGTTGCTTGTTTTTTCTTCCTCCTCTACTGTTCTTAGATTGTGTAATATAATCAGACAGCTAAATACATGCTGTGAATAATATTAGATGGTGATTTAGCTTTGATGATTATACTGCTGGTAATAGCATTGGATAACATGAGAGCCCACAAAGTTGTATACTCAGAATAACACTACACCCTCAAATTCTTCTGAAAACTCAGGGGTAGAAAAGCAGGTGAGTCGGCGTTCTTGTGGAGGAGTACTGAAAGACCTTCTTGTGCTGCTATTTCCAGTTTGCCCTCGCAGTGTTATTGTGTCCAGGGTGATTGCATTTTTGCAAAAGAATACTGAAAATGCAGTGTAAGCAGATTAATTTTTTTGACAACTCTCAGAGGTGAATTCATATTCAAGATGCACTTTACTGTGTACATTTTTAAAGGTTTACGAAGTCAGTTGCAAGGAGCTTGTGATTTTCTGGCTGAGAGGGTTACACAAATCCCTTATCAGAAGTTGCACAACAGCTGGACCTCTTCTGGGTACTTTGTTGCAATCTAGAAAATTTAATTTTAAAATCTGCATTGAAAGTATTGCACCGTTAATCGTCCTTCCAAATTATCGATCATGGTACCTAGGGCATCTACAGTGCTTTCCATACAAGGGTCTCAAAGTAGGCCACACACATTAATTAAGCCTCACTACACTCCTGTCAGGTTGTATGGCACGTAACATATTATTATCTCCATTTTTCAAATGAAGGCTACAGCTGAAGGGAGGTAGCTAATAAATGGATGTACCATATATATGGATCTCATTCTCTTCTACTTGAAAGAGTGCCGACTCTCTTATGCAACACTGCTGTCTGTCTCAGCATTTTTCAGTCTGCAGCCCAGAGGTTTGGGAATTTGAACTTGCAGGGGATTTTTTTGTTCCTCTGAGTTTAAGAAAAAATATAAGCTAGAAAGTTAGCATCAGTCAGTGGAGTTGGAAGAAGGGGAATCGGGACACGGGCGCACATGCACACACACACAATAGCAATGCCCCAGTTCCCCTGGGGAGGCAATGGGGGAAGCACTTTCACAGGGAGACATGAGTGATGGCATATGACACAGTCAGAAAAAAATGTCAGGGTCTGATTCTACATCCCTTATTGACTTAAATGGTTCAGGATCAGGGCTAAATGCTTTCATGCAAATGAATGTTTGGAAGTGAGGCATGATCAACGAAGTAGCTGACGGGAGTGGTAAGAATTTGAGATGGTGGAGGGGTCACTGAGATGCATTTTATCTAAAACTTTTTTAAAGGGACAGGGAAGAAAAAAATAGAATAAGATGGTTAACTATAAAAATTAAAGCAAAGGTTAAATACACAATTATAAAACAAATACAAAATAAGGGAAACAATGAGGGTTGAATTAAAGAATAAATTGAAAAGTGTTGAATAAAAAATAAGAGGCAACTAACAAGATTGACCTATCCCTTAGCCTGATCATTTTGCCTGTGTTTTGTATCACATTCCTTCTCCCTTCCTTTGCCTTTGCTTTTTTCTAGATTCTAAACTCTTCAGTGAAGGAACTTTTCATGTGTGTTTCTACAGTGCCCAGCATGTTGGCACCTAGTTCTGATTGAGATCTTTGAACATTACCATAATATAAATAGTAATAATTATATTAACAATATACACACACACATAGGGAGTATGTAAAGTTAGACCAAATCTCAACGTGATGAATTATTGGGCAGGTTATGCAGTCGTAGACATAAGGTAAATTGCACAAGTATGTGCTGTGCGTGTGTGTGTAAAAAATAACACATACACACTGGAGAAGTAAGTGTTTTTGTGTGTATAGATGTCTGTATGTATATATATTCACCTGCTTCTCCAGTTATCACATAAAAATTACCTCCACATATCTGGGATATAAAATAGCTTTTCTCTACATGTATTTGTATACATATTCTTACATTGGTGCAGAACTAAACATTGACTTTTCTGTTCTTCAGAGTAGTGTAATTTTGACAGGAAAATTTCAGAACTGCAGAATTATTTTTAAAGCAACAGCAACTGTTTGAAGCTGCTCAGATATTTGGAATATGAGTCTCAGGGCAGATTGATTAGTGGATAGAGTGCAAACCAGGCCATCAAAGGTACATGATAAATGTTCACATGGGTCTACATTATGATAGCACAGCTCCATATTTCATACATGGAAATCATGACTGCATCTCTTTATAGATACATTTATATATTTATAAATACAGCGGACCCTCGCTAGAATTCGCGTCTATATAGCGCGAATTCGCTTATAGCGCGGGACTGCGCATGGATCCCAAATTTAATTACCTTCATTGGAATCCATGGTAACGCGGGACCGCGCATGGATCCAAAACCCCGCGTTCTAGCGAGGGTCCGGTGTAAAAATAATTAGCATTTTTCATCTTTAGAATTCAAAGCACTTTACAAAGGAGAGCAGTCCATTTTACAGATGTGGAAATTGAGGCCTTGTGGTAGAGTCAGGAATTGAACTCCGGCCTTAGTCCAGTATGCTATGCACTAAGCTGTACTGCCTGGATACATATATAGATATTTAGCTACATTAGTTGGAGGGACAATACATGTTTTGTATCTTTTCCTGGCAGGTTAATATAAAATAAAATGGCAGCTGCTTGAATCTGTCCAGGGGCTCAGAGTCTTGGACAAGTCCAGTAAGATAGATCAGTAGGCAGAATGCAGGCAAGGCTGTCAAAGGTGTGTGGTACATGTATTTATCACAAGCTTCTGTAAGTGATAGCTATCCCCATCACATATAGGGTAGGGTTACCATATCTAATAAATAAAAAAAGAGGACCCTTCACGGGCCCTAGCCCCGCCCATTTCCCCACCCCTAGCCCCTCCCCAACTCCGCCCCTTCCCCACCCTAACTCCGCCCCCTCCTCCCTCCCACTCCCAGCCACGGGGAAAGGGCTGCCCCAGCGCTACCGGCTTCACGGTTTGCTGGGCAGCCCCCAGACCCTGCACCCCCGGCCGGCGCTTCCCCAGCGCAGCTGGAGCCCGGGAGGGGAAGCGCCCAGCCGGGGGCGCAGGGTCTGGAGGCTGCCCGGCAAACCGTGAAGCCGGTAGCGCTCGGGCTTTGGGCAGCCCCTATGCCTCCGGACCCTGCGCCCCCAGCCGGGCACTTCCCCTCCCGGGCTCTGGCGGCGCAGGGTCCAGAGGCACGGGGGCTGCCCGAAGCCGATAGCGCTCGGGCAGCCTGGCTCTTAAACAGAGCCGAAGAGGAGCAGAGCTTCCAGCCGCGGCAGCTCTGCTCCTCCCCGACTCTTCGGCTCTGTTTAAGATCCGGGCTGCCCGAGCGCTACCGGCTTCGGGCAGCCCCCGTGCCTCAGGACCCTGCACCCCCAGCTGGGCACTTCCCCTCCCGGGCTCCGGCGGCGCAGGGTCCGGAGACACAGGGGCTGCCCGAAGCCGGTAGCGCTCGGGCAGCCCGGCTCTTAAACAGAGCCGAAGAGGAGCAGAGCCTCCAGCCGCGGCGGCTCTGCTCCTCCCCAACTCTTCGGCTCTGTTTAAGAGCCGGGCTGCCCGAGCGCTACCGGCTTCGGGCAGCCCCCGTGCCTCCGGACCCTGCGCCGCCGGAGCCCGGGAGGGGAAGTGCCCGGCCGGCGGCTGGGGTCCGGAGGCAAGGGGGCTGCCTGAAGCCCATAGCACTCGGGCAGCTCGGCTCTTAAACAGAGCCGAAGAGTCGGGAGGAGCAGAGCCGCCATTTTCCCGGACATGTTCGGCTTTTTGGCAATTCCCCCCGGACGGGGGTTTGACTGCCGAAAAGCCGGACATATCCGGGAAAAAGAGGACGTATGGTAACCCTAATATAGGGTCAGATCATCAGCCAGTTAAGCTGAGTTGACTATTGCTTTGTGTCGTCAGAGTGTATCGGTGATTCTGGCCTTTTATTCTTATGCTTGGTTTGAACTGTATGTGCAGAGTGGCTGTCCAGAGGGCTGGTCTCAGTCTGGGCAAAGTTTCAAGCTGCTTTTGTAACGAATATGCTAACCTGGTTTTGGCTGGGTTGAGGTTGTCCTACAATAGCCAGAATTTGGGCCTAATGTAAAACTGCAGGTTTCATAGTAATCAATCTCCAAATGTTGGTCGTATTCCGCGTAATTAGCTAGCAAGCTGCATGAATGGATAATTACTACCTACTTATGTGACAGTTGTCTTGGAAGTAAATAAGAGTTACAGTGCATGTTTATACGTATTCTGTATAAAATAAATTAATACCAAAGGAAGAATAAATTGGGTTGGGTGAGGGAGTCTTGATCTGTGTTAAAGGAACATATTGAAAACCACTGCTTCTTTCAACCTGGATTTTATCTTTTAGAATTGGAGATAGCATCTGTGATATCCTGGGGGTCTGTCATGTTAGTGGCAGTTATTTGTTGTTTAGCTTAATTTAGGCCTCAAAAACATGGAAGCCAAACACTTAGAAAGCAGCTGTTCTTCTAAATGTATTAAGCAATTTACTTTAGGTAATGTGTAGCCTATAAAATTTTAATTTTGGATTAAATAAACCGTATCCTTCAGCATGACTATTGCACCTTGACATTCAAAAGATGAAATATAGGCACATTTAGTGAATTTCTTCTCCAGGATGCTCCAGTGGAGAAGGGTCAATAGTTTCCTAATGAAAGCAGTCAATAGCAATTTCTCTTAGTAAGCTCAAAGAAATTAGCATTAAACAACAGGCGTCAATGGCTGGAGTTTTAAACGATTATGTGGTTGGATTGCTACCTGCTTTAGGAAATAGCTCTAGCAGGTAATGCACTGACTAGTTAATTGATGGGAAACAGTTTAATTATCCCAGTGCTGGCTGGGGGTATAGTGTTCAAAAAAGGAGTGCAAACAACTTGGCAGCAAAGGTACAAATATTTGTGTCTCTGTGCGCGCATGCATGTGTGTTTTCAACAGCGTTGATATTATGCATTTTAATTCTAAAGATGTGAAACTGAACAGATGTTTTCCTATGCTAGGATGGGAGTTGAAGTCCCCTTCCCTCACAGTAATGAGCTATTTCACAAGTACAGAGCTCACCCTTAAAAACTTGCCAATTCTGCCTCTGGATTGATAAGGTTACATCAGTATTAACTTCTCTAGGGGACCAGATCCTCAACTGGTGTAAATCAGCATTGCTCCATTGATATCAGTTGAGCTATGCTATTTACATCTGTTGAGAATCTGCCCCTCCTGTGTTTAATGTAGGGCATACCTAGAATGCTGCAATACTGAGTAGAGTTCTTTAGTTATCTAGAGCAAGAACTGAGGCAATTGTCATCCGTTAGAGAAACATTTTATGCTACAAGGTTCAAATCCAATTACTATTGAAGTCGATAAGAGTTTTTTCCATAAACTTTAACAGGCTTTTGTATCAGATCCTAAGATACAATAAAAGGTTTCAGCAGGGAATACAGGTGGTTACAGAAGCTATAATGAAAATATGGTCAACCATTTCAAATTATTTGTAAGCAGGGGCAGCTCCAGCTTTTTTGCTGCCCCAAGCACGGCAGGCAGGCTGCCTGTGGCAGCGTGCCTGCGGGAGGTCCGTCGGTCCCACGGCTTCGGCGTACCCGCCGCCGAATTGCCGCCGAATCCGCGGGGCCAGCGGACCTCCCACAGGCAAGCCACCGAGGACTCCCTGACTGCCGCCCTCGCAGGGACCGGCAGGGCGCCCCCCCGCAGCTTGTCGCCCTAGGAATGCACTTGGAGCGCTGGTGCCTGGAGCCGCCGCTGTTTGTAAGGTCTTACAAATCCCATGTAAGGTATGCGAAACAATATGTTAAGCAGAGAAAGGTCAGCTGTATCTACCACATTGTAATAAAAACATGTATCCACCCACATAAACACACCTAAAAGTCAATGCACACCTTTTAGCTCTTGCTTATTCATGTTTATTTTGGCCTCAGATTACATTTTTACTTACAGTGCAGTGTCACATACACTCCACAAGTGTGAGAGATCAGAATATGACAGATTTCATTGTTTTGTATATGAAATATAAATGGAAGGTTTAAAAAAGACCCTACTCTATAATACACTCCTTTGGAAACTCTTAGAATAAATATCTCCTGAAGAATCCTTATATAACCCATTTCTAAATTTGCACAATCTATACTGTAGTATTGATTTGAAATAGGCCAGGAACTGTACTATAGGCAACTTAGGGAATGAAAGAGCATTTTTAATAAACCTTAGATGAGATGGTGCCAGGAACTCTTCATTCATCTGGGTTCTAGTCTGGATTCATTATATCTGAAAACAAACATATGTGCACACAGCCAAAAGGATGAGCTAAAGCATGTTTTTAAGGTCTTGCTTTTTTTACAAGTCTCTCTTTTTCAAAATGAAAAATACTTATTGAGGCTATAACTCTGAGATTTGTTTACTTTTCTCTTTAGTTTATTTAGTGCTGGTGGAAAGTGGAGTATTGTCAGTCCGTGGGATAAAATTCCTCACTTTATCCACAGAACATATCCTGGGTCTCTCCTGTTCTCTGCCAGTGCCACACAGCAGTTTTGTCTCCTAAGGACTGAAAGACTTTTGTCTAAATCACATTATTGAGCTCCGTATAGTGGTAACTAGGGAAAATTTAATGGCCTGTGATACAGAAGAGGTCAGATTAGATCTTCTAATGGTCCCGTCTGCCCTTAAACTCTATGAAACTGTGAAAGAACAAATCCAGCACAGATAAACATAGTGTGAGCTTCCCCACATTGCTTAGTTGCCAACATGCCTCAGTCTTGACTTGGAGGATCTACTTCAGATCCTTGGTATCTCATCGCAAATGCCAGTTAGTGCCACCTATGGTAATGGTGACTTTTTGTTGGGCATACTTGTCCAATGAGAACTGGATTTAAAAAATCAACTTATTTAATAGCTTTTATTATAATTTGTCATTTGGATACTAAACAATCATGGGGGAAAATCCATGGACCTGTACTTCTAGCAGAAAAGGCAGTTGAACTTATTTGTATTTGTAACAATACTGTGCACAAACATCTATGGTTTTTTCCCATGTGTTTAGGTGGGATATTTGTCTGAGATTTTTTTAAAAACTCACTGGGAGTAATTCAGGGAACATTTCTTTATATATTTTGGTTCCTTCCTCCCCAAAAGTCTGAGATTAATTTGAGATTCATGTGAACTCAAAATGGCTAGAGAATCTTGGAAACAGGAATCAGAAACCTTCTGTGAGATGTTCCAAAAGAGGTTTCATTAGATCCCCCAGGAAAGGTTGATGAAAACCCATTTAATCTCTTCTGGAAGATTCTGTAAACCTCGCATACACCATCACCCTTCCCAAACATGGACAAGAATATGTTCTTTCAGGTTCATTACAGGTTTCAGAAGCATGCACACTGCCATGATGAAGATTATGTGACAGTATAGTATATAAGTATCTAGACAGGTAGGTAGAGATGCTATTATTATTTGTATCACTGTAGGGCCTAGAACCCTAGTCCTGGGCCAGGACCCCACTGGAAAGACATAGACCATATGAAAATGACCTTTTGCCAAAACACTGTGTCTTTGCCTAAATGTTGCCCTAGAAAAAAAAATCATGCTTAACTCCTAATCGGCTTGTCCACTCATTTAGAAACTTGCACTGGGGTGGGAGTGGGGGGAATAAACAAGGACAAACCCAGTATGAGTTAATTATTGAGCTAGAGGCCAATTCACTACACACACTATTGATTAGATGCTGAACTGAAAGATGTATGAGTTCATGAGGCTAATACCAAATACATGTGTTACTTCTTGCATGGATGGTTTAAAGATTAGCTTGTTGTCTAATAACATCTCAAGAAATTCTAACTCTTTGAACAATGTGAAAATAAGCCCACAAAGCAAAATAAATTTGGGATGAGGGATGAAAAAACAGTTTTATTTATATACTGCTACAAGCAGTTAAGTTATTGTGTCAGTTATTAAGACCCACACTTTCTTTGATGGGGAAGGTAAAGTAACATTATATATCATGTACTTTCAGAACAGTTGTTTGATAGATACAGAAATTCTATCTGAGGCATGGATGGGCTATTGAAGTGTTGATTTTTATTCATGGATAGTCTACTGATCCATCCAGCAAAGTAAACGGTTAGGGAAAAATTCTTCAGTCAGATGCATTCCACAAGTCTCTTATCCACAGTGAACATCTCTGTTACATATTCTGCATTAATTCTCTGCTGATATTAATGGAAGTTCCATGCCCAGAAGGTCTCTGCCATAAAGGTCTGCCCTGCCGATCAGAGAGAATTTTGCTCTTAGTCAACCATGATTTTATGAATAACCAGACAGAGAATTACAAATATCTCTGCCTCATGTGGCACTATTGAGATCTAGTTCAGATACGGTTGAGTCTGGGTTATATTTGTCAGAGGAGTACTGAGAAAAATGAAATTGGGCGTTTTCAGGATGGTATACGATTCCAGGCCCACAGAACTTCACTGTCATCTGTGATACTGCACGGGGGCATGTTCATATGGACTTAACAATCATAAGCAGCAGAGGTAGAATTCAGGATCTTTCACACCAAAAATACAGGCCCCTACCACTTGAGCTAAAGGAGAATTTCTGTTAACTGTATTATTTATTAATATTTGTATCACAGTAGCACGTACTGTATAGAATACTAGAGACCTAATAATATATGAAGGCAAGCTAATAGAGGGAAAGGTAGTCATAAACATGAGTATGTATTCTGTGCGGTACAGGACAGTGGTAAACATACCTGATTGCAAGTACATTCCAGTGTATTGGATCAAATTCTTCTGCTCTAAGGACAAATTATTTTGAGGCATTTTCAGACAGACTCTTGACTGATATAAATCAGCAATTTACAGCAGCTGAGTATTTGGCCCTTCATGACTTGGCCAATGTCTCCAAGCTATGGTTGGGGTTGAGGCTAAGAGTACATATCAATAAATTAGGGTACACGTCAGTGATGGTGCAATTATCCCAAATAAAGTGTTATAAATGCCGACAATTCAAAGTTAAGGTACCACTTAAAAGAAAGCCCCACAAGTTAAGATATGGAAATTCACTATTAGGGTCCCCCAAGCAAACTTAACTTTTCCCTATAATGACACCACACATCAATGCTATGAGTATGATTAAGACATTTTAGTGTTTGTGTTCCCACATTATTTTTTTCTTTCCCCCCCTACCATTACTGTGCCTTACAGAGTTTTCCCTCTTGCCTGCAGCCCGCTACATTCCCCTCATACGCACTCACTCACTCACACTCTCTCTCCTGCAGCTCCCTACATTCCCCTTACACACACACACACACACACACACACACACACACACACAAAGAGCTGCCACAAATGGATCACACACATGTATGTGTGTGTGTATGTATATGTATATATATATATATATATATATACACATATATACACACACACACATGCACACACCAGATTTCCTTTCCCTCCTGTATTCCCTCAACACCTTTAGTTCCCACTATGTAGTACTGGTGCAACTGTTGAAAAGAAATATTTAGGGCTAATGGTCTTTTTGTGCCATCAATTTTTATGACTGAAAGTTTATCTGTCTACAGAGACTGGTGCATAAAAATCTTGAGAAACTCATGAAGAATTGCTCCCTTTCAGCATGGCTGCCATCTTCCTTGTTCTCAAAGGGACTGAGGCAAAAGCTTCCCTTTTTTAAGGTGCCCCGTTTCATAGTGACCACTTCCTCCCATTGTTTCCAGTGAGAGTGAAATCATCATTGCTAAGAGCAGCCCATGGCCTCAGTCCCATTGTGAACAATGGGAGATAGATGCCCTTCTCAAAATGGCCATCTACTCTGGGGAAGTTATGACCTCAGTCTCATTGAGAACAACAGGAGATGGCAGCCATTTTGAAGAAAAGCAGTTCTACCTGGAATTCTCTTTAGTGGACTTTTCAGCCCCTCCTGAAGAAGAACCTTTCAGTTATGAATAATAACAGGAAAAATTACCATTAATCCTAAAAAATTATCAATATTTCAGTGAGATTTAATTATAAGAGAAGTATGAAGCATCTACATTATTCTGTTATAAAGATCATTTGGAAGAAAGATGCAGTCTGGCATCATATGCCAAGTTACTTAAAGGACCCATTTTAAAATTAGTTTTAACTCATAAACTAACCAGTTTACTTGCATAGCCTCAGAAAATTAATTCTTTGTTTAAAGAGTAAGTGCTGTAATTTTGGGGTAGATACATTGTATTCTTCATACATAGCAAAGTGGTAGGATCCCTACTTTCAGTGCAAAACTCAACTCAACCACTGTTCTAGGCACTATACATACAGTGCATATAGTAAGAGAGTCTTTGCATCAAAGAATATACAGTCTGAGCAGATAAGATGCATAAAGGGTAGGAGAAAGAGAGAATTATTATCCCCATTTTACAGATGGAGAACTGAGGCACAGAGCAATTAAATAGCTTACCTGAAGTTCATACAGGGAGCCTGTGGCAGAGCTGGGGATTAAACCCACATCTACTGAGTTACCGTTTGGGGCCTTTCCTAGAAGACTATCCTTCTGCATAAATAACATACATCAATGTTACATTTCACTCAGGACCTCACTATCTTACTCATGCCACATTGGGTTGGTTGGGACTCGTATCCTCTGCAAGAACTTTAGCCTTTAATTTTCATGCCCAGTGGAAATCCTATTTACTTAGTCCTTCAGGGTTTAGTTTTTCAAAGGCAACTTCAGCATGCTGGGAAGGCATATAAGGAGTTCACATCATATTTAAGGCCATGATCCATCTGACTGGCACATCATTATATATAGAATTTACTCATTATTATGGTATCACTGCAGTGAGGGACACAGCTGTGAGAGAACTCTTGGTAACTATAATATAGAGCTCTTTCAAATTTCCTGGGCAAATTTGAGATATTCAGTACACAGTTTGCTTTACAGCTATGATAATCAGAAGTTTCATAATGATGCATGATTGAAAAATGCTGCCATAACCCCCAGCCCACCCACCTCTACCCCCACAAGAAAAGTCTTTCATATTAATGGGCATCTTAGTTGATTTTTCTCTTGTAGTATGTGGAGCTTCATCCATGCAGCTGAGTTGTATTAAATGCTGAACGCATCGTAGCCTACTAGGCTTACTCTAGGGCATAAAGCCCAGCAGTGACATCCATTCATTGGACTAGTCTTGAGTCTCCTCAGAAATACTCTGGGTCCCCCACAGTGGTTGCAGCTTTGATGGCTCTGATTTTAGAGCAAACCCTCAGAAGTCTCCAGTTTTGAGCACGCCTGAAGCAATAGGAGCTGTCACTACCATGTGAGACAGTGACCACATGAGGGCTTTCCTCTCCTTCACTTTTGTCAAAATGAAGTAAGAACTGTCCTCAACACAGTCACTGCAAGGATAAATAATAGGCAATTCACAGAGTGTGCTGTTATGATTCTGTTGATATTGACTGGCGGTACCAGGACACTGCAGAATTAGCTTTGTCTAGCCAGCAGCTGATCATCTGTGACAGCCCTAATAGTGCTTATGTCAGGAGACAAGCAAAGAGCTGCCACAAATGGATCACACATATATATAGATATAATTGCTTTGAAAGCAAATTTGTTAATAGAAGCATAGGAGAAATTTGACAGAAAGAAATAGGTTATCGCATGCTGAGTTTCCCTAGCTTTTTTTTTTTTAATTGGAACTCCATCTCTGGAGAATCCCATTTAGAAAGCTGTGGGGGGAAGTAATAATTAATAATAAATTACAATAATGAATTGTGTTTTGCCTAAATAAGGTTTGAGGCTCAAAATGGGTATATCCAGCTCAGGTCAAAAGTGACTGAAAGTTGTTACCCGTCCGATGGTTTTTGGGGGTATTCTTGTCATCATTTATATAGCACTGTGGGAGTGCATTGCACTTTGTAGGCAAATGAAAAACAAAGGTAATTGCCTTAGAGGTTATAAAAGTTAAGGACCAAGTTTATGTCCTACACGAATTATCGTTCGGTAGGGCAGTGAAAATGCTGCAAGTTTCAGCTCACTGAGATTCCTGTTTATTCCTACGTTAAAAGAGAATGTTTGCAGAAGGAGAGGACTCTGCACCCTCAACCCACGATTCCTCAAGATCTGTGTAGACAGGGACACCTGTGTAGAGGCCACAGCCCCTGAACAGCAAAGCTGCAGAGTTACTCATGTGAGTAAGGATTTGCAAAAAGGGACAGTACCTAAAAATGGTTGTGATACAGTATAATGAAGGAACTGAAAACTGAGTTGTCACAGCAACTACATAGGGAAAAGGAAAAGGAAAAAAAAAAAACGCCTGTAATAAAGAGAAATGCATAAAGTTAGCATGTGAGGCAGTAAAGCAGAAAGCAAATATTGTGAGGCAAACTGTACCAAATACTAAGATGATTCTTACTTTCACTAAAGTTGATAAGAGGTTCTGTGTGAGGTTAGCGGAAGCAGGATCAGGCTCAACATATATGAAGCCAGACAGCGAGTATTTCTGTACAAATTAATAATCCTATCATAGCTGTTTTGTTTCAGTGGAAGGAATGTAATGAAAAAATTTACATTTTGAAAAAATTAACTGCAAATTTCCCCTCCCGTGTTTTGTTTTTGGGTTTTGTGGGTTTTTTTGTTTTGTTTTGTTTTATTAAGACCCACAACAAACAATGAGTTGTACTGGCTGCTACAACAGGGTGTTCCCAGAGCAGTGGTACTATCACAGATGCTGATGTACAAACACAATTATTACATATAAATTGCTACAGTATTGTTACAGATAATAAGAGTGTGACAGGTTGGATTACAGAAACCCCCTTGGGAGCTGCCACCTGATGTACCAAGACTACTTCTATTCCTGTTTTCCCTGCCAGCTCAGGACTCCAGCACCCTGTCTTGCTGAGCCAGACACTCCCATCTGCTCCAACAGAGACGCAGGGTCTGAATCACTTGCCCCAAAGCTGCAAGTTTACCTGAAAACAGCTCACAGAAGTGTGCTTGTCTTTAGCACTCAGATGCTCAACCCCCAATGGGGTCTAAACCCAGATAAATCCGTTTTACCCTGCATAAGGCTTATGCAGGGCAAACTCATAAATTGTTCGCCCTCTATAACACTGATAGAGAGATATGCACAGTTGTTTGCTCCCCCAGGTATTAATACATACTCTGAGTAAATTACTAAATAAAAAGTGATTTTATTAAATACAGACAGTAGGATTTAAGTGGTTCCAAGTAGTAACAGACAGAAAAAAGTAAGTCACCAAGTAAAATAAAATAAAATGCGCAAATCTATGTCTAATCAAACTAAATACAGATAAGTTCCTCACCAGTTCCAGAATGCTCCCTTTTACAGGCTAATCTCCTTTTAGCCTGGGTCCAGCAATCACCCACACGCCCTGTAGTTACAGTCGTTTGTTCCAGTTCCCTTCAAGTATCCTTGATAGGTGGAGAGGCTCCTTCCCTAGCCAGCTGAAGACAAAATGGAGGACTCTCTCTTGTGGTGGAGACCCCCCTCCTCCCTCCTATGCAAAGTTCAGCTCCAGGATGGAGTTCTGGAGTCACCTGGGCAAGTCACATGTCCCTGCATGACTCAGTCTTTACAGGCCGAAGCCATTGTCCACATGATATCTTGCATGTCTCCAGGAAGACTTCTTATGTGGATTGGAGCATTCCAAGATGCATTGTTCCCCAAGTGTTTCCTGATCAGGTACTTAACCTGGCGAATTCCTTCCTAAAGAAGCTGACCAAATGCCTCACAAAGCTTACTTAGAAACCAAGCAAGCAAACAGCCCATATTCTTAACCTCAAGTAGAAAATGATATATATGTATAACTAGGATGAATAGATATAGTAGACCATAACCATATGTTACATGGCACAAGCGGCACAAAACATATTCCAGTTATGTCATACATACATTTATAAACACCCCCCCATAAAGCCTTATGGGGTACACTGTCACAGAGAGCTATGATGATTTACAGAAGCAAGGGGCGGGCCCAATATGTATATATCCATATGGCTCTATAATCTCTTGTTTACAAACACCCAACCAATTCCAGATCAATTCAAAATACAGGTGAAAACTAATATGTTTAAGATGGAAGGGAGCACTTCTAGGCTATGGAGCATTTCCCCTGCAGGGTAATGGTTTGTATCTAGCCCAAGGTGGAACTGAAAACTGTTAACATCTGAAGGATATCTAATGCCTCTGTGAAGTGAATTTGTGGACTCAGTATCATTTTTAGTGGACACTTGTCTACCTTGAAAAAAACCGAAGAGTCCTTGTGGCACCTTAGAGACTAACAAATTTATTTGGGCATATGCTTTCGTGGGCTAGAACTCACTTCATCAGATGTATGAAATAAAAAATACAGGAGCAGGTATAAACACATGAAAGGATGGAGGTGCTTTACCAAGTTTTAGGTCAGTCTAACGAGATAAATTAATTAACAGCAGGATACCAAGGGAGGAAAAATAACTTTTGAAGTGGTAAGAGAATGGTCCATTACAGGTTTCAGAGTAGCAGCCATGTTAGTCTGTATCCGCAAAAAGAACAGGAGTACTTGTGGCACCTTAGAGGGCCCATTACAGACAGTCAACAAGAAGGTGTGAGTAACAGTAGGGAGAAATTAATATTGGGGAAAATAAGTTTAGGTTTTGTAATGACCCAACCACTCCCAGTCTTTATTCAGGCCTAATCTGATGGTATCCAGTTTGCAAATTAATTCCAGTTCTGCAGCTTCACGTTGGAGTCTGTTTTTGAAGTTTTTTTGTTGAAGAATTGCCACTTTTAGGTCTGTTATTGAGTGACCAGAGAGATTGAAGTGTTCTCCTACTGGTTTTTAAATGTTATGATTCCTGATGTCAGATTAAAGCACCCCCATCCTTTCATGTAGTTATGCCTGTATTTTTTACTTCATACGTATGATGAAGTGGGTTCTAGCCCACGAAAGCTTATGCCCAAATAAATTTGCTAGTCTCTAAGGTGCCACAAGGACTCCTCGTTGTTGTTTTTTTTGCTGATACAGACTAACACGGCTACCACTGAAACTTGTCTACCTCAGAATCACTAAAACTCAGCATCTAAATTGGCAATAATTTGCCGTTTCAGCAGAGAGGCCACAGATTAAATTGGTTCAGAGACATGGGATGAGATTTTTTCAAAGAAGTCTAGACAAGTTGATTTTGATGGAAGATTTGTGCCTAAATCACCTAGGCTGCATTGAAAATCTCAGCCAAAATGACACTTACCGCTAGAGATGCTCCATCGAGGTGAGTACTAAGGTTGGTGTACAGAGAAATCACTGGCCTGGAACTTGGGAAACCTGGCCTTGATTCCTGGATCAGCCACAAACTTCCTTTTTGGCTTTGGACAACTCAGGGTATGCCTACACTGCAATTAAAAATCGGTGAGCTGACTCAGGCTCACAGAGCTCTGTCTGCAGGGCTGGAGCCTGGGCTCTAGGGCCCTCTGAGCTGGAATGTTTACATCGCAATTAAACACCTTTGCAGCCTGAACCCGAGTCAGCTGGCACAGGCCAGCTGTGGGTTTCTAATTGCAGTGTAGACATGCCCTCTGTCTACCCTGCGCCTCAGTTCCCATCTATAAAAAATGGGGATAATTATTTTCCTACCTCGCAATGGGGTGTGGGGAAGATAAAATCCATTACTGATTGTGAGATGGTTAGAAAGTACGGTGATGAGGGCCAGAGAGTTAAGTAGATAGGAGAGGATTGATGCATATTTGGTGGCGGTTGTGCTGCTGCCCTGGTTGTACTTGTCCTGTGGATAAATTGAGGATGCTGGAGCTGTCAATCTAGCGTTTTTGCTAGCACTCATTTACATTAAAAAGACATAAAAGGAAAAAGATAATTGTTTGGGGGAATAATTGTTTTCAAGCTTCTAAATGATAACTATTACAACTAATGGAAAGTGGAAAAAGAAAAGGAAATAACAACTATTTAAAATATTTCTTCATATTGTTCTTTCAACAAGGATTAATATGGAAGGTGAATATCTCCACAGCTGATTGGTGCTGAAATAATTTGTGATTGGATCAGTTTTCACACTCGTCATCAATTGTTTGGGACTTTGCATTATTTAAACACAAAATAGAGCTTCATATTCATGATTTCCTTAATTACACATTCTGTTCCATAGCTTGGGGTTCTGCAGAGCAGTTACCACATGCGCCTTCACTGCTTGAGCAATGAAGAACAAGTTGCTGTACATGACATTTCCTCTTTCAATAGCTAGGGACAGTAATGCATGAGCTGCAGGTGAAGGCATTAATCTCCTTAGCTATCCAGAAATGAACTGTCATGTACAGCAACTTGTTCTTTGCTGCTGCTCCTACAT
The DNA here is from genome assembly GCF_011386835.1 of Chrysemys picta bellii. Lineage (NCBI taxonomy): Eukaryota > Metazoa > Chordata > Testudines > Emydidae > Chrysemys > Chrysemys picta. The sequence goes on from NC_088795.1 coordinate 20,263,543, forward strand.
ATTTCCCCTCCGCCCACTCCCAGTTTGCCTTTCATATATATTAAACAAATACTTGTGGAGCTGACATTTTCTGACTGACAGTGTCTTATTGGCACTTTGCTTGCTGGCAGGGGATGCTATGTATCCCAGAGATCTGGGTGCTGCAGTTAAAGGAGCCTTGAACAGTAAGTGGTTTGAGACACAGCTAGTTGCTGCTGATGCAGGAGGAGAAGCTGTATCATGAATCTGAGGCATTGATTCGCCAATCAGTTCCTCAGGTCACATCACCAAAGGGAAGCTACAGAAAGGGCGTTCATTACCAAAGACCCTGTTTTTTTAGCTGGGGATGTAGTATTCTGGGGAGCATCACAAAGGTTGATATCATCCCAGTATAATCTCAATTGACCTCTGTCAGTCGGTTAACTGGTTTCCAATAAATTAATTATCTTTGCAGCCAACATCAAGACACCACTTGTCCCCTGGTTTCTGATCACTTTGCTCAAAGTTTAAAATACAATGGTATATTTGGTGAAAGGGATAATCTCCATTCAGAAGTGAATGGTGATTTCCAGCCTAGCTTTGGCATTTCAAAACAATTGTCAGCGTAGTGGCAGAGAGCTTTTATTCAAGTTTTTAAAAAATATAGTACATTGGGGGGAGGAGGAGTTGGTATCGATAGGGTGATGTACATGAACGACATCTTGCCAGGTAACCGGGATGGGGTTGGGGAAAGACTGTCGCTTTGGAAAGGACAGACCTGGCAACAGCTCAGCCTCCTGAGGCAAAGTGCTGACTGCCGTTTTCTTATAGTACCTGTTTGCAGCTGCACTAAAATACATCTTGGCATCATCTTAAAGTACAGCGGGAATTAAACCAAAATGCTCCTTTTGCCTTAAGTATTAACAGCAAGCAAGGATATGAGGTTTGTTGCATACCGTGGATGTTAAATACTATCGAAATGCACCAGGGCCATTTTCATTTAGATATTAATTTATTTATATGCTGTGCTTTTGCCACTTAAGGTGAAATGTGGCTCAGAGTGTAAAATCAAGCCATTGTAAGTGACCTTTTAAGTGTAAGCCTTCTCTTTCAGTGGCTAATAATTAATGTTATATGTGTTCTAGCCCCTCTGCCCCAAGACCTGGGCAATCATGAAATGTGACCTTTTCTCCCTATATTTACAGATGTATAATTTAATACTACTGTGTGCTGCTGACCACGAATTAGAAATCTGCTGAATGAGACCAGCTAAGCGCATGTTAGGTTTGTGCTGTTCAAATTAGTGTTGCCAAATGTCTGGCAGAAAATTTGCCCAAAACCATCTGGAAAACCAGCTCAGATTGTGACTGCTGATTTGACACTCAGGACTAGGTCTGAATTCACTTACACCTGTATGAATCAGGATTCGTTCCCATTTAACGCCGTGATGTTTTACATGTGTGTAACTGCTGTGGATGAGATCAGAATGACACCTGTAGTCTAGTCAATAATTCTGTAGATAGAGTAAATGAAAGTGGATAGAGCAAATTAGGATTGTTGTTGGCTTCTGGGGTAGTACTTGATCATTCCCTGGCTCTTCTTATTGGCTTCCAGAGCTACAACTACACATTTCCCCCCCCCTCAACAACACAGGAAGATTTCTGAAAAGGAAGAGTGGCCATGATGCTACTGGGCCTGAAATAGAAGAGAGAGGTAATGACAGAAAGAGATATGGGGGGTAGAGAGATTGGGGATAGAAAGAATGGAGAAGAGGAGGGGGAAGGGAAAGGGAAATGAAAAAATTGGAGGATAGAAAAGGAAGAAGAGACAAGGATGTACAAAGAGGCAAAAGTATCTAGGATTAAGAGCAGAAGAGAAGAGGTGGTTAGGAGAACAGAACAAAGACATGGAAAAAACAAGAGAGGAAGGAAGTGAGAGAACCTTGCCAAGCTTGTAAACTCTGATTTTTATTTTTTAAATAAAGAGTATTCCGTGCTGACAGGGCCGGCTCCAGGGTTTTTGCCACCCCAAGTGGCAGGGGGAAAAAAAAAAAAAAAAGCCGCGATCTGAGAGGGACTGAGGGACCCGCCGCCAAAGAGCCGGACATGCCGCCCCTTCCTCTTGGCTGCCCCAAGCACCTGCTTGCTGAGCAGACATTGGAGGCAATCCTCCAGTCTCCCAGTGTGTCGGCCAGAATTTCACTCCCCAGTGTGGACCAACAGTGCTCATGAGATAATTGTAAAAATACCTGTGATCTATACTCCTAGCCGTAGGACAGAACTGAAAAAAAAATCATGTAACCCTGTAGCTTTCGTCTGATGTACTGGGAAGCAAAGAACAAATGAACTAGGACTGAGCACTACAGAACAAGTTCAGTGAAGACTTTTAATTAATTAAATCTCTCTTGGCCTCTTTTACATTTAATTTTTCTTTACATTTATTTTTAATTCATTTGTCTTCATCCACTTATTCAAGTAAGTCTATACTTAAAAAACCAAATGTAACCCATTCATTGCTGTATATTGCTGAGGCCGCCGATGGAATGCAGTGGTGCTTTTAATGGAGATGGCTGACTCTCAAGAAGGTTTAGACGTTTGGATCAGATCAAGACTTGAGTAAGGCCATATGTCAGAGCCTCACATTTTCAAAACATGGTTTGCAATGGCAGGTTCACAATAGTTGAATAGTTGTTCATTTGTTCACGCAAGGAAGGCAACTGCAGGCTCAAATGGATATGCATGCAAAATTTGCGCATGTACATTTATAGGCCAGGTTAAGACTGTCTTCAAAAAGAAAGTATGGCCCTGAATATTTATGCAAATCTTATCTGAACTTCTGGGATCTGCAAAAGTGAGCTAGAAATCTCATCTCACTTTTGATTCATGCTGCTAGGAAGGGTCTAGCTACAAATACCTCCATCATCCTTTCTCACACTATATCGTCATGTTCGCTTTCAGCTACAGCTCTTGACATTAAAATGTAATAATTTTATACTGTTATGATTATTATTTGAAACCTAAAAAAATCTTTGGGTTGGTTCTGATTTTGTCCAAACCAGAGCACACAGCTCATGGCAAGTAACATATCCTAGTGGCTAGAGCACAAAACTGCAAAGCAAGGTACTTGGGCCCTGTCCCTGAAGTTTGTTCCACATAGGCAGACCTCTGTGCCAACATGAAGTCCTAGTGGTATCCATTCACCCACGTGGAACATACCCTTGAATTCTGTTTTTAACTTTGCAGTGTTAAGAACATTTGCTGTGTGACCTTGATCAGGTTTCAAATTACCTTCTTAAAGTGTTTCTGAGATTCCTGGATGAAAGCTACTATATAAAAAGTAGTATTCCTTATTATTAATTTATCCCTAGTTCTCTGAAGTCGCAGTGATAACATACCTTGTGCATGTGACAGCAGTGACAGTTTATTTTTTCTACATGTACTAGATACATTAGGCAGCAGTAAAATAGCTAACATGCTCATTATTATTACTTACATTACAGCAGTGCCTAGGTCAGATCGGGGTCCCATTGCCAATGTCATCATCAATAGACATATTAAGAAAAAGTCTCACCCCATAGAGCTTTAATTAGTAATAGATGGGACAGACAAAGGAAGAACTATTAAGCCCATTCTGCAGGTGCGGAACTGAAACACAGTAAGTGTGTGGCAGAGGCAGGAACTAATCTTCCATTTCCCAAATCTTAGTGCAGTCTCTGAACCCCAAAACCATTTGTTCTTCTTCAGAAGGGATGGACTGGCACTGTTCTCAGCTCCTTCAAAGGGTCAGTGTTGGAACTGCTCTTAGGAGCTTCTGCTTACTATTAGGTACATCTGTAATTGCAGTGGGTACTACTGAATTCTCAAAAATGACTCCTTTCCTCTTGATTTCCCATATTTGGTTTTAGGCCATGTCTACACTAGAGAGCTTACAGTGGCACCACTGTACCAATGCAGCTATGCTGCTGTAAGATCTCTCATGTAGCTGCTCTGTGCCAACTGGAGAGACCTCTCTCGTTGACATAATTAAACCACCCCCAATGAGCGGCAGTAACTATGTCGGCAGGAGAAGCTCTCCTGCTGACATAGCACTCGCATACTACTACTTATGCTGGTGTAACATTTGTCACTCGGGTCACTCAGGAGTTTGTGTTTTTCATGCCCCTGAGCGACACAAGTTTTGCCGACATCAGTGATCGTGTAGATGTGGCCGTAGAGTAGCTTGTTTTGGGTGTTGCTGGCCATGGGGTTAAGTTGGGCAGAAAGGGCAGAAATGGGGGAAGTTGAGGATTTGCTGGCCAAGGCAGGAGAACGTGTATTTTTTAGCCAGCAGTTTTCATAAATACTACATCATGAGTCTATGAATCCTTCTCTTCACAGGGCTGTTTCGTAACACGGCCGACAACTTCCATTTGAGGCAGCTTTTGTGTACGACTGCAGGAGATTAAAATGATAACACTGCACAAGAACTTTAACTGAACCCATAGAGGGTGGGGGTAAGGCAAAAGTCAGGAGCCTGCTGGCTGAGGTTGCCCTCCTTGGTTAAGTAAATTGGAGCTGGAGAGTAACAAATCAGCAAGACTTAGAAAGGGAGAGTGGATGAAATTAGTCACTGTAGGGGGAAAATTGCAATCTGTAACCAAATGCTGCTATACATCAGGCCTTTCATGAACTTTTGAAATAGGTCTATGAATTTAGATTGTTTCTGAAAGTCATATGAGCCATATTGTATTGTACTATCCCACTGTGAGCCCTGAAATCAATCTATTGCTGTTTCCAGTTCTAGAAAAGGATATGGTGTTAATATCAATGCACTAGCTGTATTCTCCTCACATTTTTTTAACTTGCCGAGTTTGTTGGTGGGAGGCGTGGGGTCGGGGGGCTGGCTCAGGGAAAGGAAAGGATATGCTTTCCTGTACTTAAACACGTGCTCCAACAGCTACATTGTCTGTGCATCTCCTCAAATAAACAACCTCCTCTGCATGGAGGAGACTAGCCATTTAAATTATTGTATGTATTCTAAAAATACATGAGCATTACACTTTCATTTTTCTTCATAGGGAATAATAGGTTTGATTTTTTGCATGAAGATTTTAGGTGCATGCCCACTTCTTTTCCTTTGTGAGTACTGAAAGCCACAGTAGTTTCAAAAGTCCTGTGTTTTTCATCTGCCTAATGACTCTTCTGTAGAATTGATAGTTTAAAAAAAATGTCTACACCACATTTCTGATTCCAGACTGCAGTTCATGTTCTTCCATCTAGTTGCCTAAGTACCTGGATGTCTAATTTAATAATGAGATATTTATCTTATTTTTTTTCCCTTTACCAAGGCTGGCAGACAGAAGCCATCCCTTTTGTCTTCCCCCACCCTGTAGAATTTAGCTAATGGATTTCTAATGTAATTTGAACTTCTGCTGAGATAAATCAGTCACATATAAAAGAATTTATGGTTTTTGAAAAATTGGCCATAGATACAATCAGATAACTAGTGCTGGGCAAATAACAGTGGTCATTAAGATCCAAGGAAGAAAGTAGTGAATTGGGGCTTTTAAATAACACTTGTTCATAGGAAAGGTATAGTTGTGTATCCACCTTTTGACCTGTGGTATTAATAGTTGCCTGAGGTGAATTCAGATACTTGGAGTGAAATTCGGGCCCTATTGAAGTCAATGGCAAAACTCCCATTGACTTCAATAGGACCGGGATTTCATTCTTGCTATTTTCTGGATGCCCTGACTGCTGTGTGCTTTCTCCTTCATGTTTGCCTCAGGTTTTGTGCTGTTGATTACAAATGTGTCACCTCTAGAGTAATTCTGCACATTGAAGAAGGAGCTGGGGGATTCAGATTTTTTTCCCCTTTACATATACAATGAGTTTGGAGTGACCAGATGTCCCGATTTTATAGGGACAGCCCTGATATTTGGGGCTTTGTCTTATATTGGCACCCATTACCCCCGCCCCCATCCCGCTTTTTCATACTTGCTATCTGGTCACCCTAAATGAGTTGGACTGTTACCAATCAAGGTATTTATATATGGTCCCCCTCACTATAGTACTTGATTGCCTCAGGCTACCCATGTGAGGTAGGGAAGTATTATTATCTCCATTTATCACATGATTCCTGAGCACAGAGATTAAGTAATATCTATTTCCTGAATCCCAGTTTAGTGCTTTTACCACAAGACCATCCCATTGAGTCAGTTTTTCAGGCACAGGTAAGCATCCAGAGTATGTCCCCACTAAAGAGATCAGCTTTCCATTGCAGGTTGCTCATGTTTTGATGGAGATCCACAATGTCCCCCCGGACTTCTGCGGCCTTAGTTATGTAAAGTTTTACCACCACCTCAAACTCAGAAAAAGAGTGGTATTGAAAGCAGACGCAACTCTCTGGGTAGAAGCAAACTGGAGGGAAATATGCAGAATCTTTTTTAGGTTTGGGAAGATGGTGGTAAAAATATTCACTCTTGGCAGAGCTAGAAGACTGAATTTATAACCCTAAAATGCTGGCTTGTAAACTCCAGCTGTCTTCTCATTCTATTCATTCTATATATGTTTTTATACTGTGCTCACCACCATAGTATCTGAGCTCCTTCTAGCAGTGCATTAAGCAATATAACTAACATCTGTCATGTGGTTTGTTCTCTCATCTTCTCCCCATGTTACTATGTATTTCTGTTAAATAAGGCAAGGTAAAGAATTTCACCTTACACTTGGAGAGGAAAGTGGTGAAGTTTGTGATGATCCTTAGATCCTGCGGGAGTTTGTTCCCACTCCCAGGAAAGTTCTTTCTCCTGCACTGATAAGTTTTACCCTTATTGCAAAGAGTTCCATTGTGTCAGAGGAGTGGAGTTGTCACCCAATGTCCGCATCCCAGAGCTTTAGGTGGTTAATTATGTTGGGCCCACATCATGGAGCACCTTGAAGATAAGGACCAAGACCTTGAACTTGATTCAGAATTCAAAGGGGAAGCCAGTATAGATAGATGAGGACAGGTGTGGCGTGGTTATAGTAGTCTGTGTTACTGAGAAGATGCGCTGCAACGTTCTGTACTAGCTGGCGATTCCTAATTGCTGAAGGCTTTGTGCTCAAAAACAAAACTCATGAACTAAGAAAGCATGTGCAAAGTTCAACATAAATTTACAGATCCTCTGGCTTGGAGGACAAGATGGGATTCCTTTCAGCAAACAGCAGTTCTCAACCCCTGCCATCTCGATAGACCAAGATATCAAACTACATTCTGCCTTATGCAATGATTTTACAGCTGGTCCCAACATCCGCATGTGCACAGACGAGGTTATATAGTTTAGATCTAGCATCCCTTCCAGTATGTGGGTGTATCATGGAAAGTTATATTTGGAAAGGGAAGATCAACCCTTTAATTTGCTAATTTTATTCACTGTAACACATTTGGTTTCTTGACATGGCATCCAGATAAAGAATTGGAATCTGAATTTCTAACTCTAAAAATACGCACACAGTTAATCATCTTCAAGTTTTGCCAAAGTTGTCTGCTTTGGAATATTCCCAGGAAATCTGTCTCTAGTGCGTGCTGGGAATGTACTTTGCATGTTATAAAATGCATCCTACCTTCTAACCACAAAGGTTATGTTAAGTCTTGTCTTTCATCTTCATGTAAATATGGCAGGCGTTGTCCTAAGTGACAGAATGCCTGAAGGGGACTTTAGAATGAATAGGTTTAACAAAAACTATTGTAGCCTAAGCCTTGTCCATCTTTAATTAGTTATCAGGGTTAGAAGAGGGGTCAAGAGCCTGAAGCTGCTTCAGGACTAATGTGTCAAAGAAAAGTGAAGCGTAACACTGAAAAGGAAATGATGCTCCTTGGAGGTTTAATAATTTTTTGACCCTATGTCAGCCATTATGACTACTAATGGCAGCTGGGGCAGAAATGTTTCAAATTAAACTTTGCATTGCAGGTGGTTCTGATTGAATCCTATGCTATCAACTTTGGGATACAGCCTCTTCAGTACTACAGTCCAAATGGGGAAAAAATACATTTCGTTTTACAAGCTACCCACAAAGAAAGAATCTTATGTTGTGATCCACAAACCCTGTTACTGTTCAGACATTGTATTGCATGCATTCTTCCCTCCCAATCAAATATTCATTATTTAAAGGGAGACAATAAAAAATATTAATGAGATGCGGCTAAACTGCTCATAACGTCCACGTCTAACTTGAGTAGTGTCAGTTTTCTAATTAGATAAAGTGCCTGGAGCTCACACTTTTGGGAGGAGGTGCATGTGCCGGGTTAACGGAATACTTCAATGTCACTCTCTGTGTTTTTGTTGCATGAGAGACCAAGAGAGATAACGTTTCAGACACAATTTGTGACCCACTTTCTTTTTCTTTTAAAACTTAAATATTTTATTAGTTTTAAGCAAATACAAAGAGAAGGTGACAGTACAAAAGACTATAATATACAGCCCTGTAATAATTAGAAGTAAGTTTCATCAGCATCGTTTCTAGTTTGCTCAAGCATTGTTGGGATTTTTTTCAGTTTCTGTACTTTTGATAACCTGACTCAGTAATCAACCCAGTTCTGTACAGAAGCTCTAAAGAGGCAGACGCTATCTAATTTTCCAAGTAAAATGTTGATGAACACAACTTCCCAAAATTCACACACTAGGCTACAATCCTGGCTTAAGAGTTTAAACAAACCGAAACCTTTGTGCTTTGCAGCTTGGTTAATCCTTTATCCTTGTAACAAATGGAGGGGAGTATGACTGTTTCAATGATACTAGTAAGCATAGAATTCTGATCTTCATAGCATTTTATATTTACTTCTCACTCATTCTGCACAGCTGTAAATGACTACGCAGAATACAAGGTGGTGGAGAATCTAGGCCTGCAAGTCGTTATCATATATTGGAAAAGTCAATATTATATACTGTATTTGTGTCATGAACGGTCATCACAATCACCTTTTAAAGGGAAAAAAAAGCCCCAACGTGTCTTTGATATTCAACTTTTCAAACATCTTGGGCCAGATCCTCCTCTGTTGTAAATCAGTCTATATCCATTGAAGATCCAGCTCAATCTTTTATCTACCGATAGCATTAAGGCAGCAACACACGAAGAACAGCGAGGAGTCCTTGTGGCACCTTCCACCATGATGCCTGGCCCTATCAGGAAGTGTGTCGCCATATGTCCTATGCTTTTCCAGGGATACCTGGGCAGGAGGATCCCAAAAGGAAAAAAAGGGGAGGAGTGTTAGGATATAGCTATTCAGGCCTGTCTGTAAAGGCCTATACTTTAAGAATTTAGGTCTATGTTTATCATTTAGCTGGTTATAGAGATATAAAAGAAAGAATCTGTGTCTGGGCCGTCTCTCACTGGGACAGTCTGAGGCCCTGTTCTTAGTCTAAGGCCTTTGGCTAAGCAGTGGGAGCAGCCATAAACTGGGAAGCGTAGGGGCGTCCTCCCATTCCAAACTAGTCGTACTGAAATAAGGCCATCTGGGCCTATCAGACAGGTGATCCGATCTATCGCCTCCAGAGAAAGGGAAGAGCCTAGAAGATGTCAAAGGAAATTTAGTTTGATAGTTTTCTGTTTGGTAAGAACTCACTTATCAATATACACAGCTGGGGAATCCTTTATAGATGTAGTTGTGAAATCCTCACTTCTCTATTATTTTGTCATTATAGTTCCTACTTTGCTATTGTTTATTTGCATGGTCTTCGTCTGGTTCTGTGATTGTTTCTGTCTGTTGTATAATTAATTTTGCTGGGTGTACACTAATTAAAGTGGTGGGATATAATTGGTTAGCTAATCATGTTACAAAATGTTAGGATTGGTTAGGTAAATTTCAGTAGAATGATTGGTTAAGGTATAGCTAAGAATATTACTATATAAATTAGGGGCAAACAGGAAGTAAGTTGGGATTCGAAAATAAGGAAAAGAAACTTGGATTTAAGCTTGCTGGAAGCTCACCCCAATAAAGATCGAATTGTTTGCACCTTCGGACTTGGGTATTGTTGCTCTTTGTTCATGCAAGAAGGACCAGGGAAGTGGGAGAGTGAAGGAATACGCTCTCTAACATCCTGACCATCTAGCATCACAAGGACTCCTCGTTGTTTTTGCTGATACAGACCAACACGGCTACCATTCTGAAACCTAACATAAAAAAAGAAACTTGCAGACATCTCCATTAGGTCTTATAGAGATAAAAATTATCATGACTGTACTTGCCCAAATGAACAATTTTATTCCCTCCTATAATGCAGGCTGGATTTCCCTTGTCTTGTATGTAACCTTTTTAAGCACTAATGTTTAATTAGGCTGAATGCAGTGCTAACAAGTACATTTATGGCTATCCATGCCATCTCTTACTTGTTTTGGTAAGAGCCTCAGGTCAGATGCAGTTTGTCCTGAGCCAGTAGTGGACTCTGTTAACAGAGCCTTAATTTACATATTTGTATCTGTATATACAACAATGAGTCTGTCTTGAATTACCAATATGACACATTGAGCAGTGTCCCTCCCTTAGAAGAATACAAGGTACACCTTGAAGGGATAGATTTAGGGTCTGCTTCTCCTCCCAATCTAGTCAATTAGCAAAGCTTCCATAGGCTTTAGTAGGTTCAGGAGCAGGCTGTTAGTTAAAATTATTAATTAAATGTGATTAGGGGATGACATATGCTTCATGAACAGTATTAATTAACCTTACAAGTTGTCCTATAAAATCAGGATGTATAAAATAATGAAAAAGGCCTTTTTCTTCCTCTATTTGGGATTGATTCTCCTCTATCTTACACTGGGTGTAAATCAGGAGTAATTAGCTCTTCAGTGAAGTCAGTGGTGTTACACCAGTTTTACACCTCTGTAAGTGAGAGGAAAATCAGGCCCTTTGATTTTTTTCTAGACATTAATTGGCGATAATAAGGCTGTAACATAGTACACTCCAGGGGAAAAGCAGAGAGAAAAAGAAAGGAGATCCAGTTCAAGCAAATTACACTGTTGATTGCTGCAAAGAAGTTGGTTGCAAAGAAGTGGTCTGCATTGGCAGCATGAGCGTGACTAGTTAATATTGAGTTTCTTTCATTCTGAATTCTTCTATTTTCTGTTTTAAAACCCATGTCCCATGCAGTTTAATTGACAGAGGCAGCCCTTGTGACTGAAATGAAACTGGAAGTCTGATTCTCCTCTGTCTTGCACCTCACATCAGGGGCGATGGATTTTACCCTATCTCTTCCCCCGAGACCCCACCCCCTCAGACAAGCCGGAAGTCGAAGCCTGACTGTGGAGCCCAGGCCCCTCCACCTGCCTGGTGTGGGGGAGCCCAAGAGCAGCCCCTGGCCTGTGACCCTGTCCCCTGGGTCCCCCACCCAGGGCAGGTGGTGAGTCCGCAGCCCCCCACAACTGCCCACACAGCTCCTATGCCGACCCAGCTTCCAGCCTGGCCTGGGCACGGGGCCTGGCCAAAGAGCCGCAGCCGGGCCATGGTAAGAGCCACCCGGGCAGCTGTGGGGAGCCGCAGACCCTCAAGGTGCCCTGGGTGGAGGGTCCGGGGGTGGGGACACAGGCCAGGGGCTGCTCTCGGGTCCCTCCACCCTGGGCTCCCAAGGCTGAGGGGGGTGGGGAGAAGTCAGGGAGCTGGGCCCGTTGCGAAAAGTGGACCAGCCTGGCCCATCCACTTTGAAAAGTAGGAGGGCCTTGGCCCCCCCTGCCTTACATAGTCTTTTACATCTCTGAAGAGGGAATACAAAGTAGGGTAAAATGCAATATCCAGGAAGTGAATCTCCCATTGTTCAAGCAGATCTACTGCATGTTGGGAGCACCAGCAATAGACTTTTACAACAACTGAACTTTCCTGATCTTGGATTCAGGCTCTCAATCCTAATGTCAGCAATGATAAGTGGGAGTGTAACTGCTGCGAGGAGCAAGTATAGTGCTTCTCTTGCCTTTCTCTTCTTCCCAGAGTTCTGAGTTAGGCTGAGCTGGCAAAGTAGAGGTAATCATACTAGCCCTTAGGTGTCATAGATATCCTTAGTCTTCACAGTTAACAAACTTGTCACTGGACCATCCCTGGAAACTGTTTCTCCTCACTCACCATTGATCCAGAGTCCAAGTCCTTTTCTCACTCAGAGCAGCTTGGCGACTTCTAGATGAGGCCTTCTCCTCTGAAGTGCGGATCTTGAAGCTGCAGAATGCCGTCTTCTACTGATAAATTGGCAATACTGGTGTTTGCTGGGCCGCTAAGAAGAATAACACACTTGGTCACTGCACACTATCTTAGATTTCCTCCTTGACGGACTTTAAAAAGGCCTCCACATCAGTACCCTTCAGAGGCGAGGGGGTTATAGCATGGCAGAGATGTTAGTTCCCACTCTTATGGTAGGAATTGTTAGTTTGTTTTTGCTGAAGAGCCCCCAGGATCAGCTAGTGACTCTTCAATGTATTTGTCCCTCATTTTCCAAGTGTCCCCCATTTAGACCCCTGTGGGAAGTCCCCCTAAACTACTATATGCTAAGATGATGCTTTTTGTCAGAAACATGGGAGAATTCAGTTCTTTCCTGAGAACGTATATCTTTTGTCTCTGACCAGAATTCATCTTGAAGCAGTATTGCCAACTTCAAGAGATCCAAAATCATGAGTCGGACCCCCAAAAATCATCAGATTGGCCCCAAAATAATGACATTTTAAGAAGAGATTGCATTGTGTTTTTTAGAGCAGTCTCTTGGTTCTTAGAGCAGTCTGCCCATCCGCAGGGTGTGTGCATGTGACAAATAGTGTTGCCCGCTCTTCCTCATGTACTGTGATTCCACAGGTGATTTTTGGGCCCTGCTGCAGCTCTCACCTCCACATCTACCCATCTCCTGCCCAGCAATTAAGCCTGTCTCCCAGTTCCCAATCAGTTCTCTCCCCACTCAACCCCCACTCAGTTCAGTCCCCCAGCCCTCATCATCACCATCCTATCAGTTCATCCCCCCATGCCCCATCAACCCAACCAACCTCAGTTCACCTTTCTAGCGTACACCACATCTGTTCAGAACCCACCCTCAATACAGCCCCCCCAAACCATCAGCCCCCACCCTCTTCACTTCAGCTCCCCTGCAGTCCCCAGCCTCACTTCTGCTCTTTAGGGTTCTTCACCCACCACAAGTTTGGGAGAGGGCTGAAGTGGGATCCCCTCTCTCACTTTTCAAGCTGGTAGGGAAGCAGCCACTTGGGGCTGATAGCTGGAGAAAGCCCTGGCCGTGGCTGGAGTGGCTGACAGGATGTCTAAGTGGAAATAAGCCTCACTTTTAGAGCTCTCAAATGTCAGGATTTTTTCCTCCAATTGATTCAACTGTTTATTTGAGGGTTGCCCTCCACCCTTCTATCTCAGATGAAGTTTCTCTTTCCTGCTGGTCTGTAGCCATGCTGTCTCTTCCCCCCACTTGTTAGCTTGATAGCTCTGTTTATCTGGTATGTAAATGAATTCTCATTGTCTTTCAAAGTACTTTGGAGAAATCACATTCCTTTGTTTAGGGTGAGGTCATTCCTGTTTGACTGGAAACACATTTGTGCTGCCACTGGGGAAAAAAAAATCCTGACATTGGAGAGTTCTATCACAAGATCATGAGTAAGGCTCAATTTTGCTCAGAGATTGCGACTCTCACGATCAATTCGCAAGAGTTGGCATCTCTACTGAGGGGTGAACATTGCATGCTGCATCAATTACCTATCATCCTCCCCAGTCTCTGCCTCAACTCTGCTTCTCCACAGGGAGGAGTACTTAATTCCCAGGATGTTTAAATGTGAGTCTGAACTTCTGCGTACTTCATTCACAAGAGTTCAGAAAGTTTTCATAATTGTTTGGTGGGCTGCCACATACCTGTCTGGAGATCATGGTGGGTTAACAGGCTGCATTGTATTAGTTCACAAGTTCTTATACCAGCCTTCCAAACAGGTCAAATATCACTCTGTTATAAGGGTAACAACTTCCTGGGATGTTTGGGTGGTAGTTTCCATTTCCCAGGTATGTAGACAGATCCATCTGATAGATCATTATGCAAGTGGGCTGAGACAACCACACGTGCATAATGATCTATCAGATGGATCTATCTACATCTGATGACTCCTCCACTGGTCATAAGGTTTTTCAAATAGGGCCCTGAAGTATGCCCTCCTTCTTTGTGTACTGCTCATTACATCCACGTTTGTCCTTGACTGTAGGAGTAGGATGGAAGAATAGGGGCATATGACAATGGAACATTATGCACTGGTAATTCCTTTTACCATAGTCCTCTACACCTAATTTCTATCATTTCATCTGCTTTGAGTTCTCTTTTTCTTGTTTGTCTCGCACTCTAAAAAGCCTTTCGCACTCTAAAAGGCCTAATTCTCATCTGCACTAAGGGCTTATTTTTCACTACAGCACTATAGTTTCTCCCATTAGTTTAGTTAATCTGTCTCCCTCAGAGGCAGTAGCTCTCCCGTAAACATAGTGCTGCCTACAAGGTGGGTTGGTCAGTATAATTATGGCACTCAGGGGTGTGGATTTTTGACACCCCTGAGCGACATAGTTAACCAATAGACCTCTTTAGTATAGATCTGGCCTAAGACCCATCTTCGCAGCTCTGGCAATATCAAGGGGCTGTAAAGTGGGTGTAAATTATTTCACATACAGGGCTCGATTGACAAATTCTTTGCTTCCTTGCTTCCTGTTGGTTGGCGCCATAATGTTGTGTGTCCTTGATAGGGAAAGAGAACTACAACCAAAGCAATTACCAGTTACCTTTATTAGGGTTACCATATCTATTAAATAAAAAAAGAGGACCCTCCACGGGCCCTGGCCCCGCCCATTTCCCCACCACCCAGCCCCACCGCAACTCCGCCCATTCCCCGCCCTAACTCCGCCCCCTCCCTCCCACTCCCAGCCACGCGAAAAGGGCTGCCCGAGCGCTACCGGCTTCACGGTTTGCCGGGCAGCCCCCAGACCCTGCGCCCCCGGCCGGCGCTTGCCCAGCACAGCTGGAGCCCGGGAGGGGAAGTGCCCAGCCGGGGACGCAGGGTCTGGAGGCTGCCCGGCAAACCGTGAAGCCGGTAGCGCTTGGGCTTCGGGCAGCCCCCTTGCCTCCGGACCCTGCGCCCCCAGCCGGGCACTTCCCCTCCTGGGCTCCGTCGGCACAGGGTCCGGAGGCATGGGGGCTGCCCGAAGCCGGTAGCGCTCGGGCAGCCCGGCTCTTAAACAGAGTCGGGGAGGAGCAGAGCCGCCGCGGCTGGAGGTTCTGCTCCTCCCCTGTGTCTTCGGCTCTGTTTAAGAGCTGAGCTGCCCGAGCGCTATGGGCTTCAGGCAGCCCTCATGCCTCCGGACCCTGCGCCGCCGGAGCCTGGGAGGGGAAGTGCCCGGCCGGCAGCTGGGGTCCGGAGGCAAGGGGGCTGCCTGAAGCCCATAGCGCTCGGGCAGCTCAGCTCTTAGAGCCGAAGAGTCAGGGGAGGAGCAGAGCCGCCATTTACCCGGACATGTTCGGCTTTTTGGCAATTCCCCCCGGACGGGGGTTTGAGTGCCGAAAAGCCGGACATGTCCGGGAAAAAGAGGATGTATGGTAACCCTACCTTTATGGAAAATGTTTCTCCCGTAAAACAAACGATTACCACAATCACAATCTTACAGAGCTAGCACCTGCTGTTAATTTCACAGTAAATAAGACTTGTTGCTCCAGAAAGTTTTTTAATCATAACATTAAAAACTTAGCAGAAATCCCATACATACAGTTAACGCCAGCTGCCTTTATTGTAATGTATCACGAATGATCTCACTGAGTGATGGGCATCCAAATGCAAATGAAATTAGCTTTGCAACCATTCATTTTAAATTGCTCTTGAATCACTCTGAAGTAAATTCCATTTGAGAAGAATTTGCTTCAAGTCTCAGACAAAGAGATAATGGTCCTATGTGTTTTGATATAAGCAATAATACTTTAAGTCTGCAATTCAGAAATATAGTGAGTTATGTGCTGGGCTGATGAGAATTAAAGCTTGATATATAGTAATAAAACTAGTGATAAGGAGGAATAGATTGGTGTACTGAGCACAATATTTTCCGACCCTGAATTAGAGCTGGAATACTAGTCCATAAAAAGTGAAACATACCATAAACTCTTCCTTTCTCACATGTTAATGCAAAAAGTGCTGCATGAAGTACAGTTTCAAAAACGAATGCTCAGAAAGGATATTTTTGCCTTAAATAAAGATTAAAATATAATCCTCCCACAGGTCTATCCTGTGTATGATCCTTAGCTGATGTAAATTGCTGCAGCTCTATTGACTTCCATCGAATTTCACCCATTTTTACTAAGTTTGGATGTGGCCCACTGTTTTTTTCAAAACACTGTTGTAGGATGTTAAAGGAGGGAGGCAAAATAGCATCTCTAAATTCAGAGAAATCATTAAAGTGTAAATTCAGCATTAAATTTATAGATGAAGGTGGTTTTGGTCAATTTATTTTCTTAGTACGAATGAATTGCATGAGTGAAACCAGGTTAGCGTTTTCATTAATCAGGTCTTTTGTCTTGGGAGTGTGGAGCAGTCAATAACAACAGCTGGGTTGTACATTTTATTACATGAAAATAAAGATGAATGTGACATTTTACAGAAGTAAACTCGGTTTGCAATAATTGGGCACAAATGGAGTCCTGTTATGTAGGAGAGCACTCATGTCTGAGTATCTGTGTTTGATCCAGGGGGCATGTTACACAGGGCATTGACAGAATAATTGAAAATCAAGCACACAGTTCCCTTTTTAAAGGTATAATTCTTTTACAGACCATTCTTGAATGGGTATTTTTCCTGGAATGGTTAGAAAAGTTGAGATAAGTCCAGAGATAACACAAAGCGTGCCTCTTTGTTGCATTTCCATGGGATGCATTATAAAAATGTCCAAGGGATGTACTTTGGAAGCCACAGATCAGAATGTTGGGCAAGGTTCAACCCCTTTTACATGTACAACCACAGACATACCTACATCGTAAGAGAGAGACAGACAGACAGACACACACACACACACACACACACACAAATGTGGTGTTTTAAGTCCCATCTAAATTGTACAAACAGCCATTATTGTGCGGCCTGGTTATAACACAGTACCTCCACAATGGGGCTGAAACACAGTTGATCTTACAGATTTAGGACTGAACTGTATTCTAACGAGTTGGTCAGATAAGCTTTGACAGAACAGTTTTCCATTGAAATATAAACACTTCACAAAATTGTGTTGATTTCTCACAAACTTCATTTTGGAAGAGGATAAAAAGGAAGAAAGTCATGACAGTGTCAAAATAGGACGTGTCATTTATTACTTTCCAGAGGACTTTGTTTTGAATTTTTTTATTTTGTATTATGCTGTCTATTCTAAACTAATGTCAAAATCTAAACTAAATGTTTAGATCAAGCTGAAACAATTTTTTCCTTAATTTTCTTTTGCAGAGATTTTTGCCATTTTCCAGTTTTGCAAAACACAACATAAACTAATTTCAAAATCCTCCATAAAACAAAATTTCCAATCTCTGCCCGGCTATAGTTGTAACTACACCTATATAACACAACCCGATATAACACAAATTTGGATATAACGCGGTAAAGCAGCGCTCTGTGGGGGGCGGAGCCGCGCACTCCGGTGGATCAAAACAAGTTCGATATAACGTGGTTTCATCTATAACACCGTAAGATTTTTTGGCTCCCGAGGACAGCATTATATCAGGGTAGAGGTGTATGTTCCAGAATCATGCTACATTCCAGGCAAAATATTGTAGCTGATCCTGAACAGATGTTCAAGGGAATGAGAGGCCAACCTTGTGACCCTGGTAGTCTGGGGAGTAGAGTTTTTGTACCATGTGGACACCATGAGCCTCCCAAAGCAGGTAATGTGATGGCTAGATGATGGCTACAGCACAGCTGTCTGGGAAGGTAAGGACTCACATTCTGTACAAGTTTATAAGGGGTCTGAATCACGATTCTTCTGTGAGGCCTCCATCCACCCCTAACAAAGGGCTGTCCCTAAACAAGGCAATCTAAACTTTGGATCTTAGACCTGGTCTACACTGGGGGGAGGATCGATCTAAGTTATGCAACTTCAGCTACATGAATAACGTAGCTGAAGTTGACATACTTAGATTGCAGTGTCTTCATTGCTGTGAGTCGACTGCTGATGCTCCCCCGTTGATTCCGCCTGCGCCTCTCGCTCCGGTGGCGTACCGGAATCGACAGGAGAGCGCTCGGGGGTCAATTTATAGTGTCTAGACTAGATACGATAAATCAACCCCCGCTGGATCGATCGCTGCCCATCGATCTGGCAGGTAGTATAGACAAGCCCTTAGTGAGACTATGGCATGAATCTGCAGCATGGCTAAAAGCTATGCTATCTATACTGCAAGACCAGACACTGTTTTACTTATGTCAGGGACTGCCCTGTTGTAACTTGGTTCCCCAACACAGCAGTTTCTACACTATAAATAGATGGAACTTGTAAGGCCTCCGTTTCTCTGTCTGGGGGAGACTGGAACAACAGTTTGCTTTCCTGCAGCAGGAGATCTAATCACTTCTGGGAACTTAGAAGCACAAACTGAGTTCCAGCTCTGATTCTCACAGCCTGATAAGGCTGCCTTATTACCTCTTAGCAGTGTGCAGCAGACACATGGGTTAGAGACCCTGAATGCTGATGGAGATGAGGCTAGCTTTGTCATATGATTGTTTTCCTTTGTTGACTACAGCAAAATCCAATCATGTTTGCATTGTAGACGTTTCTCTTTTAAGTTTTTGTTCCATATAATATTAACTCACTCAATCATAATAAGCATGGAGGCCTGCAAATGAATGAAAATGCCTCTCTGTGGAAAATGTAAAAAACAAACAAACAAAAAAGGTATCTTATCTGTTTTGATTCTCTTAAATGTGCAAATATTAAAAGAAAACCAGTCTAACTGGACGGCAGAGCTTCTGTATGTGTGCTTTATCTGCATGTGTGAGAATGGTGACCGCCTATCTCACAAACATCTATCTGAATGTGGTTCGGATGCCGGAGTCTGAAGATAGCACAGCAAGAAAGAATAAATTTGGGCTTGATTGTAATGTAACTTTTGTTAAAATATAATAGCGACAAGGAATTATACAGTATATTAAGGTTAAATAAGAAAACTGGCTCACAACAGGCACTTTATGAGCTACAACTGCTCTGGGCTTCTGGAAGGGGGTATATGGTATCCCCTACCCATTTCCCAGCAATCAAGAAGAGAGGCTGAGTTTGTAATAAGCAGTATTAGAAAATCAACTTGAAAATAAAAACCGTATTTAAATGCTAGAAATGGGTACCCTCAGCAGAGCAGCCCAAAGACTACACACGTTCTTCAGATTGATCTTAGGAAATAAGGAAGGAAATCTCTCTCCCTCTGTCCCAGTTTCCTCTCCTTTGCCTTTTTTGGAGCTTCCAGTTAGATCTTTGATAAGAACTAGTTAATTGTTCAGATAGCATAAGTGTTGTCTTTGATAATGTGCTGAGATCTATTGGTGAAAATAAATACATTTGTTTTTCCAGTCACCAGAAATTAGTGAAGCAATACTTGTTTAATTATAAAACATATGTGTGCTTTGTTAGTTTCCATCTGTCTGCTCACCAATTTGCAAATAAATGACCAGAAGGAAAAAATATATCCTGTGGCAATTCAAGTGAAATGATTCATCTCTAATGTCTCTGTGTATGTTTATCTGTATGTTTGTATGCATTATGAGTAGATGTATAGTAGGGAGGGACAAATTCCCTTTGCTTTAGCTCAAGCCTGCTGTCATCATGAATTCCAAACTTTGACTCAAACTCACGCTTTTAACTTCAGAATTTTTTCACATCTTAGCTCATAGATATTACTCTGCAAACACTGGGGAGAAAAAGGTAGCAGAGAGAAAAATCTAACGTTGGGAGAGCAGGTGCAGAAATAAGGTGAAAAGTGGAACATAAGGTGGTTGGAGTGAAAACAAAACCACAGAGGAAAATAATGAAAGGGGAAAAAATCTAATGAAAATTAAATCTGTTTTTTCATACTATGTGCAGAGCACCTGCCTACAGCAGACTAGCTTTTGGTAAGGGAGTGGAGTCCTTTTGTCCCTGTTATTTTATAGCAGAGGTTTTCCCTCTGATAGAAAAATACTGGTCTTATTCACCACTCCATCATTCAATAGAGTAATGCAGTGGTGAGTCAAGCCCATTATTCTTTTTAAACTGAAACACCCTAATGGAGAAAACAACTACGAAATGAGAAAAGATATGTGAACTCATATTACAGATTTGAGATTCATAAATAGTTCAAAAGATTCATAAAACCTCAAATGCTGTAATATTTGCTCATGCCTAATGAAGATGTACGGTGTAATTCTATACAGCTATGTAGATAGGTACTGTATTATCTACTTCTCCGGCTTCTTTCATCTGTTGTTGTTCTTCCTTATCTGTCTTTCTACGAAAGCAGTAACTGGAAGGAAAGGCTTTCATACCCTTTGTAATTCTGGACACAAAAAATTTGGTATACCTAGAGTAAAGAAAGGTAATTGTCTGACATTTAATCTTCATGGAGACTGACAAGAAGAGGATAGCTAACCTTCTGCAGTATTTTTAGTTTGATATTCTGTGATGCTTTATTGATCATCACCAACGTCCATCACTGTGTATAACGATAACTGCTTCAGAGGCAGAAAAGAGGATATTGAATGAGGCCTTCAGGACTGTCAGCTTCTTGCTGATGGATCTGTCAATAGTTACTGTTCTCTCATCCCTTTGCCACTGTGAGCATCTTGAATGTTCTTGCATGTTGACAAGAGTTTTGCAAGTCGATGGGAAGAGGAGTATTCTCCTTCAGTGAATTGTCATTCTCTGAGCTTGGTGATTTCTCCTGTGAAAGGGGTGGAGAGATGATGCTTTGCCTGTAAAAAGGGGTTTTATGGAGGAAGAGACAGGAAGCTGTGTGAATTAGCTCATTTTCAATGTTTCCACTAGTTTATTGGACTGTTTTTTTTAAAAAATTGTTTTGTGAATTTACTCCTGCTGGATTGACAGCACTAAAGAAGACCAAAGCCCGCTCTTAATCCACATAATAGGTCTGCATCGTACCATTTCGTAACAGTTCTGTGCTCTGTGTGAAGTGAGTTAAGTGGTACCAGTCCTACTTCCTTAGTGGGCATTGAGCAGGTGTACACACGACAAAAAGAAGCATCAGAATTTGGCACCCTTGTTAGCATTCTCAACAGAGAAGCCAAAGAATGAATGAAGAGGCATAGAGTGGAAACTGACTCCTAGGGTCAGTTTC
This sequence comes from Chrysemys picta bellii, assembly GCF_011386835.1. Classification (NCBI taxonomy): domain Eukaryota; kingdom Metazoa; phylum Chordata; order Testudines; family Emydidae; genus Chrysemys; species Chrysemys picta. The sequence continues at coordinate 20,284,793 of NC_088795.1, forward strand.
ATACTGAAGACGTAGAGGTAACATCCTAAACCATTACTGACCATGTGCATGCACAAATATTCAAAGTGGTATTTGTGCACGCCTATTAGGGGTGCAGAACTGTATGAGTATGATTGCACACGTCTGTGTCTAACAATTATGCCTTTGCCTCAAGTGTCAGTTTAGGTTAACAGAATTTTGTACTGGGATTTAATAAGTGACAGAACCAAGTGCTAAAACTATGTTCTGTCATTACCGTCCCCCCCCAAAGACAAATAAAAAGGAGCCATTCACAAACACAGAGTTAGCGAATAAACCAGTAGAAACAGAAAGAGCAGGGTGTTAAGTGGAAACACCTTTTAGGCTGAAAACAACTCTGTGTTTAAAGTCCACTGCAAGGACACTTCCCGTATAATTTTTTCACTTGAAATGGCACTCTCTTCCCTTGAGCTTTTTAGAAACGCTTGTAATCTTTCACAGCCAGAATTTCAGTTGCAGTAATTTTCTAACCTTTCTGCATTTTCCCTCTCCGTTTCTTTGTTACAGATGATGATTTTTTTCATGAACTCCCAGAAACCTTTCCATCTGATCCTCCAGAGCCTCTGCCTCATTTCCTCATTGAGCCTGAAGAAGCTTACATCGTAAAGAACAAACCTGTGAACTTGTACTGCAAAGCCAGCCCTGCCACCCAGATCTATTTCAAGTGCAACAGTGAATGGGTTCATCAGAAGGACCATGTGGTGGATGAGCGAGTAGATGAAACTTCTGGTGAGGCATTTATGTGTTTGTGTTTTCTCACCATGTCATTGAGGGTGCTAAAACATTATTGGGTCTGATTCTCATTTAAACTGGCAGAGCGGTGTAAAATGGACTTAGCGTAAAATGAGAATGAGGCCCAATTGTGTGCTCATAAAAGACTCATAGTGATTTCTCTGCCTATACTGCTGCTCACTACTTCACAGAACTGGCTTCCTTGCTCAGTTCTCTAATTCAGTCAATTCCAAATTACTTACAATGTAGTCACACTAGGGGAGCACAATGTTAGACAAGTTTTGAGGAGCTTTTGGAGCACTCTTATGTTGACGGTTTAAAAGGGGAGAATATGGATGAGGAGAAATTACGGTTAGCCTCAGGCAGAGAAATAATGGGAAGATACAATATTCCCCCAGCCAGGAACAACATACTGACTCCAGAGCATGCAACTGGCTGCTGTTCCATTATATTCTGCAGCCTGCTACATTGACTTGGTACTAGAGAGACCTATAGTAAATCAGGAAGAAATGAAAGAAAGAGGCTAAATGTCCAATCCTAATCTAATCAATGCCAAAACTCCCATCGACTTCCATGGAAGATTAATAGGGCCCTCAAAATATAAAGAAAACAAAGAGGCTTAAAAACTTGAGCTATAAACAAGCCCGTGTCAAAGATGTGATTGTCCCAGTTTGGAAAGACTGGTAATCCAATAAGGTTTGAGTCACGTGCAAGGGAGAGAATTAGGGCTTATTGCTATCTTGATGGCTATGAAAAATAACTGAATATCAAGCAAGAAAGTAGCTTTCATTTGGGAATTGCACCACCAGTTGGTCTAATTATTCAGAAAAATAACTCCACCAGATGTCTTGAAAGTCTCATGTGACCTGGGTTTTATTTGTTTCAGCTCATTTATTTGTGCAGAGTTCAAAAGCGTATGCTTTTAACAGTGCTGTGGTTCTCTCAGCTTGAGAAAGAGAAAGACGGTTTGCTGGGAGGGAGGGGGGAGCGTTGCAGAAAGGAGAATGAGGGATAAAAAGCCTTTGGCTATATTTGACTGTTAGTTGTAATAGGATCTTCCAACAGGTTGAAAAGTGACTGTACAGGAAGAAGACTGGAAGAGGGGAATACTTAGTACATCTCCTAGTATCATCATTCATGTAAGACTGGGAATCCACTGGAATGAACTTTCCCTGCCTTTCAGTGGATTCAGTTTTCATTGCATTTCTTCCTTAAGTTTTATTAGCATTAACATTCAGAAATGCCTATAATTGCTATAGTGTAAAATGCAGTCAAGGGTCACTTTTTAGAATTAGAGACTCGATTCTCTTCTCAGTTACGCTGAGGTAAATAAAGTGTAACTCCATTGAAATCAATAGTGCTATGTCCGTGTAGGCGAGAGGAAAAAACAATTCTAAGTGTTTGTTTTTAAATTCCTGCTCTTAATTGCTTCTGATAGCAGGAGGAGGAAGAATACTTCACATAAAGATGCCAAATCTAGGTTCGCTTTCTTAATGTAGCAGTGGGTTTAAGGAAAATAACTGTAGATCATCTGCCTCAAATGATAAAACAAATCATTTCCTACTCTTCATTACAGGCCATGGGGTGGATGAGCACAATAACAGTAGCAATATTCATTTGTACTCAGTCAACAAACCAAGCCAGCTTGTTGTGTCCAAATATATCTTTATGCTCATGAGTTCAGATTTACTGCTGCCATGGCACATGGAGGAAGAAATTACATCTAGTAGTGCCTTCTTTTTCTCCTGTACCCCAAATAGAAATGAGGAAATATTTTAACCATCCTACTTATGGCCCCTTTCTGGACAGTACCTACCACCCATTTGGGTTTGAACTGAGAAAAGGGCATTTGAACAGACTTAGAAGTCACTGCTATCGGTGTGAGTATACTTTGCTCACAGGTTAGAAATACTGAGCTAAATATGTCTATGCAGAGCAGAAGCAGAGAAAATGAATCTGAAAATCCCCCAAACTTGTGTAGTATCCCAGCTGCTTAGCTGGAAAACCCATGAAGGTTAGCATGTGTCTAATGTTAACATCATGTCTCAGCTATGCAGTTAGTGGAATCCTACCAAGTAAAGTGCCAGATGGGAAAAGGATCCAACATCTTCATTCCCAGAGCCTTCACTAAAGGAAAAAAAACCACTATGACAAGATAGAAAAAGAGGGTCTGAGAATATCTGGAATTACAACATCTCTAGAGTTTCAGAATGGGAAGAAGTTTACATTGATTAGGGAAAATAGCGTCTATAAAAATGTTTGGACCAAATATGAGCAGTTGCTAGATCATAGAGAGAGATGGGCTCTGATGTTAACATGGTATCTCTCTCCCATCCGTTATAGATCATCAGTAAAAACACAGAGTTGCTGATGTGTTTATTCTGGTGGATAATACAGGTGAAAAATCCATTGCAACCTAATCCCATTTTCAAAATCTGATTTTGGAAGATCTTCCCAATGCTGCAAAAGAAATTGCAGCAGAGAATGTAAATGTCCCTATTTTAAAAGAAGATATATCTGAAGGCTGTGTGAATGTTCTAATTGATGAACAGCCTAATCCACTTCCAAAAACTGAGCTCACAGTAGTGAGAGATTCTACCTTGTGGAATTTCTGCAGGGGGCTACCAAAAATCCTTGCAAATCCGATTGTTAGTACAATTGCATGATAGCCACACTGGAATTGTTGAAATGAAAGCTGTCCTCAGAATCTGGATTTTGCAGCCAAGTTTGGATATGGACATAAAGTGTGATATGACTGCTGGCGCATCCTACCATCATTGGAAATGGGACTGAGAATCCCTGGAAGAGAATTCATATTGACTTTGCAGGCAAGGGAAAACAAATATTTGAGGTAGCCAGAAGTAATAGGTTTAGATAATATCACCTCTTGCAAAACCATTGAAGAAATTTGTCTGGAGCTGTTTGACTTTGAGAAAAAGTTGTATGAGATAATGGGCCTCAATTTATTTCTGAGGAATGATAGACATGCCTAAAGTAGAACATACGATCATTAAACATACTAGATCAGCAGCTTAGTAGCCTGCATCCATCAGGCTAGCAAAGAGCTTTGCCCATTCACGTGTCACTGAGTCACTGCATTGATTACACCATATTTGGGACTATGCAGCCTCTGTTAGTATCCTCCACCAGTGTAGTAAATTCTAACCTGTTAGATATTGGTAACTTCTTGGTCTGCTCAGATGGGTTATATTTGTCAGGCCAAACCCTAAGAAATGTTGTTCTCCCCCACCCCCACCCCTTTTTTTTTTCTTCTTCATTGAGGTCATTACCCCAAACAGGTTAGATAGACACTGTCCATAAAGCCATATTGTGCCCTTAAGTAGATATGCAGTTGGGGAGAATGCAACGAGCATGTAGCAGCAGGTGTGCCCCTATTCCACGTGCCAGGGAGCCCCAGAAAGGAATTTTGTCTCCCTGGGGCAATTCAGTTCTCCAACACAACTAATGGTCAGTCAATGCCACAAGTAAGCCTATAATAATGAACCAGAGTTTAAAAGGATTTCAATTGTACCACACTTTTATTCTGAATGCTGCTTGAGTTTCATCCTTCCATGTCAGTCATATGACCCGAGTGACTGAGACGTAGGCACATTTCTCTTTGCTGTGGTTTTGCCATGCTATCCCTCAAACAACGAGCAGGAAAGCCCTGCTGAGTTGTTTCTAAAATGCCATCTGAGAACCAGATTTTCTCTCTTAAATCCTCTTATAGCAAAGCAATGACAAGGAGAACAAGACAAAAAGGTAATGAAATGCAGAAACAAAATAATAAAGTCTAATCATGCACTCTTTACTTTAAAAAAAGTAATCAGAGTACAGAGAAGAGAGAAGAATATGAAATAAAGGTGTAATGCTAAAAGTATTTGGTGCAGTAACTTATCTTCCAATTAAAAGTAAAACATAGGGAGAGAGAAATAAGTTTTCAGCTGTCCAGGGACTCTGAAGCTTTGGAAACACTGTGAATGAAACTTGTACAAAAACACTTGTGCATCTCCCTGATATGGGAAATTTGTTTAGCGTTAATAAATGCTAAGGCTGCACAGCATATACTGGGTGGTACGCCAGCAGTGACACAGGTGCAGAATCAGGGTGCAATCCTGCTCCTAACACAAAGACTTGCTGGAAAGAAATAGTAAATGGTGTACGAGGGTTAATTTTTTTTTAAGAGAAAAAGAAATATTTGTATCTCTTCTCTGTGTAAATTGAGGAAGTTATTATTACAAAGTTGGGGTGTTATGTAGGTGCTTTGCACCATGGAGTATTTTAGAGCAGTAACTAAAGCATTAGTAGTCTCAACTACTGCATATGGACTCAGCCAATCTCCATATGAACTATTGCAACTGGTCAGAGACACTGAGAATAGTAAAAGGTGACAGGATGTTCTAGACTTATTTATTAAATTAAATTAGCCTGGTAATAGAACCGTGCAAATACACTTATAGTCAATTCCAAGAAAACAGAAGCGTCTTATCTGGAAGATCTTTGAACTCTGTTTTTGATCTTCAGCCCCACTGGAATTTTCTTCCTCTATTAAAAGTTAAGCATTTTCTTAAAGATGTCCAAATGGGTGCTTTGTTCTTCATTAGTGCACAGCATATCTGGTCTCATCATTTCATGCATGCATGGAATGGCAAGCCAGGATGCAATCCTTTTTTTATGTTTTTACTCCAGTATTTTGATATTAACACAGAACAAAATAAAATATATTAAAGTGAACATTGGCAATATTTTGTTTTAAAGCGACAAGATGAAAGTCGGAAGAAGGGCATATATTTAATGTTCTGAGCTACTATCATACAAGATAACAGCAAAGAAAGGAAACAAATACTGCAGAACTAGTGCTTTTGGGGCCAAGAAAATGTCATTGATACAGCACAGGAAGAGCAAGACCATCAATAATCATTAGTGTGATTTGGGCACATTTTTTATTTTGAATTATTGTGCAACTGAAAATGATTGTGGTTAAGGAATTGTTGGTGCCTTTGCTTTTTATGTGAAAATATTTCCCATTTCTGCAGTACAGACAGCAATGCAGATACACATGCATTGAGTCTCCAGGACTTTACATCTTGTATAGTGCTTTAAATCTGTGCAAAGCAAGGTTAAATCCTACCAAATCAAAATGGACTGCACTGGATGCACAACAGAAAATAATCAGGCCCACAGAGAACTTACTTCTGTTTTTTTGGTCTTTTCAGTTTGTATATATTTTGGAATGATTTCTGCAGAAATATCCAGAAATGCTCTATAGGCCCTCTCTTGTTATACATTGCAGTGCCCCGATATACTCTTTGTCTCCGTCTCCTTCAACCAAGGAGAAAAGAACATTTGAAACCATTATTTCCTAGTGCTGCAGCTGCTAACTAAATAGGTACTTTAGGTCATTTAGCTAATGTTAGTGTTTTGCCTATGCATTGTCTTGCTCAGGTGCACAGGGAGAAGAGGGCATATGGAGTCTGTTTATCCCTTCTTCAAAACTCCCAAGAAGGAGCCCGGCAGAATAAGGACCTTTGAGTGCTAGGCGGGGGATCCCTCTAACTTGCACAGTGGAACTCTCTGGCGGAGAGGAGGCATAGTGAGTCTGAGGCCTGGCCATGGCACCAAAGAAGAGGACCATGCCACTATGGACAGGGCCGGCTCCCGCATTTCTGCCGCCCCAAGCAAAAAAAAAAAAAAGCCGCGATCGGCGGCGGCCGTTCAGCGGCAGGTCCTTCACTCCTAGAGGGAGTGAGGGACCTGCCGCCCCCGAATTGCCGCAGGTGCTTCCCCTCTCCCTTGGCCGCCCCAAGCACCTGCTTGTTAAGCTGGTGCCTGGAGCCGGCCCTGCCTATGGAGTCATTTTGTTTGGAGTCAGACCAGGTCTCCAATTCCTCTGTTTACAAGCTGCCTTCAGTAGCAGGCTCTACTGGAAGTGCACACTTCCTTTAGGAGCAGCAGTAAAGAATGGTTCATAGCAAATGGCTCTCCTGAGCCATTCTGTCCTCAGCAAGCAGAATGGCTCAAGGAACGTCCACTTGATTACTACCTCTCTGCTCTTCTCCCCCAACCCAGATTGCCTACAATGGTAATGCCAGAATATGGGGGGTCGTTAGTATTTTTCAAAGCTTCTCTTCCTAAATGCTTCCCTGGGCTCTTTATTCACCTGCACTGAACTGGATTCACAAAACTACACTCTGGTGAAAGTAATATTTCTGTCTGTTACATAACATTGACAAAAAGCTAAAATTTCCAAAGTGTTGTTTCTTTGCAAAATACTTCATGTAGTTCCACTTCCATGGATAAAGACAGTACTTCAGTTTGCAGGGCTGTCACTGTGCCATTTTAAGCAAGTACTAATTAAGTGTACATACACAAAATGAAAACTGCTTATTCGGATGTTTATACCACAGCATTTTGGAGGGACTGCGAAAATCTGCATTACCTTCATGTCAAGGCCCCCTTAATCTATTTAGCACAGCTTCTTTTAGATGCCACCAGCATTCCTTATTTTAGCTACTGAACTAGTGGTCTGGAGTTTTGACTATTCAATGAGGATTGCCTGACTCGCGCTCCTTTTGACCCGTAAAACATTTTTGTTTAAAAAAAAATGTTTCTAGTTCTGAAAAAGGTAATTTACTTCAATTCCACTCTAGAAATATTTATTTCAGTAGCCAGAATGTAAGACTCATTATTTCCAGTGTGAAAATAGCTCTAGGGTAGAGTAAATATAAATAGAAAATGGGCATGAGACCATATATTGCCATGGCTATAATTCCTTGTAACATCAAGAACTCCAAGAACAGAGTTTAAAGTGGCTTGTCATAATACAATCCCAAAATGGACTTGCCTTTTGTAACATTTTGCTTATTATTTGTGTGTACAGATGTTCCTTTTTGTCATCTTCCACACCCTTTTTCACACATCCTTTCAAGCTTATCTTCCCTCCTAAACCTCACTTTCCCTCCCATTGTTCTGGCATCACTTCTCAATTCACTGTATTTTTAGGTAGGTCTCTAAAGGGCAGAAAGAAAAGCTACTTCCATTACTAAATTTCTTGGTATCCCTTATTAAAAATACTAAAGAAATGGCCTCCTACATGAATGGTCCCAAATGCTGGAGTGTTGCTATTGTGAAGCGTGTTGTGTTTTGGATCATGAGGATAGAATACTGTAGTATTGTTTTAATAAGGGTTGTCACAAATTATAAATTAGGATTGTTGTTTTCATGATGTTATTGTCATGACCTTTTTTTTACTGTTCATGTTCTGTCAAATCAAAACCTTCAGAAATACCAACCATCCTTATTTAGAATAACCATTTTTCAGCAAAATATTGCCAGTTTTCTACTTTTCCCCCTCCAATACTCTTTCCTAGTCCAATACATGTCAATGAAGTTTAAGAATACGTCCCTGTATTCCTATTAATAGTTTTCAAATGTTGGCAAGTATGAGCACTATACATAAACTGATGGTAGCACATCAGTAACCATACCAATTTCTGTCCCAACTCCCGTTTGACTGGAGGGTGTTTGTGACGGGTTGGATCACAGAAACTCCCTTGGGAGCTGCCACCCAATGTGCAAAGACTACCCCTGCTTCTGTTTTCCCTGCCAGCTCAGGACTCCAGCACCCTGTCTTGCTGAGCCAGACACTCCTGTCTGGCTCCAGACACAGACCCAGGGTCTGAATCACTTGTCCCAAAGCTGCAAGTTAACCTGAAAACAGCTCACAGTAGTGTGCTTGTCTTTAGCACTCAGATGCCCAACTCCCAATGGGGTCTAAACCCAGATAAATTCGTTTTACCCTGCATAAAGCTTATGCAGGGCAAACTCATAAATTGTTCGCCCTCTATAACACTGATAGAGAGATATGCACAGCTGTTTGCTCCCCCAGGTATTAATACATACTCTGAGTAAATTACTAAATAAAAAGTGATTTTATTAAATACAGACAGTAGGATTTAAGTGGTTCCAAGTAGTAACAGACAGAACAAAGTAAGTCACCAAGCAAAATAAAATAAAATGTGCAAATCTATGTCTAATCAAACTAAATACAGATAATCTTACCCCCAGAGATGCTTCAGTAAGTTTTTCTCAGACTGGACACCTTCCAGGCCTGGGCACAATTCTTTCCCCTGGTACAGCTCTTGTTGCAGCTCAGGTGATAGCTAGGGGATTCTTCATGATGGCTCCTCCACCCCCTTATTCTCTTCTACCCCTTTATATATCTTTTGCATAAGGCGGGAACCCTTTGTCCCTCTGGTTTTCCACCCCCACCCCCCCCTCACTGGAAAAGCACCAGGTTAAAGATGGATTCCAGTTCAGGTGACATGATCACATGTCACTGCAAGACTTCATTACTCACTTGCCAGCACACACATATACAGGAAGACTCACAGGTAAATACAGCCATCTGCAGACAATGGGAGTCATCAAGATTCCAAACCATCCTTAATGGCCCACACTTTACATAATTACAGTAGGCCCTCAGAGTTATGTTTTATATTTCTAATTTTAGATGCAAGAGTGGTACATTTCTACAAATAGGATGATCACACTCAGTAGATTATGAGCTTTGTAATGATACCTTACAAGAGACCTTTTGCATGAAGCATATCCCAGTTACATTATATTCACTTATATTTTTATAAAACCATATAGACTGCACAACGTCACAGTGTTATAACAGAAAGAGAGAGTTTAAACATACATGTCCCAAAACATTGCCAACTAGTGATGAAAAACTAGATAGCTGTATTTCTCCTCAGGACCGTAACTCTTCTGTAAAATACAGTGTTTTTTTCTTTAATGCATAATAATAATTAATAATAAAACCACACAAATGTTTCTCTCTCTCTCACACACACACACACATTTGAGAGTGCTGTCACTTTAAATGTCACTCAAGCCTCCCTCTTCTTCCACATCACTCCCAGTAGCCATATAGGAACGTCTCATGAGGATGAAGATTGTGTGAGAATAAGCATCATTAGTACAATAAAAGCTTTATCTACCCCACAGCTTTTACAGCTTCAAAACCAGCTGCAGGGAACTTGGCCCTCTGTGGATCAAGACCAAGGTAGCAGCCAACAGCAAGACCCCTGTGACCATTTTTCAAAGCGGAAAAAGCTTTCTACTTTTAGCTTGAATATAGTGAAAATAACACAACTGTAGATAAACAGTAGTTTTTAATGCTTCAGAATTGGGAATAGGGAATTGCTGTGTTCTGAGACACAAATTCAAGATGGTGGATGCTTTTGCAGATGTGAAAGCAAACTTTACACTACAAAAATCCCAAATGCTTCATACCGCAGGGGAAAATATCATAATAAAGCACTTTCTAATTACTTCAGATAAATTAAGTTTTATTAGGTTATGTGGATTAAGATCACTGGGCTCGATATTCCTCTCCTGTGGCAGAAACTCACAAGAAGAGAAAGGCTTTCCTGGAAACCATATAAGGTCACTTTTTAGAGGTTCCTCCACATCCTATCCTGCAAGAAGAGGAATTTTCACTCATTTAGAACAGGAGTACTTGTGGCACCTTAGAGACTAACAAATTTATTAGAGCAGAAGTGGGCTGTAGTCCACGAAAGCTTATGCTCTAATAAATTTGTTAGTCTCTAAGGGTAGGTCTACACTTACCCGGTAGTTCGGCGGCGAGCGATTGAACTTCTGGGTTCGACTTATCACATCTTGTCTGGACGCGATAAGTCGAACCCGGAAGTGCTCGCCGTCGACTGCGGTACTCCAGCTAGACGAGAGGAGTACCGCGGAGTCAACGGGGGAGCCTGCCTGCTGCGTGTGGACCGAGGTAAGTTCGAACTAAGGTACTTCGAACTTCAGCTACGTTATTCACGTAGCTGAAGTTGCGTACCTTAGTTCGAATTAGGGGGTTAGTGTAGACCTGGCCTAAGGGGCCACAAGTACTCCTGTTCTTTTTCGGGCATAAGCTTTCGTGAGTAAAAACCTCACTTCTTCGGATGCATCCGAAGAAGTGAGGTTTTTACTCACGAAAGCTTATGCCCAAATAAATCTGTTAGTCTTTAAGGTGCCACCAGACTCTTTGTTGTTTTTGTAGATACAGACTAACACGGCTACCCCCTGATACCTGTTCTTTTTGCGGATACAGACTAACACGGCTGCTACTCTGAAACCTTTCACTCATTTAGTGTGGGAAGGGGCTGAGGTCCTCAACCCCCACTGATCCCCAGAATCCAAAAGAAAGCAGAAGGCAAGCACGAGGATCCTAGAATTGTCTTCATTGCCTCCAGGTCCTTTCCTCTCCTGCAGACAGCTTTCTGCCATTGCCTGTCCATTCCATATCTGTATCCTACAACCTCTTCATGGGGGCTAGCAGCCAATGAGGAGTTGTTAATGTTGCTTCTGTGAGGGGCAGTGGGATCCATGGGATAGGACACTGGACTGGGGAGTCAGAAGTCTTGGATTCTAAAGCAGACTTTGCTATTGACTCATTGTGTGTCCTTGCGCAAATCACTCAACCACTCTGTGCCTCAGTTTCCTCGTCTGTAAAATGGGAATAATAATGCTTGCTCACTTGTGGAAAGTGCTTTGGGGACCTATGGATAAAAGCCACTATTTATGTATTATTATTATTATTTTATTTATTTGTTATAGCAGGGTTACCTTCCACTCAGCTATCTTCCCTGTCTGGTGTTCTCTGGCTCTGGTCCCCTGTTTGTCCTGCAGAGGCGGGTGCATGCTGCTCATCTCTCCGGTTGTGTTGTGGATTGGGTCCGTGATGTGCAGTAATAAGAGAACAAGTAAAGTTATTTTTGATTAAGAAATGAGCTGCCTGGATTTTATCTCATTAATTTGAGCCATTTGAGGATGCCCACCCTGATTATTTCCATGCCTTTTCTCCCCTCCAGCTGTCAACTTTGCTACAGCCTACCTTCCTGTTGATCCCACCCAACTCCCAATAGGTACCCTGGGACACTTCCACACTCACCGCAGTCTCAAATTATCTACACCTCTCCCCCACACACAGCCCTCCTTTATTCTTTCCATTCAAAACTCTTGTTGCTGTTTTTGACTTGTTCTTCCCAATTTTTTGTGTGTTGGTCGTACTGGTGCTGGTTTAGCATCTTGAACATTTGGGAGTTTTAAGTGAGGTTATTTGCACCACTGATTGGGGGTGTTAGATTTGTCAGGGCTGAGGAGCAGTGATTTATTGAAAGGGATTGTGTTTTCATTTGGATTTAGTTTTTGATCCTTTAGTGCTTTGTGATGTGTTTTGACTAAAGTGGCAACAAAGAGTTGAAACCATGAGTCTCAAGCTTGACACCCGGAAAAATGGAGGCAAACAAAAGTTTTTGGAGATTTCTGAAAATTTTCACATATATGACCAAAAAGGTCTATTCCGCCTCTTAGTGGTTTGATTCTCTGGACCAAATTCTGCACTGACTTACATCCCATGCAGTCCCACTGTCACCACTATGCTGCCCACTCTCCCCCACTTTGATCATTATTTTATCTCCTACAAACTAAAAAATATCTCTCGTTGGTCAGGAGGTGGCGCTCTCACTGTTAGCCTGGCCAAGACCTGAGAACACTTTGGATGTGGGAACAGGCAGTACATTCCCAGAGCCACTGCATATCTATCTGGTGAAAGTCACTTAACTTGACAGTGCACTGGACAAAAGAACCTTTGAAAGCAGCTGTGTGTCCTTTGTTGTTATTTCTTTCTTTTTAAGTTCTCAAGATGTCTGTGAAATGCAATCCCTAACTGGCAAAAGAAAAAAATGGTGATTTTACACTTCTCCCCCCAACCCCCTGTTCTGCCACATCATGGACTAAGAAAAAGGACAACTACTCAGAAAGGCTCCCTAGTGACCCCTTGTGTCACGTTGTTGATTGTTCTTATTCCCACAACTTCTATACCAGTCACTGAACTGTGACACTGCATCAAAATCATGGAAATAAGGCACTTTTACTTCAGTACAGCTTCTCAAAACTCACTTAAATTAGGTGCTGAGTGTGTGTGTGTGTGTGTGTGTGTGCGTGTATACACCAAACTGAAAGAATCTTGGTATATATACTTACCTTTTGGGGGGAAAAATCACATTTATTTTTAATTTTCCCTTCCTTGGTTACACAAACGCAATGTAAACATGCTTTTCAAAATTCAGAAGCTGTCTGTTGGCTTCCCAGATGGCTGCAGTTCAATAGTTTTTTGTTTGTTTGTTTGTTTTTTCATGATTTCCTCAGCCTCTTCTTGCACAGTGCTAAACAGCCATTATGCCTTTTGCCTGCACATTGAGATTCATCTGCAGGCTCTAAACTGCCTCAAAAATGCTTCAATTTTACATGAGCACTAAGCTGGGGACTGGGAAGCATTACCCAGTGCTGAAGGCCCAGATCATTAGAAAGAGCATGTAAATCCTCTGAACCAGAAATAAAAAGTGCATAGATTTTCTTTGTGAAGTCTCAACTGCAGCTTTATGTAAAACATGAACCTCTGGCAGGTTTTTTTCTGGCCTCTTTAAAAAAACAAAAACACAAAACATCACACACACACCAACCACAGAAAAAGCATTGGGCTTTCTGTCTAGAACTGGAGTAACTAATACAGTCACTCTCTGTCATGCCTTTCCCTCTGAACGTCCTCTTTCCCATGCTCCCTTTTAGTGGTACCAGTCCTTCAAAGTATTGCTAAGGGACCACCAAATGTGACTGCAGTGACTGCTGAATGACAGGAACCCCTGAGCTGCTATGGCTTGACACAAATGTAGATGTGTTCGTGGACGAGAGCCCTGTATTATTTCAGAAATTATAGATTCCTATGTAAGTATAGATGAACACTTGTACTGAGATTTCTAGAGAGATAAATTGTAGTAGGATTATTAATTTGCACCAAGGAGAGGGAAGAAACCCAAAAAGCATGAGCATATGGCACTAAATGTGTGAGAGAATCACTCATTTTTGGTGCATTTTGTAGACGTTTTGCACCAGTAGGGTGGAACTGGAAATTGTCTCTATAGAAGGATTTTTGTTGTGTATTTCCTGTGTGTGTGGAAATATTTTTAACAGCAAATAGCCAGCTCAATGTTGTTTTAAAGATCTTCAGCCTCACATGTCTGCCGAGGGGGGGGTGGGTCTGTGTTACTGGGGCTCTTCTACAGCTACCACAAACATGCAGTAAAACCTGAACCGTCAAATTCTGTTCCTGTCTGCACAGACAGTCCCCTGGCAGCTAAGCTGGTACAGGTTTTCTGCACAAGGGGGAGGGAGCAAGATTTGTAGAGGGGATGCAAGAAAAGGAGGGCACTTAGAACCAGAAAATCAGGTGCTACACTAGCCACAAGACAGGCATAGCCTCTGCTGAGCATCTCCAGAGCCACTCTGTGACCTGAGGAGAAAGGATTCCTTTCCACTTTCCCTTTAGAGTCTACCCCAGCTACAGGGCCAGCTCCAGGGTTTTGGCCGCCCCAAGCAGCCAAACAAACAAACAAAAAAGCCGCGATCGCGATCTGTGGCAGCAATTCGGCGGGAGGTCCTTCGCTCTGAGCAGGAGTGAGGGACCGTCTGTCGAATTGCCGCCAAACAGCTCGACGTGCCGCCCCTATCCGAAGTGGCCGCCCCAAGCACCTGCTTGGTAAGCTGGTGCCTGGAGCCGGCCCTGCCCAGCTACTTGGCCTCTGGATTAGGATTAGAATTTGTGCCTCAGTTTAGAATTTGTCCCTCTGTGCTCTATGTAGAATATTTGTGAGATCATGATAATAACAAAATTGTATATATTCCTCTCTTTGATCATGATGTATAATATTCCTCTCTCTGGTCTTCTGTAGCAGTCCAGATGTGTGGATAAAGTTCTTCCCTGCCCGCAGGCAGAGACAGTACAGTTAGACCTTTTGATGATATCATCCCCTTTAGACACAGGTTGTTCTTGGCTCCCAGACCCCGTTACCTCTGTCTCGAGCAGGTGGAACATCATTACCTTTGGAGCTGAGAGAAAGGCATGAACACAGAAAACAATGCAATAGGCCTAATAGCATTTCTGCCCAGGCACTGGTCTGCAGCTTTGCATAATACCACCTGAGGCACTGGCAGCTTTGCACACAGAGCAAAACAAATTGTTCCTCCTTTTTCAGCTACAGAAGCCGCCCCGGCCCCTGGAACAGGAAACATTCCTCCCTACCTGTTCCCACTTGAGCAGCAGCAACCCACTGCCCTCAGAAGGAAAAGCTGAATGAGATCCAGCTGCTCTCTTAGATCCTCCAGAGGGATTTCAGTCCAAACTCTGCCTCAGAGTCTGTGGAGCCTATGAAAACTGCCTTTATGGCATTCAGGGAAAAGGGACTAAGCTAAGAAAGAGAGAGAAAGTGACTCTCCTCTTTCCAGCAGCCTTCCACCTTGTGATACCCTCAGACAAGCACCAGTTACCAGTGATCCTCAGGCTACTTCCATTACAAAAAGGGAGTCCTAGGAAACAAGAAGGGTAGGGGGAGAGCCACAGGGATGATGAGGGCCAGAGGCTGATCAGGAAATGCCTGATCCCCACCCCTAAGGGAAATGGGAATTCAGGTTCTTCCAGGGTTTACCTTCACCTGGTAGCTCTTGGCTCTAACTGCCTTGTCTTCACTAGGATGTTTCTTCAGGTTAGCTGACTCGAGTTAAGAATGCACCTTTTTTCCTAGTGAGGACAAGGCTACACAGGGCACAACCATAGCTGGAAGCTATTCATTTAAAAATCTGAGCTAATAGTTACAGAAAATTGTTTGCAGTATGCACCTAGTTCCTCAGTGTGCCATTAGCCAAGCAGCCATTACTGGGAAGTCAGAAAGAGCAGATGCATGCAATAACAGGGTGCATGGTTGTTGGAGTTTTAAATCACTTAGCTTTATTATTTATTTATTTCCAAATATTTTTATTTCTTATTTCTTTGTTGTTAAGATTGCAGTTGATGTGTTTAGAAAATGAAGTATACAGGAGGCATGCCATCATGCAATCATCTCTGTCCCAACAGAATGCAGAGAGAACATTTTTCTCAGCAAGAATCATTATATTTGAAGCAGTCCTATTTGTGCTCAGCCTATTTATTAATTTTTGAAACACCAGACACCATAACAGAAGTACTTTGAAGCGTTTGAACAGAGTCCTTTATGGCTGTGACAGACCCATCTCTGAAAGATTATAAACAAGTTTCCATCGTCACAGAGTATTGATTTAACTTATTATTTATTATAAAAAGAATATTTCATCGAGTAAAATTATTCAGGTCCCCCCTCCCAAAAATGGACTGTTTACTGAGTCTATGACTGAACAGTACATCAGATAGATATTCTGAGTCACCTCTAAGTGAAAATGTTGGCCATACTCTGCTTGAATCACTACATTTTACCACATGAGACCAAATATAGCACTAGGTGAACCTTTTATTAAGTACATCTGCAGTCATATCACTTTGAGCTGTGCTCTTGGCCAGTTTGATAAGATAGGGAAAATTCTGCCTTTTTTGGATGAGGCATAAAGCTGATTCTGAGTAACTGCCAATTATAAGTGCTGTTGGAGTTGAACAAATATGGATGAAATCCTGGCCTCATTGAAGTCAATTGCAGAACTCCCATTGACTTCAGTGGGGTCAGGATTTCACCTGTGCAGGCAGCTATGAGACATCATAGTCTAGTCCTAGTGGCTAGAACAGGGATCTGGGGAACATAAAACAGGGGTTCTATTACAGGCTCTGGCACTGATTTATTTTGTGACCTTGAGCAAGTCCCTTTACCTTACTCTGTGTCATTTTCACTATCTGTGAAATGCAGATGTACATATTTACGCACCATTGTAGTGTACCTTAAGATCTTTGGTTGGAAGGCACTATGTAAGTGCAAGGTATTACTAACGTAGTTATTTACAATGCACATATCACACAATATTTCGTTGCCCCAGACATGGTGGGTGACAAGTTGCTATCTCCTGGGAGATGCATTCTCTGGCATATTTGATTACTAGTTGAAGAAGTAGCTCTTGGTCAATTGAAAGCACAAAACCACAAAATAGAATCCATTAAAGAAAAAATTACACATACAGATTCTCAGAATTTGGAAACTGAGTTTATACTTGCAGCTGAACACACACACACACACACACACACACACACACACACACACACACACACACACTTTTCCATATTCCTTAAATAACATCAAAATAAGTTTTGGCCCAAAGGAGCTCTGGAGAGTGCAGATATTAACCCTGCTCACCTGGACAGATTCCGAGCTGGATAATTAAATTCTGCTTTGCTGAAATTCCTCTTAGACTTTCAAATAAATACAGTATTCTTCATTGCCTATCCTAAACTATTGTATAGGGTTGCTGTGCCCGATAAAACAGTTGTTGGGTTTCACCACAAGAGTGAATGAATTTTAATGGTGGGCACAGTGAGATATATAGAATAGTGTAAGTGATATTTATTCTGCCATGGAAATCATTAGGAGTTTGTCCATTTAATTCAATGGGCGCAAAATAGAACCTATTAATTGTTATTACTGTTACTAATTATATAATACCATAATATTATATGATTACATTACATTTATGGACATTTTAAAAAAAGAGATACAGCTCCTGCCTTTGAAGAGCACATAATCTACCCATAGTTTACTTAACCAGTGAATATATTAAGCACTTTGGGATCATCAGAATGTGCCTTTGCTAGACTGTGTATCTAGAATGCAAGTTATAGTAAAGGGCTGTGTCTATAATAATTCCCTGCCTGCTGTCCCTTTGCTCCAGGAGAGGCATGTAGTGTGGGTGAATAGTACTAGATTGACAGCCCTGGAGATGGAGGCCTTCTCTTAATTCACAGAACTGGTGTAAAACAGGCACTTTCAGTGCTAGTTGTCCTTAACCTCATCATCAATATGCCTCAGCCCTTACCTGGAGGGACAACCTGGAGGGGTAAGAAGGTTGTTCAGTCCTTGGGATCTCTGCTGAAAGTGCCAAAGTGTGTGTGGGCAGATTTTAAACTCCAACAACCATGCACCCTGTGATTGCTGTGTGTAAATATCTCTGAAACTAAACAGTTTCAAAGTCATCTTCTCTTTCTCAGACTTCTTTCATAATTTAGATTATCCAAATCCACAAGACAGAATTCTAAGCAAGTATTTCTCTCCTTTTCTTTGTTCTCCCTTCTGAACTTTCGCATTTTCTCTTATTTCAGTTTCAAAACTTTGAGCAGTTCTTGGGGCTCCCTTGCAATTTTTCAAGTTGTTTACTGAGGTCAGAGATCAAATACTTGTGAATTAAAAATGGGAAGGCATGTTTTTATGGATCGCTTTCTTTCTGATAGGTTTCAAAGTAGCAGCCGTGTTAGTCTGTATCCGCAAAAAGAACAGGAGTACTTGTGGCATCTTAGAGACTAACAAATTTATTTCAGCGTAAGCTTTCGTAGTCTACAGCTCACTTCTTCAGATGCATAGGGTGGAACACACAAACAGAAGATATTTATACATACAGAGAACATGAAAAGGTGGAAGTACGCATACTAATTGTAAGAGGCCAATCAATTGAGATGAGTTATCAGTAGCAGCAGAAGAAAAAACTTTGAAGTGATAATCGAGATGACCCATAGAAGGTGTAAGGAGAACTTAACATGGGGGGGAGGGGGAGATTCAATTAGTGTAATGACCCAACCATTCCCAATCTCTGTTTAGACCTAAGTTAATTGTGTCTAATTTGCATATTAATTCGAGTTCAGCAGTCTCTCTTTGGAGTCTGTTTTTTAAGTTTTTTTGTTGCAAAACTGACACCTTCAAGTCTGTCACTGAGTGATTAGAGAAGTTGAAGTGTTCTCCCACTGGTTTTTGAATGTTATGATTCCTGATGTCAGATTTGTGTCCATTTATTCTTTTGCGTAGAGACTGTCCAGTTTAGCCAATGTACATGGCAGGGGGGCATTGCTGGCACAAGATGGCATATATCACGTTGGTAGATGTGCAGGTGAACAAGCCTGTACATTCATAAGATGTCATTATCAGTTCTTATACAAAACTGATTCAAATGGCTTGACTTTCTGCTTTGACTTCGCACTTTAAGGCTCCACACCACCACCACCCTGCGGCAAGTGTGTGTGGGAGGTGGTAATGGGTCACAACACCCACTCATTCGTGGATGGCTGCATCCAAGGTCTGGGTAGCCTGCACAGGGGTAGAAGTGTATATTCCCCTTATGTTCCTAGGTGAGCATGCAGGCCAAGGGATAAACCTCAAACTAGGAGATAGTACAAGCAAAAATTCCCCATCCCCACCAATCATCTTCTTGCTATTTATTTCCATGAAAGAGAGTAGGAGCTATGCTGTAACCACAGCAGGGAAGCTTTTAATAAAGATGGTATCTTTATTTATTGAATTTACATACAGTATATGGAACCTATCAAACATTCTAGCTGCCCACAAATGCATTCAATTATCTCCCTACAATTGGGTTTGTTATTGCATAACTATAAAATAGGAAGGCATCTGCTTCTGGTGGTTCATGTTTGAATTTATGCAAATATATTAATTTATGCAAATTTGCAATTTACTGGAGTTTTGTCAGGCTATCGGCAGGTATGCAGTTGTGAATGGGGCTTTATTCTGTGTTGTGGATACCTGTATGCTGGGAACTTGACTGAAACTATCAACTCATTTCACAGTAGAAATGAAACATCTGTGGGATGGTAACGTGTTTCAGTTATTACTGATACGGGGTGGATTTGAATTGGTGTCCTAGAAGTTAAGTGCTCCATAAGCAACTACCAGTCGTCCGAGCTATTGAATCCTCCTTTGTGTGTGGTGCATGTGTGGTAGACACACAGGGGTAAGTGTTTAAAAATGGCTTCCAATTTTGTGCTCACGAGTATGTGCATCCGTATATAGTCAGGCAGGTAGACATAGAACTGAATGTCCAAACAGGCACACTCAGAATCTGTGAGAGCAAATATAGAAGCCATCTAAAAAAAATTGGGCTATAAAGCATGTGTGGTGTGGAGCAAATTCTACGCTGACTTACATCCCATGCAATTCGTGAGGTGGTATGAGGTGTAAATCAGTGCAGAAGTTGGCCCAGTGTGAGTATAAAGGCTGGGTTGCATTTAAACCAGGATATGTGTAGTTCTGTAAAAAACAAAGGACTAAAAAAGCAGTGGGGGATGTAGAGGAAATTAGTTTATTCTACTGTTACGGTCAGTCTCTTGGTCTCATACAGTGTTTAACGGGATGTTGTCAGGATTTAACATCCACGTTTTGACCTACCTTAAAAGTTACATTGCAAATCAACTGAGTCCTTAGAACAACATTTGTAATGCAAAAGGTGGCTCGTGAGGAACATTACGAAATGAATTCAACCTGTTTCCTGTGATTGAATAGTAGAAGCACTTCCAGTAGTGGTAAGATCAAGATCTCGCTTAGAAGTCCTCCTGTCAAGGTTATCATGCTATTATTATTCTCCTGAGAGGTTTTTAAGCAGTACAGTACGGGATGAATGTAGAGAAACTGTATCAGGTCTTCTGTGGGACCTATACAGCATCATTTCAGCATGATAATAGGTCAGCTGCTGTCTGAGATACCTCAAATTAAATGTTTCCTAACACAATTAGGAAGTGTGACCATGGTAAGGATTATTTTTTAAGTGACACCAATAGGATTCTGACCTGTTACAACACAGAGGAAAATTACCCCATTTCTAGTTGTATGACCCTACAGCCAGATTCTGCCACCTTTTCTTAGGTCGAGTGGTACTTTACTAGGTAAGAAGTTCCTTTTCAATCACTGGGACTCCTTGTGAAATGAGGCACTACTGAGCATGAGTAAGGCCAGCAGAATCTGACCCTTACAGTGTGTGAAAGTTCAGGAGGAATCGCGCAGGGTCACCTTCTGCCAGATGTGCCAACTCTGTGAATTAATCACGAGAGATGCGATTTCAAAGTAAAATGAAGCCTGACTCATGATCTCAGTATAGAACACTCAAAGGTGTTCTCGCCCGAGATCATGAGTCAGGCTTAATAATTTTACTCAGAAATTGCTGTCAGCCCCAGTGGCTGGGGCCTCCTGCTGCCAGTCAGAACCAGTGCTTACTCACACAGACTAGTACCTTACTCCATAAGTAATCAGTGTGGTTCCTAATGGAGTAAGGTGCTACTTAGCAAAATTAAGAGTGTCAGAATCTGGCCCATAAATTTCTACAGTCACTACCTATACATATAGCATATCGTCCCAGCTAATGTTTCAGCAACTGATTTGATCTTCTATATATGCTAGAAAAAATGTTTAGCTTAGAGCAGGGGTTCTCAGACTTTTGTACTGGTCACCCCTTTCACACAGAAAGCCTCTGAGTGCGACCCCCCTTACACATTAAAAACACTTTTTTATATATATTTAACACCATTATAAATGCTGGAGGCAAAGTGGGGTTTGGGGTGGAGGCTGATAGCTCGTGACCCCCCCCAACCATGTAATAACCTCGCGACACTCTGAAGGGTCCCGACCCCCAGTTTGAGAACCCCTGGCTTAGAGACAGATGTAATCATATGGTGATACTGTATTTATGATCACATCCTTTTAAGCACAAACGGAAAATGTGCTTCTAGATGGCTACCACACAATTTGTGAGAGCAAAAGACTTTAAACAACCTGAAACCTGTGAGCGTTTGTTATGTCCTAGAAAAGCAGTGCCTAGATGAGCTTGTTGCTATTAAATGGAGAATGTATTAAGAACCAAGAGATAAAAGTTATGCCAGTGTATTTAATGGATGTTATTGTCATGATGTATATTTCGTATCTTCAACATATCAGAAAACTGGATTTGCATCCAGAATTTTAATCCATTTTGTAATCATTATTAACCAGTACTCCCCTTTCATTATAAGACTACTTGCTTTAGCCCTATAGTAACCTAACTCTCTGCTCCATCAAATTCCATTATAATCAGCCTCGTTGTAAAAACATAATATTGTAACATTCAAACTGCTAGGCTCTTGAGGCTATAAAAAGTGGGAATGTACTGAAGTGAGATCTTTAGACTAGCAGCAATTGCACTGTGAAAACATAACCCCTTTTGTGCACATCCTGTATATATAAGCTATTTTCCCCTTATAGATAGACGATGAACAGCCCTGGACCACTTTTGGAGCCAATTGAGCTCTTCCAAGCAAAGCAGTTTTAGAAGGTGGCATTTGCCACATTTCCAAATATATATGCCATATTTTGTTTTTACTTCATCGAAGTACAGCAACCAAATTTTGAGTGTTTAATTTCAAGGAGAAAAGCTAGTATGTATTTTCCTCAAAATAGCTTATAATTTCCTGGGCAAACATGTCAAAGATAAGGAAATTAAAAAGATGGTAGGCTATATAATACCTAGCAGGAAAATGCATCTAATTATAAAGAGTTCCTACCAAAACTCTGTATGATATTGCATGCTTCAATTCCTGTTGTTGTTTTTTATGATGTTACATTGTTAACCGAGTTTTGGATGGAAAGAGTGTGCAGCATAAATGACAGTATACAACTGTGCACAAATATTAATTAATCATCAGCTTCCTGAATGGAGCCTCTATGAGGCTGGAGGCAAAATCAAGGGTTTGCTTGGCTTCCAGAGCATGCAGTGCGCTCTGTGCTGTACAATTGGGAACATTCATGTTATAAATATCACCTTGTAATTCATGTTGTAAGAGGCTGGGGGTAGCTGGCCTGAAAGTCTGTGTTCAGCAGAAAGACTCATAACCCCTGTGTTAGTTATTCAGTGATGGGGACAAACTATGCAGACTAAGATCAAGTATCTTTTAATTAAATTTCCTGGCTTTACAGTAAGGAAAAAGAAAATCAGTCACGCTATACAAAATATTTGTATGTGAGGTTTATATACTTAAGGTCCTTTGTTGGACTAAGTTTTAGAAATGGTGATGATTTTTTTTTTTATGGATGGACACACTCTACAAGTTTCTTGAGACTTTGGCATTAGCAACACAGAGCAAATATGTTAAAAAGTGGTGCATAAATCCCCCCCCCCCCACACACACACACACTCACACCTTGGCTGCCATTTTAAAACTGAAGTGAAGAACATTTTCACAGGGTTGGTGAATTGTAAGGGTGGGATCACGCAAAACACGGAGTATGTCAATTGGTGTTAAAAAGTCAGCATCTTACCAACAGGTTTTGCAGTGGTATCTCAGATACCACAATATTTCCTTGTACTTAGAATAGGAAAAAATGTTTCACTGTGTGGTAACTGGGGAAATGTTAGGTTTGTAATGGCAGTGACAGCGTTATCATCACTGTTGTTTTCATTGCAGATTTTTGAGGATTGCATTAAAATGCATTATTAGCGTATATGGGGGAAGACGTTAGGGGGCAATGCAGAGCACAGTGGTGTGCAATACTGTAGTGCAGAGTAGACCCTTGTTCTGGACAGTATTGTTCAAAACAATACTGCTTACAATTATTAAACTGCAGGGTTTGAGACCACCAGTGTAGACAACTGTTATATTTTTATGAGGGGTGAAGCCACGGTGCTGTGCACAATTTAGTGTTTGAGTGAACAAGAGTTGCTCCATCAGCATTCCAAAACAGGATGATATAGTTTTTTAAAGGAGGAGACTTGTATTTTTACACAGCTCCCGATAGTGTGAGATGAGAAGCATGTTTCGTATTAAAATTGTACTGTGCCAGCAATGGAGCTACTCTGGCTTACGCTAGCTGAGAATCTGCCCAATATTTAGATGTATAATGTGTGTGTGTGTGTGTGTGTGTGTGTGCACGTATACATGATATAAATGAGTCTTGCAAAATATTCACTTGTTCACTCACCTATAATGTTGTTGGGTGAGTAAAATGTTGTTGTTTTTCTTAACAGTCTCCTCGTGATAAGGGCTGTTGAGTAGATTATCAGCCAGGGCTCAGAAGAGTTTAACAAGCATTCTCGCATGCGCGCTCTCTCTAATATATTACTCTGAACAATAGCTTCACCAACTCTAATACACTCGGGATATTAATTGTATCCTGACAGGTTTGATTGTTCGGGAAGTGAGCATTGAGATTTCCCGTCAGCAGGTGGAAGAACTCTTTGGACCTGAAGATTACTGGTGCCAGTGTGTCGCTTGGAGCTCTGCCGGCACTACTAAGAGTCGAAAGGCCTATGTTCGCATTGCATGTGAGTACCTCTTCTCTGCGGGTGAAGTGACTCTGGTTTGTTTGGGTGGGAACTTTTGCTTCTAACCACACACACTGAATAGGCCTTGAATCTTCTGTGGTGGTTGATGCAGCATGTCAGACTTCAGACCACCAGTATTGCACTTAGATGTGTCAGTTCATCATTTCTTCTGTTTCTGAGAGCCAGACTTGCATCCTCCTCCTTCCAGGTTTATGAAAAAAGAAAGCCAACAACAACAAATTATTTGTGAAGTTCTGCAGTGATCCTGACCCAAGGAAAGTGTTTGCAGCTAATAGGCTGGAATTTATCAAAGCAAACCCTGTGATGGGATAAGAACAATTCCCTGTGTCTCTGCAGCCATTTAATAATGCTGCTTTTGCCTGACAAACAAACAGAGACCAAATTTAGCATATCACTGTAATCAGAGAGGAACTATGATAGCAAACATAGGCATCTTAACTCTTAACATTTCATCCTTGCTATGCATGGTTACTAATCTCAATATTTATTTTAAATCCTTTCTCCACTCTCACTCCACCCACAAAAAAAAACAGGACAACCAATTTCCAGACAATAGATCTTCAGTTGACAATACAAATATTTAATGTTCATTAATGTTCAAAAAGGGGCTTGTCTTTGTACAGCATTTGCAGCGGGGATTCCCATTTCCCTTTCATGTGGATTAAGTGAGTTTTATTTAATACAATGCAAGCAAGCTGTGTAATTCAGAAATTATTTCACCTGCCTTTGGAAAAAGGAACAAAGAAACATCGTTTGGTGTACCCGCAGCTGGATACTTGTCAGGCTTGTCTATACTGAATATAGCCTGACATTTTAGAACAAGAGAAGAGAATTCCTCTTCCAGGAAAAAGAACATCTCCCTTACCAACACCTTTAAGAAGGAAGACTAAGGAAGGACTGTTTGCTTATCATTTTGCTATGAAATAGTGTCCTCTCAAGCCATTACAAATGGCTTTTTAGGACTCCATCCCACTCTCAATGAAGTCACTTGGATTGAGGCTGCTGAGTGCACTTACAAATCGAGCCACTTTTATTTACATGTCTAGGTACAGATTTAGGAGGCTAATTTTAAGTACTCAAGTTGAACACTTTGACCTAAGCTACTTGACTAGAAATGGATCTTGCCTACACATTTTTGATATTAAAATGGATCTGGAGAAGAATCTCCCCAGAGTTCAGTGGAGTTTGGATGCAAGGTTTTGGCCTCATCCCTCATACAGACACAGACAACTTGTAATCAGTTTATCAGATATTATTGCATCAGATAATAACACCTGGCTCTTATGTAATGCTTTTCATCAATAGAGCTCAGAGTTTTATATAGAGAAGTCAGTACCATTATTAGAACTGAGCAAAAATTTTTAGACGAATAGTTTATTCACCAAAAAATACAGTCTTGGATTGACCAAAACTATTCATGATTTTGGGTTGAATTTAGCAAAAAGTTTTGACCAAAAAAAACAGGGGGAAATCAGAAAAAGTCCAAACATTTCATTTCAACGTTTTTGAAACAAAATGTTGTGACTTTTCATTTTGAAACACTGTTTGTTTAGAAATTTAGCTAGGCTTACTTTATTAAAATAAAGATAAAAAAATCCACAAAGAAAATAAAATATTTTGTTTTGGGTTGCATAATACAAGTCATTTAACCTGAAACAAAACATTTTTGCTTTTTCGTTTTGGCAAGAAAAATAAAAAAATTCTGTTTCAGGTGAAACCAAAACAAATTTGTTTTCTTATTTTTATTTTGGTTCAACTACAGAACCGAAAAATGTATTATTCACTCAGTTCTAATAATTGTCCCCATTTCAAGGATGGGAAAATTGAGGTCCAGAGGTACATTGACTTGCCCAAGGTCCCAGCAGATAAGTGGCAGAGTGAGGAGTAGAACCTGAGTCCCCTTCTGGTACTTTATTAGGTCATGGTGCTCTTAGGAGTAGTTAGGCACTTCACTATCACAGGAATACTATAAATATCTGTATAGACAGAATCTGCATTGAATCCCAATTTCCCCTGATTCTGGAGTGCTTCATACATGGCATCTTGTATTGAATCCTTTTCTAGGGGCAAACAAACATTTCTAGAGTTCTCTATGGTCTTTCTGACAGGAAAGCAGTGAACTTTAACTACCCATTCCAAATGTTAGCACTGTGCTTCAGAGAGCTTTAGCAATGTTTCAACAGCTTTTTTAGATTACAAAATCTGTATTAAATCACCTAGTAGATTTTGGTGCCCTGCCAGTTAGCACTTGACAGATGGCCATCATATTTACTTCAATTAAGGGTTTGAATATATATCAGATGAAGATAACAGGGCAATGTTAAAGTTACAGATGTGTAATTGCCTTTCATGAAATTATATATATATATATATACAGCAACTGCACTTTAGCCAAGAGTCTGTCAGTGATTTCATCATAAACTTTTATTTTCAGAGGCTTATAACTTAGCTGTAAAAAAAAAAAAAATCATTCTGGGTAGAAAATTGGCATCCAAGATCTTTGCTTGTGATTGATATTTTTGACCACATTTAAGAGAGAGAGGGAGAGAAAGTCAGTCTAGTAATTTTTATAGTGCTTAAGTGTATTTTTAAAAATGGAGGAATTGAGCCTATGAACTTTCAGTTTTGCTTTTTGATGATAATTTTTTGCATACTTTCCCTTGATTTGGGGCTTCTTGGACAATATGGCCCAGGCCTGTAGCCTCTATTCATGGGACTAAGAGCTCCAGTGTTGGGTATTTAGCCTGCAGATTTATACCAAGCAGTAAAAGCACAGTCCCAGAAAAATCATCTATTTTAAACTACAAAATTTTCAGCTGGCCTCATAGGTAAATAATAAATATTTGTATGGACTCTAAACACATACAGTATGTACATCAGTGAGTGGGGACTTTATTGTCTAAAATATAATAATAATTAGCCAAATTCTAATAATTAGCCAAATTAGCCAATTCAGTTATGCCAGTGTTAATCCAGAGTCGCTCAGTGGATTGACTCTGAATTGACACCAGCATAAGTAAGCCCTATTTCAGCAAGATACTTAAGCACATGCCTAACTTTAAGCAGGTCCCACAGGACTATTCCACTGCTTAAAGTTCCAGCTCAAGGATCAACGGCCAAGGTCTGCACTGTGCCAAACTTTACTGTTGTTTTCCTGAGACTTTTCCTACTCCAGCCCTATCAGGCTTCTGCTCTATCACACTTGTGAGTAAACCCTTCCTTAAGGCCCAGGATCCAGGCTTCTACTCTCCCGTGAGTCTTCTCCTTTCCCTTTCTAAGCCCAAAGAGTGACTGCCATCTCCTGCCCGCACTTCCTGACCTTATACCAGCCCTGCCTGCCCTTGCCCAGCTGGTCTTCATCCCTACTCAGTGCTTGATCATCAAGGCTAACTCCCCCTCGGGATGGCCTATCAGGTTACTTAACCCATCCTGGGCCACAATAACCCTCTCTGGGATAGTGTGGGGTGAACACCCCATCACACCTGTCTAGACTCAATTTGAAACATAACTAAAAATTCAATAGTAGCCATACCCATATAACTGTGAAATCTCAAATCCTACATCCTCTGGGCATGCCAAGATAGGCTGTGCATGATGACATATCACTAATCAGAAATACTAAGTGTGCCAACATTTAAAATAGGCAGTAGGAGGGTCCAGCATTGCTGCCTGAGGGAATGGTTACCCAAGAAGTTTATTGCAGTGCAGCTGCACCACTACTGTAAGCTCTCTAATGTAGGCGCTCTAAGCCAACGGGAGAGAGCTCTTCCATCAGTTTAATTACTCCAGCCTCCACAAGTGGCAGTAGCTATGTCAGTGGGAGAAGCTCTCCTGCCAACATAGCGCTGTTCACACTAGTTCTTATGTCAGTGTAACTTACGTTGCTCGAGGGGCGTGATTTATTCACACTGGTGAATTTCACAAGCTGGTGCATGTTGGGGAACCGTGGCCCGGAGTTAGGAAAGAGCCATCCTTGTGTTCCCCTGGTCATTATCTGAGACGAGCAATGGGTGGGGAAGGTCTTTACACTCTCCCTCGTATTGTGCACCTGCATAAAATCCCTGCAGAATCTGGCCCTGAAATTTGCCTGCAGTAAGCACACAATGCAAAGTTTTGAAGGAAACAAAACACAACGCAACTCTCTGTGGTGTTATGACATCGGGCCAGACATTTTTCATTTTTAATAAGTACAAAAAAGTGAAGGCTAATATATTTGGGGGAGGGAAACCCTACAGTGCTCTGTGTGCAACAGTTACTTCACATTAATAGCCGTCGCTGGTGATTTCAGCACAAGTCGTAGCGTACCCTGATGACATAATTAGCTCCTTCTAGCATGTTCAGAAGAAAGATACTTCTTTATTTTTCATTCTGGACCCCAGTGTTATTGCTTTGCAGGGTTGTAGAATTATTGTATCCTCTGGAGGACCAGTTCTGAAGTTCATTAAAATAAAACAAAAATTTGCATTCAACATCTCTGTTCATTGACCGTGTAATAGAATTAAGTGAAAAGTAATTTGAAAGTGTGAAGAATGTGCATCCTGGAAAAGCAGCTTGTATTTATTTAATTCAAGGTCAGGCATGTGTCGTAAAGGACATAACAACCTGGTCAATGGAAATTCGCTGCAAAAAGTCAATTGAAAAATCACATCAGCCAAGTAGAGAACTTCAGTTGGTCAAGAGGGAAGGCATCTTTAAATCTAGAGTAAAGAGTGGTGTTTTTCAGAGAGGTACACATGCTGGAAATTTAACCTGGAAGTGAAACTGATTCAGAACCCAAGGTTGTGACTTCTTTCAGTGTGTAGAACTGGGTGGTGTGATGTCTGCAGCTTTGGACCATTTGCAATTAAGATTTGGACCTTTCTCGTCGATGAAGGTTATTCCTGAATGGTGGAATGGAAACTTCATGATTTTCCCTGGAATTCTTCCACTGGAGAGTTTGGTCTCCCCACAACAAAGAGACTGGAAGGGGTTCACCTTTGTAAACTGGCAGATTCCCTAGGATCTGTTTAGACCTGAAAATTCTAGGTATGTTAATGATCTAGCAAATGGAAAAAGAGAATGAATAATAGTGGAGCTGGAGAAATGCAATTCATTGTCTGGGATACATGATATTAGATGGTGTAAATACAATTTTCCTCATCATTCTAGGCAAGCCCTAGTTATATTGACTCTAGGAGGTGCTAAGATGCTTTGAAATATTAATGTACACTGGGCCTAAAATATACTTTTCTTACTGAATTAAGAGACTGTAGCTTTATGGAGAGAAGACAAAGGAGTTAGGATAGTTTTTTCCTTTTGTTAAAAAAAATCCAAAACCATGCATTATTTTAAAACTAATATTTGAACAATGTTGATCTGATTATATGGATAAAATCCTACATTCTCTGCTTGAGCAAAATTCCTGTTGAAAGAAATCAATGCGAGCTGTGCCTATGTAACCAAGAATAGAATTAAACCCAGTGAGGGTTTCACTTGATAAAGACTAATTATGTACTGCAGGATATGGCCTAAATTGTGGGCCAGTTCCATAACTGGTGTCATTGACTTTAGTGGAGCCAGGCCAATTTACCCCAACTGTGAATCATATCTTATCAATTTACAGGGCAATTGAATAAATGTGAAATTGGCCTGATTATCTTCTCACTTATACCAGTTTTACATTGGTGTGATTCCATTAGATTCATTGAAGTTACACTTGATTTGCCCCTGAAAATGTACAATCACACACAGAGCCAGTATCTGTGTGTCCAACTTCTGAGTTGCTGAAAACCTGCTGCAAGAAATAAATAGCTTTCCTCCTAATTTCATCGGAGTAGGCTTTTTGCATAATGAATTTAGATGCCTTCTCATTTTTGGCTCGTTTCCAGTGTCTTGGAAACAAATGGAAACTTAAAAAAAAAATTCTCTTTTCCACTAAGAAATTGCTATTTAATAAGGAATTGTGCTTATTAAACTCGTATTTAATTTTATATTAGTTTTCTATAGACTTAACTAAAAGCCTTTTTTTTTCAGAATTGGTTTTGTGTTTTTTTTTTTTAAGAAGGGAGATTAAATAGTAGCTTACATACATGTCTCATACTGTATACAGATAAGATTAATGTGGTACAGGAAAGTGGATTGGTTTATGTGATAGATTATCTCCACTTATGTTGGACAGAAAGACAGATGTGAAAATAATCACACATTCATTACTGGCACTCAGGTAGTGAACCTTTTAATTCTGGGATTCTGTGCTCGTATGTTGCTGAATTACCTATTTTCCCATTATTTTCACCCCAGACAATATTGTGAAGAGACAGTTCCATTGCCTCCAAAATATTAGAGAGTACTGTATTAGTTATAAGATCTGGGAGAAAGAGGACAACTAGGCCGGGACATTTAAAAGAAAGTCAAGAACACACAGGAGTGTGAAATATGAAAAAATGAAGGGAATTGGTTTTACATGGTACGTGTACATTGGGCAGTACTAAAGAGGGGGCCTGATTCCTTCTTCCCTGCAGGTTGAGTAATTCCCAATCAATAAAAAGCAACAGAGGGTCCTGTGGCACCTTTAAGACTAACAGAAGTATTGGGAGCATAAGCTTTCGTGGGTAAGAACCTCACTTCTTCAGATGCAAGAGGCGTTCAATAGGCGTTACTTGTATCCTGTGTGGAGAGAACTGGGCCACATGGTCTTGAGTTGAGATTACTCTTGAGCTAAAGATGGACCTCCTCCATCACAAGTCACAGAAAGAGAAAGAAGGCATTTTAGAATTCATTAGCTCATTTTACATATTCACTACACTAGAATCATTCTTGTCAAGCAACTTTTTCTAGCAGGTCTATATCTCTTTCAAGCGCTCACATCTCAAAATATGGATACTTTTCTCTTTGATACATATGGCTTTGATTCTGCAGTTAATGGTAAATTAGTGCATTTACAGCCAAGTGTACCAAGACCGTTTTGAGTATGTTCCATCTTTAAAACAGACCAAAAACTGAATATCTGTCTCAATGGACATTGCATGAAACATGAATTCCACCCAGTCTACCTTGGAGTAAACCTAGATACATTTCTCACCTGATCTTAACCACCTGAGGAAAACTGCACCTAAGTTGAGGATACGTAACAACCTTCTAAGCAAACTGGCCAGCACTTCATGGGGAGCCAACACCCAAACTCTCTGATCATCTGGTTTAGCCCTCTGTGAGTCTGCAGCAGAATATTGTGCTCCATCTGGCTCCATTTGTCTCATGTCAAGTTGGGTGACACACAGCTACACTCAACTATGCACATCGTAACTGGGATAGTTCAACCCAGACCAGTACCATGGCTCCCTATGTTAAGTAACATCACTCTTCCACACAACCCCACCCCCCCAGAGCACAGCCCCCCGCCTGCCCTGGGACTCCTTCCCACCAGGGCCGGCTCCAGGCACCAGCCCACCAAGCATGTGCTTGGGGCAGCGCCTGGAGGGGGGGGCGGTGGGGCCCCAGCCGGGCTCGCCGCCCTCCCCCCGGCGCTCCAGCCGGTCGGGGAGAGCGGGGCTCCGGCCAGGCTCGCTGCCCTCCCACCGGCGCTCCGGCCAGTCGGGGATTGCGGGCCCGCGGGGAAGCGGGGGGCGCAGCAGGTGGCTTTTTTGCCTAGGGCGGCAAAAAAGCCAGAGCCGGCCCTGCTTCCCACCCCCACAGAGTCCTGACACTACTGCCAGATTGGTTGAGAATATTAGGACAAACTCAAGCTACCACTTTCACAGACTTCTTCAAACACCCAAGGGTGTGGTTTTCACCAGCCATTGTAGGCCCATTTGCCCTGCCGAGATTTCTCCACGACATTGATGTGGCATGAAGAATGGTCTGCAGCTGACATCAGAAACCAGTCTCCTATAACTGACCTGACCATACGTGTACGTGGCTTTGATTTTCCATGCCAGTCATGGGTCCTTCTGAACAAAATTTCAAATAGGCCAAGTTCAACATACAGCCAGCCTTCACATCTGGGGCCAACAAGAGGATTCCAGATGCAGCTATGCCAAAGGCACACAAATATCACACATTATGATGACTGCCATCTGACTGGATTTGATGACGGTTTGAAAGCTCTGCTCTTCACTGAGAAGGCTGCTGCAAATTGGCTTGGAAAGCTCCATATGCACTAAGAAAAAGGGTTATGATTAGGATATATAATAAATGCAAGCCTTAGGGGTCACAATATTGAGTTAAAAACACATTGAATTAAAATGGACATTAATGTCATTGTTAGTGTTACTTTCATTTAACAAATCTCTGAATTTGTGTGTGTTAATACCTTCGGGGGGGAGCCTCAGGGATGTCCTGCATATGTTGTCATGTCTCATACAAATCAATGTCTTGCAACAGAGCCTGCTTGAACCCTGAAGGGGATGGAAATATAGCAATCAAGAAGTTAACTAAAGATTTGTGCATATATTTCTATAGCGATAGTCTGCTGCTAGAGACAGATTAATGAATCAGAAAAAAAGTGTTTATGCAGAATTTGGGTGTTTTGCTTACAGAAATGCCTTTAGAGTCCTGTATGGTATAACTTTCACAATTGCAAAGGCACACCTAAAATCAGTAACTACTACACTTCTTTTAATACATTTATGGTTTTCAAAAGAAGACCTGCCAATGCTGTGAAAAATTCAAGGTTTTTGTTTTATGTTTTTTCCCAAGGTAAAACTGAACCTAGTGGTTTTATGGATTTTTTAAAAAAATTTAACTTCACATTCACATTTTTATTATTATAATATATAGTTGAAAAAAATACTAGAACTATTAGTCTCTGCTTTTAATTTCTAAATGAAAACTTTGAACCTTCTCAAATGTTAAAATGGAATTGATGAGAAAACTTATTATGCCTACTAGGAAAAAATAAAAAGGTTTAGATATATCTGGAAGCTTAGGCCAGGTCTACACTACAAACGTATGTTGGTATAACTACGTCGTTCGGGGTGTGAGAAATCCACATCACTGAGCAATGCAATTTTAGCAACCGAACACCTGGTGTTCTCCTATCGACATAGCTACCACCTGTCATAGAGGTGGATTAACTACGCCAAGAAGGTCTCCCATTGGCATAGGAGCGTCAACACTTAAGTACTACAGTGGCGCAGCTGCATCAGTGCAACGTTTTAAGCGTAGACCTGCACTTAGAAGGGAAAGGGAATAGATGGAGCCATTGGTGTTTGTAGAGAGGGCTGTAGTAAGTGGAATCAACTATCACTGAACGGTAGGGAGAGTGGGTGGGGTTGTGAACTGTTAAGGTAGTAAGAATCTAGATACTTTTGAAAGATGGGTAGGCATCAGATCATGTGGTTCTGTATAAAGATGGCTAGCTCATATTACTTTACAGTGCTGAATTCATTCGGTGGCTTTTCCTTTCCTCATTCTAAGCGCAGTAAATGTGAAAGTTGCTGATCAATTATGAAATGGGTGATTGTCATATAGGAATTTATCTGACTCAAGATGCCTAAAGTTGAAGGAAGTAGTGCAAAACAAGCAATTAATCTGAGAAAGGGCAGACAATCCGACTCTTCAGATTCTTCAAGCTCAAATAGTGTCCAAGTTGCTGAAGATGCCATCGAAGAATGCAAAGTGTGGCAAGAATATCTTTGCCTTTTGCTCAAATAATAAAAATAAAATATATGGAGATATACCTATCTCATAGAACTGGAAGGGACCTTGAAAGGTCATTGAGTCCAGCCCCCTGCCTTCACTAGCAGGACCAAGTACTGATTTTGCCCCAGATCCCTAAGTGGCCCCCTCAAGGATTGAACTCACAACCCTGGGTTTAGCAGGCTATCCCTCCCCCCAATGAGTCAAAGAGAAGAGAACTTCTTGAGTCCAGTCATCCTAATTTCCTTACCTATGGGTATTCAGCATACAATCTAAACCTCATTGAGAAAGGAGCATCTAGCACATTGTACATTCAAAAATTATTCTGATGCCACCATCAGCCTGGTTGGTTGACTGAAAAAGGAAGATTGATGTTCCAGCACCCACTGACATTCAGTGGAACTCTCAGGAAAACCGTGGATTTTCCTGAAAATGGTAATGGATTTTGAGCTCCATTACAGCAATTGTGCACCTGTTTGCACAAAACTTTCGGAAGCCGGAGACAGTGGAAGATTCCCCCTGAAAAGGGGAATCCTTTGGCTTCTTTGCCACACTTCCACTGGCTGGAAGTGTTCAGAGCATGGCTGAGGAAAGGGTGTTTTTCTGGGGCATCCCTCCATTGCAGCACTCCTCAGCTACTAGAAGTTGGGGACCATTGTCAGCTGGTGTCATTTAAAGCAGTCTTTATGCAGGGGAGTAGGATGGTGCAGAACTGGCCTCAGTATTGAATTGGAGGCACAAAGGGGTTTCTTATTTCCCTCCTCTTCAGCTATGCTCACTGTTCTTTGGGCCCAGCTGAGACCGTGGTCCTGTCTCTCTATATTTACATCCAACTAGAAGGACTGTGTTGAAATTTGCACCGAGCATGAGGATGACTTTGATCAAAACACAGCATGCGTTTTACACAAGGGGCTCTCCAGAGAGAGGCATGACATTTATAAAAGCAATTGATAGAGGTTTCAGAGGAATTTGCCGGATTACAGGCTGATGACACTAGTGTCACAGTCTCACTGGAAATCTGGTTTGATCTAAGTAACAATAAAGAACTGGAACCACACAAGGACAAAATCAAAAAATAATTCAGAGAAGCTATGGAACCTTTCTATTACTCTAGCCACCAGTGCAACTGATCTCAGATACAAGGGTCATAGACTCAGCTGTGAACAGGAAGAAGTAACTGAAATGTGGCTGATGGAACAGAGTCCTGAGTTTCCTTTTTCTCCTCTACCCCTTGAAATTGAAAATCCAGATTTCAACTCCCTAATCTGTGTTTGCAAAAGGTGGTGTCACAGTTTTGTCCCAGGTAGTGGAAAATAATAGAAGCAAAATCATGGAAGACAGGACAACTGAATTCAGAATTTTGTCAATTGTAAAAAGACCTTCACTCCTGTCCACCCAGCTCGGCATCACTCATGCATAGTTGGAATAATAAATATAATATATAATTCATTTTAATAAGTATGTGATTTATGGTAACCTGATGAGCTTTTGTGGGGTTGAGGGAAATTAAAACAACACTGGTCCTTTCATCCTTTAGAACATTTGTCTCCAACAGAATACAAACTTTATCTGCAAATTTTTCTTAATCATGTCTCCATTAAATAAGGTTAAAAAAACAAAAACAACCACCATACACACACTATCTCTTGTAGTAAAGAATTTTCATGTTGTTAAAAACTTTTCTCCCTTAATGCATCTCTGCAAAAGGCTGCTTCTTCTCTTATATGACATCAACTCATACTAAATCAAAGTTGGGTGAAAAATGTTTTAAAAAGCACTGCTCATTTTCTGAAGACATTGGTATGTTTGTTTTAGAGGGAAAATCCTAGTTAGAGTTACTGGAAAGAGCACAAAACAGAAGTGAGGAGTCTTTAAGGTCTACCAAGGGCAGAAATCCATCTTTTCCTGACATTAATGCTGCATTGTTCTGTACATTTCTGGTTTACATCTAATTCCTGGCTGACAAGTGTCCGTTTTTCATGCTTATTCATCAGTCACCCTTGCATTAGCACTGCCTTGAAGGCGTCTGCCCTGCCTCTTATCGCCTTTCTCAGAAATGATAAAGGATATCCTTAAAGTTTTACCCACCCACGCATCACAGTAAAACCCAGAACTACAATGAAGGAATAAAATACAGTTTGTAAAAATAACAAAAAATAAAAATGGAAAAAAAGGTCATTCTTTGCTGACTGCAAAGATGAAAGGTAAAAAAGAAAAGGAAGCAGAATAATGCCAGGAGTTAAAATGATTTGTACACAGAAACTGTTACCTTTGGGAGATTAAAAATATAATGTTTGAGTTGTTTTTAGACTAAGGATGCATTACACTTGGAATTTAAAATTGAGCCATTTAAAGATGCTTCACAAAAAGGGCTATTTTTCCCCTCCAAAAAGCAAAGAAATTCAGACGTGGGTTTACAATGAGAGATTGATCCCTCCATTCTATTAGTCCAGTTTTACAGCAGTGGAAAACCATTGATTTCAACACAGTTGTGAATGAGGCCCTCTGTCCTGATTGCAACAGATTGTCCCTAGGTATTTCAGGAGTCTCAGAATTATGTCTTGCCCCAGTGCGCTATGTGTGTGTTTTGTGCTATGCCTGTAATACGTGGCACAAGAACAGTCATTGACTTCACTGGGACTGCCCATTAGTAAGGAAAGTAGGGTTTGGCACAGAGTTGCATCCCAGAATTTTAATCCTTAAACTTGAATTTCTTTCCATTACATCACACCCTGGACAGGAGTGGGAAGAAGAAAAATATCTGTTGTACAGGCTGAGAGTTCTAGCCAGACCAAAACCACTTCCACAGAAGCTCCAAGGTGACGCCCTACCTGCAGCCATGAAGGTTGCACCTTTGGAAGCAATTATTTATGTAGTGCTTAAATTGTGCAGCTGTCTGAGCCATCACCTTTTTGATTTTCCCAAGCCTGCTAATGCAACAATCAGGCTTCATGGGAATGACACCAAAGAGGTATGCTAATCCCTTAGCATCCTAGCATAAGAAGTGGATTCTTCCTTGTCTGATCTAATCAGCCTTGGAAGAAATGTTATGGGTCCTGGAGCTTGGGCTCCAGCCCAAGCCCAGAAGTCTACACAGCAATGAAACAGCACTGCGAGCCCAAGTAGCTGGCACAGGCCAGCCGCGGGTTTTCCTTTGCTGGGTAAGCATACCCTATATTACTAAAGTGATGTAGTAAGAGGGTACCCTCATCCCTTTACCTCACATCACTCATCCTAAGATTAGGGATGGAAGAGGTGCCAGACCAGTTTCTCTGATCCTCTGAGAACCTCAAAAAGGAACTGTTGCAGACTTAGGGGCAGTAGCAATTCACACAGTTTCTGCACAGGCAAGAGTCCTGACTAAGTGGGTCTACCTTTTGTTTGTTTGTTTGTTCGTTTTCAGTTGCAGCATTTCCTGAAGATTGTTTCATTCTTGTAGTTTTCAAAATGGACCACATTTTTCAGTTTGGAATTTTGTGAGACTGTTTTACCTTTTTTCCACCTCATTTTGCAAACAGAACTTTCAAAAATGGCATGTTTTAAAGTTGAAAAATGTGGGTTTTGATAATATTCAGTTTTGAAAAAATCTCACCATGTGATTAAGATGACAATCAAAATTGACAAGGGGCAGGGGAAGAACTCTCTAAAACCACAAACAGCAAGAAAATGAAGATTAGAATCAGTAAACAGCAAATGGAGAATTGTAAGAAAATCAAAATATTTTCACAAGGTTTTTTTTTTTTTTTTAAGGCCATTTTTCATCAAAAACTGATTTCCTCAGAAACAGCCCCAGTCCTACACCAGTGGGATGTATCTAGCTCAGGGGTAGGCAACCTATGGCACATGTGCCGAAGGCGGCACGCAAGCTGATTTTCAGTGGCACTCACACCGCCTGGGTCCTGG
Source organism: Chrysemys picta bellii (assembly GCF_011386835.1). Taxonomy (NCBI): domain Eukaryota; kingdom Metazoa; phylum Chordata; order Testudines; family Emydidae; genus Chrysemys; species Chrysemys picta. The sequence goes on from NC_088795.1 coordinate 20,322,230, forward strand.
CCACTGGTCCGGGGGGCTCTGCATTTTAATTTAATTTTAAATGAAGCTTCTTAAATATTTTAAAAACCTTATTTACTTTACATACAATAGCTTAGTTATATATTATAGACTTATAGAGAGAGCCCTTCTAAAAACGTTAAAATGTATTACTGGCACGCGAAACCTTAAATTAGGGTGAATAAATGAAGACTCGGCACACCACTTCTGAAAGGTTGCCGACCCCGATCTAGCTGGATACCGCAGGTGCTAGAGTCACTTACATGAGCTCTCCATCTCCTCAATGTTTCTAAAAAGCCTAAATTAGAACTTTTGTTTGTTTGCTTTTCACAGCAAGCCAACTTTATGCTTGGATAGTTAAATATACTGCACAACCAGTATCTGTCTGCAGCTATCTGGTTACTCTGTGGATTGGGAGGACATATATAGTTCTGGATGGATAAAGCTCTAAGCACACAGGATGAAGTTGACAGAATGGAGTAGAAGAGCTCCATATCTTGTAAATACACAATTATGTACTTTTTTCAAATGAGTATTATTTACTTGATAGTCTCTAATAGCTCCTTTGAGAACATTCCCCTCTGTTATGTCAAGACCTGAACTTAAGTATTTTTTAGTTTGCAGATCATTGACCCACTGTAATGCAGTGGCATTTTCAAAATATTACCGCATATTAGGTCACTGAGTGATGGGGCGCTTCATGTGCATTAATCCCACCTGGTAAAAACTCTACTGAAATTTTGGATGGGGAACACGTACTGCTCACACTCATCTGTGCCACCTGTTTATAATAATCAGAAGAAAGCTTGTTTATGTACTAAATGTAATTATTGCACATTATGGGTAATGTATTTTAATTTGTAAGTATTAAAGCTTTGTTTTAAAAACAAAGCATTTTATGAGATGAATATTGTGTGTATGTGTGTATGTATATGTATATGTATATACATACACACACACAATATTCATCATCTCATAAAATGCTTTATATATAGTGTTTGTGTGTGTAGATGTATCTAATATATATAATCTCTCTCTCTCCCGCTATATATTTTGTGTGTGTGTATAAAAGGTTATTGAGTGAACTTCAGATCTACATTTAATGCTTTGAAAGGGAAATGGGAAGACATAAAACAATATGTCGGGGAAGACCTAGGATTATCTATCTATCTAATCTAGTTATACTGCACTCATTGTGATATCTGACAACCTGAGATTTATTATTACTATAGTATTTGATATTTATGACAGTATACTACTATTATTAACACTATATTCTCCTATTATCTCCTAGTTTTAATATTAGGGCACAATAAAACCTGTTGTAATAGTTCCTAAAATGTATTTATATACACATGATGGATGTAGAATCATAGTTTCATAGAAATGTAAGACTGGAAGTGACCTTGATAGGTTATCTTGTCCAGTCCCCTGCACGAGGCAGGACTAAGTATTATCTAGACTGTCCTTGACAGGTGTTAGTCTAACCTGTTCCTAAAAATGTTTAATAATGGAGATTCCATAAACTCCCTATGTAATTTGTTCAAGTGCTTAATTATCCTTACAGTTAGGAAGTTTTTCCTAATGTGTAACCTAAATCTCCCTTCCTGCAATTTAAACCCCTTACCTCTTCTCCTGTCCTCAGTGGATAAGGAGAACAATTTATCACCCTCCTCTTTATAACAATCTTTTACATACTGGAAGACAGTTATCATGTCCCCCCTCTGTCTTCTAGTCTCCAGACTAAACAAACCACGTTTTTTCAATCTTTCCTTGTGGGTCATGTTTTCTGGACCTTTAATTATTTTTGTTGCTCTCCTCTGGGCTTTCTCCAATTTGTCCACATCTTTCCTGAGATGTGGTGCCCGGTACTGGACACAATACTCCAGCTGTGGCCTTATCGGTGCTGAGCAGAGTGGAAGAATTACTTCTCGTGTCTTGTTTGCTTCTTTTGCAACGGTATTACATTGTTGACTCATATTTAGTCTGTGATCCATGATAGCCCCCAGATCCTTTTCTGCAGTACTCCTTCCGAGGCAGTCATTTCCTATTTTGTATTTATGCAATTAATTATTCCTTCCTAAGTGCGGTACTCTGCAGTGTCCTCACTGAATTTCATCCAATCTATTTCAGACTATTTCTCAAGTTTATCAAGATCAATTTGAATTCTAATCCTGTCCTCCAAAGCATTTGCAACCCCTCCAAGATTGGTATCATCAGCAAACTTTATAAGTATGCTCTCTATGCCATTATCCAAATCATTTATGAACATATTGAATAAAATATATTAAATACATTTGCTGGATGGAGGCAATGCATCTCCTTTGGGAGTGTCTTTATAGATGCATTAAATATTCAACTCTATTTTTGTATTTTACTCAACTAAATACAGTTATTAATTTTTGCTTGTTTAAAATCTAAAAGAAAAACTGAGAATGCATTGCACTTCTGAAGTACTGTTACTCTGAAGGACTCAACATTCTTTTCCAACATGAATGGATTAAACCTCACAAACACCCCTGTGAGGTAGGTGGTGTTATATCCTTTTTTATGCTGAGCAAACTAAGAGCTTGTCTTCACTTTCAGTGCTACAGAGGCTCCTATGCTGGTGAGAGAGCATCTCCCGTCAGCATAGTTAATCCACCTTTCCATGAGGTGGTAACTATCGCAATGGGAGAAGTTCTCCTGTGGACATAGTGCTGTCTACACAGAGGGTTAGGTTGGTATAACTATGTCACTCAGGGGTGTGGATTTTTCAAACCCATGAGCAACATACGTATACTGATATAGGTCTGTAGTGTAGACCTGGCCTAAGCAGGTGAAGCAAACAGAGAGATGAGTCAACATTCCCAAGGTCATGTAGCTAGTCCTCAGCACAGCCAGAAATAAAATTAGTAAGTCCTTACTACCACCCTTCTTGCACCAACCAGTAGACCGCACCAACTTCTAGTTCAGAGTATGTTTTTTTCTGCTATAGTTTTAAGACCCCTGGAAAGCAAGGTTTTATTGAGAACCCTAAAAACAACACACTTGTAGTAGTGCTGCACAATGTCTTTTCTAATTTTCCAAAACTATGGTTTGTAGCCACAGCCCTGCACTGGGTGTGGCATGGATGCGCACACCAAGTCAGCAGCAGCTCTGGCAAGAATATGCCACAGGAAGCTCTGAGCATATTGTGCCTCAGGGAGCACAATGCTTTCTGGTGCTTACTGCCCCGCCTGTCAAAGGGGTTTGTTGTCCATTCCCCTCTCTGCACTGGATAGAGAGGGAACAGAGCCGTAGCTCAGTTTTCTTTCCTTTCAGCTCCCTGTGCAGGACAGCGATGTTAGGCCTTGCCTATTCTAGGAAAATGTATCAGTTTAACTAAATGAGTTTGTTTAAAATGTTACCAAGTAAATTATCAACTTAAGCTAAATCAATATAACCAAGGGCTAAACTGGTTTAAGTACATCTACATTAGAGCTTTGCACTGGTTTAACTAGACTGATTTTTAAATCCAGTTAGTTAAACAAGCACACTTTCCTAGGCCACCTTTACACTACAGAGGCTGGGTCTACACTACCCGCCTAAATCGGCGGGTAGAAATCGACCTCCCGGGGATCGATTTATCGCGTCCCGTCGGGACGCGACAATCGATCCCCAAATCGACGCTCTTACTCCACCAGCGGAGGTGGGAGTAAGTGCCGTCAACGGGAAGCCGCAGAGGTCGATTTTGCCACCGTCCTCACAGCGGGGTAAGTCGGCTGCGATACGTCGAATTCAGCTACGCTATTCACGTAGCTGAATTTGCGTATCTTAAATCGACTCCCCCCTGTAGTGTAGATGTAGCCAGAGACTATAGCAGCATTGTTATGGCGCCATAGCAATTCCAGCATAACTCTGTAGAGTAGACGCAGCCTATGAGGGAAAGGGTTTTTCCATGGCTGTAGGAATGGCACCTCCCTGAGTGATGGTAGCTAGTTCAATGGAAGCATTCTTCCACTCAGCTCGCTGTGTCAACGCTGGGGGTTAGGTCGGCATAGTTACAGCACTACGGAGTGTGGATTTTCCACACCCCTGAGCACCATAGCTATGTTGATCTAAATTTTTGGTGTATACCAGTCCTTAGTATAGATAAGGCCTTAGTCCAGTGATTCTCAAACTTTTGTACTGGTGACCCCTTTCAAACAGCAAGCTTCTGAGTGTGACACCCCCCCCCATAAATTAAAAACACTTTTAAATATATTTAACACCATTATAAATGCTGGAGGTGAAGCAGGGTTTGGGGTGGAGGCTGGCAGCTTGCAAACCCCCCCCCATGTAAGAACCTCACGACCCCCTGAGGAGTCCCACCTCCCAGTTTGAGAACCCCAGAGTTCTGATGCTCCCTGAGTGCAGGGACTCCCATTGTGAGTGATTGATTGGGTGGGGAGAATGGGGAAGAGGCCCCTTGTCTTTTCTCTTTTTCTCTCTCTCTCTCTCTCTCTTATATGAAGTTGCACAGGAGCCAAAAGCAACCCAGCTCCAAATGATGATGGTTATAATCTACTTAGATTGTAAACTCCTTGAGGCAGGGACCATCTTTTTGTTCTGTTTGTACAGCACCTAGCACAATAGGGTCATGGTCTGTGAGTGGGGCTCCTAGGCATACAGCAATACAAATAATACATAATAATAAAATTGCTAAGAAATCTTTTCCCACATAAGTTCTCCAACATGATAAAATGAAGTGAAAATATTTTTCAGTCTTTTTAGACAAGGGTCTCTTCAGGACAGAGATTGTCTTCCTGTCTGCTTGGAAATACCCTAACATGCATTCTGCACTACTACAATCATCTGTAAATCATTGCAAGAAGAATTAATGACCTCACAACCTGCTTTTGGTTTTTACTAGATCTCCGAAAGACTTTTGAACAGGAGCCCCTGGGGAAAGAAGTGTCTTTGGAACAGGAAGTCCTGCTCCAGTGCCGTCCACCTGAAGGCATCCCAGTAGCTGAGGTGAGTGACAACAGCTTCCTGCGCTAGCAATTGCCACTTAGTTGTCCTAACTGAGGCCTAATATGTGGCTAATGGTGCAGTGAATTAGGGTATGGCATGATGAATGGATGGTAATGGAGACCTAACTGCCTGCTGCTGGTAGAATAGATTGATTGGGAACTGATTAATGACTTTGGAGTCAATTAGAATGCCCCACTGGGCAGAGCCACAGGCAGTTCAGTTTTATTTTTTGTTCTCTTTCATGAAATCAGAACACAGCAGTATTATATCTGGCATCAGTAGGACAAATACCTGGTGGGATTTATGAATGCAACCCTTTTTTTTTTCCTTGTCTTTTTTTAAAGTGTAAGTAATTGCTGTCCTTGAGGCAACTGGCTTTCATGTCTTACTAAAACATTTATTTTTAATTTGCAGTATTTCATTTTCCTCACATGTTGGTGCACACACACTCACACACAGACTGCATAGCACAGTACAAGGGCCCCTACCATGATCTGATAAGGGACCTCTCAAAGCTGAAACAGGGTGGTGTGAAGGAAAATAAGCCATCTTCTAACATGGCTTATCTGTTCCATCTAACAGCAATTAAAAACACAGGCGAGGGTATTCTGTTTTCTTACTGGCAGGAGTAACCCTGCACTATTTAGCAAAAACTGTGCACACAGGCGGTGATGGGCTCCTCCGTGAAAAGGAGTTCACCTCAGCATGGTGGTGGGGCTAGTGGAACAGGGCTTTGAACTCATTCCTCACAGGACGGGGGTTTCAGAATCACAGGGGGACCGCTGAAATTCTAAATTCAACTCTGCTGATTAGTAGAAAAAATTATTGTTAATGATGGTAATTCCCTAATCAGAATTCTCCTCATTCTTTCTCTACCATGCTCAGAAGAAACTGATGCCAATTTGCATTAGGATAAGTTAGTCTGTCATGGTTAAGTAGCAAAGTGGTTGTCATTCACTGTTGATGACTGATTTCTCTGGAGATCATGCTTAACATATTACATCCCTATCAAACTAGATCTTGGATCTAATCAGAATTGCAAAAAAATGTCGACAAACAACAGAAGGAATAATTAACATAGTGGATTACACACACACACATATATATTTTTCAGTACATTTTTTTCTTTCCTCTTTAAGATCCCGAAAGTTCAAAGAAGTGATTGAGTCTGGCGAGCCAGCTCTCTGACAGCCATGATATTAATCAGTTGACTTTCCTCAAGAACTTATCAACTTTTGTTGCTTCCTTAGCATCCTGCCAACCTACTGTTGTGCCTTGACAAGTGTATTTATAACAGGGCATGTCATATCGCAGATGCTCTCGGATAGTGGGGGACTTCATTACCTTCGCTGGGAGCTGAGCTTGTTCATGAGTGGCAGTTAGTATGTGTGCAGTGTTACACACAGCTCTGCACTTCTCAGTGACTTAACAGCTAGTTCATCTCTTCTGTCAAAAAAAACAGAAAGCCTGATTACGTGGAGGAGAGACAAACAGCATGAGTTAGCATGATGAGTAGAAAGGGGGCGCTCGTCTCTGTCACAAACATTATGGAAAAGGCATTAGCCTTTTTAATTGTTTTTTTCTTAAATCAGATTAAATGTATCCTCCTTCCACTGAACTGCTTTAAAGGCTAATATGCCCTGGTTCCCGTGAAGAAACTGATCTCTGAAAAGATTCTCTGTGAGCTGACCATATAATAATTGCTCTTTTTCATACTCCCTAACAGACAGTTCACTTTGTTAAGTAGTAAAGATTCATGGCTGCAAGCTAATTGGCTGTGAATCTTATTTGCACCATGGTCGGGGCAGACACCAATTAACATTTGGCAGGCTCAGGAGCCATACCCTGTCTGACATTCAAAAGAACTATTCTTAATGTTTCTTCCCCCCCCCCCCCTCCCTTCTCACTTTTGAAGTCAGGAGGGAGATCAAACACCCAGATTGGAGAGCAGCCTAATGCAGCTTCTTTGTAGACTCTTTCCAACGCTATTAAAAGAACAAAGACCTGAACACTAATGAATAGGAATACCCTAATGTGACACTTTATTACTGGCACTTGCTGAAGCTGGTATGATAAATTTAAAAAATGGAAAGATGAAAGGTAACTTGGTGGGTTGAAGGATTACATGATTATTTTAATTTAGAGATGAATGCTTTCTTTGTTTAAGACTTCGTTTATTTGTTCGGAGAACTTTCTGATATGATGATATAGTTAACCGAGAAAGAAGGGACTCCAGGAAGGCAAGCAATCAGCTGTTAGGCTCTCTCACATTATAGAAAGAATGTTTTGATTCCTGACATCCCAAGTCTGTCTGGGTAATGTAAACACAACAGCTATTAGCAATGTTTCCAGATTCGATGAGGCAGACAAGAGTACCTCAAATTATTCCTCATTACAGGGACTGCTTCTGTGCCCTAGAGACAGATTACCATGCTGTCCAATCCAGACCAATTGGTGACCCACATTTTCTTGCATTTTTCCAGCTTTCGAAATGGTGAATAGTTAAAAAAAAAAATCCTATGTTGCAGGTAACATAATTCACATTGATATCACTATATAACCCGGTCATTGAAATTTTTGCTTTTGTTTTTTTCTCTTTGTTTTAATTTGTATTAGGAAGTGCTGGAAATAACCCACTGTTAGGAGGATAGCGAATATATCCCTGTCAATGCAAAGAGGATTTAGACATGTAATTCCTAGCATGGTAAATGGCAGTTAACCACATCAAGCCCCTATGGAGCAATGGCAGGACAGATCCTTTTGTTTTTAGTAGGTTGAGCCATGTCACAGTTTTTATCCCAGCCCCTCGCTCCCTCCCCCAGGGAGGAAGAAAGACTAAGATAGAGATGAGGCAGCAAAGCTTTTAAAGAGCACTTACCAGTGCTTCAGCTCTACTAAGGCATCATGCACATTAGAGTAGATTGAAACTATAGACATTTAAAAAGCCCAAGATCCAAATACAAGGGTGTGTGTTACAACACAATGCTCTGAAGGTCTGAGGTCAAACCAAAATTCATCCTGCTTGCTCACTGGGGACCAGGAAAGGCAACTGATGATTTGTTCAGTCACTATGGAAATCAAATCAACTTCTCTATGGCTGTATACCCTGACCACCAACTAAGAACAGCAGTAGTGTGCCAGCTGCACTCTGGCAGGTTGCAGAAGGAGAACTGACGCAGTAGGGAAAATGAGCAGTGACATGGCAAAAATAACACCAAAAAACAACAGTTCTGGCTCTTTCTAGGTTTCCAAAGCATTGCAGCACCTCCAAAGCAATGCTTAATTGTGTGCATTAGGGCTTCGGTAAGGATGGGAAACCAGTCCACATGGGGAACGTTACATTTTAGAATCAAACTCACACCAAACCTTTCAAGCATTCTGCAATGTCTGGGTAAGAGTTGGTTATTTCCTGTCTGTGCCCCATACAAGCAGTGGAAATGCTAAAATACCATAAGCGAGATTCTTATGAGATTTCTGCACATAACTAAAGCAGGCAAATTCATTCCTGCCGTAACTCCATTGAAATCACCTGGGAGAGGAATCAGAAAAGAAGCAGCAAAATCCATTGCTCTGTATTTATGCCACATTATATCGTACTTTTCCTCAATTGAGACACTGGGTTATACCGAGATAAAAGATGATCAGCTAAAGAGCATCTGAACGGTTGGATACTTAGGCCTTGTCTACACTACGAGAGTAGTTCGATTTTACTTGCATCGAATTTTTGTAATCGATATTGCAAAGTCGAACGTGTGTGTCCACACTAAGGACAGTAATTCGACTTTGTGCGTCCACACTAACGGTGATAGCGTCGACATTCGAAGCGGTGCACTGTGGTCAGCTATCCCACAGTTCCCGCAGTCCCCTCTGCCCATTGGAATTCTGGGTGTAGCCGGCAATGCCTTCTGGGTAACAAAATGAGTCGAGGGTGCTTTTGGGAAACTGTCGTCATCCGTCCATCACTCCCGCCCTCCCTCCCTGAAAGCGCCGGCGGGAAAACAGTTCGCGCGCTTTTCCAGTCATTGACAGCGCGGACGCCACTGTACTCCGAGCATGGAGCCCGCTGCGACCATCGCTGCAGTTGTGGCCGCTCTCAACGTCTCGCAGCTTATCATAAAGGTTTCCCTGAGGCAGATGCAGAAAAGTCAGGCAAGGAGGCTACGGCACCGCGGTGATGTCCTGAAGTCTGAGAGTAGCACAGACCTGTCAGAAAGCAGGCGACCCAGCGCCGAGGACATCACAGTGGCAATGGGTCATGTTGATGCCGTGGAACGGCGATTCTGGGCACGGGAGACAAGCACTGAGTGGTGGGACCGCATAGTGCTGCAGGTCTGGGATGAATCCCAGTGGCTGCGAAACTTTCGCATGCGGAAGGGAACTTTCCTGGAACTTTGTGAGTTGCTGTCCCCTGCCCTGAAGCGCAGTGACACCCGGTTGCGAGCTGCACTGAGTGTACAGAAGCGAGTGGCCATAGCCCTGTGGAAGCTTGCAACGCCAGACAGCTACCGGTCAGTCGCGAACCAGTTTGGGGTGGGCAAATCTACCGTGGGGGTTGTTGTGATGCAAGTAGCGAAGGCAATCGTTGATGTACTGCTGCCAAAGGTAGTGACCCTGGGAAACGTGGAGGCGATCATAGATGGCTTCGCAGCGATGGGATTCCCAAACTGCGGTGGGGCCATAGATGGAACTCACATCCCTATCCTGGCACCGGACCACCAGGCCACCCAGTACATTAACCGAAAGGGATACTTTTCCATGGTGCTGCAAGCACTGGTGGACCACAGGGGACGTTTTACCAACATCTACGTGGGATGGCCGGGCAAGGTTCATGACGCTCGTGTTTTCAGGAACTCTGGTCTGTTTAGACGGCTGCAACAAGGTATTTACTTCCCGGACCACAAAATAACTGTTGGGGATGTGGAGATGCCTATAGTCATCCTCGGGGACCCAGCCTACCCGCTAATGCCCTGGCTCATGAAGCCCTATACTGGCGCCCTGGACACTGAAAAAGAACTCTTCAACTACCGGCTGAGCAAGTGCAGAATGGTGGTGGAGTGTGCTTTTGGCCGTCTCAAGGGGAGATGGAGAAGCTTACTGACTCGCTGTGATCTCAGCGAAACCAATATCCCCATTGTTATAGCAGCTTGCTGTGTGCTCCACAATCTCTGTGAGAGCAAGGGGGAGACCTTTATGGCGGGGTGGGAGGTTGAGGAAAATAGCCTGGCTGGTGATTACTCACAGCCAGACAGCCGGGCGATTAGAAGAGACCAGCGGGAAGCGCTGTGCATCCGGGAGGCTTTGAAAGCAAAGTTCCTGAGTGAGCAGGGTAACCTGTGATTTTATAGTTTGTGTACTGAGAAGCTAAACCTGCCCCCGTTTCTTTACCCAGGTAATGTTGACTATCCTATCCAGTTACATACCCCCTTCACCCCCCCTCCAACACACGTGTCGAAATAAAAATAGTTCTACTTTGTTAAAGCACACCGTTTTCTTTAATACTGTTTTAGCGGGAATTTTTTAAAACTGGGACGCAGACTGTGGTGCGGGGCGGGTCTAGTGTTGTGATGCGAATGCAGCTTCTAAACTCAAGGATTGACAGGCTCCGCTGCGGTGGGATGCTTGTTTCAACGGAGCCTGTCACCCCTCCTGATCGGGACTGTGTGTATGGGAGGTCTATTTGACTTTGTGGCAGGGGGAGGACGGTTACAGATCCCATGCTGTGTGGCTCTGTGATCCTGTCTAAGGACCGGCGCTTAAGATCTGTAACTGCCCTCCCCCGCCACAAAGTCACAGAGCAACCCACCCCCCCCAACATTACATCAAAACAACCTCCCAGACTAACCGGGGCAACTAGTCACTGCATCACTGCACTGTGTATATGCCCTGCTGCTGTGCCTGCCCCCGACTATGTACCCTGCCAAAGGAGACTGTCCTGTCCAATTTCCAACCCCCTTTCCCCTCCTCCTCCAAAAGAACATGATTGAAACAGTAGTTAACAGAAACGAATTTTTTATTATCAACTACACATGGCATTGGGAGGTGAAACTTGGACGTGGGCTTGTGTCAGGCGGGAAGGAAAGAACTTTTCAAATTTTGGGAAATGAGAGCCTTCTGCTACTAGAGCTCTCTGCAGGGGTGGAGTGAGAGTTAGCAGGGACTCTGCCGCCTCTCCTTCTTTGCACTTTGGGTGAGGTGGGTATGGGACTTGGTGGCGGGGGAGGGCGGTTAGAGATGGACTGCAGCGGGGCTCTGTCCTCCTGCCTCCGTTCCTGCAGAACATCCACAAGGCGCCGGAGCGTGTCCGTTTGCTCCCTCAGTAGTCCAAGCAGCGTTTGAGTCGCCTGCTGGTCTTCCTGCCGCCACCTCTCCTCCCGATCCATGTTGGCTTGGTGCATTCGGGTCAAGTTCTCCCGCCACTGGGTCTGCTGTGCTGCCTGGGCTTGGGAAGAGGCCATAAGCTCAGAGAACATGTCCTCCCGTGTCCTCTTCTTCCTACGCCTAATCCGCGCTAGCCTCTGGGAGTGTGATTCCAGGCTAGGTTGTGAGACAGTCGCAGACGGGGCTGTGGAAATGGGAAAAAGGGAGTGAATTCCTCTGAAAGATAAATGTAGTTGTGAACAAAGAACATAGTCTTTCTCTGTGAACAAGACCATGCACAGCACCTTTCACATGCGCACTCAGCACAAGGTCGAATTCTCGGCCTTCGCATTCTGTGCCTGGGGTCTTGAACAGCACATTTGAGAAGCGAGGCAGCACAACGGAATTTCTGTTGCAGGCAGACATGGTAAGCCGTACACTTGTGGCAGTTTAAAACTTTTATATTACCACTGGCCTCATTTCACATTTAAATCAATGTCAGTCCCTGCTGCCAGCAATCCGGCAAGCGGGAACTCTGCCCCTGTCCCACCCCCTCGCGGCTGTCCCCGGGAATGATCCCTTTCGGCTGCCCCTCTCCCGCCTCCACCGCGTGGCTGCAAACCAGCGGTGACAGTTCTGTAAAGGAACGGGAAAGCAGTCCCAACACTAACATTCCCCTACCTAATTAAAAGCAGGTCACCATGGCCGACATCACCCTGATGAGGATCTCCGAGAGCGACAAAGAGAGAATGCTCCGGGAAAGCCTCCAAAGACCAGGGCCGTATGCCGCCCTGCTGTGCAGAGCAATGATCCCCGAGTACCTGATAATCTCGTGGCGCGGCAACGTGTCGTACTTCGGAGGACCCAATAAGGCCGCTCTCCCCAAGAACCTCATGCAACGGCTTTCAAGTTACCTCCAGGAGAGCTTCATCGAGATGTCCCAGGAGGATTACTGCTCTATCCCCGCACATATAGACCGCATTTTACTGTAGCTGCAGTAGCAGGGAATACACAGTAGAGCGGCTTGTGCAGGACAATCACTGAAAACCGGACATTGCTAGATTTCTTTTCAAAACTTGCACTGCCCCTTACTAAACCGTTAAGCGCCTAGGGCACACTAATCATGAACAACCCATTCTTTTAATTGTTAATATTCCTGTTTTGTTAAAAATAAATGTTTAGATGTTTACAACACTTACTGGCTGATCCTTCACCAGATTCTGTGTCCGGGGTAATGGCTGGGGACGCTTCGTAGGGGATCTCTGTAAGGGTGATGAAGAGATCCTGGCTGTCGGGGAAATCAGCGTTGTGAGATCTGCCAACTGCCTCGCCCTCCTCATCTCCTTCCTCATCTTCCCCGTCCCCTAACATGTCTGAGGAACCGGCCGTGGACAGTATCCCATCCTCAGAGTCCACGGTCACTGGTGGGGTAGTGGTGGCGGCAGCACCGAGGATGGAATGCAGTGCCTCGTAGAAACGGGATGTCTGGGGATGGGATCCGGAGCATCCGTTTGCCTCTTTGGTCTTCTGGTAGCCTTGTCTCAGCTCCTTGATTTTCACGCGGCACTGCGTTGCATCCCGGCTGTATCCTCTCTCTGCCATGTCTTTAGAGATCTTCTCGTAGATCTTTGCATTCCTTCTTTTGGATCGCAGCTCGGAAAGCACGGACTCATCGCCCCACACAGCGATGAGATCCAAGACTTCACGATCAGTCCATGCTGGGGCTCTCTTTCTATTCCCAGACTGCATGGCCATCACTGCTGGAGAGCTCTGCATCGTTGCCAGTGCTGCTGTGCTCGCCACGATGTCCAGACAGGAAATGAGATTCAAACTGGCCAGACAGGAAAAGGAATTCAAATTCAAATTTTCCCGGGGCTTTTCCTGTGTGGCTGGTCAGAGCATCCGAGCTCGCACTGCTGTCCAGAGCGTCAACAGAGTGGTGCACTGTGGGATAGCTCCCGGAGCTATTAGCGTCGATTTCCATCCACACCTAGCCTAATTCGACATGGCCATGTCGAATTTAGCGCTACTCCCCTCGTCGGGGAGGAGTACAGAAGTCGAATTAAAGAGACCTCTATGTCGAACTAAATAGCATCGCAGTGTGGACGGGTGCAGGGTTAATTCGATTTAACGGCGCTAACTTCGACATAAACGCCTAGTGTAGACCAGGCCTTATTTAAACAAATAAGGCTTTTTGAGATTTGCATTTGGCCATCACTAGGCATTAGGGGCCTGATTTTCAGAGATGCTGAGAACCCTGAACTCCAGTCAAGTCAATGAGATCTGCAGGCGTGTAGCACTTCTGAAGATCAGACAGTTCCAGTCCTCTGGATTCCATCTGAAGCCTCAGCATTAATTCCGCCTCCTCTTGGCATGTGGACTCTTTCAGGCATCTCTGAAAAGCCAAGAAAGGAGCACATTCTTGATAGGGGCACATACTGGGATTCTCCCAAGGTAATGCAGCAGAATTATTAGCAATTAATCCCTTTGCTCATTTAATTTGTTCTTTGAAAGATGCCAGTATCATATTGTGAATGAGAAATATACTCAGAGACATGCAGCCCCATCAAATTAGCTCCTTGCAATAGGTTATAGATCAAAACATCAATGAGATGTAAGATTAGTTAATATGCCATAAGCAGCTAAATGAAGTTTTGCATTGAAATGTGTGATTTGCTGCACCTTCAACAAGGAGATAATTGCTTTTCTAATTATAATTGGGCATAGCATACAAACTTGGTGACCCAGCAGAGCTTAAAAACTGGCACTATATTTATCTATCTTTGCATGTTTAATTAGGAAGGAGAAGAAAAAACCCATCAAGGAGTCAAGTGGCAAATGGAGGAGTTGTTTTGCCGAGTCAAAATGAGTGTGGTGTAGACTTTATTCGGCTGGTGGCAACTAGGGACTTTTCCAAATAGGCAGCATCAGGTGGCTGCTCCATCTAATTGATTATTAATATGACTGCTGTTTGCTTTGTTTCATGAGAGAGCTTATGTTTTGCTGCAGTTATTCCTTAATTGGAACTTCATGTGTATGCATTTCCATGCAAGTTCATTGTCATCCAAGCAGTGTTTTATATTCCCTGCACGAAAGTGAGCTTGTAGAAAGGAGAACAGTGGGGTTGATGGCCATGAATGCGGATCAGCTGGGAAATGGCATTGTCATTTGTGGCCCCTTGTGATGCATGATGGAATTACCTGTGGGTCAGGTATCAATAGGGAATTGGCTGGAAGGGGCCAAGTTGATTTGTGACATGTAAGGAGGCACATCTCTCCATCTTCCTTTACTTACCAAATACTAACAAGGACTATTTGCAAATTCCCTAGCTCCTACTTTCAGTTGTACTAATAGGTGATAAGGGCATAGACAACCTTTTTCCTTGCCCGCAGTGCAGACGCAGAATTCACTCCCGAGGCTAAAGTCCTCCCTCATTTACACCAGTGCAAATCCACTGGTAGCCAGTGGGGATGCGCTGGTGTAAGTGTGGGAAGAATTTGTCCCTAGCTTTAAAAAGTGTTATAATCCAGTGAATGTTCCACAACCACAATAGGGCACAGTCTGCTGGTCTGGAGAAACAGCCAGGCCTCTCGCCTCTCTGGGTGTGTCTACGTGCAGCTGAGAGCAAGCCGCCCAACGTAAGGAGATAGGTTCGTACTAGTGGGGATTGAGCTAGTGTGCTCTAGGCTTGAGAGCCCAAGCTGGAATGTCAACCCTGCTATTTTTAGTGTGCTAGCCCAAGTCCTCCCAGCACGAATCTGTCTGCCCTGGCTGGGAGGCTCACAGCTGCAATGTAGACATACCCTCTGTGAATACTGTGATGCAGTGAGGTGCATGTCGCCATGCATTCCTCTCTCATTACCCTGCCCTGTGCAGCCCAGGATGGCTCTGGGTCTCAAAGTACAGCTGCCTGACACCACTTTCCTTCATGGCCTCCAGTTAATAACAGCAGGTTTTGATGTATATGTTTAGAAGATTTATAACATAGGAGAAAGTAAACACAATAGCTATTAGCAATATTTCCAAATGCACTGATGAGTCAGACTTGCCTCAAATTGCTCTTCATTGCAGGGACTGGTTCCATACCCTAGAGACAGATTAGTCTCCTGCTCCCCCAGAAGATTAGTCCATCATTTTCTGCTTTTGGCAAAATGACCAGAACCCCTGATCCCGTCAGAATATAGTTCTCTTAGTCTCTGAAGTATATGAGCTGATTACCATTGATATAGCCTGCACAACTGGAACTTTCAGTAGCATTCACAAAGTTATCTAGCCACGGAATTTTACATGATTCCTTCCTGGGGCAGTACGTTCTCCAGGTTTTGTGCTTAAACTGGGTGATGTGAGTGGTAGTACTTCATGTTCTAACATCAAAGTTCCCAAGCTGTGGCCCATGGATCCCTTGCTGGCAATCTCTGGTAAAATGGCTCCTCCTCCTTTCTTGCCAGCTGTTAGAGCTGTCCAGCCTAGGGTTGTCAACTTTCTAATTGCAGAAAACCAAACACCCTTGCCCCACCCCTGCCCTGAGGCCATACCCATGCAACTCCCCTTCTCCAAGGCCCCACCCCTGCTCACTCCATCCCCCCTCCCTCCATCGCTTGCTCTCCCCCACCCTTGCTCACTTGCTCATTTTCGCTGGGGCGGGGGGTTGGAGTGTGGGAGGGGGTGAGGGCTCCGGCTGGGGGTCCAGGCTCAGGGATGGGGCCAGGGATTTGGGATGGAGGAGGGGGCTTTGGACTGAGGCCAACAGGTTCGGAGTGTGGGAGGGTGCTCCGGGCTGGGGCAGAAGGTTGGGGTGCAGGATGGGGTGAGGGCTCTGGCTGAGGGTGCAGGCTTTAGGGTTGGCTGGGGATGATGGGTTTGAGGTGAAGGAAGGGGCTCTGGGAGGGGATTGAGGGGTTTGGAGTGTGGGAGGGGGCTCCGGGCTGCGGTAGGGGGTTGGGGTGTGGGAGGGGGTGAGGGCTCCGGCTGGGGGTGCGGGCTCTGGGGTGGGGCCAGAGATGAGGGATTTGGAGTGTGGGAGGGGGCTCTGCACTGGGGCCAAGGGGTTCGGAGTGCGGGAGGGGGCTCAGGGCTGCAGCGGGGGTTGAGATGCAGGAGGAGGTGTGGGCCCCAGGCGGCGCTGACCTCAGGCGTTGTTGTAACGCTTTGTTCATTTCAGAGTTACGAACAACCTCCATTACCGAGGTGTTCAGAACTCTGAGTTTCTACTGAATCCATAAAGCTAACAGTGAAATTTTCCATATCCCATTATCTGAGCCATCTAGTCCATCTTCAGCTGTGAGGCTTTTTTTAATAAAAGTTCACCTCCATGTAGTACTTAAAGCAAAGTTGTAACATTCTCAAAAACAGCTAGAATTTATATCCCTTCTACAACACACTCTGTATAGATCTTAGTACTCAAGCAGTGAGCTGGACATATGTGCAATTAAGGAAGTGTTTCCACAGCAGGAAAAAAATCCCCCTTATTGGCAATAGAAGCAGAAATAACGACAACTGAATAAAATGTCACTGTGGTTTGCGCTCGCTGTCTTATTCCCGGTATGTGTTTTGCAGTCACTCATAGTTGTAATTTCAGCCTCTTTGGAGACCACCTTTAAAAAAAAAAAAGTGTAGAAATCCATTTCCTGCCACTAGCATGCAAAGAACACAGCATCCTATTTAGTGAGCAGTTGGTAGGATGAAAGTGTGCATTTGAAACCAAATCCAAACATCAAATAACAGTAGTCTTCAAAGAGGCATTCAACTCTCTAGATAACTAGAATATTTGTTAGCTCAGTGACCTCTCAGAAATCTCTGTGGGTCCGAGTTTCTCACTTGGATGTCTCATGCTCTGTACAGACTGGTAGTTTATTTCACCAGTGTATATATTTTTTGTTTTAATCAGCAGACATACATTTGTGATTAATGTCTTTATGGTACAAGCTAAGTCTCTCTATGGTCTGACTGTTGTAGTAACTCATGCATACCCTACTTTCCCAGACCAAAGGTTCTGGTAAGAATGCGTAGAGCTGTAATTAAAATATGAGTGTTAGAAGAAATACGAGTTCAGTAGAGATACTGTTCTGTCTATATGACTGCATAATAAGGGAACCCAAATACTAGCAAGAAATTGCACGGTTAAGGCAAAAACAACAAGGAGTCCGGTGGCACCTTAAAGACTAACAAATTTATTTGGGCATAAGCTTTCGTGGGTAAAACTCCTCAGACTAACACGGCTACCCCCTGATACTTGACACGGTTAAGGCAGTAGGTTGGAAAATGTTCAGCAGTTCGTGTTAGGGGCTGAGCAGCCAGCACTCCAGTGGTGCCAAATCCTCTGGTTCTGACTCTGCTTTTAGTCAAGCAAATCTCTCGTTGAAGTCAGGAGGCCAAATCTTGCAGTCCTTGAATTTTGTTCCTGGAAATCAATGAGTTTTGCTTAAGTAAGAACTAAATTAATGACGTCAAGATTTGGGCTAATGTCTTCAGCGATATTTGTGGGTGCTCAGCACCTGACAGGATCCAGACCCAGTGCAGACTTAAAAAATACAATAAAATGCTGTTTCAGCTGCCACCATTACAAGAGAAAGAATTGTAAGGAACAATCCTGCATTGGCAAGGGCAGAGGATCTAGAGGACCGTACGTGCCTTTTCCATCTCTTATCTTCTGTCATTATGCTTCCACCTCTAGCAGTTTTTAAACCAGTCAGAAAAGCTTGCCAAGGCGTTTCAGCCTCTAGATAATGCTAGTAGCTTGGCGTGGCTGACTTTGTATCAGTAATTGGCTCCTGTAATAGCTTTTCCCATTTATATAATCACTTGTTTGATGAATGTACTCTCCACTCTTGTAGTCTGCACTGAAATCTTGTACTACTTTGTATGCTTTCATTTCCATGTGTGTTGCATTATTTTAATCCACTGCTCAAAACATCCTGATTAGAGCACGGAGATATAGCCATTGTGATTATTGTGGGTTTTTCTTGCTGATGGTCTCACATATCATGTTGGGTGGCATGTGGCAGATTCCCTCTGTTAATTAGAACAAATGTGCCAATTATGTTAATGTATCTCCCGATACCAATCAGTGAATAATTAGAGACAACGCATCTGTCTCTCACCAGGGAGTAGAATGAGAAAGAATAAGCTGCAAGGTGCATTGCTCTAAATGACTGCCACCTTCGGATTGCGTGTTTGCTCAGCCAGTCACTGTGACAGCACGGTGTCATGACAGGTTTGGAAGCAACACAGTGCACACAGATAAAATAGAGTTGGTGGCAGTCATGGTGCTCACTGGTCTGAAAATTAAATCCAAAGAACATAAGGAGTCATAGTCAAAATCAGGAGACCTTCACGTGTTCTTTGTACTACAGCACTTCTTTCAGCATTTCTTATTATTAGCTAACATTTTATCTTTAGCGCCTAGAGGCCTCAAACAGGCCAGGTTCTTGTTGTGCTATGCACTGTACAAACATATAGCAAATGACAGTACTTGCCCCAAGGAGCTTACAAACTTAGAGTGAATTGTTGTGGAATTCACAGTCTCCTTTCCTTTGTAAGGCTAATGTGGAAGAATATTGAGTTATATATCACTGAAATTTTCCTTTGATATTATCTCCACATGGGAAAACGTCTACTGTTTGTGATGGTTATGTCCCAGATTGAAGGATTTCTGGTTTGATGACAGAAAATTGAAGTTAAAGTTATTTCACTGATTGGATTGATTGATTTCAGTGATACTTCCACACATACAGAAAGGTTTATATATATTATTTTTATATGAGGTTTTGGTTCACACACACATTTAGTTACTAGTGGCCTAATTTTATTTATATATAAAAATACTCAAATGTTTATTATTAATAGTGCTAGAGACATTCTCTAATTTATTGAATTTTTAAGAGCCAGAAATCTATTTAGGGTCCCTTGATTACTGCCGGTAAATGTACTTTATCAGCAGAGTTGCAAAACAACGTGGGATGACATGATTTACAAATCAAATAATTGATAAAACCTGTATAATAACAGTATGAATAATTGCTGTCATCTATACATTATACTGTCTCAACTCTGCTCTATTCTCTTACCTTGTGTATTTGGCAGTTGCTCAGTTACTGCTTACATGAGAAAATAAGTTGTGTTCTCATAAATTCTGTTTACCTCTGATGATAACACACATGCACGCATGCCTGATTTTCAGAGGTGCTGAACACAAAAGTCAGTGGCAGCTGCTCAGCAACTCTGGAAAAATTAGGCCATTAGTAAGTAAAAATGTGTAGTAACCAAAACCTTATTTAAATGTTATAATAAGTTTTTAATTAGCTAACATTTGTACATGGTGTAACAAGAAAACACAAGATGTACTAATTATTATGGGAATCATGTGCTTTTTGGCTTTCACATTACTTTTTGCTGATTACTAAAATGTGTGTGTAAATATAACTTATACTTCCTGTCTAACCAGCCATCCTCTTATCATTTCCTTCAGTGAGGATGATAATCTTAGGGTTACCATATTTAACCAATTAAAAAAGAGGACCCTCCACAGGGCCCTGGGCCCGCCCATTTCCCCACCCCAGCCCCGCCCCAACCCCGCCCTAACTCCGCCCCCTCCTCCCTCCCACTCCCAGCCACGCGGAAAGGGCTGCCCGAGTGCTACCGGCTTCACGGTTTGCCGGGCAGCCCCCAGACCCTGCGCCCCCGGCCGGCGCTTCCCCAGCGCAGCTGGAGCCCGGGAGGGGAAGCGCCCAGCCGGGGGCACAGGGTCTGGAGGCTGCCCGGCAAACTGTGAAGCCGGTAGCGCTTGGGCTTCGGGCAGCCCCTATGCCTCCGGACCCTGCACCCCCGGCCCCGCACTTCCCCTCCCGGGCTCCAGCGGCGCAGGGTCCGGAGGCATGGGGGCTGCCCAAAGCCCATAGCGCTTGGCTCTTAAACAGAGCCAAAGAGTCAGGGAGGAGCAGAACCGCCGCGGCCGGAGGCTCTGCTCCTCCCCTGACTCTTCGGCTCTGTTTAAGAGCCGGGCTGCCCGAGCACTACCGGCTTCGGGCAGCCCCCATGCCTCCGGACCCTGCGCTGCCGGAGCCCGGGAGGGGAAGTGCCCGGCCGGCGGCTGGGGTCCGGAGGCAAGGGGGCTGCCTGAAGCCCATAGCGCTCGGGCAGCTCGGCTCTTAAACAGAGCCGAAGAGTCCGGGGAGGATCAGAGCCGCCACGGGAGGGGAAGTGCCCGGCCGGCATTTTCCCGGACATGTTCGGCTTTTTGGCAATTCCCCCCCGGACGGGGGTTTGATTGCCGAAAAGCCGGACATGTCCGGGAAAAAACGGACGTATGGTAACCCTAGATAATCTGGTGTTGGTGACATGATACTTCACTTCCATTGATGTAATTATGGTGTTACAAACAGTGGATTGTAGCATCCCATAATGAGTAAGGCAGGAAGATTAGAAAGGACACTGTGTTTAGACACACACAAGTTAATCAGCAGTGGTGCTGCAACAGGGACATGACAGCTGAGGCTTTTGGTAAACTATATTTTTCAGACTTTGACTCAGTGTAACAGAGACTAAGAAATCCTTTCTGCTTTGCACGTTACATGTTATACATGGAGTAAATTTGGCTGGGGCATTATGTGAAGAGGGTTTTTTCCTTTGAGAAATTTGGGGAAGAGCCAGACGCTGTATACAGAACTAGACAGCGAGACCTTTGGTTTGTTCTGGTATGGCAGTCCTGTTCTCATGTGATCTTATGTTTTGCAGCAACTAAAGGGGATTTATCTCTGACTGCTCTGATTTAGTCAAATCAGAATTGTCTCATCAGAGGTCCAGTCTGAATAAAGATTTGTACAGTTTTGTGAGCAGCTGTAAGACTCCCCTAAGTTTATTTATGTAATTAATTACTGTTTTGGTATTGGGGGAAGAATGCTTTCATGACCAGGAATATTGATCTGCACATGAAAACCAAAACTATTTTGTAATGAATCCAGGCCCAGTCCTGTTCCCACAGAAATCAATGGGAATTTTGCCATTGACTTCAGTCAGAGCAGAAGCAGGTCCTCAGTATGCAGACCACAGAAAGAGGAGCAATAAGTGATTCGTTTCTTTAACATAGGTAGCGTTTTGTAGAATCTCAGCTTTGCAATCCTGTATTGGTATCACAGAAATACATATTAAAAAAGCAGAAAGACCACACTTGTCTGTGTGGGATACAGAGGTTAAGCTGATGTCTAAAAGGAAGAGTGCAGAGAAGTGAGCTTTGGGCTTGTTTTTCAATCTAGATGCACACAGCTTTCACCGGTGGGCGATGCAGGGAACAAACATTGCCACTGACTGAATGGGAAGCTGTCCGTCTTGATTTTACTTGATTCCTGTTAGGACTCAATTTGGCTGAACACCAAGGAAGAAATGGGGTGGGGGGGAAACAATTTTAGGCTTCTTGCCAAGGAAATGCAGATTATTGAGAAAAGCTTAGATCTTCCATGGAAAATAAAACGTGAATGCTGTTGACAGAATGGTTTCCAAAATGTTGTGCCTCTCGCTATCTTTTTTACACACTCTCTCTCTCTTTCTGTATCTTTCTTTTTCATTTCTTCAGCACTTTTTGCACCACCAGAATTTTTAAATGCTCTGGAAGATTGGCACTTTAAATCAAGCCCACTGCAGGATAGCAGCTTTGTATGCATTACTGGGTTTTCCTTTGGAAACAAATAAACAGAAGGCAATCAAACACATTCAAACTAACAGCCTTGCAATTGGGTTGGGAATCACTAGCTCTTGTTAATAAAACTGTTACTAACAAAACAGTGTGCTGTTTTCTAAAATATTGACTTGAGATAGATAGAGAAGGGTCTCTACGGAGTTAATGACAGGTTTCAGAGTAGCAGCCGTGTTAGTCTGTATCCGCAAAAAGAACAGGAGTACTTGTGGCACCTTAGAGACTAACAAATTTATTAGAGCATAAGCTTTCGTGGACTACAGCCCAAGAAGTGTTAGTCTCTAAGGTGCCACAAGTACTCCTGTTCTTTTTATGGAGTTAATGCTTCTTTTGACTTGAAAGAATGTACCCAAAGTCTGTTACACTGCACCATTGCAACTGGGCAGCTAAGATTCTTCATACTTACTGCGAGGACATTGCAATACCCCAGCTTGTACTCTGTAATATATGGGACTGGGACAATTATAATAACTTAAGGGAAAGTTTGAAGCAAAATAGAATATACACACACTCATACACACGCACACACACACACACACACACACACACTTCTAAGGCCATTGCTATATACATGTTTCATCTTGAAGACTTGTGGTCCATTTAACTTCCCTATTTATAGTGAAATTACAATTATTTAATTATAGAGCACTGTATAAGAGGATCCAGTGATTTTGGTCCCAGCCCCAAACAGCTTATAATGTAATATTCAGACTGGAACAAGCTGAAAAAACGAAGTATATTTCATCACATTGTTTAAAAGCAATTTTTCATTTTGTTTGAAATTTTCCATAACAATTGCTTTTATTTATTTATCCATACAACATTTGTATTTGGGTTTGGTGGGGGGGAAATAACTCTCACTTTTTACACAGACACTCAGAAGAAAAAACAGGATGGGGGATTTAAAGAGTGATAGTGTTTTATTCCCCCATTGAAAAAAAGTCAATAAATTTCACTTAAAATGAAAAATTACAACCAATAGGGAAAAGTTCCACACAATTTTCATTTTTCTTTGAAAAAAAGGTTTAGACAGAATTTTTGTAACCAACTCTAACCCAGACGATTCTGTTACAAAGTACAAATTAGATACTGAAGAATGGTCTAGAGTCCTTGCCAAAAAGTCAAGGTGCTATTGTTGGTGCAGAGATAAGCACAGAAGATTTGTAAAAGAACTAGCTTTGAAGAAGGCTTTTGAAAGAGGGAGTGTGAGGCTGTTTCAAGAGTATAGGTTGGTGTAAGAGGAGGTTTAAATGGGAAAGTGGAAAAACAGAAAAGAGAGCAGTTAGAGGAGAGGTGAGGAATGTAAAAAGGAGAGAAAATGTGGCTGAAGTGAAGACGGAGTTGTAAGAGAGACAGCCGTTACAGAGCCTTGGAAGTTTTGAACTTTATGTGGAGGCAAGAAGAAGCCAGTGAATAACAATATGACATGGTCTGACTGGCAGAAGAAGATTGTCTTGTATATGGAAAAAAGAAAAATTGCTAAATGGGAATGAATCAGGGGAACTTTATTAATTAAATTACATTTTTGAATAATAAAATGTATGAAACTCTAAATACTAAACAATGACATATATTATCTGAGTGGACACACCCACATACATATTTATTCAACCAGAATAAAACAAAGCAATGAAAAACCTGCAGCTCTAAAGTGAGTTGTGATCTGAACCTATTTGCTGGAAGTGTTTATATAAAATAACAATATATTTAAAGCAACTTTTCACCAAGAAATCTGGAGGATGAGGAGGAGTGCGCACTCTCTCTCTTAGTCATTTCAGGTAGATACAATCAAAGTATTCATAGTTAGAGGTCTTAGTCAGGGGCCTGCAGGTACAGTGGCATATTTGCACAGGAGCATAAGAGTTACAGCAGCTCTCCATTAAGTTTCTCCCAACCCTCCCTCTGCTCTCCTATTTAATGCAGTGGAATATCCATGGGAAGGCAGGTTGGCCTGCCCCTCCCGTCATACACACATTGAATAGTGAGAGTTTTAGTATATGTTAGACTCTACATATATTTTCCAACTAAACCTTTTTTCTTATATCACATTCCAAAGGTTTTATCATCCCTCTGCACCACAGGGTTCATAACCTGAAAAAAGAGTGGATACTCCTGCCCTCCACAAAGGGTTCAACAGCTTTAAATTCTGTCTGGGATTGCAGAAGAGGCCTGGTGGCAGAGGCACCTTGGAGATGAGCTTAATCAGGTTTCCCGTTGGACCCACTAGCCATACACGCTCCCACTTTGTCACTTTTGTGATCCCCTGGTTTTTGTATCGGTGAGCCTCACTCCATTCAGACTTTGCCCCAGTCTTGGTTCCACAGACTGAACCTAAATGTTCCACAGATTGAACCTAGAATTTATCCCTCTATTCTGTTTGCAAAAGATTTGCAAACAAATGTTGATATTTACACACGTATATTTGCTACTAGTGAATGTTAGACAGTTGAAATGAATGAAGATCGCTTACAGCTTATTGGTGACTGGTCCATTTCACCATATGCTGTTTGTGGTGATTGGCCACATAAATCACATGGTATTGCTTTTGCTCTATGACTGGATGGCTGAAGCTTTCTAATATCGAGAATAACAATTGATGAATAGCATATATGGTTGTTTGCCTATGAATAGGCACGTTCACCTGAATCTGGGTATTCGCACAAACAACCCAAAGATGCCTCCATTAGTGAGGCCAAAAACCTGCTTGTGCAGATGTTTGCACCCATGGAATAGAAAAGTGAATGAAGGTGGTCAATCAGAATTTAAACATATGCACAAACACTCTGTTTTGCAGTATTTGACCAGATCTACGCAGGAATGAATTGAATCCTATGTGACTAAAACTAGGAGGGGCCCTAGTAACTCAGGCCACTGGTCACAGTGGTCTGTCTGTCTATCATATGGAGGAGGGCTCTTTGTTGGTTTCCAGTCTTATTGATGGTTGGGCAGTTGTTCAAATATCTTTGGAAAAGTAGTGGTCTGTCAGTACAAATCAGGCCTGTGTTGGTAGTTAGCACCTTTTAGTTCCAGTGGGTTGATTTTTGTTTTTGTTTTTCTTCCTTTAATTAAATCCTGGGCACAAGCTGAAATGATCTAGTGATGTGAAGGCACTGCTTTGATCCATCCAAGGCCCCCGTCCCTTCCTCTAGAGCACTCTTAGTTCAAATATAAACAAGCCACTGAATGTTCAGCCAGCTTATGCTAGAGTGGCTCACAGCCGTCAGCTGTGGGATAATGGGGTGTTTCTTTAGGAGAGTAGTAAAAGGAATGTGTCTGGATAAAAATCACATTTACAAATAGTTTTCTGTGTAACCTATGAAATCGTATGTTATTAACAGAAATATTTTTTGAAAATATACTTTACATAAAGCAGAAAAATAAGCAATCTTCTATTCTTCAGTATTCCCCAGTTCCCTGGTAACTGTCCCTCTTTTAGTTTATCCTGATTGCTACACAAAGAAAATATATAATTTACCTCACATTTGGGGTGTTTGATTATCATTATTTTTATTACAGTTTCACCCATGAACCACAACTGAGCTCCGAGCCTCATTCAGCTAGGCACTCTTCAGGCACAGACAAGGCTATTCCTGCCCCAAAGAGCTTACAATCTAACAGATAAGACAGATAAAAGGGTTTAACTAAAAAAATAATTACATTAGGGTGCTTGCTAGTGCACCAGTGGGAGATTTTTTTCCTTAAATCCCCAATTTTAGACAAGGTTTTAAAGAAAAGTCAACATCTACGTCCCTCACACTGTCTATCAGATATTGAAAGTCTACATTAACTATTTGGTTATGTACAACAGGGGCAGCCTTTGGAAAAAATAATTGAACATTTTGAAGGCAGAAGAAGCTGTGAGATAGGGGAAGAAATGAACTCCATGATGGCTACCTTCTCATTTCAGTGCAATGTGATATTGGCAGAATAGGCAACATTCAGCAGATGAGTCCTTTGTAGTGTACTTTGGTTTACAGCAGTTTATGGCAGGAGCAAAATAATTGAATAGTGCACACATCCAGAGGTTAAAGCCTCTGCGGATTGGCATGGTGATGACTGATAATCTTACTGTGTCTCTTGTAAACTTTTAGGTGGAGTGGTTGAAAAATGAAGAGGTGATTGATCCCGTCGAAGATCGGAATTTTTACATCACCATTGATCACAACCTGATCATCAAGCAGGCACGTCTTTCTGACACAGCTAATTACACATGCGTCGCCAAAAACATCGTCGCCAAGAGGAAAAGCACTACTGCCACTGTAATTGTCTATGGTAAGCGAGGCATTGTCCTTCTGACCTACAGGCTGCACTTTGATCTATGTGCAGAAGTGGTCTGTGTAGTTCTGCGATGCAGCTGCCACCATCTTTGATGCAGAAGTGAGGTCTGTGGAAATTACAAGTTCCTGATTGTAATGCACTATCTTAATTAGCATGGCCAGGCTGCCAATGTGGCCCTCATCCAGATGAAGTGTGATGGCCCTGTCTCCTCATTCCCTTACTTTACATCCACGTCCGCTCTGCCCCCATAAAATAGCCTGAGCAGGAAGCTAGGTCTGCCTTCCATGAAGTTATTGCTCTTGGTATTTTTGAGGCAGAATGTATCCACAGGGACAGAAGCTGCTCTAATGATACACCAGCTCATTTTGTTCATTACAATCAATTTAATTACAGGACAGACGAATGGAAAAAAAAATCCCTATGATTACCCTGAGTATTCATTCACTTCATAGCCAGGGTAGCAGTTATGCTTAATTGTAAGCAATTGCATCCCTAAAGTTACAGTGAGGGCTTTTTAGTTCCGTTCTATAGCAAACTAGCGGAATGGAGTTGATTAGCAGCATTTGTGATGCAGAGGAGGGACACGGCACAAGCATTCTGTGTTGTGATCATGGTGAATACTTTAATGGATAGACATGGGACAAATTTCACCATACACAAGTTTTTCCAAACACACAGTTAGACTCTCTAAAAGCGTAATTTAAGCTGTTGCTGAAACACTTATTGAGAGTGGGCCGTGCAGATGGGGGCACAATCTGGAGACCTGCATTGGGGAGCAGCCATCGCCTGTGTTCTCCCTCTAGGGGGACCAGACAGCAAGTGTGAAAAATCGGGACTGGGGGTAGGGCGTAATAGGCGCCTATATAAGACAAATCCCCAAATATTGGGACTGTTCCTATAAAATTGGGACATCTGGTCACCCTATCTCACTCCCAGGGATATTTTAGACCTGTGGTGTGACTGGTAATACTACAAAATTGAGGGGTTAGGAAAATTGAGCAGTTTAAATGCTTGTTATGATGGCTACACAGTATGGGGCAGTACTGGTCCCTGCCCATCTTGTTCTCCATGAGTGTCACATATCGAGGTTCATAACAGAAAGGGTAAGCAGTAACCCATCTTCCTAAAATCACGGACGAACAATATAACTGGTGAGTTCACTCTGAGCAGCCCAATAGGTGGAGTACCTGTCATATGGACTCCTCATCTTCTGTAGGCAAGGCTCTCATTGGGACTGGTGAACAAGGGATACCCTTGCCTTAGCATTCTGTGAACTGTTGCTGTGAAGAGAGGAAAGTAACGTGTTGAATTTCTGATAGACCACATCCCAAAAGAGAGGACCATAGATGACGGGTACATCTGTACGCTAGTTATCGTACAGCCACTATACACACTGGATTATCTTGCTGTGAAATACAATGCAGCTTTCAGGATGCATATATTTTGGCTTACAGAGTTCAAGATGCACTGTTTGATCTTACAGTGATTGCAATTATAGAAAGATAAATCAACGCTCATTGCTGGATCATATTGGGTCTATATGAAGAGAAGGGCCATTTAAAATCCACAGTAGCCATACTACAGGAAACGGAAAGGACTTTTCATGCAATGGTATTTCTTGGACCAGTGGTTAAAAAAGGGGGATTTGTGTTTATTTAATGCTCTTTGTCACCTGTCACCTTTCAGTCAATGGCGGCTGGTCTACCTGGACTGAGTGGTCAGTGTGTAACGGTCGCTGTGGAAGAGGCTATCAGAAGCGCACAAGGACCTGCACCAACCCTGCCCCACTCAATGGTGGTGCCTTTTGTGAGGGCCAAAGTGTCCAAAAAATAACTTGCACCACCCTGTGTCCAGGTACAGTATGAAAGACCCACAGCCCAGATGTGATTATCTAGTTTTTTCCAACATCAAGTATTTTAGGAAGTAACTATTAATCATAAACACTCCTTTTATTTTACTGGTAAATCCAGCATTTCAGTGAATGAATACTAAATTGTGTTACATAAATAGATAAAACATTGTGCACAGAGTAGATCAAACCATAGTGGATTAAATCCCACTGTTTCACAAAGCTTGCACCATCATCTCAGTCCCTGTAATTCAAGGGATTTGAGCAACATTTACAGCTTCAAATCTTAAGAGCTAAAGCTCTTGATCTGTTGAAAGCTGTGGAAATAAACTAGAATTTAAGTACAGAATATTATTTTGACCAAACAGATTTGTAACATTCGTTTCTGTGCATACCAATTTCTCAGTTTACACTGTAAAGATGAGTAGAGCATTTGAAACATCTGGATTATGAATGTTCAACTTGACATACATATTTACCTGTCAACAAAGACAAGAACATTCACACCAAAAATATCCACTCATTCACACATTAAAATAATTTTAAATTGCATCAAAAGCCAGAAAATTAAAACATGAAATGTATACTTTATCATTTAATTCAACACTGCTTAAGGGCTCTGGGTGGCTTTTAGAGAGACAAACTCTGCTATCCCTCACTCGTGTTGAGTAGCACTTTCCTATGCATTGAAATCAATGGCACTACTGTTTAAATAAGGTACTACTTAGCACAGGTAAGGAGCATCAAAATCTGGCTCTTAGTGATGGGTGAAACTCAGAGAAATGGAAGGTCATTTCAAATTCTGGGCACTGAGCTGAGCCTCTTTAGTCCGAATATTTAGTAGATCCAGCTATTAAAGTCAGCACTTTTGGGCCCCAGCATTGGCCTAACTCTTCTCCCATTGAAATCAATGGGCATTATTGTATTGACTTCAGTGGGAGCAGGGTCAGATTAATATTGAGCACTTGTCAAAATCCCATTTTAGTCCATTAATGTTGGTACCTAATTGTGGATGTGGGAGCCTACCTTCAGGCACCCGTTATTTTAAAATCTTGGCCATGGTTTTTATCTTCACAATGTCACTTTAAATACATGACCAACTAGCTTATAAATACAGATTGTAGCACAGGTAATAAACTGCATGTGCAGAGTACGTATCCTTGACAGTTTTGCTGATTATGCCTAGTAGCCCCTTTTTCAAATGAAATATTTCAGTGGCTTTAGTCATTTCTCTGAATATGAAAAGTGATGATTTCATAACACCGAATAATTTCTTGCCAAATGTAATCCTTTGTTGTACATAAGTGCCAAAAAACATAAATTTCTGGGCTTTCAGGTTTTTTTCTTCTTAAACAATTTAGCCATGGAGAAACCTCTTTTTGTTTCCATTTCAAAAAAGAGAGGAGAAGAGAGAAGGAACGAGTACTCGGGGACAAATTTCAATCCAGAATTAGTTCTTCTATCAAAGCTATAAATTCCACAAGACAACTGCTGACTGACTCTTTTCCTGAAGTCAGTTCTTTATGTGACACAGTGGCTCAGTTCTTGTTACTGGGACAGAAAGCCTTAAACATCTCGATAAGCTGTTGGGATCCAACCCATACAAGTATTAACTGAAAGACGTACGTTTCTAATGGGCACTTGGTGGCCCAGGTGGACTGAAGAGATGTCAAAATCACAAAAATCACCACTATAGTTAGCACTAATTATTACCTTTGCTGGCAATCCAAACATGTATATCTAAGACCATGGAGACTGAACTACCTCATTCCCCTTACAGTTGGTCCTTCTAGGGCTAGCTTGAGGCAAATTAGCAGGGCTGTGTGAGGAAGCTTGTATTTCTATGATTGATGCTGTAAAGATTTCGGTCCTTAGTTCTATCAGTCTGGCACCTTTCAAAAGGGCTAAATTCACAAAGATCTTTTAAAATCAACCATTTTCTCTGCTTCTATCTATATTTGCATCTCTCTCTTTCTGACCTTCCTAAGTCATGTCGCTTTTTTGTCACAGTGGATGGTAGATGGACAGCATGGAGTAAGTGGTCTACCTGTGGAACAGAGTGTACCCATTGGCGCAGGAGGGAATGCACAGCGCCAGCACCGAAGAATGGCGGGAAAGATTGTGAGGGTCTCGTTCTGCAGTCCAAGAACTGCACAGATGGGCTGTGTATGCAGAGTAAGTGGAAGTATATTAATCTGTTGTATTGACTTTGGAGTTTGGAAAATATATAGCCATTTAAAAAACAAATTAAAGCTTGAATGTTCTCCTGCCATAAAAATCTCCTATAAGCAGAAGCTGGAGAGTATCTAAATGAAATACTCTGCACCATAACAACATAAGGAAGAAAGCTACATTTAAGTGAAATGGCATAAAATGACCAAAATAACCCACATGTGGTGCTGCAAAATTGTGCCATCTAGGCATTGTCTGAATTGGGTGCAAAGCTTCACCACCTACAGCAAGCTTAGGGAGGAATTGTGTGGCTGAGGCAAATCCTCTGTAAACTCCCTGGAATAAATGGCAGCGTAGTCCTCTCAGCATTCTGTGCCAGTTTTGTGTAGTGGTGGAGAATGAAGGTGGAGCCATGACCATTGTAATGGTCTGTGCCTTTTCTGAGATCCTTTTCCAGTCCCCCAAGTGCACCACTTTCAAGTGACAGGCCTGTACTCTACTTCTCTTTGGGGGTGGGACCTTGTGTTCCTTCCACTGTCTGAGTGGTTGTGCTAGGTTATGCCCATCTGGTTGCCAAATTTGACACCTCGCAGACTTGTTGGGCATAGCACCTACAAGACTTCCCTTCAGGAGTTGGTGGACAGTAATATTATGCAGTCATACAGAAGCAGCTTTTTCAGGACAAAGGATGATTTTTTTGCCAAAAGGTTCACAGCACTCAAAGAAATGGATTTAAAACAACAGAGAGACCAGTAGGTGCAATGTCTTACCTATGCTTGGCATTCCCCTGAAGGCCCTAGGTAGATATGACTTAGCCTTGGTATCCTCTGTTCTCTTGGGGGCTAAGCTACAGCCTGCTAGCTGCAGACCCGACTCACTGATAGTCTGGGTGTCAGCTTGTATCCCTGTTGGTGCTCATTGGCATTCACTGAGCAGCCTTTCTCAACAAAATCAATCCCCCGCTCTTTCCTAGGCCTAGGGTCCTGTAATGTTTAGTACCCTTTTTTGATCCTAGATTTAGCCTTGGGAAGAGTAAACCATTCTAACTTGATTGGAGCCTGGTGGGGGGTATTATCCAGTTAACATTTTCCTCAAGGACTTTTATCTGTGTCATTGTTGCCTTTCCTGCTTGGTCCCTCTAACAACCCCTTCTGATCTAACTCCGTATCAAGTAGCCCACTATAAACATTATAATGCATCATGTACCTAAAAAAAAAACCACATATATTTCCCAATTCTCCACAGCTATGTCCTCTTACGGCTTCCTTTGGGGTAATTTTGCACCCCCAGGGGGCCAGGCCTCTGACCTCTCCCAAATGCAAGGACTTAGATTGTCCTTAGCCCACGTGTAGAGTGCTTGGGGGAGGGAAGAAGCCTCCTTCCATTGTTCTTCCCCAACTGTGCACCCACGCAGATGCCGGGGTAATCTAGTCTACAGTAGATATAATTACACACTAGCTAGAGACACCTGCAGAATAAATGAACTCCTTTATGGGAAAATACTGTTTCCTGTGCCAAGATCATGTAAACAGACTTGCTGCAGGGTATCTCCTCTGAGCTTTGGGCAAAGTATTCTTCCCTTTTAGTCCGCAGGGATGCAGTAGTCTCTGCAACTCTTGTACCTCCTCTCTTTCGGGGGAAACTGGTAGTGGATCCATATAGGGTGGATCTAGAGCTCTCTAAAGCTACCACTCCTCACCCTTATATGCAGCAATGTGCAAGCTGAGGGTCTATGTCATAAAGGTGTGCAGTAGGAGTGCATCAGTCTCTCTGCGTCCAGGGCCTTTCCCACTCACACAAGAGGAGGCAGGATTTGCCCCTTTGCGAAGTGTAGATTTAGGATTCTATATCCAGTATAGCATCACTTGAAGAGAGAGCCTGTTGTTTAGTTATTCATTTGGATATTTACAGCTCTGCCATAAACAAGCACCCATCCAATGCTCTGGGTGCCCTGGACTAGTCTTTTAAAAAATCCAACTTATTAACCAAATGACACATCTGTTACCCCGGATTAAACAAACTCCCAGGAATGTAAATAGAACAAAATGAATTGACCTCCCCATACAGCCCCACCGGCGTCCCATATCATCATTATTGCTAGGCCCATCTTCTTATGGGCCAGGAAGTTAAGATGGATGTTGCAGCTCTCCCTGAAGGTTAACAAACTCGGGCTCTTTCGGACCATAGGGAGAATCGAGTTGAAAAGGCTTCATGACCTGCCTGTTGACCTCTCTCTCTGATACCAATGAGGCTCCAGCCCAATGTCTCTGATGGTCACAGGGAGAGAGAGTCTCACGGATAGATGGGTCTCGGGACTGATAGAGCTTTTATAGTTCAAAACCAACATCTTCAAAAAATCAACCTGGTAAAGCCAACCATAGGTCTTTGGCACTGTTCATTTGCACACACAAAATTGGATCTAGGTACATTACTTTGTTCCTTTTTATATTTAAGTGAATTTAGAGCCAGACTGATAGCGCTGAAGACTGAAGCTGTCTGTTCGCAGAACAGGTACAGCATCGGCAAGAGCGCAAATTTCAACACACTGACCCTCCAATGTATCTCAGCCTCTAAAACTCAGAGGAGAGTTAAGTCTTCAGGACCATCCTGGTGTTGGCCACTCCACTATGACTACCAAGAGGTTCCCAATTATTGTCAAGGCTTATATTGGTTTTTGTGTGTGTGTGTGTGGAACTGAACCAGATGATACATTAAAAATGGAGGTCCTATCTGCACTGCTGGTTCATTAAAGATCCACTGAACTTTTAATAAGAACAGTGGTTGGTTCCAATGGCCTTTGCCAAAATTTGCCTTCTTCCACTCCTCTGCATTTTACTATACTGCTTTCTGATTCTCCACCTGGCTGCAGCTCTCCATCACCCAAGGGGCTGCAGTTGTATCTGTATAGTGGTTGTATGTTCACAGTTGTATGTTCAAATAGGCCACAGAAATGCCATTAGCTAGTATGCAGTGATTTTCAGTCACTACCAAATAGGGCTAGATTTGAACACATGACCTAGACATAGAAGAATCTGTATCGAAACCCTGAGCTATCCAATCTCAAAACATGATTTTTCCTTCAGTTTTCATTTAACCAAAAACTTACTCATCCACATGGCCACATCCTTCATTTGAGTTTTGATGCTTTAGTGACAGCTGCACGAAACCAGCTGTAATTTGTCCATTTTTATTTTTGTGGGGGAGGGAAAAGAGAAGCTGAACTTTTCTCTAAAAGTAAAAAGAAGTCATACTAAAGTAAAGTTATATTACACCCTGAAAATATGGGTTTGTAGCGGGGAAGCTAATGTATCCTTCACTCCAGTGGTGTGAATGAGCCATTATGGTAAATTAGCAAGAAAAGAAACCACCTCCACTCTAAAGAGCTCTTTATTACCAGATTATATTTAGACAGGTGTGTGTCATCTTTGGGTATATGCATAAGCAGAGTCATTTAAGCAGAAATCTCATGAAAACAAATTCATAATGCTGCTGCAGAATAAAAGCCCTGTAGGGATCCCATTTTTATGTAGATGGTATATTGCATTTTATTTGTGAAAGTGACTGCTGGGAGTAAAGCACAGATCTTCAAAAGGAGGGAGGGTGATGCTAATGTGAATCCCACTCCGCATTTTTATATGTATATGGAGGGTAGGAGGAAATGAAAAATATACAGTTGCATATTGATCTCCTTAGCTCCAGAGGTTGAGATTGTCCCTCAGTGTTGGAGTTTAATGGTAATGTCTTTATACGTACGGGGTTCATATACCTGTAAAACTTACAATCCTGCTCCATGATCCATCACTGCTGAATAGATTGATTTGCCATACGTTAGCTCTGTGCCTGCGATTCTTTCTCTCTCTCAATTTATGTAAATCCATTCAGAACACTTTTATTTTTACTTCTGTATAGGGTTGGGTTCCTCCAGATGAACTCATAGTGCATCTGTGTGCTGAGCTAGGGAGGAACACAGGACCCTTTTCATTCCTGAAACACACTGAAATTCATTACGGATTATTAGGTTTTCATCTGGATTGAGTTGGAATTAGATTTTTTCATAACTCGGAGGCCTTTAAATCCAGATCACACACTTTCAAAGAACTTCCAGCAGTTTTCCCTTGTGGGCACATGGATAAGAGCCAAGGGACCCAAGATCAAGCCCTCTGTGTGCTTGGATCCTTTTCTGATTTCTACTTGGTGGCTGCTTAATTGCATGCTATGCAGATTCTACCCATTAGAGCAGTTTCTCCCTTCCTTCCCAGAATCAGTCTTCATCAAAAACTGATAGGTTATCAATTAAATATAGTAATGTGGAGGTCTGAGAATTATTAAATAGCTTCTTGTAGCAGGAGCAACTAACCCATTGCTTTGACAGAAACTCACTTGTAAAAAAATATATAAAAGAGATATCTCAGGAAATATTGGATTGAATCAGTCTAATTTACAAGCCCTTTCTCTTCCAGTCTATTATTCACTACACTAACATCACTTGGGCAAATCAATAAGCTCTTTCATCAGACTGCCCCAACTCCAACACAGAGCAGCAGTCTGTACCGCTATCGATTTCTGTGTGGGGATGAAAAGTGTGGAGCCTTCCCCATCCCTTGTAATTACAGTATTTTACACCCAAAGCTGTAGTTTCTGCTTACCGCTAACCATGGTGTTTCTGGTGCAACTCTGCTGTCACATTTATTCAGACTAATGATCTTGCTAGTGTACACACACACTCCTATTCAGTAGCTAGTATTTTTCCCTTAACATGAAAGAATGAATAAGCATTAAACTAGCATGCCTGCAGAGAGACAGGGGGCAGATTGAAAAAGAAAAGTAACTGCAGTGAAAATTTAGGACAACTGTTACTACTGTAAACCTCCAAATATACTGTATCACCTAGCAGGAGTCTTTACAATAATTTAATAATTTATTGTAATGGCATTAATAAGCCCTCAGCAACATCGTATACTGTATGTGTAATAAAAACTGGCACCACCCACAGTAGTTAAATTATTTACCACCATATTTGCAGCATATCCTATTTGAAGCACAGAGATTAGGTTAAATATCACAATGCTTTGAGATATTTGCCTGCAAGGCTCTATTGACATTCAAAATATTCCATATTATTCATTGTTTTAATAATAGTAATGTCAGTCTCAGAAGAGTATATAATTTGTCATCTTTATGTATTAGAAGGTTAACACTTCACATTTGTCCACGTTTTCCTGCCAGGCATCTATTACATAAGTTGCTTCTTTAGAAGGAAGAAAGGTTAACCTAGTATTAATGTCTGCCGTGCTTTCTGTCGCAGCAGTTTCTTGCTGGAACATACATATTCTGCACATGTGCTGCTTGTTCAATGTAATACACCAGAATCTTCTGATGAAATAAGCATTTGTTTCCCTTTTTGGTTTGTTTTAAAAGGAGGGGTGCTGTGAAGAATTGTAGCACAGAGTAACCTGATGAGAACCTAGAGAACTTCTGAGCAGTTCCATGTGCAAAGAGTAAAGGAATGTTTTTCAGAATCAAGGAGGGAAGCAAAGTTGTCTCACGGGAGATCACAACAGAAGCTAGTGTGTGTGTAAAAGAATGAAAGGAAATCCTTTATTAAAAGCATGTGGGTTGAGAAACAACTTTTAATATGTTCAGTCTCTTGCATACTAATGTATCCACCTAGCCAGCCTTGCTGAGCTCTTTCAGGAAGAGCTGCTTTAATTTAAAGGATCTTCTCATCTTTTCTTCCAATCCATTCCTGGGGGGAGGATTTCTGTAGCATTTGTTATTTGATATAAAATTCATCCAGATCTACTATTCTGTTTGTTTAACCTGCTAATAAACAATGGGTGAGATTTTCAAAGCACTCTAATGAGTTTGGACACATCTTCTTACTATTGTTTGTATTACATTCATGCAAAAAGGCCCCAATTCAGAACATGGTTCCTCTGTGCTAGGCGCTGTACAAACATGTACTGAGAAACAATCCCTGGCTCAAACAGCTTGTGATCTAAATAGACAAAAGGGGAGATGGAGAGGTGAAGTGATTTGCCCAAGGTCCCACAGGAGGCCAATGGCAGAGCTGGGGATAGGACCCAGGAGTCCTGATTCCCAATCCAGTGCCTCATCTACTAGAGCACTATACCACTCCATTAATTTTAAGAGAAAATATTTTTTCTAAAGCCTTTGGACTGCATTGAAAATGTCAACTTATATTAAGCATAGAAGCATGCATATATGAAAGAAACCCCAAACATTCTTCCTATATATCTTTAATTATTGTAAATTCCCTATCTCTTCTCTTCTTTTCTCCTTTATTTTTCCCTCATACCCCCTACCTAATAATGATAATATATAATAATAAAAGATCTTCTCCACTTAGATGAAGAGAAAGACATGTAAACTGATAATAGATGTCTTGTTGATGCAGACCCAGATAGAGAAACAGAATAACCAGGGCCCTACCAAGTTCACGGTCCATTTTGGTCAATTTCATGGTCATAGGATTTTAAAAATAATAAATTTCATGATTTCAGCTATTTGAATCTGAAATTTCAGGAAAAAAGAACTGGAGTACTTGTGGCACCTTAGAGACTAACAAATTTATTAGAGCATAAGCTTTCGTAGAAGTGGGCTGTAGTCCACAAAAGCTTTCGTAGAAGTGGGCTGTAGTCCACAAAAGCTTTCGTAGAAGTGGGCTGTAGTCCACGAAAGCTTATGCTCTAATAAATTTGTTAGTCTCTAAGGTGCCACAAGTACTCCTGTTCTTTTTGCAGATACAGACTAACACGGCTGCTACTCTGAAACCTGAAATTTCAGGGTGTTGAATTGTAGGAGTCCTGACTCTACTACCCTTACTTCGGCGCTGCTGCTGGCAGCGGCGCTGCCTTCAGAACTGGGCAGCTGGAGAGCGGCAGCTGTTGGCTGGGATCCCGGCTCTGAAGGCAGAGTCACTGCCAGCAGCAGTGCAGAAGTAAGGATGGCTTGGTATAGTATGGTATTGCCATCCTTACTTGTGTGCTGCTGCCTGCAGAGCTGGGCCCTCAGTCAGCAGCCACCACTCTCCAGCTGCCCAGCATTGAAGGCATCGCAGAAGAAAGGATGGTAATACCACAATTCCCCTAAAATAACCTTGCCTTTTGGGTCAGGACCCCCAATTTGAGAAATGCTGGTCTTCCCCATGAAATCTGTATAGTATAGGGTAAAAGAACACAAAAGACCAGATTTCACAGGGGGAGACCAGATTTCATGGTCCGTGACACATTTTTCATGGCTGTGAATTTGGTAGAGCCCTAATAATAACATAAGGATAATACAAAGTGCTTAGTTCAGCCATAGATTTCAAAGCCCCTTACAGAGATGGGTAAGTATCACTATTCCCACGTCACTTGGCTTAGCAAGGCACAGAGAGGTTATATGACTTGCCATGGGTCAAACAGCGAGTCAGTGTCAGAGTCATTCCAATCTCTTGATTCCCAGCCCCATGCTCAACCCAAAGTTAAACTGCAGCAGCAAGACGGAAGGTACATAACTCAGTGAACTCTTGTAATGGAGGAAGCAATTTGTAGTTGAGTATTTAAGAAATCTCAAATAAACAGTTGATCCACTAATTCTGAAGTCATTGGTGCTCTTGGAGTAAGAAGTAAGAAAACTAGAATAAAAGAATTATTCTGGTCTTTAGTTTATAGAGCTGTTTAGTCTGGTGCATGTTGCCAAACAGCTGCCTGAATATTCTCCTCCTGTGCCAGGAAGAGCCTCTTCTCCAGCAGGGTTAGCATCTCATTCTCCTCTTTCAAATCCCTCTTCAAATTTCATTTCTTTTGCCGAGCCATCTGCCACTCATCTCTACTTGGACACTCCCCTTCACCACTTCAGCTCCTGACCACACTACAGTGGCAAAGCAAAGCAAACTCCAAGAATTGTCAGTTTAATATGAAAACTCAAATGCAATCCTAGGCTTGTGTGTCTGTGCTCTGCAAACCAAATTTAAAGTGTCTAGGCCTTTTGGATTTTGAGACACGACCCCCAAAATATGTGATAAGAATTAGCCAAAAGGGCAAACCACTTATCTATTAATCTCCTAAATGTCAGAATTGCCTGGGCTAATTCACAGCACATTTTAGCAAAAAGTTATTCTTCCCTTCCACCACACACATGTGATGTGTGATCTTAAACTGAGAAAGGACCTTTCTAAGGATTTTAATGAAGGGTCAGAAATCTAATTTATAATGAAAACATAGTTGCAGCCTTAACTATGGAATATCACAATCTTCCCTTCACCACCAAGGAGAGAGAGACTCTCAGTAAAAGCCAGAGTCAACAAATGAGTAAGTAGTAGGAGAGATTCATGAAACCTCAAACCCCATGCTGTTGTCTCACCCCAAAACTTGTCAATAATTAGACCTTCAGAAGGAAGATAAATTATGGTGAATTATCTCTAGGATGTCTGATGTCACATCTGACCTTTGACATCATTAGTGCAGACATAAAAGGCTTTCTATATAACAGCAAGTGTCTTAGTAATAGAAAGAGACTGGACATATTTCTTATGGTTGGCTTTTAGGAACTCTAGAGACTTTTTTCACCACAAAAATATATGATGACCTTCTAGAGATCACATCATCGGTTTATGTGCTATTGCTGCTGGGAAGCAGCAGGGAAGGGAAAAGTTTATGAACTGCTATTGTAAGAGAAGCTGCAGATTATTCTTACTATAGGTATTATTTATTCCATAGGAAATCTATGTCAGGAGAGCATTAAGAGAACACTCGAAGTCAGAATATATTATTTCTTTTAAGGATGCATTCATACCCTTAACTCTGCCCTCTTGTGCATGTGCAGAGCCAGATGTTTGTCTCCACTAATGTCTCTATGGTCACTCTAGTGTTACAGAGGACATTGAGACAAGCCCTCAGTGGGGACGCTGAGGAGTCTCATAATGTAGGAGAATCTCTGTGCTGGTATACAACACTCCCTCCTGGTTTCTCCCCACTCTGATGAAGGGGAAATGATGGGTGTGTGCTGGACTGCAAAGGAGCATAGCTGGATTACACTAGCTCTAACTGGCATAATGGTCAGAGGGCCTAAAAGAGCCATTGCAGCCAGATTGCCCCCCAGGTTCAAGAGGACAAAAATCCACTTTTGTCCACCATCCCTCTGAAGTGTACTCAGCGGAGTCCTGACATGCCCAAAGAAGTGGCCCACAGTCTTTAATTACTTGGTCTCAGACCATTTTTCAAATACAGCTTAACATCATACCATTTTTTGAACAACCTTAGATGCAGGTGTGCCGTGGCCCCTCTTCTTCCCCGCCTCAGTGCATGAGGAAAGGAGCACGCTTTGCAGACAGTTGCAAGGTGCCACACCGGCTGTAGGACCCTACAATGGCTGTACTTCATCAAGCCTCAAGGGGACCTTGCTAGGACAGTGCAGCTTTGCACTGCAGGATCCCTAACCCTGAGAGTTTATCGCTCCTGTATTTTATTTCTTAATACGGGATGTGTTTTAGTGTCAAACATTAATGAATGTGCAACCTTAACCATGGCTTTCCAGCTGATTTATAGCAGGGACACCAATCCCTTTTCTAAAGCATTCATTCAGTACCCTTTCTACGAAAGCAAACAGATAAAAGCCAAAAAGAAAAACTGAGAAAACAAAGCAACAGTTTGTTTCTATGTAGGTATATTACAGCTCTCATCACACCTTTGATTTCATAGAGAAAGGTTAAAGCTTGATGTAGTAGCGTTTAAGTTTCTACGAATTTTTTTAAATAGCATATTTTAAGTTGTATATATAATTGCAGATTCATTACTGATGTTAGGAGAATATTTTACTTTTCTGCTTTACCATAACAGAAAATAGAATACAACATCTGAAAAAGAAAAGAAAATACCCGCATCTTCCTTTAGTAAGTTGCTTGCATGACCATGCAATTCACAGTCTCCATTTTAGAGGAAGAATGAGATCATGGATCCAATCCTCCATTGGTATAAGAGTCGCTGGCATTACACCAGCAGAGAATTGTGTTGACTGGGTGCGCTTGTGTTATACATGCAGCACTTAAAGGAAGGAAATTCCAAGTGTTAATGCTGCTACATCAATATTAATTCAACCAATTTGTACATTTAATTGTATCCATTAATAACAAACAGTACTATACTGTATCACCATTTATAGTTAACCAGGGAAATAGACATGCATGCACATGTGCAGTGTGGCTGAGTTAACGCTGTCAGGGCACCTTCAGCTTTGAGCACTACACTTGATCTGTCACCTCAAGTTTGCATTAACTAACAAACTCGCCATGGTCAATGAAGGTTTAGATTGGAGTATGGGACAGA
This sequence comes from Chrysemys picta bellii, assembly GCF_011386835.1. Lineage (NCBI taxonomy): Eukaryota > Metazoa > Chordata > Testudines > Emydidae > Chrysemys > Chrysemys picta. Next base: position 20,362,875 of record NC_088795.1, read on the forward strand.
AATGGCATTAGTGTAGTTCAGTGCTACAGCAGTGGGATTGCAAATACTGCAGGGTTGTGCTTATAGTGTTTTGAGAGCTCTTTCCATTGGAGTTTTTTAAAAAACGTGTATGGAAACATTCCTATTGGTTAAAGATTTTACGAAATATAAATTGGTGCTGATAATTTTGGTTGACAATGTCACCTTAAAGTAAGGAAGGAAGATACTGCTGTTGAGCTTGCTGAGCTTGGAAGTAGCCGGGGATCCTTAACTGAAGCATCTTTAAAATAAGGGTAAATACGTGTCACTCAAACAACAACTCCACACACCAAAAAACCCCAAGGGCCTGATTCAGATGCCACTGACGTCAAAGAAAAGACACTGTTTCTGAATCTGAATTTGCTCAAACTTTTCAAAAGAATTTTCTGGGCTGAGAGCAAGTGCAGAAAATGTCAGCCCCCCCAAAATTGAGAGTCACTGGAAAAGGAGATTTGAATGAAAGCTGAAAGCAACCTTTATGCTGGGCAATAGCCTACTCTACTATATGCATTCCTAGAAGAAACCACATAATACATGCTTTACTGAGTAGTATTCGAAGACTGGAATCAATTTTCATAGGTGGGTGCCTTAAGAGAATATCAAATCCTGCCTTTAGACACCAACATTTGAAATTATGTACCTACATCCCCATTTTGTATTACTTAAGTGCTGATTTGAGTGACCATATTTGGACTTTGGTTGTTGTGTTTAAGTACCTTGGTTTGAAAATGTGTCCATCACAGCTTCATGATTCAGAATGTATTGACCTATCAGTAATGACATATTACTATTCCATTTACAATTCTGCATTCCTGTGTCAAAGCAGAGAAAGAAATAGCAGTGATTAAATGGTCATGTTTCTCTTCTCCACCCTTGATGAGATTAAAGGGCAGTAACTTTGGAGTCCAGAAAAGGAAATACTGTTACATCAACTTATAAATCCACCTGTTGAGTTCACTGCCACATGAGGGCATTGGAGACAGATAGTGTGGCTGGATTTTTGAAAGAACTGCATAATTTTATGACCATTGGTTACATCTGAAGCCTTGTGTGCAAGGTAAAGTACAGAGCATCTGCAGTTTAAAGATGGCTAATGATAGATTTAGATAGAGTGCATTAAAGTGAACAGGTAGATCTTGGATACTTTATTTATTCAAGTTTGTGCTATACAAATTAAAAGTGCCCATCATAAGCTCTGGGTGACCATGAGAACTCTTAAAATACATCTCAAAAAAAAATGGACCCTAGTAATTACCTGCAGACAGAATTATCCTGGTAGCAGCATAAATATAACAAATATTTAATAAGACCCATTAACAAAATCACCAAGGAGCACTCCCCCAACCACTCCCCAGCTTCACCCAACTCCCTGCGGGGAAGGGAGAAAAGATGGGCCTTGCAATATTCCCTGGAGGTTACACATTCTATTATGGATCAGAGTGAAGAAAGTTCCAAAGGCCCTCCCAGCATCCTTATTTGTTTTATACCATGGGGAGAGAGGCCGTCTCCTAGATAGGTAATGTCTCAAGTAGTTTTAGAGTTGCATTGATAAAAATCTACAGCTCAGAATCAATCCTGAACCAATAGGCAGCTAGTGTAGTTCATACAACATATGTTAGGGCAGGGACTCTCTTTTTGTTTGTACAGTGACTGGCACAATGGGGTCCTGGCCCATGGCTCCCAGGTGGTACTGCAATGCAAATAAATAATAATAATTATTATTATTATTAATATTTAACAATAGAGAATAAGTTAATGTGCTTGCAAAGAGAAATCTACTTAGCAAGTGGGCTGCTGAATTTTGCATCAGCTGTCGTTTCCAGATGGACTTAAACCATAGCTCCATGTAGATCGCGGTAGTCTAATCTTGAGGGACAAAGGATGTAACATGATGTAGTAGTATATAAGTCCACATCCCAGTAATGATTAGTGTAGGCCAAAAATTAGGAGATGCTAGGTTGGCTACTATGGACATCTCTGGAAATTTTGAAAAAGGACTCCAGGGAGTCAGTGTCATAACTTTTTGCATAATTACCTTTCAGAGTGATGAATTTTTCCATTCCCCAAATATCCCATCTCTAAAAAAAAAAAAGCCAAAGTATCTTTTGCATGAAGTGGGCTTTTCTTCTCCTCTGCAGATAAATTATTTTAGGGGACTTTTTGCCACATGAAGAGAAATCATCTCACTGTTTATTAATTCTGCTACCTTCCCACAAAGACAGGCTGTTGCCAGGGTACCATACGTCCAGAAATTTTGTCCACTTAATTACATCTTGGTGTCACTTACTTATTGCCTTTGGCATGAATCTGCTTCCTGGAGGTCAGAGCAGGAGAAAGGGAGTCAGGATTCTTGGTTTCTAATTCTGACTTTTGGGGGATAGCTACACTTACAAATTGCACTAATTTAATTAAATCAGTTTCTAAATCTATTTAGTTAAATCTGTGCAACCCTGTAAATCGGTTTAAGAATGACTGATATTGAAATTTAATTAATCTCAATGGATATAAGGCAGTCAAACGTCTTTTCTACCCACAAAAGTTAACTAGACCAGTACAACCCCCTAGTGGATTATATCAGTATAAAGGATTATATCAGTATTGCTATTCCCGTAGGGGAAAGGGAATCAGTTATTAAGGTATAAGGCACCTTTATAACTTTCAGTTAAAAAAAAAAAAGAAAAGAAAAGAAAAAAGATCACCCCTCACCGCTTCCACTGAAACAGATATACTGGTACAAAAACTGTGTGTAGAACAGGCTGTAAACTCAAGGGAGTTGCACCAATTTAATTAAATCAATTTAGAAATGAATTTAGTTGCATTAGTGCAATTTCAATATGTAGACATGGCCTCTGACTGACTCACTGTATGTGACTTTGGGCTAGTCAATTAACCTCTCTGTGTTACTATTTTCTGTATGTAAAATGGGGATAATAAATACCTCACTTTGAAAAGCGTCTGAGATCTTCAGATGGAAGGGCCTATATAAGTGTAAAGTACAGTTATTCTATTTTTATTGTTCCAGCAGTAACACACACAAGAAATAAACAAAGCACCAAAAGAACTTTTGGAAATGTTATATTTCAAAACAAGCCAAGTGATGAGGCTTAAGTTACTTTCCTCAAAGCAAGTTACTGACTGTGAAACCAGCTGCTCAATGCATGAGTCAGCAGCACCAGCAGGAGAGTCAAAGCCTGTTAACAGCACCTTTCTTAGTTCCCCTTGTTTAAAATTAAAAGCTAGAAGTCCCTTAGGTACTTGGCAAACAGCACTACTGATACAGCCGGTGGGGGGAGGGGGGGGAGGAATATCATTTTGCATGGCACTCACTCTGAAGATGGGAGGGAAGCCATTTTTCATTATCACAGTTACTAATCTCAGCAGGTTTGCCTCATTATCTGAAGAGAATGTCCTAGCTCATTGTTTGAGAGTGGGATCAGATGGGCCAGCATGAAAACCAACTGTCTAAAGAGATACCCGTGTTGTCATTCCGGAGGGTGGCAATAATCTCATACTCCCCACTGTCACCGTCATCAGAGTGTGTCCTTGAGCCTTCTGCTTGTCTCTACCATTTGAATTCTCTCCCTCTGTTAAAAGTGAAAGGAAAAGTTCTTTTTTTAAATCTGTTTAAAAGTGCAGTTTTACTTTGAATTGTGACTCTGAAAAAATGGCATGGGAGGGCTCCTTGCTTATTATCTCTCCGTGATTTCCAAAACAGTTATGTTCAATTGTTCTGCAAAATTCAACCTGGGTTCTGAAAGTAAAGCCTGGAATAAAGGTCATAAACAAGAATAAAAAAATCTGCAGGCCTAAATTATACCCTCAACGGCACTTGTGCAAGCCAGTGTGGGTTTGCACAGATGCAGCTGACTGGAATTTAGTAACCAGTTCAGTTACTGATGCACAGGAGGGAATAGAATCCAGCTGCTTTGTCTTAGATGTATTGGCTTTGAAAGGCTAGCAGGCCTAGCGAGCAGTAAAGCTTTATTTTTTCCATTTAAGTAAATAGATAGGACTTCCAATACTCACACAAAGCAGATCTTCTGAATAAGATGATGCCAATATTTTATAGCTGCCTTTTCATGAAAGTTCTACTGTTTTAAATTCATCAGTGGCAGAGTGTATATAGAGTTAGAAGTTGCAAATGAATATTTTTAACAAATAGAAATCTATGGTGTAGTCACAGCAGGATAAATTTGACCCAGCATATTTAAAATCATCTCTGTGTTTAGTTACCCACCAAGACCTGAATTCAGGTTGTTGTGTTTCTCCAACCACGGATGATGCTATCAGTAACATCTAGAATAGTGCAGGTTCTGCAGCTCTTTGATCTCTTTTGAGTGGCAGTTACTATATCTCATCTATATCTCATTGCAAGGGTAACACAGGACTCTGAACTCAAAACTTGCCAGGTTAAAATAAAACAAAAAATAACTTTTCAGTTCCCCTTTAATGCTGCATCATTTTTTTGGCTTTTAGGGAATTTTCCTATTATAGCGCCATCTATTGGCTGGATTCCAGAAGGCAACTTTGACTGCTGCAGGAAGGACATCTAGGACTGAATTCTTCTCTCACTGAGTTTAATAAATCCAGAGCAATTCCACTGATGTCACACCAGTGTCACTGAGAGCAAATTTAGTCCTGGATCACCTCCCCACAATAGACCAAGATGTCTTCAGGTTTCCACCAAATCCCTGAAGTTTGCATATTGTATGGCGACACTGGTGCAGCTGCAAACACTAGCATGAACTTTCCCAACCATGGACTGACTAACTGTGCTCTCACTGCCCCAGACTTTCAGCAGTTGCTTGCCTGACTTCTCTCCTTAAGAAGAGCTCTTTGTAAGCTCAAAAGCTTGTCTCTCTCACCAACAGAAGTTGGTTCACCCACCTCGTCTCTCTTCTCTCCTTGCATCCTTTTCATGTCCTAAACTCCAGTGTTATGAGTTCACTAGTACGAGAGAGAAACAATTAAAAATGCAAACAGGCAAACCTGCCTCAAGGAATCATACAAATGAGTGAGGAATATAATATTTATAAAAGTAAGCGCAAGCCTGGAATCATTGCTGGGAAATAAGGCATAATGCTGTCCCATGGTGCTGCAGCAAAGCGCCTCTGTCATAAAGAATACCTCTGCCTGCCTCTAGTATTTCAATTAACAGCATGGTTATGTGACAGGTAATTAGCTTTCATAAACACTTGGTATTTTTATAGTACGGCTTTAAAAGTGCCACAGCCTGAGCACAGGAAAGGGAGTCAGGCCCTCCGAAGTTCTCATTTCAGCTCTGACAATGGGGCATGTCATTTACCTCTCCAGACATGATTGACTTCTATGGGATCAATCTTGGACCCTCTGACTCATTTTCTGCATTGGTAAAAAGGGAATAAAATAAATGCCTACTTCATAGGGTTATTGCGCCAACCAGCTAGAGCAACTGGAAGAGAAAAAGTGCTACTATATTATTGTAGGAGATGGAAAAGAAATAAAAGAAAGAGATACTGTTACTGTTGATCTGTTTTGGAATAAAACTGAATTACGTTATGATTTTATCAATATTACACTATGCCTTCAAAGATTTAAAATAAATAACTTTATGACCCCAGGTCCTCTATTGATTTTATAATGATTTCAAATCGAACACATTCAGTTTCCAGTTCAATTTGCTTGCACCCTGTGGAATTCCTATTGGATTCCTATTAGAGACAGGATAAAATAATTCCAAGGAAATCCAAAAAGAGGGTTTTCTTTATGGGCTTTGCTCAGCAAATGGGTATTTAACCTCTGACCAATGACGACAAGTCTCCTTTAGCTCTATTAGACCAACAGCAAGCCACTATAATTAAATAAAAAAACTGTTTAGAGCCCTACTGAAAATGTCCTGGGAATTAAACCATATGGCAGGGGTAGGGAAAAAAGACTTTCCATATGCTAATGATGCTTGATGTCTGAAATAAATTAGATCCATTAGAGTTTATGCTCAATAAAAGAAAGACTTTAAGCACTCCAAAGTTAGTGACTCGAGACCGATTTTGGCTCTGAAATTCAATCTGCCTACTTATTAATTCTTAGTGAGGCTCTGAAGCAGACAGGAGATGCAAAATCATAATTCTGTGCTGAATCGGAATTGTAAAGTACCATGGGTTTCTTTTCCTTCTTTTTTTTAATTAAACCATTTTTCATGCTTTCCTTTTTTTGTTTCCCCTCATTAATTTGATTTTGTTCCCATTTTTGTTTAATTTCTTTCTTTTTAAGGTTTCATTTATCCTATTTCAACTGAACAGAGAACCCAGAATGAATATGGATTTTCTTGTAAGTTTAATGTTTGATTTTATGTTTCTGATTACTGATGTGATGCTGTTACTTGATTCAAGATTTACTTTTAGCCCAGCTACATGTGCATCGGGAAAGAGGGGCCTAATGGACAGCGTGACTTGCATCCTGCTTGCTTAATGGGAGGCAAGGAGTGGCAGTGTTACAATTGTCAATAGACTCATGTGAGAGAGAGAAAGTGGGTGAGTTCATATCTTTTATTGGACCAACTTCTGTGGGTGGAAGAGACAAGCTTTTCAGCTACACAGAGCATTCCTTCGGACTTCAAGTCTGTTTAGCTTGAAGTCTTGTCTCTTCCACCAACAGACAATGGTCCAATAGAAGATATTATCTCACCCACCTTGTCTCTCTCATGTCCTGAGACTGACACGGCTACAACAACACTGCAGTCAGCTCATGTGGCATGATAACTGTCCTCATTAATAGGTGGATAAAGGAAAGGGGATAAGCTGGTGCTTGAAAGCCAGAAATCAAAGGGAGAAGCCTATTCATATCTGAGGAGGAGTAGGAAACTGTCAAATATGAAATTATTATAAACGTTAAAAAGAGAGAGAGAATATGGAGGAGATATAGCATCTTCAGGCTGGAACTCAGAGTTCTACTTCCTGAGAACCTGTTGATGGACTCTCTCTTGCATTTTGAACAATGGAGATTTTAAGAAAACATAATAGCTAAGACCAGATAGAGTTTGATCAGTCCCTTTCAACATCTGCCATATCTCTGCAAGGCAGACTGGCTTACACCTTGGGAAAGCAGAGAACAAGAAAATTCTTTCACATGCTCTAAATTAAGCCAAAATAGTGCATGAGAAAGATTTGATCTGTTTGCAGTTTCTTCGCTCGGTATGCTTCTTCTAATAGTGGAATATTTCGCTACACACATAACGCATAATTTTTGATCATGTATTCAGGCCTTTTGGAAACATATCTGATAGAAAGTGGTGCTAGGTATTACCCTGGGATTAGTGCAGAAGTTATGGTACAAACAGGTAGCGAAAATCTCATGGGCAGGCCTTGTTCCCAAAGGAGAGCTACAGTGAACTTGGCTTCCTTTTGTAAATTAAGGTATTCCTTGTTGAATTTTGCTTTCAGTAGATGGTGCTTGCTTCAGCATTTGTCCAAGCATTTGTCTCATTCCACTAATGAGATCTCAGCATTTGTTTTGCTCTATTTTTGCAGGTTTTTTGTCTCAAATGGGGTGTAGGGGGAGGTAGGACGTGCTCTGGAAAGAAACTAATGACTTGGAATATTACACTTAGAAAAATATTCTAACTCAGTACACACACATTATCAGGACATGCCAGGCGTGTCCACAAAAAGTGGCCTTTTATTTTTAAAGTAAGACGTGAAGTAAAAAACCTTTTTGTTATCCAATGTACCACTAAATTAACATTGAATTTTCGTCAGGAATTGATATGGTATTATACCCTGTTTAGCTAAATTTGCTTTATAAGTCTAGTTATAAATGGTTGGTTATGCTGCCTAGTTACTAGATAGATAGATTCTATAAAGCATGAGAAAATAGCTAAGAAAAATCTAGGATCATTTTTCCTCTGAAAGGGAACAGCCCTGTTATACAGCTTTGGAGATGGATTTTCAGTTAACCTATAAAAAAGGTAACAAATGTCAAAAGGAAACGACAGTAATACGGATGTATACTCTTGGAAATTCCTGTGACCAGATACCGCTGAACAATGTTTAATTCTTTTGTCCCTCCAGCTGCTCCTGACTCAGATGACGTAGCTCTCTACGTTGGCATTGTGATAGCTGTAATCGTGTGCCTAGCTATTTCAGTGATTGTGGCACTGTTCGTGTATCGGAAGAACCACCGTGACTTTGAGTCAGATATTATAGACTCCTCGGCACTGAATGGCGGATTCCAACCTGTTAACATCAAGGCTGCAAGACAAGGTTAGTTGTCATTTCATTTCATGTAGATCAATTCAGGCAGATGCTGTAAGGAAATGGTCTTCAGGGTTGTATGAATTATATTCACTGGATGCTAGTTGCCCCTTCATAGAAAAAAAGAAAGGTTATGCTCATTTGTTTCTTATAGTCAAGTGCTAAAACCTTATGCTGGGATTTTTCAGACCTACTCTAGAGCATGAAACAGAGGAGTATAAACTTCAGGAGAAAAGGAGTGAGAGGGACACACAGAGACATGTAGAAATAAGGGTTTGTGTATAAGTCAGTAGCAAATACACCATTGGCTACAACAGAAACAGGACTCATTCTACCATGTCTTAGAATAATACTCTAATAAAGTAATTCCATCACATTATATTTCTCATTTTACTGTCTGATAATCATATTTACTGTGACCTCTCTGTCTGCATGGAGAGATGTGTGGGAGGTATTTACTACTGAGAGATGAGACATTGCTCTGGCGCAAGATTCAGTGGGTGGAAAACATAACAAATTTCTGTCACCAGTTAATAATAGCATAATTATTTGCAGACATCATCAGACAGAAAATGAACACACAAAGCCAAGACTGGCTCTTGGAAGCTATACATTTGGGCTGAACCTTCTGGCTTTTGATGTCATTCTTTGAGTATTAAAGTTACATCAAGAAAAAAGTAAAACTGGCTAGAGAGTTGTAAAAATGGAACATTAGCAGGAGCAGCACTTTCTTTGCCAAGGATTTGTTTAAAGCTAAGCTGCAGAAGGCACTGCACAACATACTGTTGGTGACAATCCTGCGCTGGCTGTGGGTGATGAGGAAGATGACACCATAGGTCTTTTCTATCTCTTCTATCATTCTGTCTTTGGACTGGTTGAATATATAGGCTAATGATTCTCATACTTTGCATTTATGGAAGGAAAACTAATTAATAAAACTGGTTTTGTCATAGAGAGTCTCTTGTACTGAGGCCTGGCATGTCATATTTGAAGTCAGAGTACAGACTGGAAAAGAATACAGGTTAAAAATCCTTGGAGTAGGGTTGCACTTCAGTTTTGTGCAGCAATTAGATTCCATAGCGATGGGGCCTATGTAAACCCCTGGAGATGTGTGGATGGATACAAAAGGAGAAGAATATCAGTCCATTAGGGCTTTGCTCATCATTCCCTTCAATATGAAGACACAAATAGAATGGCACCACTAAATCTTCACCCAGAAGGAAGTCTTCAGTGAAGGGGATACAGCCGTGGGTAATACTTTGTTGTTTTTTCTCATTTCCAACACAGATCTCCTGGCAGTGCCACCAGACCTCACATCTGCTGCAGCCATGTACAGAGGTCCTGTCTACGCCTTGCATGATGTCTCTGATAAAATCCCAATGACCAACTCTCCAATCCTTGATCCACTGCCCAACCTGAAGATCAAGGTCTATAGTACCTCGGGTGCAGTCACCCCACAGGACGACCTGTCCGACTTCTCATCCAAGTTATCCCCACAGATAACTCAGTCTCTGCTGGAAAACGAGACCATGAACATGAAAAACCAGAGTCTTGCTCGACAAACAGACCCATCATGCACTGCTTTTGGCACCTTCAACTCCCTTGGAGGTCACCTAATCATTCCCAATTCAGGTAAGTATTGCACTTATCAGCTTCAGAGGTACCTAATGAGATTTCAAAAGTGGTGGTTGTTTGGTGGTTTTAAGCAATGCCATCTCTCTGTTCTTTTAGGCAGAAAAAACAAGGTCTCTCCTTGGAATCTGCCTTTTCTATGTTTAGCCCAAACAGCATTTTTTTTTCCATTCAGGTTTACTCAGCTATTTCACATATCCTTTCCCAAAAGTCCTGGCCTTCTTTAACAACAAATCAGAAGACTGTGACCACTTCCTTCAGAAATATTAGACCTCAGAACTTCCCTGTGTGAAGTGGGATTCAGCATCCTTGACCTTTTCCTTTCATACAGATCCCCAAAATAAACCAAACAACCTAACTTCAAGCCAGAAAGCCTCACTTTTGTTATCATGCATAAAAAGGACAAATTAATTAGAAAACAAATCAGTTGTTCCAGTTCCAGTTTGCTGCAGACTGTGCAGTGCTGAAGCAAGACAGCAGAATACTAATTTTCTGCAGGTGATTGAATAGTTTGCCTACATAGCAAACATAGAGATTACATAGCAAAGGAAACCAGGACATTATGTGTGTCTTTTTCATATGTCTTTATTAGAAGCTTTTCAGGAACTGCACAAGTTAGTAAAGAAAAAAAAAACTTAAGTTCTGTTTACAGCGTGGAAAATGGCTACGCTGTTATTTAGCTGGATAGTAGGACCCCAGTTAACCAAAATTTTCAGTTAATCCAACTTCAGTGTGATGGCCTATTAAGAGAAGTGGCCTGGGGTGGATATTCAAATCTGCTAGAATACCAAATCTTCACCACATTCAGGGCCAGCTTCTTAAATGCTCAACACCAGCAACCAGGGCCAGATTTAAAAAAACAAACAAACAAAAAACGCAACTCTGTTCCTAATGAAATGGTTAGATTTTCAAAACCCCTTCGCCTCTGGTGATCCCTATTCTTCTTACTGGATGCTGAATGCTTTTGAAAAATTAATCTGTTTCATTTATGGGCCTAAATGGGTGCTGAGCTGCTCTGGTGAAAAAAAAAATCTGGCCTGACTGTGGTTTGCTGAGTTCTGTTCAAAATCTAGTCTATCGTGCTGTAGACCTGAAGTTCAGGCTCTTCTTGTTAGAGGTCCAGTTTGTTCTCAGGTTACTTTCCACTATGCTTTCCACATGTAGTGCAAAGTCTGTTAGACATACATAATTTAATTCACATATTAACTTCAGTTTGTAGGTGAAAAAGTACATATCTATTGCTAGGAGCACTTTAAAAATAATTAAAACAAACAGAAACAAATCTATCCATCAGCTATAACCCAATACAGTGGGCTGTCTATACAGCTTCCAGTAATATTTACCCACCAATTAACAGTCAAAAGTCCCTATAATCCCTCCCTGTACATCTGAGGAAATACATGGGTGAGGCAGCATGCCCAGAAGCTTAATGTATCTGGGCTGTGACAAACCCACAGGGAAACAAGTTCCAAAGTCAAAAGGCATTCATGAAAAACAGCCTGCCAGCTGTACCCTCCCTTTTATAACAGGGGGGAGGGACTCCAGCTCAAACACATCTACTGGTCACAAGAGTGGATGTATTGTATATAGAGAGAGGTGGTCTCATGTAACCAGGCCCCAAACTATTCATATATCGATGAGGACTGTCCAGTGCATTATTTTGTAAGGCCAGTTCTTCTTCTTCTTCTTCTCTCTCTCTCATACACACACACATATATATCCTTGTGAATATTCTGTTCATAGGTTTGCTTCAGCTGTCTAGTTATAATTTTATGCAGGAGAAACTGAAATCCCTACCATAGATTTCTGATCGCTGCAGTTCAGCAATGGCAGCTGGTCCAGAATTGCCCGGCTGCGTGGACTACTGAGTACTTGTGCCTCATGGCACATCACTAATTGCCACTAACTTGTGTTCAGTGCAGGGCAGACTTGACTGGGTATTGGAATTCTGGACCACTCTTTATGAATGGACATATAAGGGATGTCAAGTATCCCCATTTTGTCCTAACTATTGTGTAATTAGAAGTTAAGTACATCTAAACATGGATGCTGACCACATGACCAGCTCCTCCCAAAAATAAATGGTTCTTGTTGTTTCCTGGGCCAGTATTCTGCTGTTTTGGGATTTTGTTGTTGTTTTTTATTAAAAAAGAAATGCCTGGGAAGAGATGTTCCATTACAGCTGTTTGAAATTTTAGACAGAGTTGTTGGTTTTTCCCACATTTTACAAGGTAAGCAACAGAGTAACCATCTGTTTGTTCCTTAAATAAAACAAAAGGGGAAGGAAAATATCCAGTTCTCCACTCCAGTAATTCAAAACAGACAATGGGAGGCACCAGGGAGATCCAGCATGTAGGACTTCGTCTTCAAAATCTCCTGTCATTCTTCGTCAGAGACCTGGTTGCCTTTCTTTCTCCGTTTCCTTTTATTTGTGTCTCTTCTGTTTTGCAGGCGTAAGTTTGCTGATCCCTGCAGGGGCTGTTCCCCAGGGAAGAGTATATGAAATGTATTTGACAGTTCACAGGAAGGAGAACATGAGGTAAAAGACTCTACTTGGAGTGCATTTGCTTGAGCACTAATTATGGAGAACGGGATGGGAGAAAATGTACTAACTAAAATCTCTGATCAGCAGATATTTATGCAAAGCCAATTGTGTTGAGGCGACTTATTGGTTTTAAAGCAGACAGGTGAGAGCTGAGGATAACCTGGCCACAGAGCGAGCTCTGATATTTGCTTTTTATAGGTTCTGCAAAAAGCTTTCAAGCTTAGGGGAAACTGAATCCAAGTTAGAAGTGAGAATAATGCAGTAGCAAGAATTAAATGCAGCAGGAAGTGTGTCTGGTAACCTGTTGTAAAGGGCCTTCGCTCAGTTGAATAGAAGAGGGGAAAGGGCTGCATGCTCCATGCTACCCTGGGGAACACAAATCCTTGTGGAGGAAGAAGTGGTTGGGAAAGGATAAGAGGATACACTGGGCTGTCCATAGGGATGCTGTAGCCTGTGCATTGCCTCCTGTGCTCACCAGAGAGCACAAGGAGGGACTGAAGCACAGTTTTGAGGCATGGCTGCTTCCCTTGGGTCACTGCAGCTCCATGCTACCCCCTATTCAGAGCCAAGGCTACATGTCGCAATTAGCACAGGCTTGCCAACCTTGTGTGCCTGTGCTACTCTCTGGGTTTCAAGCTACTTTGTCAGCATATCACCTCCCTAGATTTCCCTGCCACTTTCCCAGCCAAATGGGAGGCACTTTCCAGCTGAGCCTCATAGACCCCTCACCAGGCCCATCCCATGCCTTCCTCTTCAGAAGACCTACTCTAAAGAGGGCCATCACTGGAAGAAATTCCTTCCCTCCGTGGCTCCCAGCTCGTTTGCAGTCTTGACACAAGCTTCTGAAAAGCAGATGTGAAGCTGAGAAAGACATGCTAAGTGTTAAGCCAGGATTATGACGCAGCCCTCTGATGGCCTGTTCAAATGGTTAATTATTATCATCACCATCAAATTTCTAGCAAGCTGTCATTTTATGAAAGTACTTTCTAGTTAACTCACTAAAATATGATTCAGAATGTGGACAGAGTCTGAGGTAAGGTAAAATTTTCAGAAGCACCTTAGTGATTAAAGGAGACTAAGCACCATTTTCAAAAGGGACTTAAGCACTTTGGAACCTAAGGGAGAGACTTTCAAAGGCCCAGATGATATTTAGGCACATATACTTAGGTGCCTAAGTGTCGTTTGTGACTTTGAAGATCTCTCCTTAAGTCTCGGTGAAAGACAATGAGACTTAGGTTTACAAGTGCCCAAGTCACGTAGGGATAGATTTACAAAAGTGTTTAGGTGTCAAAAAATGCATGTAGATGCCTAGTGGGATTTTCAAAAGCACCTAAGCAAGTGCAGTGTACCTTCATAGTCATTTTTTGCAATCTGACTGGGCTCCTCTCTGCATCTTTTACAAATAGCTTTGTAAATGAGGCTCCTAGGCATTTTTGAAAGTTTTACCCATAATACCTAGTGGTTCTAACAGAGGGCTGAGAGTGAGAGCTTCCAGTCTGATATTCTCCTCTCTTTGTGTAACCTTCTCTGTGACCCTAGGACAAGTTACTTAGGGCTAGATTATTACCTGTGGCACAACTTCAGAGCCTGGGGTGAGACATAGGCTACACCACCCCAGGAAGAGTGATTCAACACTGTCATTCTGAGACACACTGCTGAATCACAATACCTTACCTCCTCCCTTCTTGCTCCCATGGAATAACAATTTTCAGCTGCCCTATACCATTAGCAAAATATTATCTAACCCTGCGCTGGCTCAGCTACTCTAGCCAATGAGTAGGGAATGGAGCCAAGGCTCTACCTGTTCCCCATGCCTCTCTGCCCACCTGCTCAAGGGAGGAAATGTAGTCCTGCTTACTCCTAGACACCCAGACACAGGGGCTAGGTAACTGGCATCCTGATATACAAAAATGCTTCTTACTCCTTACTTCCCTGCATGGGCATGTGGTCCATGTCACAGTCTGGCCCTTAATGTTGGCAGAAAGGAGGCCTAAAAGGGCAAGGTATTACTAGCAGCAATTTGAGCAAGCCACTGAAGAGAAAGGAGAAATCCTATTCTTTAGGTGTGGAATAACATGCACAAAGACTAAATGACAAATGTAAAACTAAATAATCATTACACGGTGTTATGCCTCTTTCTTCTCCTTATAGCTAAATCCATTTTTTGGCTCAGCCCTTTGATAGTGTTTGTTATGCCCTTAGCCACAGCTGTTTATACACCGTACAATAGTGAGCCCTGTTCTCTGGCTTGATAGTCTTTTGAACCACGCTAAACATAATCTGTTTAAAGAAAAATTAAATAAAAAAGACCTTCATGCTTACATTATTCATGCCCTCTGTTTTGAAAATGGCTAATTACAAAAATGGCCTTATCTATATTCACAGCCCATATTGATTTTTTTCATGTTACTTTGGGCTATATTTTTTTAAAAGACTAGCAACCTGTACTGAAAAAGTGTCCATCTCTTGCAGAGGGAAACTATAGCTAACCCAAGGAGACTTTCCTGTGCCTTTATTTGAATGGTGCGGCTGAGATAGTGTCCTACATTACATTTTTCTGCCTTTCTCCACTCTGTTTTACTTCCTTCTGGAAGGCGGGGGTGTGCGCAAATGAGTCACCCAGAAATTACTCCTACTAGTAGTTCTTCAGATATGGAAAGAATCAATGCCTCTTCTCCCATTCAGTGATGGGCACCCAACGTGGCAGGCCAATCCTTGTTTTTACTTCCCTTTAAGGGCCATCAAATCCACTCTACATGGTTCATGATAGCAGTTGCACGGCAGGTGGTACTGTGCATAAAACCAGCATAGAGAGGGCATGTTTAAAGTAGTGCTACCTGAGAAGAAGAATGAATGTGGATGTGGGTGTATGAAGGCATGAATGGAAGGAGGAGGTCTTGCAGTTGCAGGAAAGATTTTGTGAGAGAGGAGAACACTGAGCTCAAATATGCCATGGAGGAAGCAGAGCACATCATACATATATGGAGGTGCCAGTAGACTCTAGGAGGACTTGTCATAGGCTCATTTCACTGGGTGATCAGATATGGTAAAGAGTATGCAGAGCATAATGAGATTGTTCAATCCCAGTCCGCTACATTACTTTCTCCAGAGGGGAAGATGGCCGGCCAGCCATTCGCAGCCTCTTCCCAGATTCATGTATTGCAGAAAAGCCTGCTGAGGCCCAATACCTCCTATGCCGTATGTCACATCAGGCTGGTGCCAACTGAGATTCCTAATAAGGGGACCGCTAAGTGATAGTGGATAATTCAGATATATATTTGACTTCGATTTTTTCCAGCACCTCTTTAAAACTCCAGGCTCTCCACACTTTCTAAAATCAACAGTGTGTACAATATTTAACATGAGCTACTTAGGCCTAGATTTGTAAAGGTATTTATGCACTCAGTGTTGAAACACCTAATTGATTTAGGAGCTTAAATCTCATTTCAAAAGGGATTTAGGCACGCAGAAGCCAAAATCCTATTGACAGATTCTAGGATTTAAACTCTTAAGTACCTAAATCACTTTTGAAAATGAGATTTAGACCCTAAATCAGTTAGGCCTTGCAATGCTGAACACAGCAACCCCTAAATACTTTTAAAAATCTGGGCCTTATTGCATTCTCTGTAACCATTCCTAGAGCACTTAGAACAGCCCCAGACCCTGTCAATGACTTCCCCAGACCCCTCATATTATATTACATATTAAGAACATAAGAACGGCCATACCGGGTCAGACCAAAGGTCCATCTAGACCAGTATCCTGTCTACCGGCAGTGGCCAATGCCAGGTGCACCAGAGGGAGCGGACCTAACAGGCAATGATCAAGTGATCTCTCTCCTGCCATCCATCTCCATACTCTGACAAACAGAGGCTAGGGACACCATTCCTTACCCATCCTGGCTAATAGCCATTAATGGACTTAACCTCCATGAATTTATCCAGTTCTCTTTTAAACGCTGTTATAGTCCTAGCCTTCACAACCTCCTCAGGTAAGGAGCTCCACAGGTAAGGAGTTTGACTGTGCGCTGCGTGAAGAAGAACTTTCTTGTATTTGTTTTAAACCTGCTGCCTATTAATTTCATTTGGTGACCCCTAGTTCTTGTATTATGGGAATAAGTAAATAACTTTTCCTTATCCACTTTCTCCACATCACTCATGATTTTATATACCTCAATCATATCCCTCCTTAGTCTCCTCTTTTCCAAGCTGAAGCGTCCTAGCCTCTTTAATCTCTTCTCATATGGGACCCGTTCCAAACCCTTAATCATGTTAGTTGCCCTTTTCTGAACCTTTTCTAGTGCCAGTATATCTTTTTTGAGATGAGGAGACCACATCTGTACGCAGTATTTGAGATGTGGGCGTACCATCGATTTATATAAGGGCAATAATATATTCTCATATATTATAACACCATAGTCACCCAGGATCCAACCCATCAACCTGTCCCCTCCTCGAACAGCAAGGTGGTGAATTTAATGAGCAGCACATGGGTGCAGCAAGTTAGCTTGCAGTGCTAAAGAAACCCAGAAAAGAATAATACATAAAGGACTAGCTTCAGACATTCACTTTTTAAGGAGAAGTTTGTGGCCTTGGGTTTGGTAAATATACCCTTGGAAATCCTGAGGAGTTTAACTTTGTGTGTACCCTGCATAGATATTTTCAGCAAACAGATCAAAATAACTTATGGGAAATGTATTGTGCCTAGACTGAAAAATCCTTTAGAGCATTTCCAGCTGATGACATTTGAAAGTCCAAATATGAAACTATAATATGGGATTTATAATGGAAACTTTGAGCCAAAACCTGCTCTCAGATATATGAGTGTAACTGGGAACAGAATTTGGTCCTCTTAGACTTACTCTAAGTAACATAGCTAGAGCAGCACAGAGTTTCAGCCTCCTATATTACATGCTTGGGGATATATCTGCAGCCCCCTGAGATTTAGTTCACACTTGTTTCAGAAAAATATGAAGCAATTCTAATAGCTCAAGCTAGATCGGGAAGTCTGTTATTCCTCAAAGACCTGCTAATCCCATCCCTCTCTTTCCTCCCATGCTTTTCTAAACTCTTCCCCTCTAGATCTATTTTGCAGGAGTCCTCTAGAAACTAGAATTTGACAGAGATCCCTCCACAACCTAATAACGCTGTTCTTTCCGTTGACTGAAAGGACTGGGTGTCAGAGTACTGTGAGGCTTTTCTTTCATTTCCTCCCCATTAAAATGTGTGAGAGCAGGAAGATCTCTGTGAAAACTTTACCTTTCCTGCAGTGAAGTGCAGCTTTAATAGTTCATAATAATTGCTGGTGGTCCTTCAAGGCAGTCACAGGGTAGTTGTTTTCTGTAAATGTGTTAGGGTGGGGACAGGCAAGAGTGGTTTTCTCTGTTTACAGCTTTCTAGACGGATGTTTTTCTATTACTCTGCAGTACGCTTATATGCTTTACTCCTATTGCTTTGAGCAGGGTGGGATCCCATTGGGCAATTGCAGAGCTGAGTGAAGCTTTCGTGTTGACCTTAAACCCAATTGAACTAAGCCAGAGTTGAATGTTCACTATGTTTGAGAACTGGCTGTGGTGGGGAGGAGGATGTTTGCATAGTGGGGAAATGCGCAGCAAAGTCCACAGGAATGTTCTCCAAACAGGCGTCCCCCCTCCTGGCCAACAGCCACCTTCTCCCATTTCATCAGACTCTCTACACACCATTGCTGTCTTCAGGAGTGTGCTCAGTGTCCTCTTTCCTTCTTTGCTGCCTCTTGGGGCTAGGGGGCCTCCTCCCTTGGCCTATGAAATGCCACATCTACATCCCTACCTTCAGAGGAATCTCAACCAGTGTCCTTCCTATCTAATGTGTCTCTTTTGTTGGGGAGAGTCAGGAAATATCCTAATTGAATTCCATGGAGCAGCAAGACAGGGAAACGCTCTTGTACTGCACTGGCTGTGCATTAAGAGGCAGGAATTTGTAGTTTCTCCTAGCAAGGTTGCCAGTCAACTCACAGGTCTTACCTAGCAATCATGTGCTAAAAGAAGAAGATCAATTGCCTGAAAGTTCTAGGGAATCCATGCGAGTTCCATTGCTATTGCCCAGGGAGCTATCTGCTCTGGCAGCTTAGTGCAATGTTGCTGGAGTGGGAAGTGGAGGGTTTTCCTATCCTGTTCTCCTGAGTATGGGAAGGAATGATTCTGTCTGGCCCCACCACCCGAGGACCCTTCGGATGAAATGCAGTGACAGTGCCATGATGGAACATGGGGAACACTACTCCATGTGAACGTTTCCAGAAGGGTTTGCTGGGCTTGGAAGGCAGGAGGAGGAGGAAGAAGAAACAATCTTGTTCCTCCCTCCTCTTGGAGGCAAAAGTAGCTAAGGAGTTTCTTGGATATGTGTGTTTTATAGCCTGGAAAGTTGGGGGGGGGGGGGAATGTTCCTTTGTGGGCAGAGCTGGCACTAGGCATAAGCAGGCTAAGCAATTGCTTAGGGCTCCAAGCAGCTAAAGGGGCCCCCCCATGCACTTTTTTAGTATGTGTTGGAGGGGGGGAAATATTCCTGATTGGGGCCCCCAATAGGTTAGCATTGGGGTTGTTTGTCAAACTCAAACTTTCAAACAAACCTTAAGGGTTTGCAAAAAGAACAGGAGTACTTGTGGCACCTTAGAGACTAACAAATTTATTAGAGCATAAGCTTTCGTGGACTACAGCCCACTTCTTCGTATGCATCCGAAGAAGTGGGCTGTAGTCCACGAAAGCTTATGCTCTAATAAATTTGTTAGTCTCTAAGGTGCCACAAGTACTCCTGTTCTTTTTGCGGATACAGACTAACACGGCTGCTACTCTGAAACTTAAGGGTTTGGTTCACCGCTAATCCTTCATGCACCAAACTGCAGGCTTCTGTTGAGTATATTATTGCATAATTAGTCATTAAGGGGGCTTTATGTCTTCTTCTGAAACATCTGGAACCAGTCATTGCTAGAAAACAGGCTTTTGTTCTTGATGGACCATTGGTTTGATCGTGTATGGCAGTTCATGTGTTCTTATGTGAACCAAACCCTGTAGGATTTGCACACTTTAGGAAGAATTTTATTAAACATGGCACAGTGAAGGCTATCAGGATTTTGTTCCTGCACTAGGCACTCTAGTTTAATATGTACAGCAGGAGACACTGCAGAGATGCAAATGAGGCTGCATTTCACAATACCAGGGAAAGTGCCCTGTGCTCTTCAGCACAGCTGCACGAAAGTCCCAATTTTGCTTTCTGGGTACAGAATAATAACAGATATTTATACAGCACCTTCATTCCAAAGCACATCATAGCTGTGTACAATCAGCACCAATAAAATGCAGCTCCTGCAGCTGTTGGGGAGAGGAAGTACTGGCCAGTGGCTCTGCAAGGAAGACGCATATGAAAAGTACCACTGGAAATCTAACAACCATAAAAGCAGACAGGACCTGAATTCTGAAGGTCACACCCAAAAGACCCACTTAAACTGAAAATGGTGTGGATTTAAATTTATCTACCTCAGAAGAACAAAGAGGGGCTGCGTTAGCTCTGCCAGGATTTGAACCCATGACTCTGGATAGTAGAGGTATTTCAAACCTTGTGTTGAGACTATTAAGCCATCCTCCAGAAACCCATAATGGTGGAATTACTGATTAATTTGCTCCAAGGTGTAAGTTTGCCATTTTCACCAGTAAACTCTTACTTGAGTGGCCAAAAAAAAACCTGCTAAAACCCTCTGCCCCACTCCCGCCATCCCATTCTCCTCAACTATCCTAGACAAAATTAATCTCCTAGACTCAACAGCTTGCCCATTTATTTCAATGAAAAATTCAAAACAAAAACCAAAATGCTCCAACAGCCATCATAGGGGAGAGAAACTTCATTTCTTCTTTCCTCCATAGATAGAACCAGGCGGAAGAACCCTGGGATCAATCCAGGACACTAGGTTTTAACTTGAAAGGGAGAGAGACAGCAAAAACATGGACCAGCAGTAAAGAGAAAATAAAATGTCCCTCTCCCCAAACTTTCCATTAACCTGACTAGAAGGGTGACCATCTGTTGCTATGAGTTATTTATTCCTCTCTCCCCACTCCGTCCTCTGCTTCCTATTTTGTTGTGGGGTTTTTTGAGAACAGCTATGATTGCCGGTAAAATCCACCGTTAAGCACTGCTGAGAGTAATGCGTGCCTGTTGAAAAGGGGAGATTTTTCTACGAGTGCTCCCATCTGCAGCCTGAATGGAGACAACAATGGCCAGAAGGTCGTAACTACCTTAATGGAGGTGATGTGGTTTATTACAGTGGGACCTACTTGAATGAATAACTCCATTAAAGGCATAACGCTGGTTGTGAAAAGTCTGTGTATTGTGAATAAATGGGGAATTTTAATAGCAGATTGTTCTTAACTAGCAAATGTAGGAGGGAAAAGTGCCTGGAAATGTTTTAAGAGCTTTCAGTTGTTGTATATTTTTCACTAGCTGCAGTAAACAATGACCTGAATTCTGCTCTCATTTACACCAATGTAAACCAGGAGTGGCTCCTCTGACTTCAGTGGAGTTACTTCAGATTTACACTGGTGTAGCTAAGGCCCCAGTCCTGCCAAGCACATAAACCGATGACTAACCCCATTGATTTCAGTAGGACTCCTCTCATGCTTAATGTTAAACATATGCTTATGGGCTTTGTTGAATCAAGGCCTGCAAGAAAGATCTGACCCCATTATTTGTAAAGATGTTGGTACATTTTCTCCCTTCAAGAAAATAATCCCCCTTTCCTCCATCAAACCTAAATCCAGCACTTGAAAGGGGTCTTCTGTGACCCATAGTTGCTTCAGAGGAAAAATGAATAATCCATATAATGGACAATTACAGAATAACCTGCCCATAGGGAATTTTTTTTTCCTAATCCCCATCAATTAGTGGTGGAAACAGGAGGGTTTATATTCCTATTATTTTTATCCTATCTAATGCAACTGTGTCTATTCTCATTAACCATATTAATGTCTATTCCTTTGTTTGGATGGAATTTAGAGACAATTAGAAATTAGAGATGAACAAAATCTGTTGGGCCATTTTCATCCACCCCTGTGGCAATTGCAGGATATTTTCTCTATGTTGTGTACTCCATTGGGTTGTCCAGACTAATTTTAAATTACTCATTTTTCAAAGTTTCAGCTAGTTGGTTTGGGAAACTCTTGTACAGTCCAGTAGATTTCAGTGTCCCCTTTATGCAGTAACCCAGATGCAGTCTCACTAGAGCTGTGTAGAGAAGGGATTATCACTTCCTTGAACTTGTTACATGCCTCTTCCTATGTAGCCCAAAATCATATTTGCTTTTTTTTTGCCACCTTATTACACTGCAAGCTGACATCTAGTTTGATGCATGCTATCGCCCTACATCTTCTTCACTTTTACTGCTTTCCTTGCTGTGACATAACTGTGTTTTGGATTGTTCCCCCGAACTATTAGCTTGCATTTTTCTAGAATTAATAGTTTTTGTATCCTGCCTGTATTTTTAACCTCTCTTAGTCCCTTTGCATTATTTCCTTGTTTTCACTGGTGCTCACAACTGCTCACAACAATTATTATTATTATTATTATCTGCAAATTTAATGAATGTGCTATTATTTATACCTTCTTCTAAATCATGAGTAAAAATGTTGGGTGAAGTCAGAAGTTACCTCACTGAAGTCAGTGAGGGTTTTGTCATTGATGTCAATGGGAACAGGATTTCTCTCGTTAAATGACACTGATGTGTATTGTACTCCAATAGACAGCTTCCCTACACCTCCTTACGTTGCTGTTTTCAAAGGCTTAAAGTGGGTTATGTTATCTGTAGTCACAAAATTAGCTCAAACATTAGAAAACACTGAGTTGGGTCAGTTTCTAGCAAATGGTGGATGATGTGGCAGGGGCAGGAGTCAGGGCCTGCAGCATAGCCAGTCTCCAGGCAACCTAATGCGTACTGATGGCCTGTAGTAGGCTGCCAGATTGGCTGCCCCACCTGATTGGTAGGAAGAGTCAGCAGACCAGTTCTGAAGCCCAGCAGCAGTTCAGTGGCTGCTCAAAGCATTTGCCCATGGCTGCAATAGCTCCTGCCCTGCTTGGCCATAGCCTTGCCTGACTCTGGTAACCCGATCCTGACCCTCAGCTCTGATTCCTGACTTCAGCTCTGAACCTTGGCTCTGGTCTCTGACCCTGCCTGGGCTCTGATTCCTGACTAATGACTCCTGCTCTAACCACTGGACATGACCGCCCACATCCTAGGCACTGACCGGTAGAGTATGAGTGTGCATTTGACTGACAAATAGAGAATGTAGCATCAGTTGTCCCCACAGCTGTATGTTTTCTATTCTTTTCTGGACATGAGGCGATTCATGATGGTGCCATGTTGTATATGCCCAGGAGAAGGGCACTAGCACTGAGAAAATGTTTTGTCTTAAAATTGACTTAAAACTGGAGATAAATCTCATAGATTTGGTTTTGTCTTCTGGTTTTTCAGTTGCTATTTACCACTTGGAGAACACCATGTCAGACCCTGCTGTCTCATCATTATCAGGTCATTACCAACTTGCATCTATGCAGGCTGATGCAGATAGCCTGACCTCCATGACTGGCATATTAGTCCATTTGACCTTTCCTCTCTAATGTTACATTACATCTGCTTCTCATCCCACTCAGAGATTATTTAACCATTCTGGGCCAGGTTCCCCAACACATTTCATCTTGTGTAATCATTTATTCCAGTGAAAAGTGGCTGTAAAATGGTTCTCTTAGGACCCGATAGTATTTTATGCTTAATTTGCACTCGGTTTGCGCAAGCGTAAATAGCTGCATACGTTGCAAAGCAGACCAGAATCAGGCCCTCTCTCTGTCTGAGCCCTAACATTTGTTATATTGTAATGAAAATCTGTCATTGGCCAATGACTGACTTTAAGTGCTATCATTACTTTTTTATTATTATTATTCAATACAACAGTGCTTACATCCAAGCAAAACGATTAACTATTCAGGCAAAAAAATTTAAGATACTGTAGAAGAAGCTTTACTAAAGGCAAGATACATTATACCTACTGCATTAATTTTGTCCACTAATTTTATAGTTCAATCCAAAAATCTATCATGTTTGTGTGACGTGACTTGTTCTTTATAAGTCAATGCTTTTGCCCCTGCCCTCATGGTTCAGTTGTCCTTAAGATGGAGTTAAGTTAACCAGATGTTTAAGTCTGTGGGTTTGCCACAGCTGTGACTGTCAATACAAAAACTGTGATTTTAAAGATTTTCTAATAACAAGTCATGGTGTTTTTAACCTACTGAGAAGTCTCCTCCAGGAGTTTTTACAAATCTGAATCCACTAATATCCAAAGTATTGTAGTGAAGTATGTGAGAGAAACATAAGTCTTAATGGTTTAATGTATTAGTTCTTTACTGCGAAATTATTTAAATGTTATTTATTGAAAAATAAGGAATATTTTGTTGAAAATGTGACCTTGTGATTTTTTGTGTGTGTTTTGTAAGGGACTTATTCAGCTCCCAATGAAATCAATGAACAGACTCCTATAAAATTCACCAGGAGTTTTTTTCCCCATAAGTGGTTGGTTGTTCCGGAGTTTCTTTGGTTTTTGTTTTGCCATGTCAAAACAACCAGGCTAACCGATGATAGTTGACAGAATTGTTGTATTTTACTCTTTTTGAAAGATAGGAACTACATTTGTTAGTTTTCAGTCCATGACTTTTCAAAAATAATTACCATTAGTTTAGTAAATTCATTAGCTAATTCTCATAGGACACACAGATATATAAAATCTGGATTTGCTGTTCTATATAGATTTCAGCTTTTTCATGTCAGCCTTCATTTGTCTGCTTTTTACCAATAACTATACTGACAAGGGGTAGAATTTTCTAAAGCACCTAAGTCCCATTTTCAAAAGTGACTTTCAAAACTTGGCTTTAATGGTCCCTGAATCACCTAGGTGCCTGAGTCACTTTTGAAAATGGGACTTGGGCTCTTAAATCACATAGACTCTTCTGAAAATTTTACCCAAGGTTTACATTATTTTTCGGGGTTTTTTTTTTTTTTTTTGGTTGAGACAAAGGTCCCGATTCTGCAGACACTTACACACATGCATACTTTTGCTAATATGAGTAGTCCCAAAGAAATCAATGGCAATGCTTACATGAATACAGGTCCATACATGATTAAGTGTTTTCAGAATTGGACCTAGAGGACTCAACAGTGAGCCACCCAGGGTCCTGTGAACTCATTGCATACTAGGTTAAATTCAAGTAGCTTAGCTGCACTAAGCCCTTTTGGCCTCACACTCACATTCATTCCCTCCCTGTTTATAAGAACTACATCCAGGATGGCTTATCCTCTGGTTGGATTTTCTGATTTCTGGATCATGAGTTTGTCCTCTATAGAATTTAGGGATGTCTTTGACGATCCATGTTTCGCTATCTTTGTCAGCCACCAGATGTTTGGTTGGCTAAAGTCACTCATGAGTACAGTATCCTGTGGTTTTAAACTCCCAGTAGTTATTCTGGGATTAATTCTTTTTTACATTCCTCTCATCCACTCCCAGTGGTCCATTGCTAAAGCCCACTACAAATTCTCCTTTGTTTTTAATTTGCTCTACCCTGTTGTGGAAAAATCACCCACACATGGATTTTAGTTCACAGACTCAAACCTGAGGCCTTTATTGCAATACATACCAACGCGTTGGTGGTAACAATCCGAAGATTACCCCACCTAGGTCAGCGCGCTGGCTGCCTTTATTCCATCAAACCGCAAGCACAGTACAAATTATACGTCATTTGCGAGAAATTAAAGTAGAGGTCAGCCCCACTATTCCCGGCCCCACTATTTTCCTTTATGGGTGTTACTTGGCACCCATTTAGGGGTATTTCTCTTTAGAGTACATATCATCTTTCCGGGGTTTTACGGTTATGGGCACAGGGCATTAACAAAGGACGCCCAAAGAAGATTGGCTGATTTTGCAGATAGCTAGAACTACAGGAGGAGCTGGCCTTTGCAAAGCAATTTCTTCATATTAAGCAGTTATTATATTTCATAAACAAGCAGTTATTATGTTGCTAAAGCGGTTATTATGTGCAGAGGTCTCTTGCATTGTTTACTCCCCCTCCCTCCTCTGGCCACAATCCTTGACCGAATTTGGCAGAGAACTGTGTAGTTTAGTCTTGTTCAGGCCCTGGCCTGTACTGTTTTTTGTAAGGGCAGTCAGCATAACAGACCTCTGTTAGAGGGTCCGATTTTGGGCCTTTAGAATTATTTTGGCTATTAAAAGGAAGCCGCCCCCCCAGTTCTTTTTCCCCACAACCCTCATTGCAAATATTTCACTACCACCCTCCTTGTTGTCACATTGTATATTGCTAGTCTTGTAAGTATGCGTGACATATTGCACCTATCCCTTCACCTTTTCTTCCTTTTTTTCTTTCTCTCATACACACCATATCTATCCACCATGGGCACATTTTAAAAGTTCATTCTGGTTGTAGATATATTACTGGTTCTAGCAAAATTCTCCCTTTTCATTTAAGGGCATATTACTGGATCTGGTAATCATACTAGAATATTGGTGGATCTAAAACCAGAATGCATTTTTTTAAAAGTGTGCCCGTAGTATATGGACACTCCCGTTACAAGAATCCTCTCATGATGTCTCAGATGTGGTCACTACTTCATACTCTTCCTGTGTTCTATGATTCTTCTTGTCTAGGAAGTGAAAAATTCTCACTCATGGTGCTTTCAAGAGCCCACATTCACCTTTTTTCTATGTTAAAGACTGGTGGCTGCATTTCACTGGTGAGTGAAATGATGCCTGTGTATATGATCGGCACATCTTTGGGGATCTTTAGGAATGAAGGGCGCTCTGTAAAAATGAGGTGTTATTTGCTCTTTATTCTCCCCGCCCCAACAAACAGGTGCTTTTTACAAAAATGTTTGTGAAAGTGGAAATCTGTAAGTGTGTGTTTCCAATCCTTTTGCGACAAGGACCTTTTCTTTACTTTGGCTGCATCTGGGGCCCTTTAAATTCAGCTAACAAACACGTCTTTCCGTAATCTTGTCAGGCCACCAGTGGAAGACAGTCAAACCCTTTTGACCCCCGTGGTGAGCTGTGGGCCTCCAGGAGCATTGCTGACACGGCCTGTCATTCTAACTATGCACCATTGCGCAGAGCCAAACACAGAGGACTGGAAGATCCAGCTGAAGAACCAAGCAGCCCAGGGACAGTGGGAGGTGAGTTCACAGTGAAATCACAGACTTCCAGCGTATGCCCTGACTGAACACAGCACTCAAAAAAAAAAAAAAAAAAAAAAAAAACCCAAACATATATGTATAACTTTGATGCCTAAAGTTTGGGATTTTCGTGGGTGAAACATTTTGCTGGCAATCGACTCAGCAGTGCCCTCGGGTATCTATGTGGTTATACAAGCACTGGAAATAGTTACCTGGTACACTGGGGAGCACAGGCCTCTCAGCTCTGAATAACTCAGTTCAAAATATAATTCAGATCAAAAGTGAAATGGACATGGGGATCTGACCCAGTCTTTATTGCACTTTTGTTTGTGACATAAAATGAATATCGTGGCACAATTCAGCATGACTGGCCAGGTCTGCTCAAAAGAGGCCTGGGGGTACATCAACAGCCTTGTTTGGGGGAAACTTGCACAGTGCTTTCTGCCTGGCTCTGCTTTGTTAACGACCAGGTGGATTTACCCTTTGAGAACGTAACCTTCACCAGGCTGGTCTCATGCACAAGAGAAATATTTAACCCTAGGGCTGCCAGCTTGCCACAGCACTTAAGGACAGTGAGTTTCATCTTGAATCTTCATGGAAGGTTGCTTGTATTTTTCTTTAGCTCTTCTCTTCCCCTATCTCTGTAGTTCGCTGTACTGAGGAGCGCTCCTGGTCAATGCGTGCTATTTCAAACGAGTGCACACAAACAAGAGGATTGGAATTAAAGCTGTCTTTTTGGATTTATCTCATCTTCCTTTTCCCTGGTTACCAAACAAGAGACATTGAACATGCCCTGCAATACAGAAGGAGCTTGTAACACTTCAGTGCTTTGTCTGAGACAGAGAAAGAAATATCTGTGCAATATGAACCAGAGATAAACAGCAAATAGTTTTACAGCTGATATATAAGGACTGGTTTTCTATAAATATAGACTTTCACTAATACTAAAACTGTGTGCCAAAACTCATAATAGTAAATGGCAGTGCCATTTTCAGATTACAGTTCAAATGACAGGAAAACTATTGATTACCCATTGGAGGAATCCAACTCACTCTTTAATGGAAATACACTTTTCCTTAGAAGTCTCTTTTAAAACATTGTAAACTTAGCTTGCACTACACAAAAGGTTTAGAGTTTGGACTCGGTGTGGATAAAAATCTAAAGGTTGAATCTTTGGCCAAACCAAGAAGACCACTTAAGCAGTTTCATAAAGACATATGTTCTCAAGAGAGGTTTAATACCTCCTGCTTCTGGTTGGCTAGATACAGAAGCACAATGGCTTCTTTGTGGGATTCCGACACGTCAGGTTTCAGTCTTAGCTGGCCACAACGGTGAAGTGATGGGGGGAGAAGGTAGGGAGAAAGAAAGGACAAATGAAAAATATTGGGAAAAAGTCAGTTCTGGATCAATTCTAGAAGAGGGAATGTATTTTCCAAACTGGTTCCTACCTCCCTAGTTTGTACTGCTGTTTTCAACAGGGTAACAGATGATAACAATGCTGCAAACAATCCTCAGCTGCAGGACCTGGGCTATCCGAGTGTATTTAATATTGAGTATAGTCCATCTCTCTTCCTCGCTATTCTCAGAGTGCAGTAAGCTGCTCAGACTGTTGGTGTATCACTGCTTCTTGATCTGAGGCATGCAACCAGAATGCAGCATGACAGACTCGCAGGCCTGGTCCACACTAACCCCCCACGCAACTTTAGCTACGTGAATAACGTAGCTGAAGTCGAAGTACCTTAGTTCGAACTTACTGTGGGTCCAGACGCGGCAGGCAGGCTCCCCCGTCGACTTCGCGGCGTCGACGGCGAGCACTTCCAGGATCGATCCGGGATCGATTTATCGTGTCTAGACAAGACGCGATAAATCGATCCCAGAAGATCGATTGCTTACCGCCGGACCCGGAGGTAAGTATAGACCTACCCGTAGAGTATTAGGGCAAAACACACTTTGAGGAGCTTGACGGGATGCTTGAAGTCAGTGCTGGCAATGCTGAAGTAACTGGATCCCAGGGTTAAGGAAGTGGTACGATGCTCCTGTGCCAAGAGTTTCTTATTTTAACAGGAAGAGACAGTGGAGGTATCTACATTGTATGTGCATTTTGTCAGACCCCACCTCCCCTAACCATTCTCCTGGCAGACTTGTTTGCTTCTGAAAAGCCTGTTTTGTTGCCATCATCAGTTCTGTCTCTCTCATGAAATTTGGCACCCTCTGACTTCCTCCTCTGAGTAGGTTTTAATGAGGCCAGTGTGACTGATATGGGCACCTGGACTGACAGCAGCAAGGACCCATTTCCAGGGTTATCCTTGAAAGAAAAGCTGGTGCCACAGGCAATATTCTCCACACTGGGATCGTTTCTGGGCCAGTGAATTCATGCACATCTAGCTGACTAATCTGCACTCCAGTGGAGTATCTCCCAGCACTGTACATATGTTTCTTATTTGTTTTGTGTTCATTACTGGCATCCCCTGATTTTTTTCCTCCAGTCTCCTTTTTTGTCCTTGAAAGAGCTATTGCCCTGCTGGAGGTACCCATGCTGACACCAAACTGGTGCTTGCATGCTGTCTGCAGAGTCCACAAGGTCTGTGGCTCCAGTACAGTGAGCCTCATCTTCTCTCTTCTGGAACAGCTCTTCCATCTCTATCCCCCAACAGATGCTTAGATTGCCATAGGCAAGGAGTTCCTGCCAGGCCCAACACAACTGTTTCATGACGCGGCCAGTGAGGTGGGGGAGGGGTGTAATCAGCATTGCAGATGGCAACCTCTCTTCTGCCCTTGAGAAGGTGATGTCACCTTTGCAAGTGTGCTGCATTCGCCCTTCCTTAGCCTGGGATCCTGAATCTGCTCCCAAACTCGGGATGAATCCAGCTGCTCGGTCCGCTGCCAGATATCTGCTCCTCACCTCATGACAGCAAACACAGGGTGGTTGAGTTCTGCAGAGCCTCATGCAGCCCAGAGCTGCTTTTGCAGAACCACAATCTATTACTATCACCTTTTATTTATTTTTGCCAAGTTATTTAAAGTACATTGTGCCATGTGGAGACTATAACGTACAGTTTTCAATGGGGGAAATGACATGGGGGCTGTTTTCTTCTAAGCAGAGGGAAGAAGGTGAAAAAGCATCTGTATGTATTTGATTTGTATGTGTTTTGCCTTGGCCCGGCAGTCTTGTCATGGGGGATTATTCTGATGTAGCAGCAGGTGATATTCTTTGTACATGTGGCATTCAGCCATCACTGAGGTTACTTCTGTCTGAGTTCTAAAGCCACTGATTATGAAAATTAAGAAATTAAGACTCTTATTATTCACTTAGATAATGTATTGAGTGCTCTTGTCTGGAGCTGGTCAAATAATATTCCTCAGATAGGTCATTCAACAAATGTTGTTGCATTTTTCCTGCAAAATTTTCGTGATATTTTACATAAAATGCCCTGCTCTGCTCATCACTCTAAAAGCACCTACATGCTGCACATAAAACAATCATAAGTTTTATGTAGCCAATGGCAGTTATAGGCCATCAGCACACAGCTCCATCTCCCTGTACCAGCCCAGAAGGGAATCTAGAAGCAGAGGAATGTTAAATGTTGATTAATAAAATGACCCAAACAGGAAGGACTTAAGATAAATTCTGGGATTTGCATGAGCATCTATGGCAATGAAGTTCTGCAGTCAAGGCTCTATCTCTGAGTAGGCTTTGTCTAGCCCCTACCCCAATCCTGATTAATGCAAAACAAATGGGCTTCTCTGGTGTCTGGCCTGGGCTCTCTAACTCTGCCTGTTTATCCCTTAGGACGTGGTGATGGTTGGAGAGGAGAACTTCACCACTCCATGCTACATCCAGCTAGACCCAGAATCCTGCCATATCCTGACAGAAACACTTAGCACCTACGCCCTGGTGGGACAGTCAACCACCAAAGCAGCAGCAAAACGTCTCAAGCTGGCCATCTTCGGGCCGCTCTCCTGCTCATCGCTGGAATACAGCATCCGAGTCTACTGCTTGGATGACACTCAGGATGCCCTTAAGGTAAATGCCATCTGCTTTACCATCTAGCTCTAGCAGGATTGCAGTAATTGCAGTGAAAGTGAATAGACCCTACATTAGTGTGCAGCTGCTTGTAATTTATGTTCCCTAGATCAGCATTTCTCAAACTGGAGGTCCTGATTCAAAAGGGCAACTCAAGGCTATTATGGAGAGGGGTGTGTGCAAGATGATATGGTACTGCCACCCTTACTCCTGTGCTGCTGCTGGCGGACACGCTGCCTTCAGAGCTGGGTGGCCACAGAGTGGCAGCTGCTGGTCGGGCACCCAGCCCTGAAGGCAGCGCTGCCGCCAGCAGCAGCGCAGAAGTAAAGGTGGTATGATATACTATTGCTGTACCCCCACCTCCAGTTCCCCCTCCTCCCAGCAGTGTCCTCTATTTGGGAACTTGAAATATGGTAACATTACTTTCCACTTTTTGAAAGGCTTCAGCGCCTTTGAAGAGAAAGGAGAATGATTACATGCTTCATTTAGTGCCCCTATGAGTATATATGGTAGCTAAGCTTGCTACCACTTTTTGGGGGGTTGGGGAGGTCAGAGCCTGAAATATTTCCAAAGGGGGGCCCAGCAAAAAAAGTTTGAGAACCCCTGTTCTAGATCATTTTTAAATCATTTTATTGTTATTTTATTTATTTTTTTCTTTGGAGGAAGAACTTGACAACAAGACATTGTTTTATAGAAAGGGAAAGAAGAAAAAAAAACCCAAACCCCAGGTTGTCCTTTGTGTAATGATTTCACTCAAATGCTAAACTAATTTTCCCCCCAGCATTCTTTGTTCGTTTGTTTACGTGGATCATAACCTGAATTCTGAGATTTTTGCATTATTAAAGGGCCATAAGGTGCACAAGGGCTTCATTCGTTATTCATGTATTTTTAATGGTAAGTGCCAGCTCCCCCGAGATGATGAAATGTATAAATACCTCTTTGTAAATAGCTGATAATGATAAAAGAAGTTCCTGGGTCATTAATCACTGCCTGCTTTTATATTGCTTTGTTATACCTGTCTGTGTGCTGTTTTTGTGCTGAGAATTTGCAGCTGAAATACATCAAGGCTATTGCTTTCTACAGCTATGTACCTAACTTTCTCTGTATACAACTCGAGCATATACGTAAGTTTACACATACATTGTGTGGGTATACATAACTATGTATACATGTGTATATATAGTACCTATAATAGACATATAAAGACAGATGCTTATTATAATAAATATACTAACTTGTGCACATATATGTATGAATGCAGGTTATTGAAAGATTTTCTGTAATCATAACCAGATCTACAGATGCCATCTAAGTAGCAAGAAGAGTTCAAAACCTAACGCTAACTGATTAGCGGCACTGTCAGTGATATCCAAGCAGCATGAATTGTGTGTTGTGTACAGAAGAACAATGTTAACAGCTTTACTTAGAAACAAGCCACATAACATGTGCGCGCACGCTGCCTCAATATGGGAGATGTTTGTATTTCTCAGAGTGTTGACTTTCACTGTGGCTGGAAAATTCCATTTTCATCTCAAATGCTGTTTAGTATCATGTCTTCCTGGACATTACAGTTTGTAAGGTTTGTCACTGGAGTGGTGGGAGTACTTTCTATAGCTATGAGAAATTTAGCAAAGCAGTGGACTGAAGAGTGGAGTGGAGACTAGCATACCGTGGTCTGAATGCTCAGCATTGGGTTTGTTTATAAAGCGTCTGGGAACTTGATCTAGAGAATTATGATTTTGTCAGAGCTGAACCCCTTTGGAAACAATAATTATTTTATCATCGTATGATTTTTTTCTTTAAAAGTTGGAAAAAAGGACTTCTGTACCAACCAGGCTGAGGATCTCTAAAAGCCAAGACACCCTTATGCCTCTATTCCCTTTGGTCTACGTGGTCTTAATGGAATTTTCTATTGGTTTATTAAGCTCTGAGGTGAAAATACGTGATTCAAAGCTGCCTTGTAGCAAATACTGAAGCTGTCTGAATGCTGCTGTGAGTTTCAGAGTAGAAAGCTTGGGCAACAGGAGATGGTTGAATTCAATTAGAAACCGTTCAGTGGAATTTTTTTCATGTTTATTTGAGCATTTGGAACTCTGTCCAGTAAAGTTCACCTGAATAAATAAGACTGTGCAAAGGATCACAAGAACAGTTGAGTAAAATGGAGAGAAAATCCTTTATAACATGCAGTGATAATGAATGGAAGAGAGAGAAATTTACCGAGGATAAATCCCTGGAGAGATTGTGTTGATGTTCGGATGTCGGAATGCAAGATTGGTTTGTAATTTGGTGGTTAATCCCGCACTTCCTCTCCAGCTCTCAGTTATTTATTCAGAATGTACTACAAAGGGCTCAGTGTTGGCAGTGTTGTGTCTTCTGGAGTCAGATCTGAAGAGTCCTTCTGGGTCTATCATGAACCAACGATAACATGTTTGGGCGTACAAGTGTGGGCAACAGTTGACAGAGACTTGTGAACAAGTGCCTCGTGGCCTCCTGTCCACAGAGTGATATTAGCATCGTCTGCTTTCTTCAGCAGAGGATGAACACTTCAACCACAGTTTTGTGGAAAACAAAGAGTCTTTGGAAGGGAAAAAATAGGTTGGCCTCAGAATGAAGGACTGTGAATGAGGCCTTGCAATGTATTTTGATATGGCTAGGCCCTGTGTGACAGATTCTATCACAAAGATTAAGGGAGAAGCATGGAAGATAACCGAAAACTGTGTTGTGGGGCTTGGTTCAATGGCAGCACTTTGCACTGCCAGGCATGAGACCAGGGTTTGATGTCTGGGTCCCAATCCTTTGCTCTGCAGAATGACAGGGGCAGGGAATGCTTTCGTTACGGCAGCTCTTCTGGCTGATTGAGGGGCAACGCTGAGGGGCTGCAAAAAGTGGATTATAAGATCTTTGGGACAGGGGCCCTCTTTTTCTTATGTGTTTGTACAGTGCCTAGCACAGTGGGGCCTGGTTCCATGATTGGGGCCACCTAGCACTACCACAATACAAATAAATAATAATAATAATTAAGGGATCCAGTCTATAACTGGAAGGATAGTGGTTGTTTCAGGGGATCTTGAGGGTTTGGGTGGAAAGTTGGAGAATAGGAACAAGGACTGCTCAGAACTTTGACAGAGATTTGAAGGGTGTCTGGGATAATAGTGATTTGGGACTGGGGTAGATCAGAGAAGTGGCAGGCGAGACATGGGTTGGAATTCCGCACATTCCGGAGGAGAGGTTGCTGAATCTGCATTCCGCAGAGCTGAATTTAGTAACTTTAAAGAGCAGTGGTGCTGGAACTAGAGGTGCTGCCACACCCCCTGGCTTGAAGTAGTAATAACAACCACCAAATCCATGGTTTCTATGGTTTCTATAATCAGTACCCACACTATAAGAATTATTCCAGCACCCCTGTTAAAGAGGAGTAGGTGGGGGTGGGAAGCAGAGTGGAGGCAGTTTCCCCTTGCAGTTTTGGTGGGAGCCAGGAACGTGTCAATAGACCAACAGCTCTATGCTGATGGATATAGGAAATGTTTTCACATTGGAATGTCTGAGGTTTGGGGAGCCTTTTTAGGGGTTTATGTATTTATTTTAATAGTCGGCCAAATGCATTCTATTATTATTTAGAAATAAGAAATCTGACACGTACTGTATCCACCCCAACAATTACTAAGGGACGATGAGCAGTTGCTCTAGAAAGCACAGTGCTGTATTTATCCAACAGCTTTTCCCTCTAATCATGCAGAGTAAGCTCTCTCTCCCAAGACTGCCTGAGCAGTCTGGGGAGTCTAATGACTTGTCACAAATAATGGCTTGGTTATTGTGAAATCTACTTATTTCTTTTCCTTCTGTTTGTGAAGCAGAATCGCTAACTCCTGCTTTAATGTTGATCCATAGGAGAGTTTCCAGCACTCCTGAAGGTTATGACCCCCAAGGGAGTTGCAAACAGGTTTTGGGGGGGATCACAACCTCTGTCCCTTTCTTTATGATTAGATGTGAGGGGAGATCTGAAATGTTTCGGTTGTAATATGGGGTCACAGATTGGAAATGCTTGCGAATCACTGCTTTACTCCTGTCTATCCATTTAAGCGGCTCCTGTCCTCTGCTGAGCTCCTTTTCTCAATATGGCAATCACAGAAAAGACTGGCCTGCAAGACAGCTACCACACTGTATCGATGAAGCAGATCACAATTTAACAGGCATGCCAAACGGCTTTTACCTCTTTTTGAAGCCACAAACTTTTATTAAATGTAAGTTCTTCCTGCTGTGGCTTTAATTAGAAGGCAGCTTCAAAATATTGGTAGCTCGTATCTTGCTTACATAGTCGGCGTGAGGATACTGAATTAGGGCCGTTGCTGAGCAAAGATGTATTTTATCCAACCCCAACAAGAAGACACCTAAGAGGGTATAAGTTCATATCTTATTACTGGTGTCATCAAGGTGCTTATACAAGGAGGTGAGAGACACTTTCCCAGGCACCCAGAATTATGGATTGACCTTGTTATCCCTCTGCATTAGCAAAAGAGACACTGGCTGGAGATAAACAAAGAGAAGTTTATTAACCAAGATAGATAGTCAAGTGACAGTGAGTAAGAGTAGTAGGAAACAGATACGGTTACAAATAAAACAAAAGTATAATATGCTTCTAGGAGACTAAACTTAACTTTAGCAGGCTAAAATCTTTGTCTAAGTTCAGTTTCTCAACTTAACTCCCAGCATCTCCAGCTTTTATGGATACTAAAAGGTTCCAGCTTTCATGGATACAAAAAGGGTTATCCTTTTTGCTCCCTCAGTGATGGACCACCACAGCATTCCTTTTCCTTCGCCTCAGAGACCAGAAAACCTTTGAAATATATCCCCTTGAAAGGTAGCCTCCAGACAAAGGTCTTCTCCCCCACTGTTTGTTCTTTGGTGTGCTGACACCATATTGTCTTTCTTGTTCTCCTGTTAACTTACTTTTCCTGTTGCTTAATATGCAAATGAAGCTTGGTTTGTGTTGACCTGCACAGTGCTTGGTTGACATTGGAGACCTAGGCAGATGGGCAAATCAACATTCCTTTGTCTGTGAAAAACCCGTTTATCTATCCTGCCTGCTTACATAGTTTATATATATTTTTGGTACATGCCTACAACTTCTTGAATAACCCCATATTTCTCACACTATTTATGGATGGCCAGTATCAGATAAGCTTTCATTTGCAACTTTCTTTATAGATAAATACTAAGACAGCAATCTGTTAAGTGTAGTGAGTTTGTCAGGAATTGCATAGGAGTTGCTGTTGCATGATAGGAATCCTTTGCCAGTGGGCATTGAGAGGAATAAGGTGGGAGCCTGTTCTTACTTCTTTGAAAAAGCAGACTTAATGGCCAGGATTTGGAACTAAAGATGGAAAGGCACAGGCTGAGGGTTTCTTCTCTTAGAAGGTCATAGCTGTGTAGAACAAACAGCCAAAGAGGCAAGTAATGCAATACATGGAGTAAAGGTAGTACAGATAAGGTCTTAAGGCCACACAACATTTCTGTGCCGGCCTGCCAAAAGGCAGGAGATGAACTGGGTATCCCTTCTTCCCCCCATTCTCAGTTTCTTTGGTTTAGCCTGAATTTGAGCCTCCGCTTCTTTCAGCAGAGGTTTACAGTGGGTTTCTTCCATTCCCATAAATGCCTGCAGGGAGAAAGACCAATCTTTCCAAGCTTGTATGCCTAAACTTAGATATCCAAACCCACAGTGTCTTCTTTTCACGCTAGCAATACTGAGCACTGGCAGCTCCCGCTGCAGCCCCAACTCCAGTGTTGGAGAAAGTAGATGAGTGTCGTCAAAACTGCTATTCACACATAGGCCTTCTCCGTGTCTGTTGTTTAACCATATGTGCCAATATGTATGCTTGAGACGTTGGTAGGTACAATTACTGCACAAAATACCATGAATCTTCTTTTAGACATCCCAGAGAGATAATTTGAACATAATGAAGATCTATAGTAATCAGATAATTACTATCGATTGCTCTTTAGACATCTTGATGAGGTAATTAGGGCACAGTGGAAAGAAGCTGGAACTGATTGATTGGCACAGCCTTAATCTAAAAGGTTTCTAATTATGTTTCTTTTCTTCTAATAGCTGATAAACAAACATCATTTTAGCTTTAGAATTTGTCAGGTGCCAGGTTCGTTGGGGACATCAGCTTTCTCTATTATGCTAACTAGATACTGAATGTGATCAACATCAGCTTATTATGCCTCACAGCTGAAGTGGAAGCAACTTCAATTACCCCATCTTTTACTTTCTCTTCTTGGTTTCAAAAGCCCCTGATTTCTTGTTGGTGTGTGATGCTCGGTGTGCACCTGTGTGTGCATGACGCATTTTGTGTATATGTCAAAGCTAGTGCATGTGTGGCGATCGTGTCTCTGGCTGGGTTTATGTACAAAAGCAGCATATGTACATTTGTGCTTTCGTCTTTCATATACATTGCCAGTGGCTGGCCTATATGTCATTGTGGGTAGCATGCAGAGATGGAGAGGAGGCCCAGTATTCACTGGAAGTGTCATTACTCATAGGCATATTATTAATTTTGTGTATCAGAGCAAAAGCCTTTCTCCCCTGTTTCTCATCAGCTATTGATAAGTCACTGTTCCAGTCACTCTCTGAACCACTGTGCTGTCACGCTTAGATACACACCTCTCTATCACAATGTTCTCTCTACTGTTTTGCATTTTTTCAGTAGGTAATAATAGCTCTGTGACAAACAGGTTTCTTATTTCTGTTGCATATTCTGATTCACGGGGATAAACTGATTGGTTGGTGCCAATCACCAGTTGTATATTGATGGGACCACATCTTCATGGGCAGGAGTTCTTGAGGGCAACACATTAAAGCTGCTATTAAGTGCCCTCAGGGTGTGCAGTGTCCAGGGTGACACTTTATCAATATGCAACCATTGCCTGTGTGCTTTGACCTAGACTCTCTCAAGCAATTAAGCAAGCCGAACGTGGGACCCAGCCTGTCATGTCATGTATTTCCTAAAAGGAAATATGGGTATGTGCAGTTCTCCTGGATAATACAGGCTGTATTTGTGTTCTTGCACTAGAAGTGTGATGTAAAGCCATAAGAGTGATGTGTGTGATTATTCTCAGACCCCTTCATACAAATGTCTTTCCTGTAATAGATGTGTGTTTACCTTACAATGTGTGTGTGCATCTCTTCCCTATTATACAGATTACCTCGTCCGCTGCAGCTGATCTTCAGGGAGCAGAAGTATAGCATGTCCTTTCATGGCACATTTGTATATAATGCCTCTTTGATCATAAGCTGACCATTTTCTATCGTTCTTACTGAATCTTAGGAAGTTTTACAGCTGGAGAGGCAGATGGGAGGACAGTTACTGGAAGAACCAAAGGCTCTGCATTTTAAGGGAAGCACCCATAACCTCCGTCTGTCCATTCACGACATTGCCCATTCTCTCTGGAAGAGCAAATTGCTGGCTAAATACCAGGTAAAAATGACAGAATGCCTGGATGATGGCTGAAATGCATGGGTCAGAACAGAAGGGCTTAAAGATACGTAGCAACACACAGTTGCGCAGTGCTCTTTTAAAAATGAGACACAGTGACTGTTCAGGCTCCTGTACGCTGAAGGTCTTGAGGCTGTTGCCCATAACCAGCCCTCTCCCCTCTGTTACACACAGTGTGTATTTTCAATTTATTTGAGCAGTGGAGAGGAATAAAGGGCTTGGTTTCTTTTAACCATCCTCATTAGTGCCAGGCCACATAACAGGCCATGGTTTGTTTAATTTGGACTGAAAATCAAAATTCCCTTTTAACACTGCACTGGGAGAGGGAGATTGATCAGGACAGTCAGAAAATCTGCTTCTGGCAGGAAAACTCAGTACTGAGAGGACAGGACTTAGGGCTCGGCTACACTAGAGAGTTTATAGCGGCACAGATGCTCTCTAATGTAGCCACTTTAAGCCCACGGGAGAGGGTTCTTCCATTGGCTTAACTCCTCCAGCCCCCACGAGCGGGAGTAGCTATGTCGGTGGGAGAAGCTGTTCCGCTGACAGCGCTGTCCACACCGATGCTTCTGTCGATGTAACTAACGTTGACTTCTTCACCCCCCTGAGTGACACAAGTTATGCCGACATAAGTTGTAGTGTAAGCATAGCCTTAGAGTCAAGGGCTAGGGCAGGGGTCGGCAACCTTGCAGAAGTGGTGTGCCGAGTCTTCATTTATTCACGCTAATTTAAGGCTTTGCGTGCCAGTAATACATTTTAACGTTTTTAGAAGGTCTCTTTCTATAAGTCTATAATATATAACTAAACTATTGTTGTAGGTAAAGTAAATAAGGTTTTTAAAATGTTTAAGAAGCTTCATTTAAAATTGAACTAAAATGCAGAGCCCCCCGGACCGGTGGCCAGGACCTGGGCAGTGTGAGTGCCACTGAAAATCAGCTTGCGTGCCGCAGGTTGCCTACCCCTGGGTTAGTGCATGGGGTTACTACCAGCCAAAATACGTGCACCCTTCAGCCTGTTTCCAGCACTGGCCACTATGGCCCAGTATTGAGATTTGTGGGCTGCACTGAGCATTTTAGAGGACCCAGGCCCTTTGTACTCAAGCAGCAGGTTCAGCCTTAAGGAAGCGGGAAAACAAACACACCCACCTTTGTAATGTGTGTGAGAGAACAGCAGAGCATCCTGGGATTTGTGAAGGTTTCTCATCACTGAGGGGCAAGGGGAGGATTTGCTTATTTTTATTCTGTTTCCACTGCATGGTTCAGTTGCTAGTCTCCAGTGCAGTGAATGCTTTTCATGGGATGCTAGACTGGGGACCACCATCCTGAAGAGCAGAGCCAAGATTTCTTCAGAGAGGCCGCACAGTATCTCCTCACAACATTCATGACCCCATTTGCCATATTCATTCCAGAGCCTTTTGAGACATGAGCTGAGAATTTGCTGAGATACATTAAGACTGTAGATGCCCAGGATCAGTTCAAATTTTTCCTTAATTTTCCTCCTGCAGGAAATTCCCTTTTACCACATCTGGAGCGGGTGTCAGAGAAATCTACATTGTACCTTCACCCTGGAAAGGTTCAGCCTGAGCACGCTGGAGCTGGTTTGTAAACTCTGCGTACGGCAGGTCGAAGGAGAAGGACAGATCTTCCAACTCAACTGTACGGTGTCAGAGGTAAAGGGCCCAGCCATTTCCACACTGAGCGGTGAGGGGGGGAAAGTGGCAGTACTTTCCCAGCAAACATCCCTTAACCTGACCACATTCCCTGTGCTTGTTTGCCGTGCCCATTAATTCTCTACCTCCTCCTGGTGGCTGGGAGGTACCAGGCTTTCCAACCTCTCTCATAACTGCTGTAGGTGCTTTCCCTTCTCATGGATGCTAGATAGCAGGTGTGGATTCAACTGCCTTCTTCACTCTTTCTTCATGCGCCTCCTGGCTGCTCAGTTGGCTTTTCTCTACTCTCTCTTCTGGAAGGAAGCATCCTTCCTTCAAAACAGACAAGGGAAGAATGGTAGGTGTGTTCCTGGTGTCTCTCCCTGGAGCTTCTTATTTCCCCTGCGCACACTGGGGAGGGGGGTCTGTTTCTTCAGCACACCTTCTTTTACATTATAAAACATAGGATGGTCATGTCCCCTGATGTCCACTCATTCTTCCTACGTCCATAGTTCTCGAAGCACCATGTACTCATGAGGAAGAAATGTGCTGGATCGATATGAACCAGTTCACTCTGAGCACTGACAATCACTGCTATGAAACAGGAAGCATAAGACATTAGATGTGCAACAGGCTTTCCCTTCAGTCTTTGCTCCTGCCAAGTTCCATCGGCTTGGCGTACTGCATAAAACTGCCCACAGCTAACTAAAAGTAGAGCTGTATTTCAATTAAATGGAAATGGCTAGCAGACCCTAATGACCCATTCTCCTGAAAGGCACCAGTCCTCTTTTATATTTAACTGTATTTAGTTATTTATACATGTCTAAATTACACCAATCAAATGTGCCCTGAGCACACACATGTTCTTTAAAAACCAGTATACACCATTTACCGAACCAGTGCCAATTTTCAGGGTCCTCTAAAACAAGTCTCCGTCATCACACACAAAAGCAAAAGCCGGAGGAAATAGATGAGCCTTACATCTCACTTTGCAGATATGTGTCATGACTGTTATGTAAAATCAGACTCTTTTGGTCCCTAGAGGAATGGAGAAATGTAGAAGATACAGAAGGGAAATATCTCCAGGAGCAGCAGTAGGGAAGATAATCTGTAGATTTGAGAGTGGATGAGTGCATCAGCCTAGGGAAAAGAGCATGAGGGGCTGGGTCTTTTGCTTTGTTGTTTCCCAAAATTAATACCACAGGGGAAAAAGTGTTGGAGATGACACAGGAGTTTGGTAGTGGCACCCTGCTATGGTCCCTTTTTTTGGTGACCTTAGGACTTTTTTTTTTATGGAGATATCCTATCTCCTAGAACTGGAAGGGACCTTGAAAGGTCATTGAGTCTAGCCCCCCTGCCTTCACTAGCAGGACCAAGTACTGATTTTGCCCCAGATCCCTAAGTGCCCCCCTCAAGGATTGAACTCACAACCCTGGGTTTAGCAGGCCAATGCTCAAACCACTGAGCTATCCCTCCGCACCGCCCCCAAGGACTTGAAGGACTTTAGTGCTTGGGGACAATAAAACTTAGTGGTAAGTGACTCTTTGAGGTTGAGGATCAGGGCAAATTCTACCGCTCTGACCAGCCACTGTTCACAAAGAGCCACTGGCAGCATCTGTGAGCAAGGTGGGAGCACACACCAAGCCATGTTAGCCACAGAGCCCTCTGATGGGAGTCCCACAAAGGAGGAGAATTGCTATCCATCTGGATTTTAACAAGCTTGTCTCGTGTCATACCAGCTAAGTGCCCGGGACACTCAGTGCCCTGAAATAACTTGAATGATGCAACATCAGAAAATGATGATGTATGAGTCAGCGTGGAAACCTTGTGAGATTTACATCAGGAAATCACAATCTCATGATGAAACTGAGAGCAATGATATCATTTGTCTAGGAGTCAAGCACATGTGGCAATAATAGGGAAATAAGTAAAAAAGCGGTTGCAGCATGTTGAAGTTGGTGAAATGTCAACGTCTCCTTATGGTCTGACCTTTACAAGTAGAGCAAGTCTGGCAAAGGAGAGTCCAGGCTCAGATTCCAGAAAGGGGTGAGGAAACCTACTATAATCACCAAAACAAATGCCGTCTTTCTCCTGTGTCTTGTACACGGTATGATATGACAGACTGGTTATATCTTGTTCCCTGGCTCATAGTCAAAGATAGTCCTCTTCTATAGAGAAATAAGCTTGTCCTGCAGAGCCATCCTCTCTCTTTTCCACAGCCTGCTACAGCGCGGTCACCATTTCCTCCCAGAGTTTCATGAGCCCTTTGACTTACAAACATCTTTAGTTAAAGGCCCCGCTGACATTAAAAAGGAATGTCACAATACCATAGCAACCACTGGCACTTTCCAGTCCACAGGCCATATCTCTGAGCCACACAGCTTCACCCCTGCTGGCTTTGGATGGCGTTTTCACTTTCCAGGCCCAGCAGGTCTGCAAAGTTCAATAACTGTACAGCTCCAACAACAACAGAAGGAGCAGAATTTGGGAGGGGTGGGGGTCTGTCCCTTTGATGACTGCCTTCTGTCTGGATTGCACATATGCCGGCTGATGAAAAGGATGGTGGATCGGGAATAGAAATAAATGAAAAGGAAGTTAAAATCCCCCCTTTGTGGAGAAATGATCCTTCAAATAGTATGGCTGCAACATAAAGACTTTCTGTCAGTTCCTCCAGGATAAAGAAATTGATTTCTTTTATGGTTCTGTTGCAGTATGATCCTTCCGGATATGATGGACGGGAGAAATGTCAGTGAGGTTTCTCCACAAGCAGCTAATAGTTTAGATAAATAAATAACTAAATCCTTGTAAATGAGATAGTTGTGAGAGTTGGCAAGGAAAACAGAGAGGCATTTATCTGCAAGTCAGCAGCTGAGAGTCACGCCCAGTTGGTAGTGACCCAAAAAGTCATTGTTGTCATCAAGGGACTGCTGACCTATGTGAAAATGTTGGTAGCCTTCATTCCCAGTTCCTAATGAAGGGTGCCTTGGATAGTATGGTCATTGGCACTCCAAAAGTATCATTAGATCAGAGAGAGAAACAGAATGACTCCCCCCACACACACACCCTCCAAGGCACTAATTGCATCCTAGCTGGCAAGGACTGCAAGGCATGAAGAATGAACTATCCTCTCACCGCTAAGGTACTTCTTTCCACTTTTAAGGACTGGGCAAGGTATTTGCAGGAAGTTTGCATTGAACCTTCCTGTGCTGTACATGCTCTCTGGATAGACAGAGGACTTCAATCTCCATGGCTTGACAAGCTGACCCTTTTTATCAATCGCTACCTTCATTTTTAAAACTTAACACCCACCCCCACCCCGCCATCCTCTTCCTGAATTAGTCTCCCTTTTATGGGCCTTATTATAAATCCCTATAAAGGAATTGGTCAAAGGGTCAAGATCAGCCAGGCACAGCTACAGTGGAGTAGGCATCATTATTATATAGTTAGAGCAGCTAACCATTATTCTGGCTGAGAAGAGAGAGTGGGTAAACTCTGTACTGTGAAATCATGGAAAGTGAGTTCTTGTGGGTGACTTTCGGAAGGGCTGTGAGATGACAGCCGAAAGTTACTTATTCTGCAGGGCCCTGACAATGTGCACCATTACCCATAACATCTGCTTGGTTATTGGGTGTAAAGTTGTATATTCAACTGGGGACAACATAACATTAAAGACAGATGGTAAAACTACTATCATAAACAATTACTGTAGAAGTGCTGCATTGAGGTAATCTCTGATTTAACCTAGCAGAGAAGTGAAAGAATTGGTGGTCGCTTTAATGAAACTCAAGTACACACTATAATTATCTTCTGCTTATATGTAATAGGATCTGATAATAGTTTCAAAGGGAACAAAAATAGCACTATTGTCTTGTGCTGTGATTCCGTCCATCAGGGATTAATGC
Organism: Chrysemys picta bellii; assembly: GCF_011386835.1. Classification (NCBI taxonomy): domain Eukaryota; kingdom Metazoa; phylum Chordata; order Testudines; family Emydidae; genus Chrysemys; species Chrysemys picta. Next base: position 20,406,612 of record NC_088795.1, read on the forward strand.
AGGGAGAGAATAGCACTCATTAGCGAGGCTACGGATCATGAGAATTGCTCATTGTGGTTGGTGCATGGTGACATTCCCACATCCACTGTGGAAGAGACAGTCAGTGCTAAGAGCTGATATGCAGGACTCTGTCACCACATGAATTAGCTTTTATTGCTGTGCTAGTTTTGATGGCAAGAAGCACGTGGCCTCTTATGCATAGGATGGCTCTTAACCTGCTAGACTGTAGTACAAAAGGCCTGGGATGAAGCTTGTGTGTGTGTGTGTGTGTAGTTGTCTACAGCTAAGGGAAGAATAATGGCCTTGTGTGGTTAGGACTCTGAACTGGGAGACATAAAATCTAAGGCAAATTCCTGGCTCTGCCACAGATTCCTTGTGTGGCCTTAGGCACGTCTCTTAATAGCTCTGTGCCTCAGTTTCCTACCTTTAAAGTAGGGATTATAATGCATCTTTCTCCCACCCTGTATATGTCTTTGCTTAGATTGTAAACTCTTCAGTCCAGGGAGAGTGTCTTACTACCTATCTGTACAGAAACTTCCCCAATGGAATCTGATCTCAGATGGGGCTACTGGAATACGCATGATAATATATGTAAATATGAAAGAGTGGGAGGTTTTCAGTCTTTGCCCAGTCCTTAATTCTAGAAGACCCCAATTCTCCACAAAGAAATAGGTCCTTGTGCAGAAATCTTTATGAACCCTGCAATATTCCTGAGTTTTATAAAGGCAAGCAGCCAATGACAGAGTCACAGCCAAACTTTCAGAGTGCCCTGAGAGCTCTGTCCATTGTATGCTTTGGCCTGAAGATGGAGAGGGAAAGTGCCACCTCTATGATGCTCCCAGTCACCACTGCCCTGAAGAACCTCTATTCTGTGTCTTCCATGTTCCAGGATACCAGCCTCTATTACAGGGTTAATATCTCCAACAGGGTCAATGTTGTAGAATTTATTGTTGACACAGGCCTTTTTCTCACACACACCAAGCACTGTAGTTTGGTATGTGATTAGAGAGACCATAGTCAGTAGTTCTTTGTGCACATTAGTGTGAGGATACTTCTCCAGCTATGTATTTCAATGTCTATCAGAAAAAGTCATTATGTAACATTTTAAAAAAGCATGGATGGAATGGACTAGATACTAAAAGGAGAAGATAGAGGAATGGAGACAAGGGAAATACAGAATAATTCCACCCAAAGCCCAAGAATGGAACTCGCAACATTGACCCCTGCTATTCCCAATATATACTAGTGTTTACGGAAACCTAAAACCTTGACCGGTTGCTGCTAAAATGTGAGGTGTAGGCTAATGAGATTTCCTGGAAGCTGTGTGATGGCAGCTTGCACCAGGCATTGTAAAGTTTTGAGACTGTTCTCAGTTGTGTTTGTGGGGCATCTCCTGTAGCTAATTATACAGAGCAACATGTTAAGTAGTAGAAAACTAAAGAAATTGACATTTAAAGTAGATTTTGTTATGGCTTTAATAGTTCACAGGTAACATTTGCTTTTCCTTTCCTTATTGGAATCACTTCCCTTGTGCTGCTGCAGATGTAAGTTAGATCACGTATTGATGCTTTTTTATTGCCTTCATCTACATTAAATGTCAATTTGCGGGTTTTTTGTACTTTTAAAAAAATTCCCATTTGGTATTTGGTACATATTTGGTCTTTCTGAAAGTACCCATTACTCAGCTGAGAGGCTTGGGTCTTATTCGTGCACAATTTCATTTGGAGCTGTGTCTCTTTTCAGTTTAGTGGTCACAGAAGACACCTGGATTCTGTCCCCATTCACTTTCTGAATGACCTTAGGCAAGCCACTTTATATCAATTTCCCCATCTGTAAAATGGGGATAGTTTATATTTTCCTTTCTCTGTAATGTGCTTTGCTATCTACAGATGAAAAGCATGTTGCATGAGCTAAATGTTGCTATTCTGTTAGCAGATTGCCTGGTGCTACAGACTGATTTTGGTTTGGTTTTTAGTGAGCCTGCATGGTTTCCCCAGCACACTTTAAATATCTTGTGCTATCCCCTATACATTCCCTTCCCTTAAAGACAGCTGCCATCACCCCAACCTTCAACACACTCTAGGGAAATTTCTCTCATGCTTCCATGGTGCCAATCACCTTCTTGTTGTTTTCAGAAGTAGTTGAGAGCACTCAGCACCTTCTATGATCTGGCCTGCTGAGATCACTTAATGAATAACCTCATTCCTGAAAACCTTGGGGGAACCCTCGACATAAGAATATAAGAACATAAGAATGACCATACGGAGTCAAACCAGTGCTCCATCTAGCCCATTACACTGTCGCCGCCGCTGGCCGGTACCAGAGCTTCAGGGGGAATGTACAGAACACCCCATGTTCCAGCACTCAGAGGTTTAGGGTCATCCCGAGCATGGGATAACATTCCTAACCATCTTGGTTTACAGTCATTGATGGATCTATCCTCCATGAACTTATCTAGTTATTTTTTAACACAGTTCTACTTTTGGCCATCACCACATCCCCTGGCAATGAATTCCACAGGTTAATTGTGCATTGTGTGAAAAAGTACTTCCTCTTGTTTGTATTAACCCCACTGCCTACTAATTTCATTGGGTGAACCCTGGTTTGTGTATTGTGGGAAAGGATAAATAACACTTCTCTCGTCGCTTTTTCCACATCATTCATGATGTTATAGACCTCTGTCATATCCCCCCCTTAATCATCTCTTTTCTAAGATGAAAAGCCCTAATCTTTTTAGTCTCTCCTTGTATGGAAGCTGTTTCGTACCCTTGATCAACTTAGTTGCTCTCCTTGGAACCTTTTCCAGTTTCACTATATACTTTTTGGGGTGGGGCATAACTGACTGGACACACCTTGGATTTATATTTTTGATATTTGCTGTCTTATTTTCTATCTGTTACTAATCATTCCTAACATTGTATTAGCCTTTTTGACCACTGTTGAGCATTGAGCTGAAGTTTTCAGAGAACTATCCACGATTACTTCAAAATCTCTTTCTTGACTGGTACTTGCTAATTTAGACCCCATCATTATATAAGCATAGTTGGGATTATTTTTTTTCCACTGTGCATTACTTTCCACTTATCAGTGTTGAATTTCATCTGACATTTGTTGCCCAGCCACGCAGGATAGGGAGATCGCAGTCAGCTTTGGACTTTATAAAATTATTCAAGATTGTTTCATCTGCAAACTTTGCAACTTCACTGAGCCCTTTTCCAGAGCATCAATTAATACGTTGAACAGCACTGGTCCCAGTACAGATCCTTGGGGAACACTGCTGTTTACTTCTCTCCATTGTGAAAACTGACCATTTATTCCTACCCTTTGGTTCCTATCTTTTAACTAGTTACTGAACCATGAGAGGACCTTCCCTCTTATCCCATAACTATTTAGTTTCCTTAGGAGTTTAGTAGTGAGGGACTTTGTCAAAGGCTTTCTGAAAACCCAGGTACACTATATTGACTGGATCACCCTTATTCACATGCTTATTGATACCATCAGAGAATTCTAATAGATTGGTGAGGCAAAATTTCCATTTACAAAAAGCCATGTTGACTCTTCCCCAACAAATAGTGTTCCTCTATGTATCTGGTAATTCTGTTCTTTACTATAGTTTCTACTAATTTGCCTGGTACTGAAGTTAGACTCACCAGCTTTTTAAAAATCGGCATTATGTTAGCTACCTTCCAGTCATCTGGTACAGAAGTTTGTTTCATACTATGGTTTCATATTTGAGCTCCTTCAAAACTCTTGGATGAATACCATCTGGTCCTGGTGAGAAAAGTTGGCTGAGGTAATCTCTTTTATTAGACCAACTTCTGTTGGTGAGAGACACAAGCTTTTAAGCCACACAGAGATCCTGGTGACTTATGACAGTTTAATGTATTAAATTGTTCCAAACCTTCTCCGGAGACACCTTTATCTGCGACAGTTCCTCAGATTTATGACCTAAAAAGAATGACTCGGGTGTGGGAATCTTCCCCACATCCTCTGCAGTGAAGACTGATGCAAAGAATTCATTTAGTTTTTCAGCAATGGCCTTATCTTCCTTGAGTGCTCCTGTGTCACCTTTGTCATCTAGTCACCCCATTGCCTGTTTGGCAGGCTTCCTGCTTCTAATGTTCTTTAAAAAATTCTTACTGTTAGTTTTTGCATCTTTAGCAAGTTGCTTCTCAAACTCTTTCTTGGCCTGCCTAATTATACTTTTCACTTAACCTGCCAGAGTTTGTGCTCCTTCCTATTAATTATTCTCACTAAGTTTTAGCTTCCAAAGTTTAATGGATGCCTTTTTGTCTCTGACGACCTCCATTACTCTGCTGCTTAACCATGGTGACATTCTTTTGGTCATCTCATTATCTTTTCGGATTCAGGGTATACATGTAGCGTGAGCTTCTATTATGGTGTGTTTAAATAGTCCCCATGCTGCTTGCAGGCATTTAACCTTTGTGACACAGCTCCTTTTAATTTTTGTCTAAGAAGCCTCCTCATTTTTATGTAGTTCTCCTTTTTGAAGTTACCATGTTGATTTTTTTTTTAGTATTATCCCCCCTACAAGGATGTTAAATTTAATTATATTATGGTTACTATTACCGAGCGGCTAAGCTACCTCTTGGATCAGATTCTGTGCTTCAGTTAGGATTAAATCAAGAATTGCTTCTCCCCTTGTGAGTTCCAGAACTAGCTTCTCCAAGAAGCGGTCATTTATGGTGTCTAGACATTGTATTTCTGAATCGTGTCCTGAGGTGATATATACCCAGTCAATATGAGGATAGTTGAAATCCCCCATTATTATTGTGCTTTCTGCATTTGTAGGCTCTCTAATCTCCCTGAGCATTTCACAATCACTGTCACCATCCTGATCAGGTGGTCAGTAGTATATTCCTACTACTATACTCGTATTGTCCAAGCATGGAATTTCTACCCATACAGATTCTATGGTACAGTTTGTTTCATTTAAGATTTTTACCTTATTTGACTCTATGCTTTCTTTTACATGTAGTGCCACTCCCCCACCAGCGCATCCTACTCTGTCATTTCTATATATTTCATTCCGTGGTATTACCATGTTCTACTGATTATCGCCATTCCAACAAGTTTCCGTAATTCCTATTATATCAATATCCTTAGTTGACGTGAGACTCTCTAGTTCACCCATCTTAGCAGTTAGACTTCTAGCTTTTGCATGTAAGCACCTGCATTTTGTCAATATTCAGTTGCTTGCCTTTGTGTGTTGTATTTAAAGGGACTCTTACATTTGATTGTTCCTCAGTAACTCCTATCTGTACTTTACCAACTTCTTTCCTATCCTCTTTACTAGGCTATAGAGTCCCTTCCCCTTTAATAAATTCATCCCTAAGAAACATCTCTGCCCAAACTGTGCACTCCTCCTCACCTGTTGACTTTCCCACTAGTTTAAAAAATACTTTTTAATTATGTGTGCCATAACAATTTTGGTTTAGGTAGAGCGTATGCCTCCTGTTTAAGAAGGATCCTTAAAGGGAACATGTATCTTCTGAAAGGGTGATCTCATTGGGATTATAAAAAAAAAAATCTGAACCTAGCTGAGCTTTCCTGCATGGCTGAAAATGTCTGGTTCGTTTTTTCCCTTCATCCTTTTTCACTTATGCATCCTGCCCTTCTGGGCTGTGACTGGGCCTGGAAGCAGACGGGCCAGAATAATTCTAGAATGGATGTTCTTGAGGTGTTATCAGACAAAGGATCTCAGATCTCATGGGACATCTGTTCTCTGGACATCAGCAACCAAAATTTAGTCTCAAGACTTGTTTAGATAAGATCCTAGAACAGAGGTGGGCAAACTACGGCCCATGGGACCATCCTGCCTGGCTCCTGAGCTCCGGGCCAGGGAGGCTAGTCCCCCGGCCCCTCCCCTGCTGTCCCGCCTCCCCCGCAGCCACGCTGGGAGCACTCTGGGCCACCGTTCCTGCTAGGCTGCGCAGCTTGCGCCCGCCCACCTCCCAGGCTTTCCACTAAGCCAGTCCTGTCACTCTGAGTGGCATGGTAAGGGGACAGGGAGTGGGGGGGATTGGATAAGGGGCAGAGGGTTCTGGGGGGCAGACAGGGGACAGGAAGTAGGGGGTGGTTGGAAAGGGGGTGGAGTCCTGAGGGGCGGTTAGGGGCAGGAGGTCCCGGGGGGCGGTCAAGGGACAGGGAGCAGTTGGATGGGGCGGAGGTTCGGGGAGGGGCAGTCAGGGGACGGGGAATGGGGGGCGTTGGATAGGTGTGGGAGTCCCAGGGGGCCTGTCAGGGGGCAGGGGAGTGGATAGGGGTAGGGGCAGTCAGGGGACAGGGAGCGGTGGGGGGTTGGATGGGGGGGTCCCAGAGGGGGCGGTCAGGGGACAAGGAGCAGGGTGGGTTGGATGGGTTGGGGGCTCTGAGGGGGGGAATCAGGGGGCGGGAAGTGGGACGGGGTGGATAGGAGGCAGGGGCCAGGCTGTTTGGGGAGGAACAGCCTTCCCTACCAGGCACTCCATACCATTTCACAACGCCAATGTGGCCCTCAGGCCAAAAGTTTGCCCACCCCTGCTCTATACCCAACGCATGCTAAGACACTTTTCAGACAAGCAGATGGACAAGGTCCCTACCCCAAAGCACCCACCACTTGTCATTCATAGATTATTCAGTTATGTATGTCAAATACGTGGCACTTGGTGTAAAGTAATAGGCTGAGGTGGCTCCATTCCCCCTATTCCTGCCAGCCAGATGACAACATAGAAGGTAGTAGAACTTCAAAGAAACCCACAAAGGGTATATAGGAGAAAGGTGACTGCCAGGATGCTTCCTCCTCTGTGTAAAGCCTCTGTTGCTTGTTAGCCCATGGCTTTGTGTAAAAGAGAGAGCCGGGGAGTGGGGATGCAGCAGGAGCAGGGGAATAGCATGTTCCACATCGTAGTGCAGACTTAGGTCCGCATAAAAATGAGGGATCAGCTAATGCCTGGAGCGGCATCAACTCTCTCTCCACGGTTTGTCCCCCATCAAAAGACTCCCAGAGCACAGGTGCTGGCTGAGAGATAATAGCAGCACATCCACCAAGCTGCTGCAACGCCTTTGCTCTGTGTCTGTGTCTCTCCATGTGTGTGAGGAGGAGGAGAATATAGAGAGAGATGTCTCCCCCTTACTACCTAACGGGGGCTGCCCTACCTCTTGGTACTAGCACACCATGGCTGGCCCCACGCCCAAGAGGGAATGGTGCATCAAAAATACCCCTTCCCCCCAAGTCCCATGCATCTTTGGGGGGTAAATGCTTCCATATTTTCATTTACACGCACGGGAAACATAGGGCCCTTGATGCTTTTTCTGTCATCTGACGCCAAATGCTCTTCCCCACAAAATTCATCTCCGATATTCCTTGCTCCCCATAATTGTGGCTCCCCACATCAGGGAGAGTTTCCCACACACAGAAGTCACTGAGATCTGCTGTAAAGCTCTAAGGGTAGCATTTTGCCCTAAGAAAGAGCTTGGTGTTTCTCCGCATTAACTGATCAAGCTGGGCCCGAGGTTTTCACCTAGACCAGGGGTCGGCAACCTTTCAGTGCCGAGTCTTCATTTATTCACTCTAATTTAAGGTTTTGCGTGCCAGTCATACATTTTAACGTTTTTAGAAGGTCTCTTTCTATAAGTCTATAATATATAACTAAACTATTGTTGTATGTAAAGTAAATAAGGTTTTTAAAATGTTTAAGAAGCTTCATTTAAAATTAAATTAAAATGCAGAGGCCCCCCGGACCGGCGGCCGGGACCCGGGCAGTGTGAGTGCCACTGAAAATCAGCTCGAGTGCCGCCTTTGGCACGCGTGCCGCAGGTTGCCTATCCCTGACCTAGACCAACCTGGAGTGGTGATAAACCTGCTGCCTGTGGAAGTGAGCTGTACATATTTCTGTTCCTTTCAGCTGACTGACATCAAGCGCGTATACAACTTGATTAGCACGAGGCTGCTCCTCCACCCAATGCGAGCAATAGGATTCTGCCTTTGTGCTTGGTGATTGCTTTTGTGTGCAGTAACAATGCTGCTTTATTTCCACCCCCACCCCTTTCTGCAAAACTTAGGAACCTACTGGCATTG